>NC_073346.2:40840000-41537500 GCF_027580225.2 Misgurnus anguillicaudatus | reverse complement strand
CTGTAAATGTCATGTGACTCATAATGACTCTACTCAAGCTCTTTGTGCCAGACAGACAGAGAGACGGAGCAGACAGACACAGACAAACAGACAGACAGACAGACAGACAGACAGAAAGACTGACAGACAGACAGACAGAGAGACGGAGCAGACAGACACAGACAAACAGACAGACAGACAGAAAGGAGCCCAGTCTCCTGAAGATGCGTATAAATAGCAGGAAGTGTAAAACTCGTGCAATACATACGTCAAATTCCACTTATGATACGCAAGTCCTTCCCATTCACTTAAACGGTGCATCTTTTTTGTCGTTTTATTTAATGGTTTCTCAATTTTTTTCTGTTTTTTAAACTATTTTCGCTTTGGTTTAGGGTTAGATTTTAGATTTGCTTAATGAGGTTATTTAATATAGGCCTACAGGTTTCTCCATGTTTTTGGCCATGGTCGCTTGGAGTTGGGGTTAGAGTTGGGGTTTGGGTTAGGATGTCATTTTTATAAAACAAACGACAAAAAAAGATGCACTGTTTAAGTGAATGGGAAGGATTGGCGTATCATATGCACGCCAAAGTGGAATTTGGTGTATGTATTGCACGAGTTTTACACTTCGTGCTATTTATACGCATCCTCAGGAGACTGGGTAGGGTTATATTGTGACCGTTATAAAATAAAACATTTTTCCTGGTAAAAATTTACTGAGCTGAATATAGTAGCTAACTTATTTTACTAGATTTACAGTAGCATTACTTGCTGTTTTAGCCATAACATGTTGTCATTACATTATTTTAACTTTCATGATCATATTTCAGTAAATGCATTCTTTCAAAGAAACATTCAATTCAAACTGATAGTTAAAATAAATGCGCCACCTGCTGTTTATCTAGACTCACTTCATCTCATATCATGATCTTTCATCTCAAATGAATTTAATCACACATACAGAACTCTGATAAGCACATACAGTGTGTGAGGTCTGCTAGTACACATAAGCTGTGTATATGTTTTATATAATAACTGGGCTGAGACACATGCTGGGAAATAGTGTGCTGACCAGGAAATATTTGTGCATTCAACCTGTTGAGAAAATCAAAGAAACGTCATTGTTAATGCAGTTATTCATCTTCATGTGTTCACAATAAAAAAATAAAAAAATAAAATCTTTCATTCATCATCTTTATCATTGTGTTACTGTAGTATATCATTACAACATCAACATTTATATGTTTTAAGACCCTAAAATGACTTTTATTATTTCATGTTTGTGAGCTCATGGATGCAGAATTGTTTGTTTTGTTTTATTTGGACAGAATCTATTTGAGTCTACTGTTACTTTGACGTTTAGAGAAGATTTGAGGTTTAATCTTGGGAATGTTCTTCATACTGAAACCAGCATGAACGTTTTCTCCTCTTTGATTGAGGGATTTGCTCCTGCGGCTACAAGAATTCAGTTTGGCAACTTTAAGCTGCTTTTATCCCTGCGGTATTGATCTTTAGTGACCTTATGTCAGCATGAGTTCTCATCATGAAAACTATTTAACATCACCTCATAGAGAGAGAGAGAGAGAAAGAGGAACACCAGGAGCACCGCTTAGTTGTTTGGGATCTCTTTGGTTTGTAATTATCTTGATATGGTAAGTGCATGAATTTCTATAGAAATATATTTTAAATTCTTCAGAGAAACAGACTTGTTTTAAACTAGAGATTGTGTTGTTGTTAACAGATGAACAGCATTAGTTTAGTGTGTCTGCTGATGTGGACGGGAGTTTCTTCTTTCATGTTTGATAATTTGACTCAATATGTCAACAGTCATGAAGAGGAGTTTATTGAGGTAATGTATGAAATCTTTATAATAATAATAATAATGCTGCTGACAGAAGAATAAAGCTTTGAACAGTGACCTACAGATGTCATAAAATCTTGATCATGTGTTATTGATGGATCTTATCTGGAGTACATACAGATAAACCAAACTGCACTATAGACTCTTTCATCATACACTGTTTCAGCAAAGTTTGTTTAAAAAAATCAAACTTTGAGCTTAATACAGTTTTTACCAGTCATTGGATGCATTTATCAGATCACAAATTAAATCTTCAAAAATACTAATTTAACCTGCGCGTCAGTTGTGCACATCATTAAGCAGTTTTTATTCGTTTCTATACAAATTGCTAATATTTGGTATATTTATTTGACTGTCAATTGTCTGCTGTTTCTTACATTATCAGTCACTTATTCTATGTCGATGCAAATATATAATACTTGTTATCTGCTAATAGCCTTACTCCCAAAACATTTGTAGGTAATGGTTAAGCCTGTTGTCATCATAATCTGTCAAGCATATTTTCTATGAGACCTTAACTTGACTAGGGTTGTTTTGCACACAGGTTGCTCTTCTTGTAAGAATCTCAGATACTTTAGTCATACATGAGATCCTTTACTACAGTGATGTCATGATGATTTACAAAAGTATATGCTGTAGCATTGATTTACCAATTTCATATTATCTCATATATATCATATTACCATCATCTCTTATTACCTGTAGGATAAGATGAACATTAAGTAAATCAGGTCATTGCTGTATAAATAAGAAAAGGTATACCTTTACATCAGGTAACAAAATATTATGTAATAAATAAATGTAATAAATGAAAAAGCCTTCTATGTCTTCCTGCTGCAGACGCTGTAATGATAAAAGAGAAGCTCATATTTGCCAGATTCTCGCTTAATCTTATGTGTAATAAGAGTTTAGTGTTAAGTAAGTGTCTTGCAAGTATTTTGTGAAAATAACCCTACTGAAAAATCCAGCAAAGACCAGCATAAGCTGGTAGCTGGTTTAAGGTGGCAGAAGCCGGTCTAAGCTGGTCCTCCCAGCCTGGCAAAGCTGGTGGGTCAGCTGGTCTTTCAGCCTGACCAGCTAAGTCCTGCTAGACCAGCTTTAAAAGGGACCAAAACACAGCTAGACCAGCTTGCTACACCAGCAATACCAGCTAAAACCAAGCTTACCGGCTTTTTCTGGTCTTAGTTGGATTTTCAGTAGGGAAGCATCTCTTTTATCATAAACGATTTCGACGCGTCTGCAGCAGGCACTTATTTTGACACTTATTTTTGCACAGGTCCACATGACGCAAGGAAAACATATTTTGAATTTGCGCCCCTCAGAAGAGAAGTCACGGGTCACCACTGATAACTTACAAGTTGAAATTGTTCACTTAATTTGTTAGGTTAAAGTAACATAAAAAAAAAATCATTTGACATAATTTTTACAGTGTTGGTTACACCTTATACTTGACATGTTCACTAGCATAAAAACTTTGGGCAGAGATTTTGAACAAGTTAGGGGCTTTTGTAGGTATTTGTAGAAATTGTTTTGAGAAATATACTTAATATTTTCCAATTTTAAGTAGTAATAATCTGAAGCGACTGAGAAAAACTGTAAACATCAGCCATGAGAAACACTTTTTACATTCAATACATTCATACAAAGTAGATAGTTAGGTAGAGAGACCAACAGATAGATTCAACATCTCATGAAATGTAATTCAAGTTCATGACATAAATGAAGTCAGTGTTAAAATGTTGCTGATCTTTCATTGGTCTGTTTCAGACGTTGAGAAAATGGGTTTCAATTGAAAGTGATTCGAGTGATATATCAAAGAGATCTGACTTACACAGAATGATGGAGGTGACGGCAGAGAAACTCCGTCTCATTGGAGGAGCTGTAGAGATGGTGGACATCGGGATGCAGACGGTCAGATGATGATGATGATGATGATGTTGTTTTACACGCTGTAAATGCTTTTATTTTCTAGAGTCTAGAACGTTCAATTGACAAAACTTCTTCTGTTTCAACAGATATCCAATGGAAGCACCATAGAGCTGCCAAAAGTGGTCACAGCTCAGTTTGGCAGTGATGCAACTAAACACACCGTTTGTATTTACGGTCACGTGGACGTCCAGCCGGCAAAGAAAGAGGATGGATGGGCGACTGACCCGTACCAACTCACAGATATCAATGGAAATCTCAGTGACATGGGATTTTTTTTTCATTCACACAAACGAAAGAATGAAATGATGTTTTATTGTGTGGTTTGAGTGTTGATTTATTACGCATAGGAAATCTCTACGGAAGAGGAGCTTCTGATAACAAAGCACCGGTGTTGGCCTGGATCCATACAGTGGAGGTCTACAAAGCCCTCAATATTGTAAGAGACTGATTTCTAAACGAGTACAATAACTGGTTGCTATATTTGAAGCTTATACTTACAGTTCAAAGCAAGTGAGTCCTAACAGTTCTTACCAAATTGTTTAGGAGCTGCCCGTGAACGTTAAATTTATTATTGAGGGAATGGAGGAGACAGGATCTGATGGTTTGGAAGCTATGATCGTGGCTCAGAAAGACACTTTCTTCTCAGATGTGGATTATATCATCATCTCTGACTGCGGCTGGTTGAGCAGAAGACCGGCGCTCACCTACGGCACAAGAGGAAACTGTTACTTCTTAGCTGAGGTACTGAAGTCACATCATACAGAGATCAGATGCAGTATTTATGTTGAAACTTGTAACTGGAGTTTGGTCAAATGTACGGACTGGGATAGTATTTGTTGGTTCGATTTAATGGAACCATGAAAGGAAATCAAATTTACAGTCACTTTGTTTCATTTCTATGATGAATTTGACTTGGCGGTCGATTTGTGTTTTCTGTGTTTCGTGTTGATGGCTGCAGGTGAGCGGACCGAAGAAGGATTTACACTCCGGTGTCTATGGAGGCACAGTAATCGAGCCAATGATAGATCTGATCGGCATTATGGGTGCTCATTGAACCAGTATGATCTTTAGCAGTTGATATTCAGTAACCAGCTAGTTATAAGTAGTCTAAAAGTTTGATTTCTTTACAGACAAACTCATCAGTCCCAGTGGAAAGATCCTGATCCCGGGCATCCGAGAAGCGGTCGCACCTCTCTCCGATGAGGAATGGAAGATTTATCAAGACATCGAGTTTGACGTGGAGCGCTACAAGGAAGACATCGGCATCAGTGAACTCATGTACAACAACAAGGTAAAAAAGGGGCCGCATCTATAAAGATCATTAAAGGCGGAGTCCACGATGTTTGAAAAACGCTTTGGAAAAGGAGAAGGGCCGACTACCAAAACACACTTATAGCCAATCAAATCAAATCAAATGCCGGGTTGCGTATGTGTGGGGCGGGTCTATCAACAGAAGGTCCAGATTCTATTGGGGTAGGGGCGTGTTTGTTTAGGTGATTTCAAATATCAACATTGGCTTTCAAACATCATGGACTCCGCCTTTAAGTCATCACAAGTTGAATTAAACTTCAGTTATTATTCATGTTATTCTCATTTTAAGGTTGATCTGCTTGCCCATCGCTGGCGTCACCCAACCCTGTCCATCCACGGCATCGAGGGAGCTTTCTCTGCACCCGGTACCAAAACCGTCATACCAGCCAAAGTCACAGCCAAGTTCTCGATTCGTCAGGTACCCAATATGGATCCGGCCGTGGTTGAGAAACAGGTAAAAGCAGATAAAGATGAATTTCAAAATGTCTCCATGATTTAGCAGCTAAAGTTGACCAGACTGTTTTTCACCTCAGGTGACAGATTATCTGAACTCTGTGTTTGCCAAACGAAAGAGCCCCAATAAACTCAATGTGACGATGGTTATTGGGGCTAAGCCTTGGTTGGCTGATGTCAACAACCCGTTGTATGAAGCTGGAAAAGCAGCAGCCAAAAGAGGTCAAATAAACTGATCCTATAAACACACATGTAAAAAATGGGTTCATTCATTCACTGTTTTGTTTTACAGTAATGTTGAGATTCATCTTGAAGTTGGGTTTAAGATTTGGTTTTAGTCTTTGTATTATTATCTTTAATGATATGAGGAATACAATTAAATTAGGGTTAACACTGAACTTCTGTCCTGCAGTTTTTAATGTTGATCCTGATATGATTCGTGAGGGAGGAACCATTCCCATTGCTCGAAGCTTTCAGGACGTGACAGGCAAGAGCATCATAATGCTTCCTATTGGTGGTTTTGATGATGGATTGCACTCCCAGAATGAAAAGATAAGCAGATATCTCTCTTTAGTCTCTCTGCTATTATGATTTCTGCTATTAACAATCATCAATATAGACTCTTATTACAGCAGCATCTAAACAAAACATTATCTGCTGGCAATTTTTGTGATCTTCCTCTTTATAAAATAATTCCTATTATTGTTTTATTTTTCAGATACAACTACATAGAGGGCACTAAGCTGTTTATTGCCTACTTGCATGAGGTGTCCCAAATTAAGAAGAACTGATCACATAATGTCATGCTTGTTCTGAAAAACATCAATAAATACCTGTGTCTGATCTACAGCTGTACCATTATCTGTTGTAACACATAATAGCGTAATGTTTCTCTTTCGTAATGCATTTTCTGTATTTAAAATAAAAACGAAAATTATGTTCATAATAAACAACGTTTATGTAGTCTAAATGTTGTGGTTATATTTGTGTAAAGTATGAGACACGCATTCGTTTATTTATACAGTGACAGTTTGTATGGTTAGAGGACTTGTATTTTGTAAAAGTACGGTAAAACAGGAAATGACATCAAACGTGAGAGTTGCCAGAATTCTACTTTATTACCCTTTATTTCACAATCACAAAGCTATGTTTTTACCATAAAATCACGTGAGCAGCATTTTCCATAAATTCAAGACTATAATCACTGTAAATCAAATTACCGTGTTGCAAGTGTTTTTAATGGCAAAACACATTAGTTTCCCCTATATTATTATTATTATTGTAAGGTAAAAATAACTGAAAACTAGAATTATGGTAACGTAAATTAAATCGTGTACATTAAGAGAATATGGTAGAATAAATATTGTGTTTATTATGTTTCAATATGTATAGTCGTATCAATAATAAAAAGAGGTATCCGCACATTTAATATCAAACTCAGTCCCAAGTTCTTCAAAACCTTTAGTTGTTAAATTTAATACATTTACAATTTGCTTTAATTTGATAAAAACAAATATTTTTTGCTTGTGTACCAATAAGTTACTGTGGTCTGATTTAATTTACTGTATCTGGCAACCCGATATGTCAGGGCTCTCAGTCAGGGAAGATTATTAGTACTGCGTCTTCAAAATCTCACCGACACTTGATCATAACTAGTCCTTTATTTATTGAAGATACTAGTCAGCGTCTATTTAAAGTACAGAAGTTAAATGCATAAAGCGACATTGTGTTTTGAGCGCATATATTGAGGAGAAGATAAAAGGCCAGACGACACACAGGTGAGGTGATATGACACACGGAGCTAACTGAGGCTAACAGCTTTATCTATTAATAATAAATAACATAAATTAATGTGATTTCATTTATAAAGCAGCAGTAAATATCGGGTGAGTTGTGTGACCCGACTCGAGGGTTTTATGAGGATTTAGTTTGTTAAAGTGTCGCGCGTTGCAGTCTGCTGCTGTTGTGTTGTTGTTTTGATCAAATGACAGTAACATTATACACGCGCACGAATCATGGAGTTTAGTTTTATTATTTCATCGTTTAAAATGGTTTGGCGTATTTATTTAGACTGAATGTTTGTTTAAGGGTTATTTGGCCCGCTGGTAAACAGATCTAAACAGACCTAGATCTAGATGATGTTTACTACTACTAAAGTCCAGTTTTAAAGTTGCGTCATGCATTAAATGATGAGAAGTCAAGAGATATCTTTGTGAATTTCTCTCACACATGTGTATGTATATAAAGAGAGAGGTGAAATCTATATTTGTGTGTCAGTGTAATGTAAATAAATGTATGTGTTGTGTTTTGTTTTAGTTCGGCCTCTCTGAGGGGCTTGAACAGCACAGATGATTGGCAGCTGGATCTCGACGCTCTGTGACGTATTGTGAGATCATGTCTGTACGAAACGTCACCAGAGATCTTCTTCAGAGGAAGATCAAGGTTTGTTGAGAGTTTATTTGTAATATAAAACTATAAAAAAATCAATGTGGTTGTTTAAGAGTTTGTCACTACTTGTGTGTCTGTACAGGAGAACAGATCACTGGATTTTGAGAGACACCATCATGTGACCGATCCCTTTATAAAGCGTTTGGGCCTGGAGGCAGAGCTACAGGTTTGATCTCCTGCTGTAAATCAGTGAATAATATTTCACTTCATAGTTTTAAAGCTTTTGATTATTTACTGTATAGACGGTTTCAGCAGTAACAACATAAACAAACGTAACAAGAATTAATAACAACCGAGTCCTTATAGAGTAGTTTATTTCTGATAACAAGTAGATTACCTTAATTAATATCATAGCTAAAGCATATCAAAAACTACACTGAGGTAACATTACTGTGTAAAATAAAGCAATAAGCCCCAAGAAGCAGTGGGGTTACAGTGCATTTTATAACAGCTAAGGAGCGTTGTTAGGCACGACGCGTTATAAAATGCACTGTAACCCCACTGCTTCTTGCTTTTATAAAACGGTTACTTCATATGCGTAATGTTAGCAGGATTTCATAAAATAAAACACAAATAAGTTGTAATTATATTAGTACAAATATTACTCTTACGCCAAACAAAGTAGTTCCTCAGAATCAAGTGTGGCTGCAACAGAGCGCAGTTCACAACCAACACAGACGCAGCAAAGACACGATGAAAATATGATTTAAGACTGTGGTGTTTATTTTCATAAATCAACATTCATCTAATCTATAGATTAACTTTTATATCGTTCAACTTTTATATCGTTTTATATAATCAAATATGCGTGGAAGCATGCTTAACTTTAACTCTTTCCCCGCCAGTGTTTTTTTTAGTTATTTGTTCCAGAGTTCAGTTTATACACTAGCCAGACCAGAAACCGGAAGTAAAGTTACGTCCAGACGCGTAACTGCAACAATGCACATGTGTCCGGTGAAACCGTCTATATATCTTGATGTGTATGTATTTGCTTTTGTTGTTATTGATGTTCATAAATGTCCGGTGATGTGTAATGTCTGTGTTCAGGGTCACACGGGTTGTGTCAACTGTCTGGAGTGGAATGAGAAAGGAGAGTAAGTTTCCTTTAGTCGCAGTAGATTTTTCATTTGATGGTGTTTCTCCTCTTCACAAGCGTTTACACTTTCTCTTCTTCTCAGTCTGCTGGCCTCAGGTTCAGATGATCAACACGCCATCATCTGGGATCCCTTCCGACACAAAAAGCTCATCACTATGCACACAGGACATGCGGCAAACATCTTCTCAGTGAAGGTGAAATCCTTCTCTGCTGTTGTAATCTGATCTTATTCTTCTTTAAGGAATGTGAGTGTAATGTGTTTCTGTAATACAGCCCTGGTCTCTGGATATACATTTGAGTTTAGACGTTTGCCAGTAACACGTGTCCTCCTGATGTAGTTGTACAGTTAGGTTTAGGCATTTACACTGCATGTTTAAAGTAAATCGATTCCAATTTTTTTCTTTCATGGCACAGATCAGATATGACCCACGAATGTGTAAGCAGGGATAAAGTGTATATTGATATTCTCAGATCTGTTTCGGGCCTCATTCACGCAATCGCAATGTAAGCAGATGTATCACGGGATATTCCTGTGCCAAGACATGTCGTATGTCATTGAAAATGTAAATGCAGATAGATAATGTAAGCGGGTTCTCAAATAAATCAGATGTCGTGAACAAATCAAAAAGATTTAAATCTAGTCCTGTGTAAGGTTCAACATGATCTCTGTATGTGTTCGTTTACAGTTTCTTCCTCACTCTGACGACCGGATCTTAATCACGGGGGCCGCGGACACTAAAGTGCACGTCCACGACCTGACGGCGAAGGAGACCATCCACATGTTCTCAGACCACACCAACCGCGTCAAACGCATCGCTACGGCTCCCATGTGGCCTAACGTCTTCTGGAGCGCCGCAGAGGACGGGATCATTCGGTAGGTCCGATGTTCAGTCGTAAGCAGTGGTTCAGTCGTGTGTTCTGCTCGAGGTTAATTCGACCCATGGGCTTTGAATAACCTGTTTCAGTCCTGTCCAGATGTCGTTTTGGCTGCAGGGCAGTATTGCCCGTCACGGGGCAGAATATATCCTGACATTGACTCGTGCCACAGCAGGTCTCTAACCAGTGCCAAAGCTGAGTGCTTTTACAGTCTTCTGTGCTGTCCGTGTAAAGGACATATGGCCTGTAAAAATACATTAAATATATCAAATATTACTCCTGACTTGGCCTATTGTTTTTAGTATCTTGTTTCGTTTGGAAATGCAGCACGCTACAAGGTTCTCCATCTTTAAGAAATCAGCCACTTGATAAGTGAAATAAGTTTACAGCAGTAGTTATACACGTTTCACAGTCTGTGTTTTCTGCGGTCACACCAGTCAACCACATTGAATTCATTGTTAGGTTTCTCTTGTTTGTTTGTTTTCTACAGGCAGTATGACTTGCGAGAGAGCAGCAAACGCTCAGAGGTTTTAATCGATCTGACGGAGTATTGCGGGCAGCTCGTGGAAGCCAAATGTCTGGCCATCAACCCTCGTGACAACAACCATCTGGCTGTGGGCGCCAACGGGCCTTTCGTCCGGCTCTACGACATCAGAATGATCCACAATCACAGGTGAATTATTATAGGAATAGGGCTTAAGTGTAATTTATAGTCGTGCGTAGGTTCTACACGGTAGGTAATGTGTAGGCTGTGTGTAACCTGACGTGTACCTCGCCAACGCGTCCGTTCTACGTGGACCGCAAGTAGGTATTGGCAAGGGCCTCACGATACGATCCGTATCGCGGTACATGGGTCATGGTACAATGTATCGCGATACGATGCATTGCAATGCTTTTTCTTTTTTTATCAAAATTTTTTTTAAAAAATAGAGCTGATTTTTCTTACTTTTTTAAAGCCAAAGTGCATCCACACGAAGCTGCAGGTGTTTTTAAATTTTCTGCCATTTTTTTATTCCGCTAACTTCTGATACATTGGTCGTATATAACAGACAACTGGACAGCAACAACTACAGCAGCGGCGGAGAAGGTCGTTTGACGCACACAGTTTAAAATATCGATAGTAGAGATTGAAATATCGATACACTATCGTGGAAAAATTATCACGATAATTAGCTGTATCAATATTTTTGCACAGCCCTAACCGCAAGCGCTTTGATTGATTCTCTAGAACCCCTCTCGTCAGGTTAAAAAATTTCTTCATAGGCATTTCTGCTTGCGGCGGTAAAAACAAAGATGGTTCAAGTTGAGGAGTGATTTAACTTAACAAAAATCGCTGTCTATTTACCTCCATCACAGCTAATTTTCTCAAATCATACACAACAAACTGCTTCTCTTCTTCTGGGTTTTGTGGGTTTACTGGCCAAGCTGCTTCTTCTTTGGTTTTTGCGCTGCTACTGTGGATACTGCCTACTAGTGGTCTGCATGTGTAAGTGCCTATCGATGCGGACGACGCAGAAGTATTTATGAAAACCGACACATCGAGGCTACGCCGTAGGACCTACGCACAATTATAATGAGCTCTTTACACACGTAATGATGAAGCTTTAACAAAATGTTTACATATTTCAAGTTTAAACTTAGCTTTTATCTGTGGATGTTCTCTGTGTTCCTCTAGAAAGACTATGAGTCAAAGTACCTCATCTGGCATTCATACGTTTTGTGACAAGCGGAAATCAATACCAGACGGTGCCGGGCAGTACTACGTCGCAGGTTAGTTGTCAGCAGCTTCGCTCAGGGTTTTAAAATGTGTATAACGTAGAAGTACAGCTGGTATTTCTGTATCTATATTAGGTCACTTACCTGTGAAGCTTCCTGACTACAATAACAGATTACGCGTTCTGGTGGCGACTTACGTAACTTTCAGCCCTGACGGTACTGAGCTGCTGGTTAACATGGGTGGAGAACAGGTGACTGACCCAAGAACAGGGTTTGCATCACAAACACAATGACGAGATGACCGCCTCTGATCTTTGTGTGTGTTTGCTTCCATTTACAGGTGTATTTATTCGACCTGACATTTAAACAGAGACCGTACACGTTTCTCCTGCCTAAAAAGTGTCATCCTTCATCAGGTAAACACTGCTTGTAAAATTACTGATGATTCAGTTTGCTCTTAAATACACAGACAAAATTTGATTGGGTCATTGAAGCATTTGTTTATCTCAGAAGTCAAGGACAGTGTGTTAATGTTAGTGGTGAATGTTGATGTATTTGACACTGATGATGTGATATTTACTCCTGGACATCTCCCGGCAGAGGTACAGAATGGGAAAACCACCAACGGTGTGTCCAATGGAATTCACCTTCCTGCCAGCCGCCTGCGACTGTCTCACAGCAAAGTCTCCAGTAATATTCATCAGTCATTACTGTAAGATCGGTGTGTTTCGGCAGAGTTTGTGTTGTGCTGACGGTTGTTGTGTATCAGTAACTGCACTGATCTTCCACCTCATCTGGAGAGAACCAAACAGCAAGCGAACGACGCCTTTGCCCGCCAGCAGTGGACTCAAGCCATTCAGTTGTATAGCGTGGGCATACACGAGGCCAGTCACAATGCCATGCTGTATGGAAACCGCGCAGCAGCGTACATGAAGCGCAAATGGTACGTTGACAAAGTTTGAGATTCTAAATACAAAATTACAAAAATGTGACGACATACTGCTACATCATTATTGTGTAGGTATATTCCTGTATAATACGCTCATGTGTGTGTGTAGCTTCTCATTCCACATGTGGTAAAATGTTGTGCATGTGTGTTGTAGGGATGGCGATCATTACGACGCTCTGCGAGACTGCCTGAAAGCTTTGACCCTGAACCCTGGACACCTGAAAGCTCACTTCCGTTTAGCTCGATGCCTCTTTGAGCTGAGATATGTGGCTGAGGCTCTGGAGTGTCTCGATGACTTCAAAGGGAAATTTCCAGAGCAAGCTCACAGCAGCGCCTGCGACGCCCTGGATAAGGACATCAAGGCCGCTCTCTTCTCAAAAACAGAGTCCTGTAGGTTTAGGTTTTTCCTCCAGTGCTGCTTTGACACTGCACGTCATATGCTGACCAAACACATATCATAGTTGTTTCGCCAACCAAATAATCTCCTTACAATCCAGCATTCATATTTGTTCACATTACAATGAATTAGATAAGCTCAAAAATATACAAAATGATTGACATGAGAGAACGTGCTTTACCAAGTTTCCTGTGAATATTTTCTTTCTCTGAAGCAGCCGAGGACAGGAAGAGAGACGGCTCCATGCGCTACCATAACTTCAGCCGGAAGGAATCTATACCCGAAGATGAGATCATCCTGAGAGAGAGAAGCTTCGACTACAAGCATCGCTACTGCGGTCACTGTAATACCACCACTGATATCAAAGAGGCCAACTTCTTTGGAAGGTCAGTTTATAAACCACAATATGTCAATTATGCCACTAGAGGTCACTAAATAACAACAAGGGGATAGATGCTGTGAAAGAGCGTGAAATGAGTCATATTCATGGATTAAATATTGAAATATAGTTTTATAACGGTTACATTATAATGTAAGAGACCACAGTGTGATGTGATAGATGCAACAACATAGTGAAGTTTTCTAGATGCTTCCAAGTCTTATTTCTGAATGTAGCACAGAATAGATCGATCAGCTTATGATATCACAACAGTAAAACATTTGGGATAATGTTAAGTACACATGTAAAGAAAATAGGACTGTGCAGTATGATGGTATATTACATTACCGTAAAAAAATAAAATGTCAGAGTCAGACGTAAAAGATTTTTGTATTCCATGCATACCGAAGAATGTAAATAAGTGTGCGTGGCTAACTCCGTACTCCTGCGTGTTAGACTGAGTGTGATGGAGAAATGTGTTAAATAATCTACTCATAACAAATGAACGAGTAATTTCTGTTATTTCATAATAAGCGACCATTCCACCATCCCTCTTTCTGTGCTCATGCAGCAGCAGTCTCTTGTGTGAGGTCTCTATTTAGGTTGCTAAATAAAGAAAGCACTTCTCGCACACAATGCTATTAGTTGTAAAGTTTTCTGAACTTTAAGCAAGCTAAGACAAAACTTGTGTTTATGTCAGTGACACGTGCGCTGCTGAAGCGATGTAGTTTGATGCATCATCTGCTTAAAGTACAAACATCTTTGATCAGAAAGAAGAAATGTCTATAGAAAGTAAACAGCGTCAAGACCTTAAAACAGGCTTCATGGTCATCACATCATAGCACATGTCATATTTATATTATCTATATCTAGAGATTCATCTCATATACAGTTATTTATCCTGTCTGTAGGTTTATGCATATGTAGAGTTTGGTTCCAAAACGCGATAAACGGCATTTTAAAAAAAAATGAGTTGCTGCCAAAATCAGTATTATATCGGGTCAGTATTAAATGTAAATTCTTAATTTTACGCAAAATCCAATATCTGCCGTGTTATTCTGTCATCTTTTCTCTCTTTTTTTCCCAAAACGCAATAAACGACTTATTGCAGAATGCAATAAATCCTCTCAACAAATCACAGCGCACCATTCCACACATTGTAAACAAACTTTAAGACTTAAACTTCTGGGCATTTTCACTTTAACACTAACTTTAACTTGCCCATACTTTAAAACTGTGGTGAGCATTTAATTAAAAGCTATAGTAGTGAGAGGCAAATTTTCAGCAAATGTTTATATTCTAAAAACAATATAAATTGAAAAACATATACTGTGAAATATACAGTAAGCATAAAATAAAATGACTCATTCTGTGAAATAGATTTTTGGTCATACCGCCCACCCCTAGAATAAAATATATAACACTGTGCAAGTGATGTTTGGAAATTTTTATGCAAAAATGCATATAAAACATTTTTCTGCATATAAATGAAAATGATTCAATGTTAGAAATAGTAAAGAAGAGCAAGCGGAATATTTAGCATCAAACATTTTGAATGTATTTATCTACTACAACAAATACATGCTTACTGCCATCCATATACACTATTTGTGTTTATGATATAGCTAAAGAAATATTATGAACTGTTTGTGCCCTTCATATACTAATGAAGTATGTAACATGTGACTCGTTTGGTTCTTAATGTCCCTCTTTACAGTAAAGGTCAGTATATTGTGAGCGGCTCTGACGATGGATCATTTTTCATCTGGGAGAAAGAAACGACGAACCTGGTGCGGATCTTACAGGGGGACGAGTCTATAGTGAACTGCCTGCAGCCGCACCCCAGTTATTGTTTTCTGGCCAGCAGCGGCATCGATTCTGTGGTACGACTGTGGAGCCCCAGACCAGAGGTACAGTATGAGCTCACTGTCATTATAACACATCACACACGAGTGGAGGCGGGAATCCGTTTGATTCAAGGGCACTTAACATGAAGTCGGTGAGGGCGTAAAGCTTAAAGTAAATATAGCAAACTTTTTTTATTTGTGTTCGACCGGCAGTCGGAGAGCGTGGAGAATTGTCGTGTGGTGGAGGACATGGAGGGGGCGGCACAGGCCAACCAGAAGCGCATGAACGCCGACCCGCTGGAGGTGATGCTGTTGAACATGGGCTATCGGATCACGGGTCTGAGCAGCCGAGGCACGGACGCGTCCGACGAGGACGAAAGCTCCGAGGGTCAGGTTCAGTGTCGCTCCAGCTAGAACTCGGTCTTCCATCACAGACCTCCAGCTGCATCCGTACCACCTTTGAGAAGACGGGAAAAGCACCTTAGATTTCTTCTTCTTTTTGTTTCAGTTCTTGCACACGACGCCCAGTGAATGAACGCACGGAGAGCTGATGTTTGGAGAAGCTTCTTTGTCCTCCACAAAACAAAACTTCCCGCGAAGAGGTGCGCGCTTCAATTTCCCGCTCGGCCGAAGCCAAGTCAGAGCTCTTAAAGTGTAGAAGCGCTAGAGAAGCGTGGACGACGTACGGTCAGGTTAAAGCTCGTTTCCAAAGTCTCACAACAAGCGCTCAGTGTTCTTCTTAATGCAGGGCTTGCTAACAGACGTCGTCTTCATGTGTGAAGTTCTTTGTTTCTTTCTTTTATAATGAACATGATGATGATGAGCGTCAGAGGACACGTTTAATGATATGCGGCACTTTCTTTTCAAGCGTTTCTGGTGTTTTGGACTGTTCGGCAGGTTTTACGGGACTGAACGTGTTTTGTTGTTAATGAAGTTTATTGTCAGAAATGTTATTTTGTATCTTCATCTTCACTAGTAGGAAAGACAAGGCTGCTCTGTCATTTTCATAGATAAACCTGAGAAGAGAAAATTCAACCTTACACAGGAATAAACGAAAGACGCTTGCAGATTCATGAAAGCCAGCTGAAATTTGCTTCGTGTATTGGATTTAAACGCATACTAACTCATTCTGCTCAGAAAGGATATAATTATTGACGAAAGATGATATTTTTGCATTTGATAATGTTGTGTTGGTCTGTGAGACTAAGATCAGAAACTCTGTTAGGCTTGTTTGTTTCTCTCTTTATTTTTGGTTTGGAGATTTCAGTAAAGTTTAATGCAACATTTGAAAAAAAATAAATGATACTCCGAGTTCTGCAACAGCTTTGTGTTTGCTGTTATAATCTTGTTCAAAGAGGAAAACATATCACAGACTGTAACTTTGATAACATTCAAGTCAGTTTGGCTTTTTAACAGCACTGAATGCAACAAAATGATCTCTGTTTATAGTGAAAGAGTCTCATTCAGCTGACAGACACACACACTGCACAGTTTACACATCAGCACTCAGAAATAAAAGCATTTTATTTACATTTATCACGTGTCCTTTTTTATGAAGTTACAAACAGAACTTTTGATCATGACATGAAAGTGTGTGATGGTTTATTTCATTACACATTCACATGACAGTGAATTTCTGTTGAAATGCTGGAAATGTAACCAGTTCTCAGCTTTTTATTTTTGTAAGGATCATTTGTCTCGTCAACTTATCAAAAATACATTTTGTTTGTACGTACAGTGCAGAGCTTCCACAATCTGGCCAGCTCACAGTTCTACATTTGATATGAGATGTCTTTTCTATATATATATATATATATATATCCTATATAGAACCAGGATATAATGTTCTAGAAGTTTGTTTTGTTTTTTCTTTCAAAAATGAAGTGTTGGTGTGGTAACAAACACATTACAAAGAATAAAAAACATATTTTTAATTTTATGACCACTGTAGTGGACAACAGGACTTTAATGTTCTGAGTTACATCCATCTTGATTCAGTGTTTTTGCCATTTGATTCAATTTGAAAATTTATTTTATGTTTACATTCATTTTTGTTTTCAATTTCATTTTCACCACAATGTGCATTTAAAGGTTATGAGTTTTTATTTAATTATGATATTTGGTGTAGCATTCTGACACATAGAAACATGTTGCTCTTATTGCATCTCACAAATCTTCTGCTTTGCATCCGGGCGTTCTGCATCTAGAAACATTTTAGCATGTCCAGCATTTAAGGCAAATGGATTGCATCATATTTCCTAATTCTTTCCTAATTATTTGATAACACTTTACAATAAGGTTGTATTTGTTAACATTAGTTAATGCACAATGAACTAACATGAACAATTATATTACCATTAAGCAAGGAATAATTGACAACGGGCTGTTGAATTATTTCAACATAATTTTCAAATAATATAAAGGACCGGAGTCAATTATTATGCTTATAGCGCAGTTACCACAAATATTGCTCTGGTGGTTATTTTAAGACATTTGACAGATCAGGTGTGTGTGGTTTACAGAAAAATAATCAACACTCATGGAACATTTCTTAACCAATCAGAATACAGCATTCAACAGAACATTAAACGATGGTGTTCTGGTGTTTCGAAAGGGTCAGAATTATTGTCATTTCTGAAATACTGCGAAATTCTAAAGTCTAGACTCTCATGTTGAAAAAAACAATTAAGAAAACATCATCTGCAAAAAAGTAGTACTTACTTCAATTGTTGCCATAAAATGTGGAAATTGCAATTGTCATTATTTTGAAAAGAATGTGTGTGTGCTCTGTACAAATATATCCAAAAATATAATATTACTAGAAAGCCCCTGATGTCCTCTTCACAGGACCGTAGGAGTCATATGTAAAGGGGTACAAATATATCACCCATCCATCCGTTGGCCCAATGGCGGAAACCAACGGCATGGTTGAAGGGTTCTAGCGCGTTCGGTCTTTTCCGGCGCTTTGCAGATGACGTTTTGGCATTAGGTAATTTAGTTATATTTATCTCTTATCTGACTCCAAAGACAAAGATTTAGTTTATATTATATTACAAATTAGATTGATTATTACTTTTAAAACGTACAGAATTTAGATGGATGTTTGTTTATTTATTCTGATAAAGTTCTGGTATTACACTCGTTCATTCGGTTCTCATAGTCGCACATACGGGCCTCATAATTACTGGTCATAAGCGAATCAGTATTGGTCGCTGTCAGAGGTTGGACTATACGCTTAAGCGGCCGCTTTCTGAGTGCTCAACTTTAAACATACTTTATTTAGTCCCCTTAGAGGTGACACTTAATTATTACAATAATTATTTCTAATCAAAATTAATAAATAGAATAATATTGAAATAAACAGATGTTGAGGCTATTTAGAGTAATCAGAAATGTTACTCTAAACAGAAACACAGCCTCCACGCTTCTAAGTACACTTAAACTAACGCCAATTGCTATTCGTATCTCACAAATCCTCAGCTGATGTATTATTCACTATCTAACTGGGATTTGGGCCGATCCTAGCCTGATTTCAGTCCTTACGGTAACTACGGATACAACGGTATTACTTGCAGTGTCAACATTTACCGAGCAATACAGAATAAAATCAAACATAATAATTTATTAACCAGGTAGGAAAAAACATCATTCAAAAGCCAATTTACATTCCAATTCATATACAAGAAACAAATATAATCAAATGAGAATAATGCATAACTGGCAAATGATGAATATCTGGTTACAGATTTCTCAAAGTAAAATGAAATACATCAAGGATACAGCATCATGGGGGTGAATTTCCAAGTACAGAAAGACCCGCCTGAATCTTCTACACATCTCCTTAAATAAGAGAACAAAGCATATAGGAATTTGGTACTGATTGGTTGTTGTAAAAACTAAGGGCTGTCCTTAATCTGTATACAGTGGGTGATTGGTTTATGCTTGGAATGGGAGGTGTCTATCAACATTGAATAAAGTTTCACATATACTTTAACATTGAATTCTGTTGTTATATGAGTGAGACCATTGTTACTACTTGCAATGAGATATTTCAATAGAAACAAATAAGATCCATTTTAGATTCTTTCATTTCATATACAGTTTGCTTTGAGAGAATGAGAATACAAATGTATGACACGACACCCTAACGTGTGATCTTTGAAAACCAAATGTGCTCTCGATAGGAAGTCCACTGTGAATTGTGGAGAGTTGTTTTCCCGGGATCACATGGCGAACTCATGCTGTGTCCTTTGGGGAGGGGCTATCTTAATTTGTGCTTGACTTAGAGGTCTGAAACTCATGCACATCCACTACAGATGACAAACATGAATCGCTGGTTCTCAGGAGGATATGATTGCTTCATGAATATTGTGCATTCCCTCGTACTGTTCTTAGCATACTGCATACTAGGGAAGTACATACGTTCAGACGCAGGAATAACGTAAGCATGCCTTTCCCTGATTGGACGTTGTGAATGTACGCAGATCGGCTCCCCGCTGAATCCCTGTGCTCTACTTTGATAAAGTTGTTTTCATTGCATTTGCCATGCGCCCAATTTGTCAAAGTCTACCTTTTGCTGAATAGTTTGTTTTATTCTACAGACATTATTCATTTTCTGCCATGTTGTGCCACAAACAGTGAGAAGATAATGTGCCTTACCTGTGTCCTCTAAAGACCACCTGACCTACATCCCCTAATGAGGAAAGTGTAGTTTACATCTAGGCCAGAAGAGAGAAGAGGAAAGTACCGTGACACGACCACAGCAGCACTCCTTTCAATTATATAATACTGTATGTGTAGTGTGCACACTAAAAATGATGGGTATGTGTCCATCATTAACACAATGAGGTCATATGATGCATTAACATTATTGTTACATAATAAGTATGCATACTCTTTCACTTGCTGTTTATAAAAATAGCAGGCAGTGTAAAGAATAAGATGGCTAACTTAAGTTAAGGGTGTCATATGGATGATGTAGTAACCTGACATGTCACACACTTGTCTGGAGAAAATATATATTATTAGCAAGCCACATGTTTCATGTTATATAACTTAAGCCCTGTGGTTTTGTTTTCAGTGTGTGCATTACACAAAACTGTATAACAGTAAACTGACCAGTTTGATTTCTAACACAGACAGGACTTAAGTCTCAGACTAAAATAAATGTTTAATCTGTCTTAACTAACAACATCTCGCACTAACATGTGTCTGTGCCATTGTTTTGTCTCAAGATGTACACCAGTATTTAAAGCACGTTTGGGAAACCCGCCTAAGGGATCAAATGTGTTAGTCTGGAGAATTTGAGGGGATGAAAGTGATGTAATTTAACAAAATCCCTTAGCTTTCACTGTAAAGTATGTCTACATGTGGCTTATTGTTGCTTTATGTCCCCTTTATCCAGGGACAGACCAGTCCAGTTCCAGTTCTGTTCTTCACAAACCCACAACAATAAAAAGATGAAAACATTCAAAAAGGTTTTGTCTCGGTTTTTTAATCCATAGATAATAATAAAAAGATTTCAATGATATTTTGAACATTAAATTAGGAAATGTCCCCACTTTTCATTTAAAAAATCTGGTCACACTATTAACATAGCTGTGAAATAATTCACACAATGTCATGGTTGCATTGTGTAATTTATTAAAATTCAAACATTTTTTTACATGCTGCACATCCAGATTTATTTAAGAGGACGCATCATGAAAATCTGACCTTTTTTCATGTTTAAGTGCTATAATTGGGTCCCCAGTGCTTCTATCAACCTAGAAAATGTGAAAAAAATCAACCCAGCAACTAAGTTTTGGTAAACCATTCTCTGCAAGCATGTGGAAAAAATAGCTCATTGAAATTTGGATCCCCTTGTGATGTCAGAAGGGGATCTTATTGTAATAATACAACCCCTTAATCTGCACTATCCAACCATGGCAATGACATTTAGTGCAGAGATCAGCTCATTTGCATTTAAAGGACACACACAAAAACAACACATTTTTAACATCTTAAAATAAATGATCTGTGGGGTATTTTGAGCTAAAAATTCTCATACGTACTCTGGGGACACTGACGATTTATTTGACATCTTAAAAAAGTCTTGTGAAATGTTTCAATATGGTAACAATCCGTTCTTAGGTAAATAAATAAAACCGCACTGATATATAAAGCCTATATTAATGAACAAATCTAATAATGAGGCTTTAGTCATAATGTTACATTCATAATGTTATATTCAATGTTATATTGTGTTGTCAGAGCAAATCGTCGCTCGGACGTATGAAAACGCACGTATGATTCGTGCGCTTTTTTTATTTGCCACAGTACAATGAGAAACATGACAATTAAACAAAACTAAACAATTATTACACAATCAACAAGCCAGAGTTAATAATAAATAAATTAAAATAATAAACAAAACAAAAAAAGGGAGAAAAGGTACGCCCGGCCGACGGTTTTGCCTCTTGACGTCACAGTCTCACCCTGCGTCCCTTCGCGTCGCGTGACGTCACCGCGGACGGCGCGTGATGGCGGATGTCAGTGAAATCGACACGATGAAACATTTACACGGAGGTTTCGAGAAAATCGACAAAGAAATGAGCCGTTATCCGTACTGTATCGTGTGGACACCGATCCCGGTGCTGACGTAAGTACGACTTCAAATACATTACGACTGATGACGAAAGCAAACGCGCTTCCTGCACATAAACATCAACAGATCAGAGCATGACAGAAGAAGAGCTTCACACACACACACAAATCTATACTGACGTGAAAATATATAAAGTACTACTCTATATAGAGTTATATAAAGGAATTACTATGAAAAAAAGTATGAGGTTATTTTTCTTTATGCTTTTCTACTGTCAAAAACCCATACGGCAAAAAATGAATTTCTCTGGCCAAAAATATTTCAAATATGCCAAATACATTTTCTAGAATATAATGCTCAATTAAATATATTTTTGAATTTGGAAATATATTTAGTTTTAACCTTCATATATCAACATATATTTCAAAATGTATTTTAAAGGTAAGCAAATACATGTATAATTGTACAACCTATATGACAAAACATTATAATGTATAAATATGTGCTAAATATAAGTTACCTTTATTTTTGGTTGAAAATAGATTTCATTTTAACCTTTTTAAACTGTTAGGTTTACAGGTTCATAACAATGTTTTTCTTACAATGCAACGTGAATATATTTCCTTGGATTGAAATATGTGCTAATATATATTTTTATAAAATGTATTTACTTCTAAATTTTTTAATATTACTTTTATATTTTTATAAAATATATTTCAAAATATACAAAAAATGACCAAAAGTATATTGGTGAAAATATATTTTTGTAAACACATTACAAAATATATTTTAGCAAATATATATTTTTTGGACATTTTTTGTATATTTAGAAATATATTTTTGTCGTATGGGAATCTATGTGAAGTCCTCACCCTATAAACATTATATATGTATGTATGTATGTATGTATGTGTATGTATATATGTGTGTGTGTGTATGATATGCTATTAATTTATGTAGATTGCACGAGACATGAAGAGATTGATGCAGTGTTTTGTGACTGCAGGTGGTTTCTGCCATTTATTGGGCACATGGGCATCTGTACCTCCACAGGGGTCATCAGAGATTTTGCAGGGCCTTACTTTGTATCTGTGAGTGTTTCTTTTAAGATTCTGTGTTGTCTATTTGTTTACCATAACTGCATTTCATCACTAATGATTCATATTCTCTATAGGAGGACAACATGGCTTTTGGAAAACCAACAAAGTGAGTAATACAGGTTAAGATTAACTTGTATGGATTAACCAGTTCTTGCAGCTATAGAGACTGAAAGCATAAAGAAATAAAAGAATACAGGTTGAGTTTTCTTCTACATGCACATGAGTGTTTGATGTGTAATGTTATTTCAGATACTGGAGGCTTGATAAGAGTCGAGTAAACACCGGTGGAATTAATGGCTGGGATGTAGCTGTGCATGAAGCATCTGAAGAATACAAATCCAGAATGGTGAGATTCACTTTCATTAAACACTTACATTCATGACATGATGTATGGGACGTGTGACATTACATGCATTATATTATGCAAAATTATTAAGCAGACCTCATTTGCAAATAATCCTAAAATCTTGTTACTGTTCAGTAAAAAGTTATGATCTTACATTAATGCATTTTATCCAAAGCGACTTACAGTGCATTACAAGGTATACATTTATACTGTATGCATGTTTCAAACCCATGACCTTTGCACTGCCAAAACAATACTCTATAGGATATATTATTTAGTTACATCATGGTACTACATGTATTATTGTACTACATGTATGCTATATAATTTAAAGTGAAATGTGACATGGACAATGTGATCCCCAAAACAGGAACATAATGTATATATAGTCATAATTATCATAAGTACTCATCATAATTTAAGAAGTCGTCAGATGATCAGTATTTTTAATAAATCTCTCTTTATTTTAATTTCAGCACAATCTGTGTTGTGATAACTGTCACTCTCATGTAGCCATGGCTCTGAACCTCATGCGTTATAATAACAGCTCATCATGGAACATGGTCAATCTCTGTTTACTGTCCTTCATTCACAGTAAACATGTCAGGTGAGTCTGTCTCATTAAAGATCACATACAGTACAGTAGTGTTTGATTGAAGTAATCTGCCTTTTGATTTTCTCTGGGGGATTTGAAACAGTATAGGGGCAGATCAACAGCTTGCGCAAGTGCCAACGCCTCTTTTGCTGTTAAAAATATCCTGTCAGGATTTACAAAAGACACGCAGTAAAAAAAAATTGTTTTTCTGACTGACCTTATTGCATTTGTAGGATGCAAAATTTATAAGAAATTTAAATGAATCATGCAACATGGTTTACTAAGGTTTGCGCTCATTAAAGGCGCAAAAGAGGATGTTTCCGCCAACTGAGAATCCAAAAACTGTTTTTGAAATGAGCGCATGCGTAAGAACAGCCCCCCCCCCCCTTCACAGTTCATTTCTAGGGAACGCCTTCCAAATTTTGAGGAGAAAAGCAGGATCGACAATGAAAACAAACCAAAAGTAAAGATGGAGTTTCATGCAATATGCGCATGCGTCGCCTGTGTAAAGTTACTGGAGCGCGCACGTCTCTAACAAGGAACGTAAAAGCAGTGATCGACAAGCCAGAAGGCCAATCGTTGATGCGATGACCGCATCAGCGATTGGCTGATGTTTTTAAGGCCCTACTTTGTGCACAGATGACGTATATTAATATTATTACTTTCAGTGCACCTAATAAATAGCTTTTTATCAGTTAGTAAAGACAGTTTCAAGTAATATTGCAAAAATGTGTAAAACAAACATCCTCTTTTGCACCTTTAATTCACCAGTATTTGTGTCATCATTTATCAACCAAAAAGCATGTCTTAATTGTGCTGGTTATTATAGAAATGAGATTTTTGCATCTGTGTTCTTTAATGCACACCTTTGCCAGTGAATCATTTCCACTCCCATCACTGCTTTTCTGAAATTATGCGCTTACATTAATGTGTCTGTTTAGTAAATCTGACCCTTTAGTATTTCAGTGTTCAACGAGTGTCTTTTAATGAAACTGAAATTGCATCTGATGTAAATGAATTACACGAGACTTGTCAGTTTGCTTACATGAAGAGGCACTACATTGAATACACACGTGTGTCTCAAACGCTCCTCTTGAATCTTTTTGCAGTCAGAGATAACTGAATGATTTATCACTGCGGGATGATGATGTTTTCCTCTCATATGTTCACTGGGGCTCTCGCTGTGAATGTAGAGGACATCAGGACACAGAGTTTCTAAGAGAGATGGACTGGACTTTAAATCTCTCTATAAGAGTATTAAACTGTTTGCATTTAAAATCGCTCAAAAAAGGAGAATTAATTTCTCATTTTTGCATTAAAACACTGTCTGTTTTAATGCAAGAAAAGTGCTAAGTTTTCAAAAAAATACTTTATAAATGTTGAGTATATCATTGTTTCGTGTTTAGTTTGATGTGAGGAGTGATTCAGCCGTGACAGAATGTTTCTTTTTGTGTGTATTAAAGATTGGTTTAATGTTTGTTTTGTTGAGACGTCTCATTTGAAGGTCTTTGCTCTTTTCTAACAGCTTTTTAGGGTTTCTGAAGACCTGGCTGCCATTCCTGATGATCTGCGGGGTCATAATCACGATCGCTCTCGCTCTCAACCTGCGATGATTCAGACCAGCTGACTGGAGCATCAGACGTGGACAAAACCATTGGACGGCCATACAAACATCTCAGGATCAGAGAAAGCCACGACTAATGAAACCAATCCAGTCTGTTGCTGAAGCTGAACTTTTATTGATGCGTCTGTATGCCTGTACTACATTTATAGCGCAGACAGCTTCTGTCAGCAGATTCAAAGGAGACTTATTTGCATCTCGTGACATCAACACATGAAGACTATCGGTACCGTGGTATATAAATGAATTACAGGGATTTTCCATCACTGGTTAGATAAGCTTTTGATGTACAGAAGTTTTGCATTTGTAATGTAGTCATATCATACGCATTCTGGATATCTCCTCAAAACTGAGACTTTATAATCGGTGAAATATAGCGAATGAAGATCTAAACTTACAACAGTTACAGTAACTAAACTGTGTATCACATTGTTGAGAAACATATTTGTCAAATGCTCAAAGACACAAACTGATTTGCTTTTTTACAGTCTGTATGTACATCTGGTTCATTTAAATGTATTCATATTCATTTATATTATATGACCAAATAGAAATATATATCTATAATGTATGATCTCATTATTATACAGTCACACTTGCCTGAATGTCAAATATCAAAGTAGGTTTCACATGAAAACAGATGCACTATCATGTTTCTTAAAATATAATGGCTTTATATAAAAAGTAAATGCACTATTATAAAATGATATTTAAGTATGTAGGATTACACGTGGCCATAAATGTTTAGCCCACTTCTCTAAACTGATGGATGTTATGTGAAGAATATGAAGCCCCGCCCACCTCCTCTTATACATTCGCACCTGTTAACTATATAATAATGCACACTGAGTGCACGAGACAGAAGCGCACTACACGCGCGTCAGAGGATGTTTGCTTCAGTATGCACACTTGCACTCAAGACAGCAGCCTGTTAAGGTGACATCTCATTCTCTATCAGATGTGCAGGATTATAAGTGTGCATGTTTGAAGAATGCCGCCTATACCACTGACGCTTATCTGCGCGATGCTGTGCGCCTCCGCGTGCGTCGCGTACTGCCCGCCGCGCTGCGAGTGTTTGGAGACGCAACGCACGATGAGCTGCGCGTCTGCTGGACTCCGTCGGATACCTGCCGCGATACCGCGCGACGCGACGCGCCTGAGCATCACCGGAAACGCCATTCAACGACTCGAGCAGGACGCCTTTAACGCGTTGCAGAACGTCACCAACCTGAACCTCAGTAATAATGGGTAAGAAAACAAGTGACCTGCTGGGTCTATCTTTTTTATTTCTTTCTATCAATCTATCTGTCTGTCTATCTATCTTTCTATCCATCTATCTGTCTGTCTGTCTTTCTATCGATCTATTTGTCTGCCGGCCTGTCTATCTATCTATCTATCTATCTATCTATCTATCTATCTATCTATCTATCTATCTATCTTTTTTATTTCTTTCTATCAATCTATCTATCTGTCTGTCTGTCTGTCTGTCTGTCTACCTTTCTGTCTATCCATCCATCCATTAATCTTTCTGTCTGTCTATCTATCCGTCTTTCTGTCTGTCTGTCTGTCCTATCTTTCTTTCTATAAATCTATTTATCTGTCTGTCTACCTGTCTGTCTATCTATCTTTCTATTCATCTATCTGTCTGTCTGTCTTTCTATTGATCTATTTGTCTATCTATCTTTTTTATTTCTTTCTATCAATCTATCTGTCTGTCTACCTTTCTATCTATCTATCTATCTATCTATCTATCTATCTATCTATCTATCTATCTATCTATGTATCTGTCTGTCTGTCTGTCTGTCTACCTTTCTGTCTATCCATCCATCCATTAATCTTTCTGTCTGTCTATCTATCCGTCTTTCTGTCTGTCTGTCTGTCTGTCCTATCTTTCTTTCTATAAATCTATTTATCTGTCTGTCTACCTGTCTGTCTATCTATCTATCTATCTATCTATCTGTCTGTCTGTCTTTCTATTGATCTATTTGTCTATCTATCTTTTTTATTTCTTTCTATCAATCTATCTATCTGTCTGTCTACCTTTCTGTCTATTCATCCATCCATCCATTCATCTTTCTGTCTATCTATCTATCTATGTATCTTTCTTTCTGTGTGTCTGTCTGTCTGTCTGTCATTTCTGTCATTGTAATGAATCATAAATCCTTGTTGACTTGTACATTACTCTTCTTCTATATTCAGAATAATGGAAGTTGGGTCGCGCGCTTTCTCTTCTCTTCACACGCTGCACTCTCTGAGCCTGAACAATAACCGTCTGGTTCTGATCCATCCTGAAGCGTTCTCAGTGCCTGGTAGTCCTCTGCAGGAGCTCAGCTTCAGGTCTTGTCTCTACAACTACACGTCACTGACAGATCTCATTACTGCCCTGCGCTGGGGCGAACTCACCAACCTACTGCGCCTCGACCTGTCGGGCAATCATCTCATCCTTCTGCCTCCGGGAATGATCTCCCCTCTGCCAAACCTGCGTCATCTCCATCTGAGCGACAACTCGCTGGTGGCCGTGTACAACAGCACTTTCTCTGGTGTTGAACAGCTGTTGGAGCTGGACCTGAGCAGAAATGCCATTCGAACGTTTACCAGCGAGGGTCTCCGCGAGTTGGAACGACTCGCTCGGGTTCGCCTGCTGTTGGGTCAGAATCCCTACTCGTGCACTTGCGAAACCGAGGAGTTTGTGAACTGGCTGAACAGTTCAAAGGTCAAGGTGGGTGATGTGGATAAGCTGTCTTGCGCATTCCCCGAAGAGCTGCGTCACGTCTCTTTGAGAGCTCTTAGCACGCGTGCCCTCGGCTGTTACGTTACACCCGGCGAGGAGATGACCCACTTGACCCTACAAACGTCCTACGTGTTCCTCGGACTCGTGCTGGGATTTGTAGGCATGGTCTTCCTTTTTGTCGTCTACCTTAACCGAAAGGGTATCAAAAAATGGATCACGGACATACACGAAGCCTGTCTAGATGTGCTGGAGGGATATCAGTACCGTTACGAAATTGACTCTGATCCACGACTGCGACACCTCTCGCAAAATCGAACTCATACGGATGCGCGTTTGGGACGCATCCCATCTGATGTCCGTGTTGCACAGATTCCATCTGATGTGTCTTTATAACGTTATAATCCCCTTACAATAAACATTTTATATTAACCACAAACATTGCTGCTGTTAGACAGTGGGACGGTTGATAAACTCAAAATGAACAAATATAAGCCTGGCCAGTAATCTGTAGGCCTACTTATGTTAAGCATAACATGAGACAACATTGCAGTTTGTGCAATTCAATGACAACATCTATCCTCCGATCAAACAGCAGGTCGTTGCCTAATGTTCTGTGATGTATCAGACGGCCATAAATGACTGATGTATGTGTATAAGAAATACACAGGATTACAGACCTCCTCTCCATATGGCCCAACACACACACACACACACACGCTGCTACAGATGTGTCCTGAATATCTGGTTATGGCCCATCTCACCGCTAGTTCAGGAAGAGGAGGAAGATGAAGAGGGCGTTCAGGGGGAAAATAGGGCACAGTGAAGGGTTTGGATTGTAATGTTTCCTGCGAACTTGCTGAAGCTCACAGATAATGACTGCAATTGATCAAGACCAGACATCCCATATTAATCTGTGTCTTTGCTTTTGGCAACGCAGTATATTGGAATATATTTGAAGAAACACAGCTGGGGTGTGTGCTGTCTTTGTGTGCATGCAGAACTGTGTAGCATTACATGAAAATTTAGTGAATTAGTGTAGAATCATTTTTTTTATAAATAATAAAGTTTCCAGTGATTTCTAAGCCTGGTAAATAATTAAATCCCATGGAAATTTCTACAATAAATTTGCTATTTATGGTCAGCTAGGCTATATGCAACTGAATCCTCCAGAAATTGTTTTGGTGATTTAAAATGTGTACATTAATATTTTCTGTCACTGACTGTATTCACAGCCATCATTTATTGACCACCAGCATATATTCATGTTTTCAATAGAACGCGTGATATATTGTTTTTAAGTGTTTCACATTTTGTTTCACGTTATATTTTATTTATCTAACCCTAACTTCAGGAGTTTCCCATCTCAGGTGCTAATTTTATATACATTTCATATCAAAATCATTTTGATTTCCCTCCTCTTCTCTGGACACAAAGAATGAGATCACATTAACGAGGACGTCGGTGGACCCTTCATCACCCTGAAAATGACAGTGAATCATGTACTATATATATGATGTCATTGTAAACATACCGATAACTGTTGTATGTTTCTAAAGTGTATGTGAATAATTGATATTAGCTCAGGAGACACAGTTAAAAATGAAATGTAAAAGTAAGTTTTGTGCATGAGAATGACAATTATATATAATTTAGTATTATAGATTCATTTTAACTAATAAACCTTGAATACAAACACTCACAGTGAATCCAGACAATACCAATTTAATAAAATACACAATTTCAGACTATAGTGTTGAAATAAAATACTATTTATAGTTAATTGACACTATATGATGGAAACTTTGCAATAATATATATTTATATGAATTTCCTTGCTGTTTATGTCTCTCATTTATTTTCTTTAAAACTTCTTTGCAACAATGCAAAAAGCTCTATAGAAATCAACCTAAATTAAAGGATTTAGCGTCACATCCGCGTGACGTCACAACTTACCTGAGAGTGGGTGTGGTTTACCTGTAGCCACAGGTAAAACACGGCACGATTCTTATCGAGTAAAGCTTCAGTATGAGTCCGATCTGAAGCGAATAGATTGATACGCGTGTACGTGTGTGTTTATTTTTTCGATGAATCGAAGCATAGTTCGGTGAAGTGAGTATAATACCGCGGTAAAGGAACGGTTCTCGGGCGCGATACTTCCGCGATCCTCAACGATCAGAAGTCGCGCTCAAAACAACAGAGATTCATATGCGGTAAGTGTCTGATCTAAATCTGATATATAGAGACAAACGCGACGCGACGCGATACAACACATTCACTTCATCCATAATGATGGGCTCTTTTAGTCTCGTGTCCTGGTTTTCAAAGGTTTGCAACCTTAAATAATGATGTAAAGTCGACTCATTAAAGTCGCAATGCACAGAAATAAGTCTCTGTTAACGAGAATTAAAGCTAAATAGTAGCCAATATTAAAATCTTTTCAGTAAAGATTAAAGAAACGGAAGTTTTGTAGAATGTCATTGAAGTTTAGTTTGTATTCTCAGATGAAGTGTTTGTGTTTGTCTACAGATCTTTACAGGCCTGTTGGACATTAAACCTCTCTGTATGTTGATAAGAACATTAACTAACTCATTGTGGTTCATTTTAATCCATTTGTTCTTTGCATTTCCTCCCCATCCACATTAGTCTGGAGGTATTTCGAGTATTTACAATACATGTAAACACAAACTTGATGATCAAGTAATTCTTGCCCACCAAAGAAAACCTTCTTACCTACATGAACATGTGTGACAGAGCAATGCTGCATGAATTGTGTTTTATTTTGCACGGCGGGATGGTAAAATCTTGCTGTTTGCTGTTAAATAACATGTTTCTATTTAACATCAACAGAGAATCTAGATTGAGATCTGATGGTGGTTCACATCACATGTTTGAAATGCTTTTGGGAGCGACAGTAGAAAGAAGCTCAGTGTGCAGCAGTTTGACGTGGTGGTGGATTCGTTCTTAAAACATCTTTCAGTTGAATTTGTGTCTTCTTTGAGGGAGTTATTGTGCAATAAACGTAAAATAGGAAATGACATCAACTGGCTGCTCGATTATGGGAGAAATCATAATTTACGATTATTTACCTCTGTGGATTAAAAAAAACCATGCATTTATTTAACCTTTGGTCGGCAGCACTTTATTCGCACAATAAATGTTTTCCCTCAATTATCTTGTTTTTGTAAATGATTGAATCAAAAACAATTAATTGCACAGCCCTACTTTCTCTTTAGTTTAGTTTATAGGTACACGCATAAGTGCAGTTCCCCCAGACAGATTATTCCAGGACTAGGCCATTAGTTATATAAGGAGAGTTTTTACAAACATACCTTACAAAAAAGGTTGTGCATCTTAAGACAAAACAATGGCACTGATATATGTTTAGATATGTCAATGCAAGCTGTTTTTAAATGAAGGGAGCTCAAACATGCCTTTTAGTCTGGGACTAGAATAAACCCTGTCAGGGAAACTGACCCATAATGTTTTAAATCTACATTTACGTGTTTAATAGGCACTTTTATACACAGTGCATTACAATATGTGTTCCTGGGATCAAACCCATGACCTTTTGCTATAGGAACATACAGTAAATATCTTTTCTTAATATTCATTTAAAGTATGTGCGAGTTTGTCCACAGTAAGAAAAGTAGCAGCACGGCAGAGATGTGTTGAGATTTTACACTGAATGCGTGTCTCATAGCTTTACATTTAGGCATTTAGGACACGCTTTTATCCAAAGCGACTTACAAAGATTTAGTCCACAGAATTAGTAAATTGTCCTATACTTTTCACAGACCAAAACAAACAATACAATACATCGGAGATAAATACCAATCAGAATGCGATCAATGTCTAAATAATAAGTTGCATGAAATAAATCCTGATCATTTTTGTTTTAAGAATCGTTGGGATCAAGTCATCTATACAAGATAAAGGACACTTAAAAATCAATCAATTTATTCTCTCAGGAGAAAATCCTCCAAAATGCCAAAATCTTGTCAGAATTCAATATCCATTAAACATATTCTACTAGATTGTATTATTAAAAGTTTTTAATCAAGTTAATCCAAACAAAGTTCTAAAATTTTTAGATAAAATCTTGAAATCTTTAGATGATCTTTTCTAGTCTTACTTTATATAATAAGACTTTATTCTCGCCATGAATATAGCCTTAGAAGCTGGCAGGGTGTTTAAATAAAAAAAAAACAAGCGCTTCTCACAAATAAAAGTGATTACTATAGTTAGAAAATTAAAAAAATTGAAACAATGATTCATATAGTAATGAATTTATATCAGTCAGACTGCTGTGCATTAAGCCACACATCAATACTTTGTTTGTCTATTAAGCAGTGATCTTTCATGCACTATATATCTATCTGTGTTCCTGCAGGTCCTGAATGTGTTGAGTTATGCCTGGCCACAGCACAGGAACACATCACAAGAGCCGTCCTCACAGCTCGGGCCGTTCTAGAGCTGATGGCTACAGGCAGGGCCGCACTTACTCCAAAGACAGCGGCACGAGTCAGGAGACCTATAAAGAGCCGTACATCGAGCAGCCCCGCGGCACGGACGCCCAGATTCCCCGGAAGACCCATCCTTACTACAGCAACGGACGAGGCTCGGAAAGCCTGGGCTTCGTTCCCGGCTCGGCGGACTCTCCTCAGGTCGCTCAGGCCTGTGGCTCGTGCGCGTCACTGGGCTGGAGCGGTTGCAAAGCTCTTCTGTGCTGCATCCTGACCTGCGGCCTCTATGGGTCTAGCAAACCTTGCCTGCCACCCAACGAGAGCTCCACGGATAGCGCTCCGAAAGCAGAGCCCGAGCCGCGGAAGCCCAACGGCTTTGCCGTATCCAACCCCACGTGCGGCGTGGAAGTCAGCAAGCCGAGGCAGTTACCCAGCTCCGGCAGCTTCAGGTACGGGGACGTCTACTTTGCTGGTAAGAAGGTGGATTACCTCTCGAACCAGGAGGCGCCTCCGCGTCGGACCAGGACGGTAGCGAAGGGAGACGGCCAGCGGCCGATCAGCAATAACAGTATCTACTCGAGAGAGGATCTGGATCTCGACGATCTGGATGACGGTGGAACGGATATCGACTCGCTCATCACTAAAAAGCTTCTGGAACTTTATAAGCTGCACCAGATCGAGCAGCTGGCCAAATGCACGTCGGACTTGTCCTTCTCTCGTAAAACCAATGAGATCAGCGATCTGATCAACAGCATCGCGCAGGATTATAATCTGGAGGAACAGGAGGCGGAGTGCCGGCTGGTGCACGGCGTCATACGCATCAGCACCCGCAATAAATCCTGCAAAGGTTACAAAAGCAAAGACTATAAATCGCAAGACACGATGCAGCACGTGAACGGGAGGAGGGACGGAACGCTGCCTGACAGCGGGCACGAGACCATGACCTTAACCTATAGTGATGGTAAGAGATGGGTATCTGAATCGAAGGTTCGTCCAGACTTGACTGGTTTCTAAACCGTATGACTTTTTCCTTTGTAACGCTGAAGGAGAATATATGTTTCTTCTATACAGTAAAGCAGATGGTGACCAGCGTCTGTCAGGCTCCAGACAGGACCAAAAGCAACGTAACAAGGTTCCACATAAAGTCCTTTTAAAGCTTTGTGTGAGCAATGGTTATTGGCTGGAATTCCTGCTTGACAGGCGTGGTCACCGTTGGCTTTCATTGTATGGAAAGGAAGAGCTTTGACTTTATTCTGCTATAAATAGCTCCTTTTGTGTTTCATAGAAGAAAAAGTCATATGGGTTTGGAAAGACGTGCGGCTCAGTAAATAATGACAGAATTTTCATTCCTTTATCTGAAGTCAGCGGTGCGTGAGTGAATTTCATTTGAACGTCATTTGATGATATTTCATTTGTCTGGAAGGGGATCCCGAGGTGCTAGTGTCGGAGCGGACGCAGACAGATGAGCTTGCCCGGAATATGAGAGCTCACAGCGGGAAACGTAAGAATCCATCTTCTTGGTTCTCCTTGTTTTTACTTTTGTTGTCGTGTTAAAGGATTACTCCACTTTCATAAATATCCTAATAATTTACTCACCCCAATGTCATCCAAGATGTTTATGTCTTTCTTTGTTCAGTCGAGAAGAAATTAAAGTTTTTAAGGAAAACATTCTAGGATTTTTCTCCATATAGTGGACTTAAGTGGACCTCAACAACAGTTTAGTTTCAATGCAGCTTTAAAGGACTCTAAACGATCCCAACCGAGACATAACGGTCTTATCTAGCGAAACCTTTGTCATTTTCACATAAAAAAAAAAAAAACTTTAAACCACAACTTCTCATCTTGCACTAGCTGTGTGATGCGCCAGCGCGACGTATTACGTAATCTTGTCAAAAGCAAACTTCTGGACCATTTAAACAATAAACTGACACAAAGACATTCATTACCGTATTTTTCGGCCTATAAGCCGCATTTTTTTTTTCATATCTTGGCTGGTGCTGCGTCTTATAGTCAGGTGCGCCTTGTAAGTCAGTATGAATTATTTTTGACATATATGAACCAAGAGACAACATTACCGTCTACAGCTGCAAGAGTTCGCCATATGCTTCTCCTCTATTTATTTAATTCAATGGATTCAGTAATGTGGAATGACGAGTATGGGAACTTCACGCTAGTTGGCTTGTTTGGTTAATTTAGACTATTCAACCTTCTAGGTAAGTTCTGTATGCCATGGTTTATCGTTTAAATAACTGATAATATTACTTTGAACGTACAGATATCTATTCAGCCTGCTGTTCTGTCTGCTATTGTTTAGTTGAATAACTAGATTAAATGTCTGTTCTTCGGCTTGGGTTTTGTGAAATAATAATTTTCGAAATAAATGCGACGTATAGTCCACTGTCACTTATAAATGTTATTTCGTCTTAATGATGCATTTTTGAATGATGCGTCTTATAGTCCGGAAAATACGGTAGTATCGTTCCACATACAACAACATCTAATGGGCCTCTCTCTCTCCACACTTGTAAACACTCAAACGTGACCTTTCGACATGATAACGTAATACGTAGTGGTTAGGGGTGGTTTTGCTAGATAAGACCCTTATGCCTCAGTTCAGTCTTTGAAGCTGCATTGAAGCCGTGAACTGTTGAGGTCAACTATATGGAGAAAAATCCTTCAATGTTTTCCTTAAAAACGTAAATTCTTCTCGACTGAACAAAGAAAAACGTAAACATCTTGGATGACATGAGGTTGAGTAAATGATCAAATATTTTTATGAAGTGGAGTAATCCTTTAACCCTATCTTGGGGTACTAAGGTAGTGGGATTGCACCCTGAGGATAGGGTTATCGATTCCATTCCCAAATGTTTTCTTGCTTTCCGATTGGCATTCCTGCATTTGATCTACCCACATAAAGTCCTCTCCTGCCCATCCCCTAAACGTAACCTATAGTCCGTGACGGCAAACACTGAATCTTCTCTTCTTACCTTACAAATGTTCTCGAGGAGCCTCAGATGGCCTCCGAGCTGTTTATCCAGTATTCTGCCGTATCATGTCACCTCCATCTCATCATTACGTAACTTCTTTCAGACCTGTAAAAATATGAGATGTCTTTTAACAGACTAGATTGATCAGGGATGTCTGTAGGGAAATTACTGAGCTAAGATTTTCCAACACAGTCTCATGGCAATTTCTACATATTCATTCATATGACCGCATTTGTCCAGTTTTGGGGGTTAGGGATGGATGGGGTTTCATTATTTCTTTTTAAAATAATCGTATGCAATTGGCTTTATATGAATTAGCCAACTTGTAAAATCCGTATGAATTCCTGTGAGATCAGGCTGGACATTCACAAGATTTGTTGCACTTTACAAGCAAGTTTAAGGTGTTGATGTATAAACTGTTGTTTTCTTTGACAGATTACTACTCGAGTGCAGCTACAGATTCATCAGGAGTGCCGCTGTTGCGCTAGTAAACCATATTACTCTCAGTTATTACTGCCTATTGAGTGTTCATCTGTCTACATGTGTTCCTCTCAGATTTCACTCAACGCTCTTTATGATTCGATGGACACTGTGTGAAGACTGTCGAGCGCTCTCACATATACTGTATCGAGAGTTTATGATGTTTAACAATGAAAGCTGCTGAAAAAACACGTCGACTTTGACCAGCGGCCATCCGGATAGTTACGTACTGAACAATTTTTCTGGCTAAATCATCAAAGGGTATTTTTAAGTGTTTGCTTTCATTTTGCCTTTGAAAAAACGACGCTGTGGTGTACAGATGTGTATTCATGACGGCGCTGTTATTCATCTGAATGCGGTCCTGTTATAACCCGTCCTTTACTCAGATCAGAACAATCTCTATACCTCCCTGCTTTTTTAGGACCGTTTGTTGTCAGACAAAACGACCACATTTGTACTGTGGACATTTTGTTTGTTTTGAAATGCTTTGTAAAGAATTGTTTTCTTATATTTTTTATTGAAATAAAAGGGAATATTCCCCCTTATTTTCTGTTATTTTATTAACTTCAAACCGTATACACGGTACAACATTATATCTGTGATGTAATGGGAGTGTCGTCCTTTTTAAAACACGGTTTTAGTTCAGCATACTTCCAGATGTACGTGTTAACCACAGAAAGAAAATCTCTCTTTCTTTTTTCCGTGTAGTATTTTTCTCGGAAGATCGCGTTGCTGTCACCTCCTCCCTTTTGCTTCCCTCAGGTCACTGTGTTATGAACTTGTTTAGCTGGTTTGACAATAGAAAGGAAATAAAATCCTAGTGTTTGCTGGAGTTACATTGAGGAGGAGGAGGAGGGGTGAAAATTCCCCTTTAAAACTGTAGACTTTTTCACACCACGCAGCCCAACGTAAAACTAAACACCTAAAGATCTAAAATGCAGTCTATGGATAATATCAAGAGATCTTCTATCTGACAGTACTCATAATCATAATCTCATTGTTTTCTGAGAGTTTAGTCTTGTTGATTTACTCGTCTCATTGTTTTTAATACATCAAAGATACTGAATTCTGTAGCTATCTAGATTTTTTTATATTTTATTTTGACTTATTCATGTGACCTGAGAAATAATCAGTTTCTCTCTCAGCCAAACAGATCATGAACACATTTCTTTTCAAGTCGTTTCTTTTTTTTGTCATTTTGACGGTCAGTCTATGTTTACAATATCAATCTGCAGTATATAGTCTGTACATTTTCCATCACAGCACAATATACAAGGTTAAATAAAGTGTGTCAAACTATATCCCACAATGCAATGTGCCACACCTGATATGCAACAAATCTATAGTGTCAGCACTTTAATTTGGTCTTATTGTTAAAAGTTTAGTTGTTTTGTAGTTTTTCGATGTTAAAACCATGTGACTGGAGGAACACAGCCTATCAGTCCCTTACAAAAATTAACCATGCTTTACTACAGTTAAAACAAAAAAGCATGGTTACACTGTAAAAAATCTTTGCTGCCTTAAATTTTTTTGTTGAATCAATTCAGATTTACAAGTCATGTCAACAATTTATCTTGACAAATGATGAGTTGCTACAACTTATAAAATAAAGTTGACTTTTTTCATTTTTATTATTATTATTATTATAAGTAAGATAAATAATAGTAAGTATATCTGAGCTCATTCAACAAAAAAATTCAAGGCAGCAACAATTTTTGACACTGTAGGGCTGCCAAAAGTTTAATCGTGATTAATCGCATTCAAAATAAAAGTCTGTGTGTGTTATTATTATGTATATGTAAATACACACATACATGTATACATTTCAGAAAAATGGTATGTATATATATTTTTTATAGAATATAAAATTAAAAACAAAAATGTGTGTGCGTGTATGTGTGTGTCTGTATATGTGTGTGTAAATGTTAAATACATACATGCATGTGTGTGTATTTATATATATATACACAAAATAATTACACAGTGCACATGTATATATTATGCAAAAACAAACTTTCATTTTATATGCAACTTTTTCCACAAAGTCTGTTTAAAATGTTTATCATTTTCTTCAGTTTTTCATGCATGTGCATGTTTTTTTCTTTATATTTAAATATTTTCTTGTATATTTCAATGTTTACTGTGTATTATGGTGTAGTAGTATGAGAAGTTGTACTCTGATCTTGTTATAGTTTTGTTGGTCTGCAGCACAAGAGGGCGACATTACTACACATCTGAACCTGGAGCCAAAGATCTGTCATTGGCTGTTTCTCAATCTAAAGGCTGCAGCCTCCGGAGGTCGCATTTCTAGGCTGCATACATCATCAAATTTTAGGGGCGGTTTCCCAGACAGGTCTTACTATAGTCCCAGATTAAAATGCCTTCATTTAAAAACACTTGTTTTTTGTAAGGTTTGTTTGTAAAAACCACTTAAACATTCTGATAAAACCTGGATTAATCTAAAACCTGCCCGGGAAACTGCCCCATAATGTTGACTTACTATTATTCTTAATGGTAAATTGTTGTAATATGCTTATGCCTTGTGAATGTAATGCTCAGTTAAATTAAATCTTGATGTTGTATGCAGCCTGCACATGTGACCTCCGAAGGCTCCATCCTTCTGATTGAGAAACGGTCATTGTTATATACAGTATCAGTGTGGTCATGTGATCTCGTGTTTCACACACATACATGTTGATATGTTTTTTGTAGGAATATATGTTCAGGTGTATCATATCAGACACTGATATTTATAGTTGTGTTGAGAATGGATTGATGTGTTGTCTGTGTATGAGAAGATTAAACTGAAGTTTAACTTCTGACCCTGGAGCAGTGACTTCATGCTTACAGACAGACAACCTTTTACTGCCATGACGTAACGTTGACCTTTCTTAAGAAATAAATCTGTTACTCATGCTGGCAATGCATAAAGTCACAGTAACGTCTGTTTGTGAATCTTTGTGCTTAGGTTGGTCATGTAATACAATAAAAAGCTGATGTCACATGAACTCATCACTCTTCATCATCACATATTTAAAGGGATAGTTCACCCAAAAAATGAAAACTCATCATTTGCTCATCCTCATGTTGTTGTTAAACCTGTATGAATTTCTTTTTTTCTTCTCTTTTTTTATGAACACAAAAAAATATCATTTTGATAAATGATGGTAAGCACACAGCTGATTGTAACCATTGACTTCCATTGTATTTGTTTTCCTACTATGGAAGTCAATGGTTACAATCAGCTGTGTGCATACCATCATTTTCTTATTTTGTGTTCATCAGAAAAAAACTCATGCAGTTTTAAAACAACATGAAGGTGAGGAAATGATGACAGAATTTTCATTTTTGGGTAAACTATCACTTTAAAGCATCAAGAAAGTATGATTTTATCAAACAGTGTTTCATCACTTTTACATTTGTGTCCATAAACATCATTGCCATTCAACTCTTTGAACTTTCTAAGCTTATTTATTGAAGAGTCCCACATGATATAAATACATAAGCATACAGCAAAGTATGTAAAAATAGATTTATTGAAATATAATTACAAGCATATAGATGTTTTCTTCAAACATGGATAAATCAAATTCATTTTCTCACAGAGACAAAATATGCACCTCCGGTTATCTCTAGAGGTATTAACTACAGGCTTTTGCAGAGAAAGACAAACCTAATAGTGTCACAAACCATTCCTATACAAAAAACATGCTCAAAAACAATCGATAAAAAAAGAGAAAAGAAATCACATACTTGTGACCTAAACATCATGTTACAAAGGTGCAGTAATTTCATAAAGGTGTGTAAACAATGACAGATTGTGCCGAAACGTGTAACGAAATATTTCAGCTGTAACCCCTTCTCATCGCTGGAGAACAGATATATATATTCTGCTCTGAAGGTTCACTACCTGGTGAACAACATATCAATCAACAGGTCCAGAAGATCTGCCTGACCGATGACGGGCCTGAAGAAGAGCTCTGTGATGAGACCGGGAGGGATGAGCTTTAGGGTGGACGCGGCCAGGAGCACGCGAGCGAATCGTCCCGTGTCCTCCGGATGAAGAGGAACCAAAACTTCTTTTAGGGCCTGTTGAGCTTCATACTGCAGACCCTCAACAAACAGAGACGCTTTCAGGCCTGGCACGTCTGTGAAAGAAAAGGCACATCTGTAAGAATCACATTTTTTGTTCTTTGCATAAAAGTTGCAGCAGGATTTCGGATGACTTACCGGGATTGAATATGATGATGCCTTTCAGGTAAGCGTACTCCTTAGGGCTTAAATCCAGACCCCTGAACTTCTTCAGACACGCTTTGAGCTTCTGCACGCCGGCCAGGGTGGGCTGCTCGCGGTCGGGGTCCTGGCGATTAAGAAGAATTTGTTGAAGCATGCTGGGCGCTGGAGTGTCGCAGACCTCGAAACGGACTCGGTCCTGGGCCAGACCCAGAATGAGGAGCGGTGCCCAGCAGTTCTGAAGCAGGGAGAGCTGATCTTTGGGCGGCAGCTGCTGGAACGCAGGCAAGCTCCTCATAAAGTGCATGGTCTTGACCAGCACACCCGAAGCCACCTGACACGTCTCGTCCGGTGTTTTCAAACACACCGTCCTGCGTTTCTCACAGTGGCAGGCTTGAGGAACCCAACCGTAGTTCGGCTCCACGTCGGCGGGTTCGGGACGACTGAGGATGTTGAAGAGGATGGCGTTTGACTGTCCTTTACTGTAGTCAGCGGTACAGCAGTGACATTCATAATCCATGTTGGTATGATCTGTAGACCTGCACCTCGTGTAGCTGTGAGATACTGACATCTGCCAGTATTTATAACAACCAATGACTTGAGAACCTTGACCTACTCCATCCGTGAGATAAACAACACCTCCCCTCTGCTATTTAGCAATTGAGTAAATGCTGATAAGCTCTCTTAAATGTAAACGCGCTCTAGCCGGGACATATTTTAGGTGAAGCAATATTATCTCTTCTTAAGTCATTGCACCAGGCTGTACCAAGCAACCAAGGACTCTTCAGGTATTTAGTTTTATGACCCCTATCATGACAAACTTACAACAAGCAGGACAAATGCCAACTGGAAGAAAGTGGAAGGGCAATGAACTTCTCAGACGCATCATGACTCAAACCACACAATCATAGACTCGAAATTCTGACTGCTGGTGTTGGCTTTAAGATTAAAGGGCGGTTTCCTGGATAGGGCTTATCCTTAAATGCATGTTTGAGCTGGTTCCATTTAAAAACATCTCGCACTGACATATCTTAATAAACATCTGCTATTGTTTTGTTCCAAAATGCATGTCAGTAATGTTTTTTCTAAGTTATGTTTGTAAAAATGTCCTAACATAAAATAAATCTAAACCCTGAATGGGAAACCGACCCTAATTATTTAAGTCTAGATGAAGCATTCGTAAAGATTTGACCTTAAGATAAACAGAAGCTCTAGTGAGTTTGGTGTAAATGTTGTTATGATATGGCCTTGAACACTGACTTTCATATTCAAACTTTTATTTGACATCATTTTAAAATCCTGGCCATCTACACAGGATGAATTTCAGCTGGATGCTGGGAAATAATCCTTCAGTCTTCCTCTGATGCTATAAAGTGAGTTTAGAGATGATGTGCTTCTGTATAGTTCAGCAGCTCAAAAAGATCATGGGTTAGAATAATACTGATATAATGTATATCTTCAATCATGTAATAATTAGATGAATGTACAAAAACTATTTCATTACCTTCTAAAAAATGGGTAAAAAAGGGACGAGCCCACCAGCTGGGTTAAATTTAACCTAGGAAATGTTTATATTTCACCCAAAATTGGGTTAAACCACCCACCATGTGTTAAATTACAACCCAGGAGGGTGGACTCATCACTTTTTGACCCAATACTTGGTTGAAAATAACCCAACATTTTTAGAGTGTATTTATTACTAATTACTTTTAAATCCTATTAATGATACAGGCTTGAAACAGCTGAAATGTCCAATTCTCACTGTTAACTAACTATTACCTAATTTTGCCACAATATACTCCTAATTACTGCTTATTCAAACTTAGTTAAGTAGTTGTTAAGTAAGGATTAAAGATGTAGAATAAGGTTTTGCAGAATTAGGCATTAATATGTGCTTTTTACATATTAAACAGCCAATATCTCAGTAATATTAATGTTAATAATCAACTAGTTAATTGTGAGAATTGTAAACTACACTAGAGTGCTACCATTATTCTTATTAACTATTTAAAATTAGAAAGATACATAAAAAACATGCATTTTAACTTTAGACTTTATATGTTGATGTAAAATCCTCTATTGTATTATATTTCATTGATCTACTCATACACACAATTTACTTCAATTACATCAGAAGTTACTGTCATTAAATTACTAAATAATCCCTTACTTTACTTTTTTTAAGGAAAAAGTAATTAATTACTTAGTAACTAGTTAAACCCAACACTGCATGGCATGCTTTGGATAAAAGCTTCATGTGTAAATGTAGGGCTGTCACAATTATTAAATAATCGTGCAATCATTGCGGTGATCTGAAATCACCACGATGAGGTCAAACAATTGCAATGATTTCAGATCACCGCAACAATTGCACATTGGTGGACCTGCAGCACCTGTACAATATCAGATTACTTTTAAATATGTGTTATGTGTATTAATATTTACTGCCAGGTAAACTTTGCAAAAGATTTAATTTAAATAATCACAACAATGTGTGAAAATTATTTCATGAACAAACAAAAAAAAATCTATGAGAATTAAATGTCAAAGCAACCAAACAGACAATTAAACGTCAGCCAAATTTCATAATCGTGACAGCCCTGTTTAAATGTCAAAGATTTGAGCTCATTTTGATGTGATTGACTGGACAAACTTTTACTTTAGTGTACCAGCTTTATTAAATGAAATTTTCTAGTTAGTTTGGCCTTAATGTTAATATTAAGTTTTTATCTGTGGTAAAATCAATGTAACACTTTGTTGTTTTTGCTTTAACTGAATTTGTCTTGCAGAGCGGTTGTAAGATCAGAGAGTGTTTGTCATCTTTCATTGACATGTTTTTCTGTCACGTGTGATTTGACCTGGTTTGTTATCTCTGCAGTGCCTAGCACAGAGAACTTAACCAGATAAGTTAATTACTTTATTGCTTTAAATCAAATCAACAAGTAGCTACTTCACTCACATTCCTATTATAACCCACAGACACTTAACAAAAGACAAAAGTGCTCATTGTGTTTGTGTGTTGATGGTTAAAAGAAGAACTCAATCAAAACCAATCAAGAGATTTTTCAATCACAATATGTGTACACAACAAGTAATGATATTCCTCAAACAGTCTGGTTTGTTTTAAGTTATGTATTAAACTAAATTCAATACAAAACAAACCTTTTTACATTGTTACATACAAATCCTGTGTTGCTTTTAAAAGCTCATCATCATCATCTAGTTTATTTTTGTCATGTGACAATGTCATGTTATTTTTGTCAGCAGTTTAGACTTTGATTCTACCAAGAAAAGAAAAAAAAAACAAATCAATATAATCTATTTATACTTGTTGTCATAATCCAAACTAGTAAAATGTGTGATGGTTCTAGCAATATAGTGTTAGTAAATCATATAATAAATTATATCATTCAAACACAGACTTGTTAAATAGAAATGTGTTACAAACGTATATATATATATATATATATATATATATATAATATATTCAGTGTCATTAACAGTCATGATGAGCACATCCTGAACACATGAAGTCAGTGTCATTCATTATCATGTGTTGTAAATGTGTGTGATAAAGTGTGTGTTTATTATAGCTGGAGACGGTCTGAGGCAGACACAGAGGACAGTCTCTTATCTCCTCTGTGATAGCAAAAAAAAAAAAAAAACGGGTAACTCCTTACAATATGCACAAGTTAACATGAACTAACAATGAGCAACATAGTTTATCAGTATTTATTCATCTTTGTTAATGTTAATACAATTCTTCATATTGGTTCATTGTGTATTAACTCATGTTAACAGTTACAACTTTTAACTACTTATGATCTGCAATATAAAGAGAATTTTTGCAGAATTTAAAAGAGTCATCTACCAACATAATTTGGAGTAAATTGATAAAAAAACAATATATTTTTAAAACATTTTTATATTGCAGTTTTGGACCCGTTGGCAGGTCCACAGAGTTTAAGTGGTTTAAAAAAATGTGTTAGTGAATGATAAAATTAACATGAATAAAAGCTGTAGGATTTTAGAAAAATTTCTTCTTCAATTTCTTTTAAAATGTCCCCATTATCTACCCTGCCAAAATAAGGTCCAATCTAATCTTACATTAAAACCTTGTACTACAAATTTATAATATAATAATTTGAACATTATTATTATTATTTACATTATACATGTAAATGAAGTAAACAGAGTTAACCTGTTTAACAAACCTCTCTTGTTCACCTGATATCATCAATTATGTTTGATCTACTCTGTCTCCATTTGATTGGATGTGGATGAGATTATCTCAGGTCTTTTTATTTTAAAGATCTTAATCTGATGTGCACACAGCTTGCCACAAAATACAATTTTAACTTTATTTCTATTTACACAACACTCTCACAATAAAATGATACAAAAGCTGTCATTGGGGCAGTACCTTTTTAAAAAGTACACCCTGTACCTACAAGTCCATATTTGTACCCAGAATGGTAACAAATGTATACATATATGTACAGAGGCCTAAAGCAGGGCTCACCATAAAGGAGTGTCCGGTGGCCCGGGGCCAGAATGACAGACACTCGGGCCAGTAAACAATATTGTCATTTTAAGTGTTGCGAATGTTAAATTCTCAGCAATGTCATGAGGTTTCTCTTACCTTATTGGTTGTTGTGGACACTGTTGCGTGTTACGTCAGCTGGTAGAGCAAAGAGACGTTAAGATGGCGGTGGTGCCCTCTAACTAAAAGGCCAAACAAAAACTTAATTATTTTACATATTGGAAGCCGACATTTATTTGGGTAAAACCTGACAAGAGAAACGATGTGATGTATTACAGTTTGCCATCAGTTTCCAGGTAAAACAGACAAGTCTGGAGCCTTTTTTCTTGGAAGAAGCATAAACAAAACCTCCAAGCTCATGAGAAAATCCGACAGCACATAGCGTGCATGGTGTCTAAAAGGGTTGCAGATAACCCTTCATGAACTTAATGATGAGAATTTGCCATTAATGAAGAGAAGTTTAAGTGCATCAAGAGACTTATCAACACAGCAAATTAATAACATTTTATTGATATTGGTTCATTATCTTCCTTACAACAAGATGTCTTTCATATGAGTTCACCGTTTCTGTGCAGTTAATCCTGATATACAGTATTGTTCAAAATAATAGCAGTACAATGTGACTAACCAGAATAATCAAGGTTTTTAGTATATTTTTTATTGCTACGTGGCAAACAAGCCACCAGTAGGCCCAGCAGACTCTCAGAAAACAAACAAGACCCAGCACCCATGACATGCACGCCCCCAAGGCTGCGCAATTGGGCAACCAGCCGAAAGGGGTGTGTTCAAAAAAATAGCAGTGTCTACCTTTGACTGTACAAACTCAAAACTATTTTGTACAAAAAAAATTTTTTTCTGGGATTTAGCAATCCGGTGAATCACTAAACTAATATTTAGTTGTATGACCACAGTTTTTTAAAACTGCTTGACATCTGTGTGGCATGGAGTCAACCAACTTGTGGCACCTCTCAGCTGTTATTCCACTCCATGATTCTTTAACAACATTCCACAATTCATTCACATTTCTTGGTTTTGCTTCAGAAACAGCATTTGTGATATCACCCCACAAGTTCTCAATTGGATTAAGGTCTGGAGATTGGGCTGGCCACTCCATAACATTAATTTTGTTGGTTTGGAACCAAGACTTTGCCCGTTTACTAGTGTGTTTTGGGTCATTGTCTTGTTGAAACAACCATTTCAAGGGCACGTCCTCTTCAGCATAATGCAACATGACCTCTTCAAGTATTTTAACATATGCAAACTGATCCATGATCCCTGGTATGCGATAAATAGGCCCAACACCATAGTAGGAGAAACATGCCCATATCATGATGCTTGCACCTCCATGCTTCACTGTCTTCACTGTGTACTGTGGCTTGAATTCAGAGTTTGGGGGTCGTCTCACAAACTGCCTGTGGCCCTTGGACCCAAAAAGAACAATTTTACTCTCATCAGTCCACAAAATGTTCCTCCATTTCTCTTTAGGCCAGTTGATGTGTTCTTTGGCAAATTGTAACCTCTTCTGCACATGCCTTTTTTTAACAGAGGGACTTTGCGGGGGATTCTTGAAAATAGATTAGCGTCACACAGACGTCTTCTAACTGTCACAGTACTTACAGGTAACTCCAGACTGTCTTTGATCATCCTGGAGGTGATCATTGGCTGAGCCTTTGCCATTCTGGTTATTCTTCTATCCATTTTGATGGTTGTCTTCCGTTTTCTTCCACGTCTCTCTGGTTTTGCTCTCCATTTTAAGGCATTGGAGATCATTTTAGCTGAACAGCCTATCATTTTTTGCACCTCTTTATAGGTTTTCCCCTCTCCAATCAACTTTTTAATCAAAGTACGCTGTTCTTCTGAACAATGTCTTGAACGACCCATTTTCCTCAGCTTTCAAATGCATGTTCAACAAGTGTTGGCTTCATCCTTAAATAGGGGCCACCTGATTCACACCTGTTTCTTCACAAAATTGATAACCTCAGTTATTGAATGCCACACTGCTATTTTTTTGAACACTCCCCTTTCAACTAATTCAACTAATTGCCCATTTGCACAGCCTTAAGAGCGTGTATATCATGAATGCTGGGTCTCATTTGTTTTCTGAAAATCTACTGAACCTACTGGTAACTTGTTTGCCACGTAGCAATAAAAAAATATACTAAAAACCTTGATTATTCTGGTTAGTCACATTGTACTGCTATTATTTTGAACAAGACTGTACCTGAAACTATTGACCGCGATGAGAGGATTGTGAAATTTCAGAGTTTACATTTAAAATTGCCAATTGTTTTAACAAATGATGAATAAAATTATGGATGCATCGATATGAAAATTTTGGCCGATAACCGATAACTCTTTATATTTGGGGGCCGATAACTGATACATATAGGCCGATAAAGTTCATATTAATTTCACAATGAAAAACTCCCAGACCGCGGACATCTTGTCTTTGCGCTAGACTAGCATACTCTTCTTAAGCCCGCAACACGTGTCATCTTCGTGCTATGTCACAGAAAGCACCAATCAAAACTCCACATGGCCAGCAATGAGCAAGTGAAGTGGTTCAACAAACCAAAATAATCCATCATTTATCAGCTTTCATTTATCTGCCTAATTTTGCTATCAGACCGATAACCGATAATATTAAAAATAAGCAGTTATCGGCCGATAACGATATGTTGGCTGATATATCGTGCATCCCTAAATAAAATGTATTTGTAAACAATTATATTTGATGACTTATTTTAAATATGTGACACTGAAATGTTTTTTCATGGGAACAGTGAAAAATTTGGCCGGGCAAGTGAAAACCTGAACCACTGTTCCCGAATGGGCTAGTATACATTTTTTTGTGTGTGTGTTGAGCCCTGCTAAGTGTTACATATTATGACCTTTAAAAAAGGTTATTTGCACAGTAACATTAACTTTTATGCCTTTTTATGTACCAGTTAAATGTTTGGACACATTTCTGTCAATCTTGTCATCATTTCTTCACCCTCATGTTGATCTAAACCTGTATGAGTTTCTTTATTCGGTTGAACACAAAAGAAGATATTTTGATCAATGAAGGTAAGCACACAGTTAATAGTAACTACTGATTTGTTTTACCTACTATGGAAGTCAATGGGTATCTGTTTGTAAACCATCATTTATTAAAATATCTTATTTTGTGTTCAACAGAATAAAGAAACTCATACAGGTTTAGATGGATATGAGAGGGAAGAAATAATGACAGAAGTTTCATTTTTGGGTGAACTATCCGTAAGACGTTTGCTTAAATATCTTAACTAGTTTTGTGGACAAATGTAAAGATAAGTGAAGTCTCCAGCACATATGAGATGGATTACAAGAGATGTCATCTAGATACTTTGAAGAAGATGAATGTTAATGTGTTTACCGGTCACTACATAACTCCTATCCTTATATTATTTCATAGTTTGGATGATTTCATTGTTATTTTTAAATGGGTAATAATAATATTCTTAGAATAAATACTTTTCCACATAAGAAGCATTTGTTGCTCAATGACAACACCTTGAATCTATTTATATATTGTGTTTTATGACAGTCATACACATGACAGAGCTGTAAAGTTGAAGGTCAGGTCGAGAAGGTTTGGTTCTTCGGTTATTGAACTAAAGTAACCAGTCTACAGACTTGTCATGTCTTACAGTATTTAAAGGGATAGTGTACAACAAAATAAAAATTCTGTCATCATTTACTCACCAACATGTTGTTATAAACCTGTAGAAATTACTTTATTTGGATGAACAAGAAGGAATGGTTTGTTTTGGGTGATCTATCCCTTTAATAGTGATCACAATAAATGTTATGTTTATGAAATGATGTTACTGGACAAATAAGATATAAGCAACATGATAATTACTGCATTGAATTGAATCTGTTATTTGTTTGGTCAACATTCACCTGTTAAAGGTTTTTACCTGTGATTAAGTTAATGATATACTGTGACTGTTTAAGAAACACGTTCAACTAAACCAAGAACAGAAATAAACTCAAGACTTTACAGCTAACTTTATCAATAATGTTGTCGAAGTTGTCCCTCTCAATAACATAAACACGAACCTTAAATGTTTCTGGTCTTTACAAACCTTACTGTGGAGAAGTTGACTTTTAAGATGACCGTTTTGACGATATTTTAGGAACAAATAAATATTTATTGTCTTGTATGTCTGTCCTCGCTATCTGTAACACAACTGCCTACATGTAGCTATTTTATCTGTTAGGTTACTCAGTTAACTCTTACCTAAAGCTTCATATATACGTACATATAGCAACGTGTTTAACATTAACTAGTAGTGAACTGGTTAATACTCGATATGACACTGACCTGAACTTGAACCCTGAACCCGTCTGCTGCAATTTACAGCGCGTTTCGAACTTTCGAGCGGTTGGAGCGGGAGTACCACTCGCGCGCGTTTTCTCCAGATGGATTGTGGGATTGAACGCGGCTGAGAAAAGCGAATTTGGCTTACGTCATGAAGCCTGGTTTATTTAAGTTAACTGACCATTAAAAACATTGATGATTAACTAATAATATTAAACTTTATATTTTTTAATATTCTGAAATAAGACACTCTTGATGACGTATGCAGACTAATGCGACCTCTGGAGGCTGCAGCCTTCGGATTGAGAAACGACGAAATTTGTTCTTATCACTGAGCAGGCAGTTTTAATTTTAAAGCATATAAAATAAAATATATTAAAATATCTGACCAACATATCATACTACATACATAAAAACATAACCCCCCCCCCATACTGTACATCATAAAATAAAGAGCAACATTTAACATGGTAAAATTAGCTGTAGGCCTGCGAACTTGTTATTATGAAAAATCATTTTAAACTGCATAACTGAAATTTAATATAAATAAGCTTATTTATTTATAATAAACATACAGAATAGTAAACACGTTATAGTAACCACATAAACAAAAAAATAGAAGAAATATCATACATAAAAAATAAACAATAATAATACATAAAATAAAATACATAAATAATATTTAAAAAGGAAAAAAGGGGAAGGGCTATCACCTGGACATGATCAGATCAAATACAAAACAAATCCTAAGAGTCCTTATAGCTTTTATTACTAGATACTGAAATTACATTCAAGTAATTTTCCAATTCTTTCAGTAAGAAAGAGAAGACAGGTTTGGAGTTGGAGAATTTACTTTTGTGAATTTAAAATTTACTTGGGAATGAAGTGCCCTTTTTATAGCACTAAATGGTTAACTGTGACGTGTCAGAGTTACGTCACTTTGGTTACCCTGCTGAAAAAAACAGCATCCCAGCAAGACCAGCATATGTTGTGTTTTGGTGCTGGTTTGCTAGTGAACACCAGCTAAACCAGCATCAGCACCAGCAATAGCACCAGCTAAACCAGCATCCCATCCTGGCCATACCAGCAAGACCAGCAATTGTTGTGTTTTGGTGCTGGTATGCTGGTGACCACCAGCTAAACCAGCATAGACCAGCATAATTCCCATGCTGGTCCATGCTGGTTTTGATGCTGTTTTTTTCAGCTGATTATTCCAGTTTAGGTTTGCGAGATCAAGAAACTGTCGCAAATTCGGTGTAATAACTGGTACTAGTTTAAATTACCATATGCCAATGAACACGGCTTTGAACCAATCCACCTTGTTTAGTCCGAAAAAACGAGTTTGTTCATTCAAACATAACCGTAACCACTGTAGCTGCTTTTGTTCGACTTCATGCATCGCTGCAAGAACCGACAGGCGGGTGACGTCAAACTACCACGAGAGCGAGTGGAGAAATCACACGACGTGGAAATCTCATTTCTCGCGGTACTTTGACGTCATCAGCCTGTCGCCCCCCGCAGCGCTACATGAAGTCGAACATACGGAGCCTATTTAAACAAATTATTGAAAAATATTGGCCAGTTTCATGTACAGAAAACTTGTATGGAAAATACTGGGAATTAATGAAGTTTGACATTAAACAGCAGTTATTAACTAAGGAAAACTTTTTAAAAAACTTTACGCAAACTGAAAAAGGGTAAAAGAGAAAGGAGTTACTGAGCAAATTTTACGTTTGAGTAAAACAAAAAAGGAAGCATTGAGTGTTACAGAGATTGAGAAATTAAATGTATTAGCATACAAACTGAATTAGATAACATATATGAGGAGAAAGCAAGAGGAGCATTTGTACGATCTAGACTTAAATGGTTAGAAAAAGTGGAAAAAATACAAAAACTATTTTTGCCTTGAGAAGAGAAACAGTGCCTTAGTCTCAAAATTAATGATCAACAATGAAATAGTAGATAATTATTCATTTTATTTTTAAGTTATGTAGCCCAGTTTTATAGTGATTTGTATTCTTCCACCTTGACTACTTCCAGTATTGATAGTTCTTTTTTTTTTTGAGTGACATCAAAAAAGTAGATCAGGATCTTTTGTACTTGTGTGATAAGGAAATAAATATTGAGGAGTTGAGAGAGCGTATTAACCTGCTAAAAAAGCAATAAATCACCAGGCAATGATGGACTAACAGAGGAATTCTATAAGAACTTTCACCTCTTTTATTATTAGTTTTTATAGAAGCAGTAAATAAAGGAGAATTGCCAGCTTCATTAAAACAAGGCATCATAACATTGATTCCCAAACCTAACAAAGATGTTACTTATTGATCATTGGAGGCCAATCAGTTTGCTCAATAATAGATAGTAAATTGTTTGCGATGATTTTTGCCAGAAGACTGAAACAAGGTATAAACAAACCGTAACCCATAAACAAACTGAAAAACAAAGACGCCAGTTATATTTCTTAATTATTTTAATTCGTAGTTAATGAGGGATATATCCATTTTTTGGGAGGGTGTTATTGGCAAAGGCTGAGGGTATTTCCAGATCTGAATACACTTGTATTAAAATGTTCTACTAATTCAAATTCTGAGGGGTATTTGTTGTCATACACTGAATTTCCTGAAAAATCAGTTAAACCAAGAGAATTTGCTATTGTTCTTGATGCATTTCCAAAAGTGTGTTGTATTATTTTTTTTTAAAGAATTCTAGTTCTTTGCAAACTAATATGGATGACTTTTGTGGTAGTATATACATAGGCAATGTTAATATAACAAAATCAAAAGTATAACAATAATATAAGAAATACTTTTTGTTTTCTTTTGCTGCAGCAAGTTTTTTTTTGTCTTCCTTAATGTATATTGGGATAAAATATAGAAAATACTTTTTGTTTTGTGACAACAATAAAATTAAGCAGGTGTCTTACAAAGTTCTACATATATGTTGAAAATTACATTAGTAGAAAATTGGGTTGTGTGGTAAAAATTGGGGTATTTTATATGTATGTGGGGTTTTTAATGAGAGATTTTAGAAAGTAACGAACAATATATTATACAATTATTAATTGTATTAGGAAAGTACCATATACACAAAACTAAAAGGGCCCTACGTAAACAAAATCGGTCACATTTTATGAATGATTTCAAGTTATACAGTACTCCTTTGGAAAAATTTAAAAACATGTAATATTTTTAAAAGCACTCAATCTTTTGTAATATTTTTTATTTCTTCTTTCTCTCTGGGAGCCTCTTGTTCATGTGGCATGGAGCAAAATGTGTATTCTGTATTTGATGTCTTGCGCAATAAGAAAAAAACAAGCCTGTTGATTAACTGTGACTCGTGCTGCCATCTGGTGCATTCCTGTGTTTTAACACAGTCTCTTACAGACCTCTAACAAACCTGTTTTAACCATAGAGAATAATTTAACACATGGATGTTGTTGTAGTTTTTTACAAGTCAGTACAAAAGCACATGACGATTTGAACTTCCAACATAAAGTGCAAGAATTTACCAGATTTTAAATAAAGTTAAATTTCTACACTTAATCAAAACTTTAAAGTGGGCATGAAAATAATCTTCACACTTGGCCCATTAATATTAGCCAGTATGCAGTAACGGTTGACAACCGGTTAATATCAGCTTTAGAGTTGAACTCATCACAATAACAAGAATCATGCTGATCATTGATCCGGTCAAACACACCAAAAGAGATAAATGTTTAAAGTTTTTATTTATTCAAGCAGTTTAATCCAATGTAATTTCCCAATGTTCAGCTATCAACTGCAAGAACACAATTGACAATGAGCACTCATTAAGAGGAATAAAAAGAAAGGAATGTTTTGGAATATTCAAAATTAAAAATTTTCCTATTTTTTTTAAGATTTTCTTAAATATAAACAAGGCCAAGATTTAGCCTCTTGACCTGGCAAAATATTTTCATGTATTCACTGTATTTTTTGTTTTGAGTTTCAGGTTTTTCAATATTTATTGTCTTTGTAATGCTTCCCTCCTGGTGAAGTCAGGCTCACAGATCATCGCTCTGAAATAAAACAAAGAAATGTCACATTAAAGCAGCAGAGCGCAGGCAGACACAGTACAAGCATACTGATAACTAACTTTATAGATCAGTAATGCCACTCACTGATTTCTGTGCAGCTTCTTTGGCCTGATGAGCTTGTAACACAGCGACAGCTTCATCCACCTGTGAGCAGAAAAAACAATTCATGCATTAACATACCAGAAAATAAAACTAACAGCTGATGAAGGTTAAGCTCACAAAACTACATACAGTGAACCTTAAGCACACATTTCACATCAAATTCTTATGGTGCGTTCACACCAGACGCGAAGGAAGCGTTAAGCGAAAGCGATTAACATGTTACGTCAAGGCAAAGACGCGCACAATTCGCACAAATGAGTCTGGCTAATTGAGCGTTTGACGTGCGAGCTGAGGCAGAAACACCAAACAAAAATGGAGGACAAAATCATCGCTGTATGACACATCTTTGTACCTTTATAAAAAAAGGAATTAAAAGGATCATGGTTGGAAGAAAGTGAGTGAGGAGGTCGCACAAATCTGGTAACTTGTAAAAACACTCCAATTTGAGCCATTTAAATACAGAGACTACAAGCTAGCTAAAGCTGGAAAATTGAGGGTATTCACGTCTGAATTTTACAGGCAAATGATGCAAGTTACTTCAAAATGTTCACGCATTCAACTACACGCTAATAATGCAATTTATTTGCTTCATGTGTGAACACAAAGTTAGTACTGGAGATCCAAAGTGTCCAACTATGAGACTCAAAATGCAAAAATAGTGCTCGTTTACAAATGTGTTTCCCGAGTTTATGTTATGATGAGCGATGTCAGATGAGAACATGATGAGCACAAACCTTGGAGCGCAGAGACTCTGGAGACTCCAGCATGTGGAGCAGCTCCGAGTTGTCGATCTCCAGCAGCATTCCAGTGATCTTTCCAGCCAGACTGGGATGCATGTTCTGAATGAGGGGGAACAGACGCTCACCTGTAGCGAAGGAAAGAAGAGGATGTAACGAACAATCTTTAAACACACACCAGAAACTAAAGCTGCCTGTGATCATCACAACCAGCTAAACAACAATCAATATTGTAAAGGTTGTTACCCAGCATCTGCTTCTGTTCCTGCGGTGGGGCGGCAGCCAACATGGATGCAGTTAGAGGCTCTTGACCCTGAACGTGGACAGCAGGCTGGTAGTGGGAATAAAAACCATGTTTATCAGAACAGGTTGATGATGTTTTATAAAAGTGAGAGTTGAAACGCAGCTAAAACAGATAAAGATTATAATACCTGCTGCATGGGGACCTGTGGTTGAGTGGGCATGTGCTGCTGTGGGTTGCGGACTCCAGGTGCATATTTGTACTGTGGCACGCCTCTCACTGGAGCGGTTCCTGTGGCTGCACCTGCAGCTGAAGGGCGAGGACCCACCGCCTGGGAGGCTGAGAGAAAAACCATGACCAGTTATTAGAAGAGACATTAGGGGCAATGCACATTTACAGTGAAAATCAATTCATTCTGCCACATGCACACATGTTGGTACTGCGCTGTCTAGTAGTCGACCGTTTAAAAATGAGCAAGCACTAGTTTAAGTAGTATAACTATGAGATTCATCACTTACTCATGCGCTGTGAGGGGATCATTCGTGGAACCTGTGAGGAATTGGGCCGGACGGCACCGAAGCTTTGTGGGCGGGGAGCTGAAGGCCTGATAGCGTTCGGCATGTTCTGGAAATCTGCAAAAACAGACAAATTCAAAATGAAGCAAACTACAGGAAACACCTCAGGAGGACTTCTGGGCGGAGCTACTCACGCTGTGGGCGGACACCCTGCGTTGCCCAACGAGGGCTGGGGCGGAGCTGTGCCAGCTGGCTGGTGGGATAGTACGCAGCACGATTTTGAGCCTAGCAAACTAGAGCATTAACATCAGAGTCTCAAGATGGACACGATTACATGTTGTCAGGCGATATTTGTGATAGCCCACCTGCGGAATAGCAGCCATGAAGTATCCAGACGGCGGTGCAGGCTGATAGGGGTTGAGGACGGGGTTTGGAACGGCTCTGACGGTGGCCATCCTCTGCATATACTGGCTGGTGAGGTGGGCCTGTCGCTCCTCCTTCCGCTGGGCCAGAGCCACGTACAGCGGCTTTGTGGCGACAATACGGCCGTTCATTTCGGTCACGGCCTTCGTGGCCTCTTCGGGTGACGAGAAGCAAACGAAACCGAAGCCTTTGCTTCTGCCGCCCTCCATCATAACCTTAACAAAACACAAGGTCAATGAATTTCAATAAGTCTTTTAATCTGTAATCCTCAGATTAGGTTGAAGTTTATACCTTTGCACTTGTGATGGTACCGAATGGGGAGAATTCTTTACGCAGACGTTCGTCGTCCAAGCCGTCATCCAGATTTTTCACGTAGAGATTGACTCCCTGGTAAGAACCACATTAACATCATTTCAAAATAAAGTGAACTCATTCAGACACGCTGATCTCCAGATATTACTCATATAAGGGCTAGTAGCATGCTGCTCATTTTACCTGGTAGCGGGTCATGCGGTCCTGCTTCATTTGCTCGAATTTACGCTTGAGTTCCGTCTGACGTTCTCCCTTCTTCTGAGCTCGTCCCACATACACCTGCTTCCCGTTCATCTCTTTACCGTTCATCTCATCTACAGCCTGAGGACCAGAGAAAAGATCCCACAACATTACAAAAACAATCACAAGAATTTAAAAGTTCACCAACTGAAGTCTCTTAGCAGACTCACCCTCTGAGCATCCTCATGTCGCTCAAAGCTGACAAAGCCAAAGCCTTTAGATTTGCCGCTGTCGTCGGTCATAACTCGAATACTGAGCGCCGGACCTGAAAGACAAACGACAGCAAAAACATCAAAGATTTGATCCCGATTGAGGCCAACGTAACTTCCATTCGACTGCTAGCAAAACACTCACCGTATTTACAGAAGATCTCCTTCAGCTTCTCATCATCCATGTCCTCTCCAAAGTTCTTGATGTAAACGTTGGTGAACTCTTTGGCCCGAGCTCCCATCTCTGCCTCACGCTCCTTGCGCGACTTGAAGCGACCCACAAACCTTCAAGGAGAAACAAAGATCTTTATAATTCTGTGAGAGTCCATGAAAGTCACATGACTACAAAATCCAAAGTAGAAAGTTAACTATGATTGACATGTGACAATAAGGCATATTTTCCCTCAAACATGATGAATGGGAATTTCTGGACCCAAACATATCACATTTTAGAAATACGATAATAAATGGAACCCATATCAATCCTGGCGTTTAGTATGATGCAGTTAATAAACGCACGCACACACAAACAATACCATCAAACACAGATGAGTCAGGTTTAATGTCACACTTACACTTTGCGGTCATTCAGCAACATGCCATTCATCTTCTCAATGGCTCTTTCAGCCGCCTCATGGGTCTCAAAGTGCACAAAGCCATAACCTTTTGAGCCATTCTCATCGCAAACCACCTTGCAGGAGGAGAACATCACACCAACACACACGTCAAGACAACAGCGTTCAGTGTTTGAATCATGTTAAATATTATGGGGGTCCCCAAGCTCAGTGGATCTCAACTACGTTCCTGGAGGCCCACTGCTCTGCACATTTTGTATGGGGTCCAGGGCCCCCCCAGCCCCCCCTTAATTCAAACACTGGCGTTCACACGAGCACACGCGTCAAGACAACAGCGTTCACACGTGCACACGCAAGCGTCTTTATTACCTTGCAGGACAGGATGTTTCCAAAGGCTGAGAAAGTGTCGTACAGCGCCTTGTTGTCGATGGATTTGTCCAAGTTCTTGATGAAAATGTTACCCACGCCACTCTTGCGGAGTGAGGGGTCACGCTGCGACCACATGATCCGGACAGGTCTGCCCTTAATGACGTCAAAGTTCATGGTGTCCAACGCACGTTCGGCTGTAAAAATTCACCAAACACACGTTTGATTCTGGTTATGACGACAAATCCAATATTAACCTTTAAAATCATGGTAAAACATACAGTGCACGAGCCCTACAGGATTATTACAATTTCAGAGGAATATTAACTCTAGTAGGTTATGAACACAGCTAAAAACTGTTAAATGAAAAACTGTGTCGCAGCAGGATAAAGATGAAAGCGGTTCCTTACCGTCAGCGGGCTGTTGGAAGTTCACGTAAGCATAACCCAGAGAACGGCGGGTCATCATGTCCCTGCACACCCGGATAGACAGAATAGGCCCGGCCGGGCTGAACTTCTCGTACAACATGGCCTCGGTTACATCTTGGTGGAGATCACCCACATACAGGGAGGCCATCGGGTAACTGGGAGCGCTGGGATTCATCTTCCTCAACGATTATTGTACGACGAAAGATTAACGAGCGTGTCACGCGGTTAGAACCACGAAACTAGAAAAATACTGAGCCGAAAGCACGCGAGGAGTTTAGAGCGACTGTAATGGCGACGGAGCTCGACTGTCTCCTCAAACGCGATTAAACGGCAAACGACTGCCCAAAAACAGACCGAGTAAGAAACTGAAGATAATTAAAACGGTAGCGAATTATCGTCGACGTACTCGCGGTATCGTTCAAGACACGATGATTAAAATTTTTCTCAGGCCTAGTGAAGTCAAACCGGTGCGGTGGTGCTCTAATAATCTCAAATATTTTGCCGCGATCCTGCTTCACCGAGGTATTCGGCAATAAAAGTTGACTTTTTGTTTGTATTTTTTTCTGTTTTGTTATTTTTTTTGTATTTTTGATTTTTTATATAAGATGTGTGCCGAAGCTCAGAGGCACACGCGCTCTCTCTCGCACCGCACAAGGTAGGGGAAGAGAAACGGAAGTAGCGCACAGATAAGAAGGCGTTCTCGACGGAAGTTACGTATTTCTTTTTATCTATTTTTTACGTAAAGACAAACTAAAAGTCCTCGAATTGATCAACTTATTTATTATGTGTGGTAAATGTCATATACATTAGCAAAAATAGGCAACGTTAAATAACAAACCTAACAGCAAATTTTATAGAACAGAACTAAGGCATTATGTTGAGACTTTTAAAAATCTTAGAAATAAAATTCCAACACGAATGTATACAATTTTTGAAACCTTTGCTTTTATTGATTTATTGTAAAATATCCCCATGTTGTTGCTTATTTTTGTCTTCTTTTGATTTGATCCATTGGTAGGTATTTTGAATGTAATAATAAGCACATTGTAGCCTATGCAATGTTCTTGTTCTAAAAAATAAAAGTCATCGCAAAGAACTATGGATGGAGCTATCTGCCAACCTGATTAATCAAATATAATCGAAAATTATCATTTTGATAAATTACTGTTAACGCTGGACTTGATTGTTAAGTTGCTTTTATTAAACCAACAGCGTTTCATATTGAATGAGGGAAACAAAATGTGTAATTGCAGTAAATGTATTTATTTTTTATTTATAAAAGCCATTAGTACAAGCAAGACAGTAAAGTTATGAATTATTATGTGTTTTAATCAACATTAACTCAAATAAATTAACAGGTAATATGTTTAAAAATTAAAATGATTGAAAACTTTTTCAAATGTATTAAACAAATTGTGAATGAAACTCTCAGGATGGACGTCTTAGGTGTAAGGTCATATGACAAAATCATGACTCAAATGAGCAAATCATAGTTAAACTAAATTAACAATAAAATAATGTTGCATTACAATGTGATTGTGTAATTGTGAGAGTTGGGTGGCATATAAACAGATTTACATGAACGAGCTCAGATTTTCAGTGATCTTGTTTGCCAAAGGTCCTGTCATGTTCTGAACCAGAGACTGCTGTTATCTGTGTGAACAGTAAAACATTTCTCCTGATATCAAGAGAAGAAACTCATGAATATAATCTTGGTAATGCTAATGCTATTGGAATGAACGAAACGAAAAGAAAGGGAAACAAAATCAAGACCATTCATCGAACAACAAGTCAAATTAAAAGAGAAACTTGCCTAGCATCTGATTTTGGTTTTCTCTTGAAGTTGTGTCATATAGTCGTGAAAGACTCTTGGCCCTGCGTGTAGACATAAGGCTGTAGAAAAACATACAGAAGAGAAATGAATTATTTTGCCACACGGGGTATGAACACTCTTAGAACGAATGTGTTAAAAACAACACATTAGTGTTAATTCTGGGACGACACACTAAATGCGTTGTCCCAGCCCTTACGAAAATTAAAAAATTAACACATCCTTTCTAAGAGTGAAATAAAACAAAATAACCCAGGGTCCCCTTCATCCCGACCTTGGGTTCATTTGAAATGTGAAAAGGTGACATAATGCATTACACTGCACACATACATGATTCATTTTTAAAGTTAGTAAGTCAAAAGTCAGTCATTTGACCTGCATCTGTTGTAAAGTCCATTGCTGCTGTGCAGAGCTCATGAATTTGGGATGGACATCAGGTGTGTATTTACACTGAGATGTCTGAAGATTCACTGAAGTCACTTCATGAATGAATCCTGGACTGGCCGGCCAGACAGCCTGAGTGTGATTGGCTATCAGAAAACACAAAGACGAACAAATCATTTAGCAACTCTTAATAAAACTTAATGTTTGTTTTGTATGCTGACTACAGTTATAAAAGCTGAGATTTACAGATCAAGAACAAACAACAGCCAAGCAAGAAATATTAACAATCAGAGTAACAATGTGAAATGAGTAGAGCTCCAACAACTAATCAACAAAATTCGCTAATAAATTAGTTGTCAAAAATTGTCATTATCTGTTTGATATCACATGCTCCCCCACCGTCGGACAGTGCTGAGACACTTTATAACAGTTCGCTTATAGTTAAAGTCAGGTGCAGGGCGATATGAAAAATCTAACTTAGTAATATTTATCCGATTAGTCGATTAATCGAAAAATAATCGCCTGATTCATCGATTTTGAAAATGATTGTTAGTTGCAGCCCTAAAACTGAGTGTGTACGTTCATGTCTGGTGGTGATAGGGTCACAGACGAACTGTGGGAGGAAGTTCATCCACATAATAATAAAATAAATGACTAACTATATGTATAATGAATGTAGTATTTCTAGATTACTCACACTGAGGGTCCGTGACACTCGACAGATCCCACTGAGGGCTGGATTGAGGCTCTGCATCATAACTACAAAAGGCGTATTGAGTTTGATTCTGTGAAACATATCAACAACAAACAAATGTTTCATTAATCCTCTAATCAAATGACTTAATGTCTTTTTATCCACACTACAGATCATCTTATCATTTAAAGGAAGACCTGTGGAGACATAAAGTATTTGGATTGGGTCGGGTTTGGATGGTAGACAGCCGGGTTCAGCAGCAAATGCTGGCTCTGGAAGCACGCCATTCTCATCATGTATTGGTGGATGAGGTGAGCCTGACGTTCCTTCTTCCTCTGGGCGAGAGCGACGTATATTGGCTTGGAAGCGATGATGCGGCCGTTCATTTCAGTGATGGCTTTAGTGGCTTCCTCTGGAGACGAGAAGCAAACGAACCCGAAGCCTCTGCTGCGTCCACCTGCTTTCATCACCTGGCCAGAGAAAACTTACTGGACTTTTTCTCCTTATTTTATCGTTTTCAGAATTAAAGATGGATTTCTTTACCTTACAACTGGTGATGGTCCCGTATGGCAAGAACTCTTTGTGGAGAAGTTCGGTGTCCACACTGTCGTTCAGATTTTTCACGTACAGATTGATGCCCTGCATGACAGTGGAAACACGTTTACCGTGTTGTACTACAGTAAATAAAGCAGTGATGATGATGAATGAGTAGATGTCACTGGTACCTGATAGCGAATCAAACGCTCCTGCTCCATCTTCTCAAACCAGCGCTTCAGTTCGACATCACGCTCTCGTTTCTTTTGAGCTCGACCCACGTACAACCGCCTGCCCTTCCACTCCATCCCATTCAGCTCCTCTACGGCCTGAGAAAAGAGTTAATAATGTTATTTATTTAAGTTAAAAACATTTTAAAACCTTCTGTGGTTACGTTACACACCCTCTTTGCATCACTGTGAGTCTCGAAGCTTACAAAGCCGAATCCTCTTGAGTTTCCTTTCTCATCTCTCATCACAGAGGCACTCTTGGTCTGACCTAATAGAAAGATGTTATAGATGCAGCAGACACAAACTAAAATACACCGGCGTTCACAAAATACTGACCAAATTTGCTGAACATCTCATTGAGCGTCTTGTCATCCAGGTCTGGTCCAAAGTTCTTAATGTAAACGTTTGTGAAGTTTTTGGCTTTCGCCTGCATATCAGCCTCACGCTCACTCCGGGACTTGAAGTGTCCAACAAACCTTTAGGATGCAATGCATATGGAGACTTTTTGTCAATATTATTTGTTGTATTTATGATGCAAGCCATCACAGAGGACTTATGAGACTCACACGTGTTGGTTGTTGAATAACAGCCCATTCAATCGATTGATGGCATTTTCAGCGGCTTCGTGAGTCTCAAAGTGCACAAACCCAAACCCCTTTGAACCATTTTCATCACAAGCCACCTTCAGAAAGAGAGACGATCTTTAACTTCTTCTGCACCTGATTGTGTTTTATTAAGCATTACTTACTTTGCAGGATAAAATGTTTCCAAAGGATGAGAAGATATCCAGCAGTTCTTCACTGGTGATGGATTTCTCCAGGTTCTTTACGAAGATGTTTCCCACTCCAGTTTTGCGCAGTGAAGGGTCACGCTGGCACCACATCATTCGCATTGGTTTGCCCTCCATCAGGTCAAAGTTCATGGTATCTAAGGCACGCTCAGCTAAGATGTCAACAAACCAAACACAATATGATTATGAAGTACTAAACTGACAACACTAAGACCGGGGCTAGTTGTCACATTAGGGGAAGATTCATGTAAATCAAAACTTTAATGAGGTGGTTTTGTATCATTAAATAGTTTGTGTTTGAGAATTCTGTTCTACACATTATACAGTCAAGGAAATTAGTGTTTTATGAATTATTGATAATTTTTGCAAAATTACAATGTGTTATTTTAATAGATGCCTTGGTAGATGCATTATCACATTGAAAATGAAATCATTTAATGTTTTATTTTTATTTTATTAAATTTATTCATTTGAAATTGGCAGAAAAAATCTTCCATACCCTACAGCTGATTTAAAAATAAGAATAAATTCGTCTTTAAATCTTCTAAAAAAAATAAACGCATTTGTTACAGACGAGATTGCACATAAGGCAAAACAACATGTTTTCAAATATAAATTTAAAAATATTTAAAAATATACAAAATAAAATGATCAAACATATTTTTGCTTGAAATATATTTTGAAATATGTTTACAAAAAATTATTTTTCACCAGTATATTATTATTTTTTGACCATTTTTTGTACATATTTTTTTAAAAATGTTAAATTATTTTATTCACGTCGCTTTGGAATGTGTAAAAAACGTATGTTACGAAAAGGTTCAAATTAAGTATATTTTTACTGCAAAAATTTACTTTATACAATTTTAGTTTTCATACTTTACAAACATTAAATATTTTGGCCAAGAAAAATATATTTTGCCGTATCATGGGTTGTAAAATTAGAAATGTATTTGTTGCCCCTTAAATATATGTTAATATATGAAAGTTAAAACTAAATATATTTTAAAATTCAACAATATATTTAATTAAGCTTTACTTTCTACTAAATGTATTTAGCATATAAGTTATTTAAAACATATTTTTGCCCACAGGAATAATATATTTTTGTCGTATGGGTGTGCACGTGTCTGTGAATACTTTTGTGTGTGTGTCTGGAAATACTTTACCGTCTTCAGGTCGTTCAAAGTTGACGTAACCATAACCGAGTGAACACCGGGTGAGTTTATCACGGCAGACTCGGACGGACTGAACCGGACCGGTCGGACTGAACTTCTCATACAGCATCATCTCTGTTACAGTCGGCGCGAGATCACCGATATAGAGAGACCTCTTCATCCTCTTCATCATCACCATCACGAGTTATTCATAAACGACTTCAATCATTTCACATTCAATCTTCCGCTTACAAACGATTCCAACGAGCAAATCAAAGATTTAAATGATTCAACAAGATCATAAATAAACATGCGGAGCATCATTTGATCTGTTCTGCACGCATTATATGAGTAACGTACGTCATCGTATGAATATGTCAGTTTATGAATTTGTCAGTATTTGATAATGCTGCATATGTTGTGACATTTTTATTAACATTGTATAATAACTTCAAATGAAAAACCTGCTCACCCACTTAAATCCAATCCAATATAATTGTAATATACCGTACACAGATTCCATTACATCATGACCTCTATCCTAAAGCAATATGTGCATCTGGCAACCAAATGCTGGCACATGTACAGTATATGTAGTGCCTGATTAATCCGATTTTAGAGGCCAAATTATGATGGCACGGCACCTTGAAACCTACTGTAGTGAGTACATACGTATCAAAAGTGGTTCACAGATGACCAAATGACAAACTGGCATCCGGCTGCATGCCATCTGAAGCTCACTGATACCAGAGGGGCGTAGAGACTGTCGCCCACTATTCAGCAATTGCACCTCCAGCTACAACAGTGGTGACCGGGACAATGTGTTCAGTACAACGTTCTGCGTATTATGGGCCTGCATAGACAACAACCCAGCTTGCACACTAAAATGGGCCCAAGATCATCGTGATTGGGCCGTGGATGGTTGTAAGAAAGTGGCCTCGTCTGCAGCATCAAGTTGATGGGCGAGCACGGATACATGGATTACCAACAGAGGCAATGGCACCTGGATGAACTGTTGTGCGGTCACAGGCCGGGTGATATTTTTTGGGACACTTTAGGCCTTGTTATAATTCCACCATACGTAACAGCTGTCAGATATCTGAACATCGTTTTGGAGAAAGTGGACCCCATTCATGGCAACTGTGTTTCCTGCCACTGAATCTCTGTTAATCCCTTGGCCTCCAAATTCACCTCACATGAACCAAATTATACATTAGTGGTTTGACTTCATCGCCCCCCAATATATGGGAACTGGAGGACCTGCTGTTGAATTTAAGGTGCCAGATTACCCAAGAAAACCTACTGCCACCTAGTGGCCACTGTTATATAGGAGGCCCTAACAGGATATTAGACAGGTGCTCATAATGAAAAGGCTCAGTGGTGTACAACCCAAAAAAGACCAAGTTTAATTTGACTGAATCATTTAAAATGTATATTTATTATTATTAGTACATACTTTTGGCAGATGGTTCAACACAAAATGACACTACTGTAAGTCAGAAATCCTCGCACATTGTTTGGAATGTAAATATTTAATAGCAGAACATCATATTAATCCCCCAATTCCCACAACTGCAAAATATAATGGAAAAATATACATATATGTAACCATAATAAATAATGTGTAAGAACTCCAAGCCAGCGTGGGCGTCCATCAGTGCAGCAGCGTATAATGTTGTTCTGTTAGTGTAACAGCAGAGAAACAAATCCACTGCCCGCCTACACCTGAGATTACATACATGTATTTAACACTGTATCCCTGACTAACACTCATATTCACCGTCTCTCTTTAGCATGTTTACTGATATAAACACTTGAGTCAGTCAGTATCTGCTGTGCTCATCTGTAGCCGTCACAATAACGTCCATCCAGATTCTCATGGCTTCAGCGCTGTGAGCCACCAGAAAGAAAAGGCGCTCGTATGTTTTCACACAGAATGTCAGACTCGGCCGTGGAGACTGAGATAAAGACAGATACGATGAGTACATCACAAGTCTTAATGGACACAAATGTTTCAACAGAAAGATCATAGCATGTAAAATCTAAAATATCAATCAAACATCAGCTGTGCATGAGCGCAGAGTAAATTCAGTGTAATACACCCACTGCTGTTTATGATTTTAATATTAGAGATCTTAATATATTTACACTTCATTACAGCAATGTTTACTTACAAACAAATCAAATGCAAATAATAATTGTGGCATTTATATGAACACATTTGTAAATATAACATTGATGTAAAATGAATATTGCATTATTGATAATAAATGGTATCAATCATTTTTGGTTTCAGTCCAGTATTGATTTAAAATAAACTCACGGTTGTAGCTGTACGCAGATGATCGTAATAAACTTCTTCAATGGCCTGAAAATAAATCACCCCCTTCAGTTTCTTCTCATCCAGTTCTGAGAACAACATTAAGATGCATTTAGAAAACGACAGACGTTTATTGTGTATTTATAAATGAAGGAATGTGATGATGATGATGATGAGTGTTGATTTCTGTGTATTTATACCACGGGTCTGTTGAATGCTGCATTCTGATTGGCTGAGAAATGTTCTATGGGTGTTGATTATTTTTCTGTAAACCGCACACCTATCTTTTCAAATGTCTTAAAAATAGGCACCAGAGCAATGTTTGTGGTAACCGTGGTATAAGCGGAATAATTGACTCCGGTCCTTTGAATTATTTGAAAATAATGCACACCTGCGGTGTAACGGCACTCCGCTTCGCGTCGTGCCGCATTACCACCTTGGTGTGCATTATTTTCTTATAATTCAATGGCCCGTCGTCAATTATTCCTTACGTACGCCATAAAAGACATCATCAGCTGTAGGATCTAAAGGTCAACACCTATTTCATGTGTTTATATCATGCTGTGTACTGGACAATCACTGCTAGGGTGTTAAAAAAGTCAAAAAATCTCAACCTCACGTACCTATGATACTCATGCACCTGCTTCAGTTTAAGTCTATGGGATTTTATTATGTATACGTGAAAATTATAAGTCTGAGAAAAGAAGCCGCCAAGTTGCATGTTTTGAGTCTCGTCTGTGCTGCATATGATAAAGTATAGGTTTTGTGGTAAGGCTTTGGAGGTTGTTTAAAGTCCCCCTGTATTCAATAAAAATTTTTTTTTATCAAAATAGCGTATGTTCAAGTTTTTTGCTGTCATAATACATTTTTCATGCCTTAAAATTGCTTGAATGCTTTCCTCATTTAGTATATGCAGATCTATGAATATGCAAATGAGACCCCACCTCCAATCAATCGCATTAGCCCAGACCATAGATGCTACATTCAGCAGTTTCAGACACATAACTGCTAAGTTTGGTTTCACACGATCCATCGGTGAACTCTGTGTTTTCAGCACTTATCTTTAAACACTGATGTAAACAGGTTCAAGCATTCACACTGCACATGCGACGCGAGCATCACAGTCGAGCTAAAGCAGCAGTGCTGCGATCGAGTGTCTGCGGCATCTATACATAATATCTATGGCTTAAACTACTGATCCTGTGATTGGTTATGTTTGTGATGTTAGAAACTGAGGCGCTTTTATACCATGGCAATGAGGCCGTCTCCAATTTTATTAGGGCAAAAAAATATATTTTTTGATGAACCGTTTTTGTTTCTGTGGTTGATTCAAAATCAATTCTTACAGGCCACAAATCTATTTTTTTCCAATTTTATTTCCGCAAACATTGACTGTAAGATTAACGTTAATCTAATTACTAGTCTTCTTCACTAGATGTCATCCTCTTTGTTGCCTCCCGCAATGTTACCAAGGAGCAAGAGGTGAGCCTGTCATTCATTCCTTCAGTCTATATTCTAATATATAATAATACAATATAATATTCTATATAATCTATATTCATTGAGTTAAATCGAGAATTGGGTATAAAAATTGAGTCAAGAATCGGAATCGAATTGATAGCTTGTGAATTGAAATCAAATCGATCTGGAACATCTGAATCGATACCCAGCACTAAATTTTAAAGTGAAAAAACTCAGCAATGGTGATAAATTGCACATGATTTATATTAAAGCATATTAAAAACACCACATAGACTTATAAACAACAATAAAAACTTGATTTAATCTAATTCTGAGCTGTGATGTTGTTTATGTGTATTGTGTGTTTGGTTCTTCTGCTCTTTTTCTGTAGTTGACTGTAAGTTTCTCACCGGTGTAATAAGCCAGACGCTGGTGGTCCAGGTCAAAGATGAACCACCTTCTCCTCCACGTTTTCACACGGCCTCCGCGCTTGGTCAGAAAGCCGCCACACCTCCGTGGAGACAAATTAACTCCCATGCACCCGGTGACATTGTGACCCAGTGACAACACGTGAGCACGCAAGTCAAAGTTTGCCGTCATAGAAAGCGGGACGCCTTGCTGAAGGACAAAGACAAATCAAACACAATCAGACTCTTCTGTCTTGCTACAGCTGCTGAATTTCTCTGCATTTAATCTGTAGTAGAAAGAGTGGCGCGCACCTCCAGCTGTGTCCTGTGTGCTGTTGTCTGGTCAAGCTGGAGTTCAGGGTTTGTTTCTGCTGTCGATCCGTCCGTATGTCGTTTTAATGAATCTTTACGTCTTTGTTCCTCGGCCTGCAGGCGTCGTCGTTCCTCCTGCGTTCACACAAATGAGTTTAGACTTCATCACAATCACATCTAGATTTGTCTTTGCACATCCTCGACTTTGATGTTTATATTACACTTTTTGTGTTGTGGTTGCTGGAGGATTTGTAAAGTAAGAATTTCATTGTATGTTGTAAGAGTCAATGCAGCTATTGTATAGATGACAATAAACTCTTGAATCAGTGTGATGACAAACACAAACTCCTTAACAAAACTCACTCTGATCAGGTCAGTATTAGTTGGGTGAATAATGCACATCTCACTATGTGATATAAAAACATGATTTGTAAGAATATTTATGAAGTGATATCTTTTAAAGCTGAACGCTGCTATGTGACTCAAATGATTTGATGGGTCTGCTGTGCATAAAGACACTTATATACATACTTATTACACGGCTCTCTGGAATGCTTGATTCTGATTGGTCAGTTGAGACATTTGCAGGTTCGTTCTTTTCAAATAATAACCGCTCCAAAGTAATAACGCATAGCCGGACTACTTGTATGTTTTAAATCCCTCCGCGCCAACAAAGATTACTGTTTGGCGCCATCTTGTGACAAACACTGGACAACCACAATTAAGAATGGAACATTTCGACATTAATTTTAACATGTACGGAAAAAACAAAACATTTAAACAGTGGATAGAAGAACGAACAACGACAAGACACAGAGAGCTTACTGAGACTGAACTTGACAATATAGAGCATGACAGCTACGAAGCCAACACACAAAAAAAATACAGAATGGGCATTAAAACTTCTCAAAGACTGGCTAAAAGACAAAAAATGGAGACAGACAAGTATGAAGCAGAGAATCTTAATAAGGTATTACGATCATTTTATGCATCTGTGCAAAGTTTCGCGGAAGGGTAAAAATGTTAATTTAAAACAAATATGCCAATAAAATGTTTCAAATTCATATTCATGTCCAGTTTTTTTTCTTATGTGGCAAGTAGCCGTGTAATAAGCGGGATAATGTAGAGGCAGCCGGTAGTTATTGGGAAATAAGCCCCTTCAGTGGGATACAAGACGCTCCGCTTCGCGTCGGGTCCTGATCACACTGTCAGGGCTTATTTACCAATAACTACCGGCTGCCTCTACATTATCCCTTACATAAACATGAGTTTCACCTCATTGCCGTTTTACAGTTTCTCTCTGTTGTTTTGGAACATTTCTTAAATTCGAAAAACGCTTTGTTCAACACCCACATCATCAAGTCAGTTGTGCACAACATTTAAGCAACCTCTCATTGTTTTGGACAAACTGCAAATGCCTCCATAAAGTCACGCAGATGATTATGTACAATTGTCTGCTTTTTCTACATCTTCAATTGCTTGTGTCATTTTCATCCACATACATTATACTGGTTTGTTCTAAACAGTCCCACACCTCAAAACATCCAGGAATCAGTTCATTGCACATTATTGACCTGTAAGCAGGTTTTCCACGGGCATCTCTAGTCCTTTGTAAATATGAACTGAATTGAAAAAAATTGCTGTCAAGTGAATCTTAATTTTGAGTTGAAAATTTGACATTTCTTACAGTGAACCCCTCTCACCTTGTATTTGTTATTTGTACTGTAAAATATATATTTTTTTTGTTCATTTGTTTACAGAAAAAAAAGTGAAAATATGAATTCGTCCACAGTTTAAATCGGAAAACACTGACACATATCACCGTGTAGACTTGTTATATTGACAACATGCCTAAACAATTTGTGAACAATGACACAGGGACATTTGAAAGGACTGATATGTTAACTGACATAAAAATGTACTTTTAAGAGATGAACTAAGGATTTTGAACAAGATACAGGCTTTTTGCATGACATCCATGATGTTGTGCAGTTTGTACGAATCGTTCTGAGAAATGCATGCACATTTTAAGAATAAATGTAGAAATGCTGTAACGTTGTGTGAATATTGGCAATTTGTGATCAGTCAGCTTCCAGGACAAGAACAGATTTTTACAGATTTGGATGCAGTGATGTTATAGTTTTTCTCACTCGCTTTAGAGCACAATTCTTCTCCTAAAAGTACATTTTTACGCCAGTGAACATCTTATCAAAATATCAAGCCATGTTGTCAATATACCAAGCGTACACAATTGTATGTGTCAGCACTCTCCGATGTTGACTGTGGACAAATTCACACCCCCAACCTTCTTTCTGTAAAAAAATTACACGCGTTGTGATTTTGAATATAAAATCATATTTTACAGTACAAATAAAAAAAGACAAAATTTGAAAGGATCACTCCAAGAAATGTCAACTCCTCTGTAACTTGACAGCAATTTATCAATTCAGTTCATATTTACAAAATACCAAAAACTACCTATGGGAATCCCGCTTACAGTAACAAATTATGACACAAATTTAGCATGACATGTCTTGTACAATGAACCAATTCCCAAATGCCCCGAGGTGCAAGACTATTCAACACAAACCAGTATAATGGATTTTAATGAAAATGTAGCATACAGCAGACAATTGTACATAATCATCTGCATGATTGTATCAAAGCACCTACAGTTTGTCCAAAACAATGAGAATCTGATTTTATGTTGTGCACAACTTTGTGTGACTTGATGATGTGGATGTTGAACAAAGTGTTTTGAAAAATAAATTTCTGATCTGAGAAAAGTGACAGAGAGAAACTGTATGATCAGTGTGAACAGGTGACTCAATATAAACCAATAAAAGTTTTGTTTGTTCAGTATCTCACTCTCTCTCTCAGCAGACGCTCTTTCTCTGCTTTGGCTTCTTTAATTTTTCGCTCCATCTCGGCCAGATCCAGCAGACCCTGAGGACTGTGAGGATGAGAGGTCACATCACTCACACTTGAAACTAAAGCTTTAATTAAATAATGTCTATCTTGTGCACCACACTTTATGCCCTATGTATTCAGATCAGTCATGTTTAAACATTCATTGTGTTCACCTGGGAGCTCGAGAGGTGTTAGCGCTGTTACAGGGCGTCTGTGAGGCGTCGCTGTGAACTGATCTCAGTCCATTACTGTGTAATCTGTGAACAGGGTGATGAAGACGAGGTGAGACTGCATCAGAGGTTTGTCTGTCCGGAGTCATCCTCACCATCACTGAGATTAACACACAAACACAAACACACATGAATAAACCTTTATATTGAAGTTCATATCATTCATTAGCTGTATGATGATAAAAGCGTGTGTGCACAGGTGTGTGTTTAACACCTCATCCAATCAAAACTTTATGACAGGTGGTATCAAACAGGAAGTGCAATATAATGAGGTCACATCCCATAACTGAACTTTGACCTCATAAGATTTCTTACAGTAAGTGTTGTTTGCACACTGAATTAATTTACCAGACAGTTAGTATAGATTTGTACAGAAGACTCTTGTTTTGCATGAATGACTGAGTTTGTAATATTCTCAAGAGCAGGATTGCGTGTTAGTTGTTACACTCGCTTTTCCAGTATGAACAGAACATCAATCTTATAAGATCAACAGTGAGGGACACACCTTTCATCATGAAGACACATGACTGAACTAATACAGCAGAACAGACGGACTTTCATCAACACTAAACCGCTGCACTTCGTTCTTTTGTATTCTGACGTCTGTATATTTATGTATCATAACACTAAAGTGCCTCTTATATGTGCTCACCTTGTGCAGAGAGAGGTCTATCTGAGACTTTTCTGTGTGAGCTACGTCTACGGGGTAAACCGGAAACGTCCTTCACTGAGTCCTGAAACATTTTAAAAGAGAGGACAGTAAATAAACCTGCGAATAAAGAAAGAGCTACACGTCAGACATGCGACGGCATGTTCACTATGTACCTGTGCTGCTCGGTGACTATTTAAAGGAGAGAGTGACATCATGCAGGGGGTGGAGCCGGTGTTGTTGGACCAATCATTGAGAGGCTTCTTCTCTTTCAAAATCTACAAAGGGAAACGTCCTTGATGTTTAGTGTGCAGATGAGGGATATATCCTGACAAATACTGCCTTAAATCTAATATACAGAGATGAATGCTTTAATAGAGCGACCATTATGATGATAAAGTCTCACAATAAACCTTCAGAAACATTTGTAAGGCACTGTGTCAAAACTTTGCACGCTGCATACTTCTAAAACAACATCCAAACTAAGAGTAAAGCTACAGTACACAGACAGACACTCACATTAAGACTTCAATCACAGATTCATGCTAAGCTAATAATGCAATACTTGAATAAATATAACATACATATTATTTGAATAAAACGATTAACTTTGTGATTGATAGTGAATGAATTATAGTTTCTCTCAATGTGTTTTTACTGAGCTTTTTGAAAAGCATTATGGGATGGCATTGCAAGTAAAGGAAATTTGTAATGTTGTTTTAGAATTTGCCCAAAAAAGTCTCAAACTCTCATGAGATGCATGCTTCTGCAAAACTGACTGTCATAACATCACGACATTGCCAGGGTGTTCGAAAGGTCTGTCATTAGCTTTGTTTCCAACCACCTATTTTTAGGTGCATTTTGGTGATGGACACTGGATGGAAATGCCAACATGTGCATAAATTATAAAAATGCGCATAAACTGCCATATGCACATAATTGAGTTGGATAAATGTCTTATCCGATAAGAAAAAGTGCATGAACTACGATGGAAACACGGAATAAATCCCTAGATGCATATAAAAAGTCATGTGACTGCTCGTTGGAAGGCATAACTGGACTAACCATCTTACAGATCTCATTGAACAGCATCTAAAATGCAGTTTTGGAAGTGAAATGAAGAGGTAAAGAGTGAATAGTTTGGTAATATTACTTTACAGGACTGTCAACTCAAACAGCAGGAATCCACATCAGAAAGCAGATAACAGGTGTATAGTGTCACATATATAAGATTTCATCCGCACGCTCTGAGGTGATTATACATGAAAATAGTTCAATAAAGTGGCTTTACGCTTTTCTTAGCACCAGTTTATCAGGAAGTGATGATTTTGCTCACTAGATGGAAATGCATGATTCATTCCCAAATGTTTAATGCGATATTCCAATTATGCCACTTTGGATGGAAACACAGCTATTGTGTCACAAGGGTGTACAGAGTGCTTGTTCATGCATTGCTGGCAGGGTCTTCTTGTTGGTAAAACAAGTTTTTTCCTGATCATTCAGAAAGTAAATACAATAATATAAGACATGAATGCTTTAGTAAGGCCCACATATTAAATCCTGTACATGAGAGTATAATGAGTTAAACCTCTCCCTCTCTGTGACTCACTAACACATGAGTAATCCAGAGGATCGGCCCTGTTAACCGTCCACATGTTTCACAGCACAATCTGTCCAGACAGACATTCTCATGAGCATCAGTCATAACTCAATAACCATTAACACACACGCTCCTGTAAAAACTCACTGCTGTCTTATTATCACTCATATCTGTGAATGCATTTAATACAGCACATATACACCTACAGAGAGAGAGAGAGAGACACACACACACACACACACACACACACACACACAGTCATACTGAAACTTACCAGATTGTGTGTAGTGTTTTGTTGCATGATGAAGTCTGACTGTGTGACCGTCTCCTCTATCAGACTCACTTCTGTCTCTGGTCCTGCCCTCTTTTGTGAATACTACCCTCTCTCTCTCTCTCTCTCTCTCTCTCACACACACACACCCTCTCTCGCCCTCTCTCACTCTCTTGCCCTCTCTCTCATGCCCTTTTCACACAGAGATTACAGAAAATACATGGAAAATGCGTTTGATTTTTGGTTCATTCACACTACCAATGATTTTCCAGAATCTGTGCGGCATACCCACACATACCGTAAAGATCCCATAAAGACACGTGATGTATTTAAAGGTGCAGTGTGTAATTTTTAGAAGGATCTCTTGACAGAAATGCAAAATAATATACAAAACTATATTATCAGGGGTGTATAAAGACCTTTCATAATGAACTGTTATGTGTTTGTTACCTTAGAATGAGATGTTGTTATCTGCATACACAGAGGGTCCCCTTACATGGAAGTCACCATTTTGTGCTGCCATGTTTCTACAGAAGCCCTTAAAGGAAATTTTTTTATTAAGTTGTCTCTGATGATGACATGTTTTCCGGTGGCGGCTACCGTAGCTTCTCTATAGGTTTCAACAGCGAGTGGTGAGCCGTGGACTAAGCCGTTGGTTGCAATTCGCAACCTCACCACTAGATGCCGCTAAAATGTACACACTGCGCCTTTAAAGTCCTGCACTTACTGCATTGTTTCTGCCTTTTGTTCACACAGACTGCTTTCTGTGATTGTTAAAGCAATGTTACTACTGTAGGTCCTCTTTACAGGAGCGATCCCAGAACATTTATGGGTCGTGTTTGTGTTCACACAGAAGCCTCTTTGACAATTTTACAGATATATTCTGGATGTGCTCACCAAAGTTTTTATGCCCGTGGCCGGCGCATGTTTTCAATTGTTTTCAATGGAAGTGCAGAGATTTTCAAAACAGCCAGCAGCTGGCGTATTTTTTCCGAGCTAAAAGTCGTTGCTCTGCAGTTTTTCCGCGCTCAGCACTCAGCGTTGACAGTTGAAAGAGATTCAACCTTGGGTGAAAAGCTCCGCCCGTCAATGTCAGTTCTCACATGCCCATCCAATCACAGTGGAGGAGGGCGGGACAAGTATCACAACAACCAACCGGCTTACAGCTCAAGTATCACAGCTACCAAAGCGCTCAGCTGAAAAAACAGCTGGCATTCATCACCAGGCGTTTTCAGCCACGTTTAAAAGCTTTGGTGTGCACACTACCTTAAGCATGACTTTTACTGTTACTCATACTTTTATAAACTGAATCAAACTCATAATGATTGGAGATTAGCAGGTCACTGTAATGCTGCGTTTACACCAACCGCATTTCAGGCGTCAAAAGCAAGCATTTTTGTTGGAGGGGCAAGTGCTATGCAGTTGTCTGTTTGCAAGATGACTGATGTTGATTGTGCATTTATCGAGAGAGGTACGGGTTTGTATTTGGTCACCTTACTATAGGAGGAAAATAAACGGCGCGGGTCGATAAACGTCATGTGACTCAAAAGTGAAATGTGTATTACAACTTACCAGGTTGCCCAATGTCCTCACTGACACTCTTCCAAAAGAGGTCCTTTTTATTCCTGTCTCCTCTATAGAAATAAGATCTTGTGTCATATAGCTCCAGGTGACTGCTTACGGACAATATCAAGCGTTCCTTCATGTTGAATGAGTGACTCCGGGCGGGGCTGCCGCCACAGCAGCAAGCAGGCTCCTGATTGGTGAACGAGGTGCGAAATTCCGCCAAAGTTCAAATATTTCAACTCGGGCGTCAGCCGCCAAATCGCGTCAAACACAAAATGCACAAAAAGCACCATTTGCGAACTAGACGTGCCAATGAGGCGGACACGCGTCTTCCGCAGCGCCCCAAATGCCCCATCCTCGCCGCGAGACCTCCAGACGCCTGTCAACGCGCCTTCACATTGACTTAACATTGAAATCATTTGCGCTTCTACCGCAGCTGGTGTAAACGCTGCATAACATTAGAGGTAAACTTGACTTTAATCCTTTTTAGTGTTTTTGTTTTATCAGACAAACTTTAGCTGATTTAACATCTAAACTCTTTTACTTTCTGCAAAATATACAGACTACACAGATGTATATCCAATCAAATGTTCCTGTGGACTGATCTACATTAAATCAGCATTCATGGCTGTAACTAAACTCAACAAGCAATAAAACAAAAAACAGTGTTTGTCTCACTAAATGTAAATATATGAACGACAACAATCTGACCAGCGGCAGCAACACATGAACAAAACATCATAGCAAGTGTAGAGCTACACCGTGACACTCTTCAGTACTTCAGTCAGATAGAGATATCATCAGTAGTGTAGTTAGTAATGTATTTATATGTCTCTTACTCTTTGAGATCTGTGAAGAAGCTCTCGTCTCTCCTGTCTGAGCGAGTTCAGCTCGTCATCTCTCTCCTTCTCCATTTCCTTCAGCTGATTTTCCAACTGTGTGACTCGCTCCTGCAAAACCACAATAAAAACTCAAGAGATTCAACGCTGATGTTGAGTTTAGTGTGTCAGAGGGTCATGAGGTGGTTCAGTTTAACCAGCGGTGAGCTGACAGGTCAGGGTTAGATGTAACACAGCTGAGTCAATGATGATAATAAAGCTGTGTAGACTCAACACTGACAGATATACTTCACACTACTACTATCTCTATTCTATTTATTTCATTAAAATAATCCTTGACTGACAGTTACATTAAAACAGTGATGTTGTGATGTTTCTCTTCTAATAAATAAAACAACTTTGTGTATACGCAATATTAACATCTTATATCAAATCATTTCACCTTTTCAGTGTCTTTTTACAGTATATAAATGAATTGTAATTTAATTTCATTGGACTATTATCTTTAGAGCTCACAGCTGATTGGTCTGTGGTTTCTGTCCAATAAGAACATGTGTGACCCTGTCTGTCAAAAAGTGGTGGCTCCTGACTTCTTTTCCGAGGATGCACGCATGCAAAACTCGACAAAACATCGTCATGTCAAAATAAGTGCACACTACAGACACTTCTTAAGGGTTTATGATAAAAGAGACACTGACGTTTGCTAGATACTCACTTAACTTCATATAATCAGAGTTTAGTATTAGGTTCGTGTCTTGCGAGATGTGAGAGTCTCTTTTATCATCAACCCTTGAGACATGTATGCAGCAGGAATGTATTTTGACATGACACGCAATGCACATAAGTTCCCATAATGCACAAACACATATTTTGACATGACGAGCCACACACATGACCCTCCGAACACATATTTTGTTTCCAAGGAGACACCGGCCGCCCACTGCTGTCAAATTCAGACTAAAGTCTCATAATTTAAGGGGGTGTGTGTACACCAAGGCGTTTATGTCTGTGTATGTTTTTAATTGTTTACAATGAAAGTGCAGCGCTTTTCGAAAACGCCAGCAGCTGGTGTTTTTTCTATGCTTTGCGCCAGCGCTCTCATTTTTGTCAGTGTGCCGAGACTTGAAAAAAGTTAAACATGACAAAGATTGTTAAGCTCATCAATGTCACTTTTCTAATCAGACGTCCAATCACAGTGCTGGAGCGGGACAAATACCGAAACAACCAACCGGTGCATCGTACAATGAGTAATAAACAAAAGTATTATAGCAACCAAAGCGCCAGCTTAAAAACGCTGGCAAGCGCCCACAGTAGGCTTCCACCTGGCATTTTCAGATGCTTTGGTGTACACGCCCCCTAATAATAAAATGAGGCGTATCAAAGTATGATGTCACACTGATTCCAATCTTTAACATTCACATTAAAGCACATGAAATGTCAAATTTGACATAAAACACAGCAGATAATCACGCAGCTGAAAATAAAACTACAGGCTTGAGTAGCATCATAGATATATACACTTAATGTCAACTTGGGGTTCTAACCATGCGTCAAAACCGCCACCATCTTGGAACAGGGGTCTTGTCATAGGGAGTAGCTAGGTAATGCTGCTATCTCTGCCTGTACTTTGAATTCGTGGACGATGCCGTACTTTTGTGCTGCGTATGGATGTTAGGGCTACTAGCACTATGCATTAAAGTTGGAAAAAGTAGATTTTCAAAATATCAAAAACTTTAATTTTTTTAGACTCAATGCTAAATACATGCCTGACTGTTGAAACGAACCGAAAGAAAACCTAGAAAATCGCATTCATGACGATTTATGGTGATTTTATTTCCTACAATGACACTAATGCAGGGCTAACCCTGTTTCAAGATGGCGGCTCTATTTGACGCATTTGGTCCAATGAACGGCCGTAGCCAAGGCGACATCTAGCGTACATATCTATCAATATCATTTTCACATCAATGAGTTTTTATTATGGTCAGACTCAGAAGATCTGGATAATAATAATGAAACATGCAATAGCAGGTTAACCCTGTTTATGTAAGTTTACAAAGTTGAACAGTGTTAAAGGGTTTAGTGTATGGGCTGACCTGTGATGTGATGAGCGTGTGCTGGACTTTGGAGATGTCTTGATCTATCACCGTCTCACATTCACTCTTCTCACCCTCATCTCGCTCTTCTTCTACTCCACTTTCTAACTCAAGAATGTGAAACTCCATGTCCTCCAAAGCATCTCTGTCCTGAAAACATCAAAGGAATTCTCATGTACAGTCAATTAGGTTTTGCACGTACACATACGGCACACAGAAAACACACACAGGAGATCAGAGCAAACACAACTTTCCTGAGGCAAATGTCTTTCTTGTTAAAGTATGTTACTGTGAATGTTTGAGGTGGTTCATGTGGGTTTTAGGTGTTGCATGTAACTTCAAGGAACCTTTATCCATCCACAAACTACATTTTAGTATATTTGAGACTGGTATTATTTCAGTATGGTGGTGGTAAGTTTGTCACCTGCTGTAGCTGAACCATCATCTGCTCTCGCAGGTCTTCTGGCTGTGTGGGAATCTGTTTCTCCAACTCCTCACACCTCCTCTTTATCTCCTCCATCCTCAGACGTTCCTCCTCCAGTCGCTCCTGAGAGAAACAGCAGGTACAATCCACAGATTTAGTGTCAGTCAAGTGAACCCTGGATCTTTTGCAGCAAGCACAAACCTTCTGTCTGCATGTCGAACCCTGGCACCGTCTCTGTCTGTCCTTCTCCTGCAACGTGCGCAGCTGCTCCGCATGTGTGCGCAGACGCTCCTGTTCCGTCTGCAGTTCGCCCTGCAACAAGGCGACTTCCAGCTGCAGCTGCAGAAAGACACAGACTCATTCTCACGCCACAGAGATGCTGATGAGAGAAGATCTATTCTTAACCTCCGCTTACCTCAATCTTGAGCTCCTCTTTCTGTTGGTCAAGCTCGGCGATGCGTTGTTGCACCATCGAGGGCGATGATTGGAACCTTGCGGGTTCTCCAGTGGATTCTTTGGTCCGAGACTGTGAAATAAAAAAAAGAGAGCGGGAGTGATTTAAATAGCAGCAAGTAGAGATGCACACATGTATGTCACATATAAGAGAAAAGCTTTAATTTACACGTTCACTCTCTGTGCTGCTGCCCTCTGTGTCTGACTCCGCCCCTGAAGAGGCGGGGCTTTGTTCCACAGCCAATCGCGTGATCCAAGGGGATTTCTTGACAGACTCCCACTGGCTCCTCTGTAGATCCATGTTGTGTCTCGGCATGTCTAATTAAAGAGTAATGGACATTAGTTGGAAGTATGAGATCGTAATCTGATCCACTACACAGAGATGCTAAAGCTAACACACTGTAAACTTAGCAGTGAAAGCTTCCCTTTACTAGATTAACCAGTTAAACTGGGTCAACCAGCAGATATCAGCCCCACCAGATATGTTTCACTGTTGAACGGTTTAACTCTGGCTAAACTAGCACTACAAGAACATATTTTTGATTACTCATGATTAAAATATTGCTGATGTCACATGAATGACCGAACCCAGTACTTAAAGGTGCAGTGTGTTAATTTTAGTGGCATCTAGTGGTGAGGTTATGAATCGCAACCAACGGCTCAGTCCACTGCTCACCTCTTGCTTTTGAACACATAGAGAAGCTACGGTAGCCGCCACGGACAAGCATGTCATCGTTGGAGACAACTTAGTAAAAAAGTTTGTCCGTTAAGGCTTCAGTAGAAACATGGCTGCACAAAATGGCGGCTTCCATGTAAGGGGACCCTCTGTGTATGTAGATAAAACATCTCATTCTAATGCTGCGTTTATACTAGCCGCGGTAGAGGCAGCAAGCGCGGTTGATTTACATGTTAAGTCAATGCAAAGACGCCCTTACACGCGGATTATTATCCTGCGGCACGGTACCCGCGGTAATCACGCTGCGAATGCCGCGGAACGCACGGCGCGGATGGTGCGTTCCGCGTGAATTGAGCGTTGTCGTTGAAAAATCTGAACTCCGGTGGATTTCCATGCCGCGTAAACCAATCAGGACCTTGCTGTAGTAGAGTCTCAGCGGAGTCACAGAAGCCCCTCCCATGACGCGAATTTCCGCGTGATTTTCTCGAATGACTAGAATTTCACACGCAAATGAAGCGAGTGAACTCAAATGTTCAAGCGTCCAACTACGCGCGAATAGCGCATTTTGCCGCCTCTACCGCAGCTGGTGTAAACGCAACATAAGGCAATAAACACATAACGGTTCATTATGAAAGGTTTTCAGGTCACCCCTGATAATATAGATTTGTATATTATTTTGCATTTATGTCAAGAGATCCTTCTAAAAATTACACACTGCACCTTTAAGTGTTTGATTATTAATGGAAATAGCTGAACTCTTTCTCATCTTTCTCTTTTCTGCTTTAAAATAAGATGAAAGTAAAAATGAAAGAATATGGTTGTTTCTCTTCAGTTCAAACATCTGTTCTTACAACAACACAATGGAGTGGAATAGAAACGCTGTATTCATTCAAGCTTTTGTATCACTCCGTCTGTGAACTTCACATCTTCTGTCCACCTGTACTGCTCTCATTACATCACAACACCACCACATACAACAAAACCCAGCGTGGGAACGACAGAGCTTTCATACACTACAGTATGTCCCATCCAAACGCTTTCCCATTCTTTCCCAGGCCGGCCGTCCGTACGCCTCATGATCCTTGTTTAGGAGAGCAGGATAAATATAAAACACACAGCGAGTCGTGCAGGAGGAAGTGGCTTCTAAAATGTCACAGGCCGGTTTCATATTTCCACACAGAGCCAGATTAAAGTCCCTTCCCTGAATAACCACAGATCTCTCTCTCATCACACAATAGCTTGTTTACACAGGGATTTATTAGACAATAACATCTATTATATTTAATGTATGTTGCGTCCAGAGAAGTCCATATTTACATATACTGAAGAATAGCAAACGGGAGAAACATTTGGAACGAATGGAAGAGACGTTGATCTAAAATAAACCTCTTCTGAAACGTCCCGTGTGAAGTAAACAACCCCAAAGCCTTAATGTGAGCTGATAATATCTGCGTTTAAAGAAATGAGCAACATCCAGGACAGAAAGTCCACAAACACAGACGATATCTGAAGGATCAATTGCAGATGTGAAAGTTCTGGGGGTTTCTGGGTAATCGTGATATGAAACAAAAAGCAGGAGCGTCAGAAGACAAAGAGACCAAAGGTTAAATCACACGAGTCCAAAACAAACCGTTCTGCTGTAATGAGTGAAACATTTGCTGGGATTTGCAGGAACGCCAGGAGAGAAACACAGAAACATCCAGCTGACTATATTCCAGATCACTGCTTCTGTACTTTACTAACCACTGCTGAGAGATTAACCTTTCTGACTCAACTACCCAGGTTAAAAAGACGTACACTTCCATAATATACTCAAAGTTCTCTATTTTCGCACACTAATTTTGTACTTAATATACGAAAAATTCTTCTTTAGTACTTTTTAAAATAATCGAAGTGTACTTATCTGTGCTATTTGGTGACATCATGAGTATGAACTAAAATGCACTTTTAACTTACTATCTCTGGATTTTTTTTCTATTTAGTTAACACTTTAAACAAAGACGGGTTCAAGTTTACTACAAGTGACGACTAAAGACATTTTTGAATACAATTTAAGCACATTTTATTCATATTGGTGTCTTAAAATAGCACAGATCTAAGTATAGACGGTTTCAGCAGTAACAACATAAACACGCGGCTTTCGTGGTCCTCACGTAACTTCCGGTAAACGCTGTGAAGAATAAATAACAAATAATTCGTTTATTTAAATAACAAGCAAAATAAACAACACATAGATTACCTAGGAAACCAAAACATTTGTTGTTTTCGACGAGGTATTTGTTTAAGAGTTCAGTTTCAGCAACTCCTCAGACAATTAAACAAACAGAAACCGGAAGTTAAGTTCAGACCAGACGTGTATCACGTCACCGCACGTGCGCCCGATGAAACGGTCTATACAACGATGTTTTAAAAAGTACTAAAGAAGAATTTTTTGTATATTATGTACAAAATTAGTGTGTGAAACGAAAGCACTTTAAGTACACTATGGAAGTGTACTTTTTTACATTAGACCGTCTTATCAACCCACTACTACTAACTTAATGAACACATTCCTGATATCGTTTTTCAAAGTTACCACAAACAAAGACGCACACTGTTGTGCATGTGTATTGTTGTGTTATAGACAGCAGACCAGACGAATTTGTATGTCAACAAAAAAGCTTTGCCACAAATCCCACAAGACAAATTCACAGTGAAAACTACCATAAAACCAGCCTTGCAAAACCAGTTTAGACATGAAGCCAAAGCCCTTAGAAAAAACACTGTAGAAATACCACAGTAAAGTGAGACTCTCAGTTCATAATACCATGGTACTTTCCTATAAACCATTTAAATAATCACACGTCATGATTGTTATACTGTCTAATAGTGTGAGGTGAATGAATATTAGGGTGTTACCTTACTGTAAACTACTGCTGTGGTACCTGTACGCTCTTGTTGGGAATGCTGATAAACGGCATTGTTCAATGAAAATATCCTTATTCAAGATAAAGATATCAAACGGTTTAAGCGTCCAACCTAATAATGCAGCTTAACTTACCCGTCAAAGAGATTTCAGGTGAAGTGTGAAGCTCTCTTACCCAACACTGACAGAGACTTTTAACAACACACCTCTTTTCTAATAACAGGTGTAACTAACTAACCTGAGTGACAGATCACCAGGACTCAACAGTTGATCTCGACCTGCAGATGATCTTTCCCACGGGACTGGTCATTACTAGTTAAAAATCAAACAAGCAGGTTAGTTTAACTTTATTATAAACCAAACAATGGTCTGATATCTGACTGACCTTCAGACAGTTAATATAACAAAGAGATTATCTGTGGATAAGTAACATAGTGATCGACTGATATAACGTTAGTAGTCTATATAATGCTAATAAATCATCTATTATATATTTAGTATTATAATAAAGTCTTATTTAAAGAGATATTATAAAGAAATACACAATATTGTAACATTATAAACATCACACATTATGATCATGTAAACAGTGTTATTTAACACCAACAATCAAACAAACAACCTCAGGGAAAGTGACTGTGGAGGTCACGTGACACAATCAGAAGATAATATCGTGGCACTGAAATATCCATAAATACCATATTTATATACAGTGATAAGAGTACCGCGGTATCACTACAGTGCGGGTATAAAACATGGTAACGTTACCATCATAGCGCGAATTCACGAGACATAAATGAACAAACACCCGTCATTCACACATCTGTCAATCAATCACGAAACAGAATAAACTCATGTGTAAATAAAGCTATAGATTATATAATAACCCATAGAGAACTCGTGAAGTTATTTCAGCTCTTCTGTGTGTTGTGATGAGAATAAATAACAAACCTGTGTGAAACTTCCGCACTCATTAATCCCGAAGATAAAACGGCGAACGATCAAATCCCTTAGTAAAGTTTGACGTGTTTTTCACGCGATGTGAAGCGACACAGTGATCGGGATTTACTGCTTTCACTCACGCAGTGGACTGAGCCTCAAACACTACTGAGTGCCCTAACTAGACAACACCTCGAGTACTGCGCGCGCGCGCCCATTCACGCTGCAGTCTAGATGAGCGCCTCAATCGAGTTTGAGACACGGACCGTGATGTCATCAACTCAATGAGTTCCCTTCAACAGGTGAAGTGAAAGTTAACTAACCTTACCATCAAACAAGAGATTTCTTAACTTAGAATGTGTTGCACAGCCTCAAGTATTCAACAGTAACACGACGATTTTATCACAATAGGTCGATTAATAATTACTACTAGTACTAATAATAAAATTAAATACATTTTGTAGAAAGTAAAGCTTTATTTAATATATTTTTGAATTTGAAAATATATTTAGTTTTAACCTTCATATTTTGGGGGCAACAAATAAATTTCTAATTTTACAACCCATATGACAAAAAAAAAAAATTCTGGTCAAAATATAAAAGTATGTATAAAATGTATAAAGTATAAGAATATTTTTGCAGTTGGAAAAATATTTAGTTTTTAACCTTTTCAAACCTATTATGTTTACAGGTTTGTAACATGCAACGTTTATTTTTATGTGACGTGAATATAAATGCTTTTATTCTGCTTAACTCAGCCGTAAGTTTTATTTATTTTTTACATTTTTTATAAATTATGCTTTTATGCATTTCTTTCCTTTTTTTTTAAGAAAAGCATCACACGCACAGTACAAGTATAAGAATATTATATAATGAAATGAAGAGAAAAAAAGCAAAATTAAACAAGAATAATAAATACTCATAGACATATGAACATAATCACAGTAACATGTGCATATACATATAAACAACTAAATAAGTCAGAGAAAGAGGGGGAAATGATGTGAATATAAATGCTTTAAAATATATTTATTTTAAAAATATATTTTAAAATATACAAATATTGCCAAAAATATATTTGTAAAAAATACTAAATATATTTCAGCACATATATTTTTTGCCACTTTTTGTATATTTTGAAATATATAAGATAATAATATAGTATGTGGGTACTCTAACACTTTATCCATTCTGTTAGACTTACAAAAACTTTTGTGAAAGTTTGTGAATGTAGTTTATAACAGTGAGTGTTGTTTGTATAATAGTACACAGAAGTGTGTGAAAGATCATGAGATTAAAAACACAGCAGGACGACAGGAGCCATAAATGACCGACACACTTAACATTCCAACTCAAGTATTAATGGTGTGAATGAGGATCACACTCTTGTGTAAATGCGCGCACACACACACAGAGCAGATGGAGTGGACAATGAGTAGTACACTAAACAGACATCTGCTATACACTAGTTAGTGTTACAATCTTCTGCATGACTGCAACAGAATAACTTCACTGGGCAAGATGGAGGTGAGAGGATTAATACACACATCATGTGACACTTGTTATGGTTTAGTAGGTTAAAGAAGACATTGTGTTCATGATTATCATTCACATCAGTGTGTGTCACACAATCTAAACTGGCAGTGGTTTTATTTTACTATGAGGTTCACTTACTGCCATTCAATTCACTCCCACATATAAGGGCATTGAGATTCCTCCAGTGTGTTACTTTATATTCCCATAATAAGACTTTAATGCTGATATATATTGCAGGTAACAGCACAACAGAGCAGTCAAGTTGAACTAAAAGTGGCAGCAGAATCAGAGCACAAAGAATAAAGAGCACAAATGACTTTCACCTCATTTCACTTGCAAATCACACACACCGGTTGTTTTTCATGACTGTCAAGGCTTCAGTCCAGTGTGTTATCATGTGTTTGTATGAGCTGGATATACATCTAGAGATGATTTAGGCCAAAACTTTACAGAACCACAAACACAATAACTACATAGCAGACTGATGAGGTTTAACCAAACAGATTTATTACAAAGATAAAATATCTGTCATACCATTAGTTTTACATCTTATTAAGATTACACATAAAATTATGATTATTTAAAGCATTTAAAGAAAGGCAATTTGATTTCTTACATGAAGCGATTGTTCAGCACATGATATAAAGTCTGACTCAAAGCATTTTATGAAATTCAAATATATTTTCATGTATGAAAGGACACAAAGTAATACTGACAAAAATTACAAACGCATAGTCATTTACCTCGTTCCTTAATATTCACCCTGAATCTCAACCCCATACCTTATTCATATTATAATAATCTCATTACATGCAGTGACATCAGGTCATCTTCATCATATTCTTCATTCAAACGTCGTGAAGACCACACACCAGGTTTGCAGGCACTGATATATCTGTGAATGTGACAAATAAATACATTAAAAATGTTATTTTTATATACGCCACACCTCATCAGGTCCGACCAGACTAAACCGCCTCACAGAATCATAAACTCTCAGAACTGGATTTACTCATTCATGTTCACACTCATCCTGCAATTATATATCAAACTTACAGCTGTCTTAAAGAAACACAAACCATCAAAGAAAACCATTAAAAACTTGTCTTCTCAAACAAAGAGTTCACCTGCATGAATAAATTGGTACTGTACCTAATTTTTTGGGTTTGGGTAGATTAAGATTGTTCATGATATTGACAAACTCGTCCTGTGATTTTGTCAGACGTGGATTAAATTTCTTCTCCTCATCCACAGTGGACACGGTTTGACCTTAAAACAAATAATGCACAAATAATAATGAAGTAAAATAATCATGAAGCAAGTTGCTGGAGGCACCAATAATCATGATGATATAATAATATAAAGACGTACCCTTGTAATCATGTGCAGGATAAATTAAACAGCTCCCAGGCAGACTGAAAATCTTCTTATGGATGGATTTGTACAATCTCTTAGGACTGCCTGTGTGCAGACAAATAAACTTTACTGTACCGCCACCGTCTGGACATTTCAAGTACAACAAACATTACAACAAAAACACTGATAATCTCACAATATTTAGCTTTAAGGGCTGCAATATATTCAATATTCGCTAGATATTTGCAATATTTTTGATGCAGATATTAAATTAAGCAACACTGTTAATATTACAGACACAATTTTAAAGGCATGATATGAAAAATACAAGATTTCTGCATTTAAATATCTAAAACTATTTAAATATAGTGCAGCGTTATATATTTTGTTTACATAATCGTTTACAAACCTTGAAGGGGTCTATTGTGCACTACATTTGGACTCGACTGTCAGAGTTCGCCTCCTAGTGGCAGTCGTAATGACATTTCAGTTTAATCGTAAATCCTTGTCAACATGAGAGAGAAGCTCATTCCAGCACAAGAGCCTTTAATCTACAAATGTATTTGAAGAGTTTCGTTGCAAAACGAGATAAATTCATTTTTAACATTTTTGTCAAAACATATTTATTATTATGTTATCATGTTATTATTTTGTTTTATGGTGCTACTTAGCTGTATTTTTTAAGTTATGAAGGTTTAATCAAAACAAACCAACTGCATTGGTTGAATTGATATTAATTGGAATGCACAACCAAAAAACAAGATTTCTGAAAGTTTTGCAACGAAACTCTTCATTTATACTTAATCATTTACTTATCAATAATCAATCATTTTAAACGGATTCAAGTGTTACTGATGAACTTAAAGAAAAAAGGATGAATAATTTTTAATGTGCTTTTCATATAGCAAGATATAAACTGAATATCATATAAGGCAGAACAACTACATAGCTAGAGATTGTGAGATGAACGAATAAAGTTCAAATCCAGTGACCTTGTTGAAAGTCAGTTCGTCCACAGCCCCTGATGAGAAGAGCGTCACCAGTGAAGGCCATACTCTGATCTTCAGTGACGTATGTCAAACATCCATCCGTGTGTCCAGGGGTCTCCAGGACCGACAGATACTGAACAGATCAAAAGTTATTATGAGCGAATGATAAGAAGATCAGAGCTTCACCTTTAACTCACACTGATAAACGCTTATTAATCCTCATGATAGTCCTGTCAAATATAAACTACAAGTCAAACTCCATATTTAGAGAAAATCACATAAACTCTCAGAAAAAAAAGAATATAAACAACATTTATATCAATATTCTGTCTGAATGTCTTGTATAGTGACTACAACTTTTGTAATAATTCATACGTGTTTTCCGAAAGCGATGCGGTCGCCCTCTGAGAGCTGAATGTCGGCTGCGGCTCCGCTGTGTTTGGAGATGGCACTCTTTAGCCCAGATATGTTCTTCTTTAACAGCCCCGTCCCGGTGATGTGATCCGCATGACAATGAGTGTTTACTGATAGACAACAGAAACACAAATCAACACACTCAGCTTTAAATGTTAGTTAAAGGTGGCAGCTGCTTATGATTCAATAAACATCATTCAAAGTTTAATGAGATCTGTGCAATGCCAAGAAAAGTTGTTTATGGACTGGTGAGAGGATTCTGGGTAAAAGTAGTCGTAACATTTAAAATTATCATGAATTGATATCAAGAATATTATCAGAGAGACTAAAAATTCCTGATTAAATAAACCGTGGATGGATGCGTGTGTGTAAATGTGTGTGTGTGTGTGTGTGTGTGTGTGTGTGCATGCATGTTTGTGCGTGCATGCATGTGTAAATGTGTGTGATATATTTAAGGCCACTTTGAGCTTCAGGCCAAGTTCATTGATGAGCTTCAGGTCTCTGTCTACAGTTTCCAGTACCGGATCGACGAGTACGGCCTCTTTCGTTTCTGTATCCGCCAGCAGATATGTGTACGTGCTGCTTTCAGCTTCAAACAACTACAGGAACAATAACAACAACAAACGTTAAGAGAGAAAGTCAGAATGAGTCAGCTAAACTTAACCACATGCTATTCATACACTACAACCACAACATTTACACCAGTTACTCAAGTAATTATCTTAAAAAGGGAACTGGTTACTTGGCATCTGCCAACACTACAGCAACCTAAAGTTAATTAGTTACAGTTACCATCATCATATTACTGTAAGAATAAAGCATTGTGGTGCTGGTAGATATTATATGGACGTGTAGTCAATTTGCTTTGATATTTATCATCTAATGCAGGGTGAGATTTGTGAAAAGATCTGGGGGGGGGGGGTGTATTGTTTGCACTATTATTAATTGGCTGTTTGATGATAATTAATCATGGGGGGATAGGAAGAAATTTTGTCCCACTGGGAATAAAAGAAAATTCACCAGAGGCAGGGATATAAAGACTTAAGGATAATCCCCCCACAGCAAATTTCTCCCTAATATAATGCAATGACATTTTAAACTGTAAGTTAAATATTCAAATATCTTTTACAGAAATAATTCATTTGCAAAAATTATTTAAAACTTTGCATTTAAACGTGTTGTGTTGTTTTGTCTTCATTTATTTATGTCTTCTTCGTTTATACTTTTAGTCGTTTGCAAACTTACACATATATTTAATTTATGCATGCACATGTTTTACTAAATTACTTCAAACTTTGAATGGATGTCATTAAATGGACTGCGCGTGCGTGTTAAATACATAAAGTACAGTATAAACAAAACAACAACAAACTTGCGCGTTTTATTTCTACATTTAATACACAAACACATTCACGTAAACTGCAGCTAAAATAAAGACAGACAGTAAAGATCAGACCTGTCTGAAGATCAGAGAGTCAGACGCCATGAACGCGCTGTAGAATCTTGCAGTAAACGCGACGCGTGTGCGATGAATCACCGGATCAGTGAGCGCGAGTCTGCGGCTCACAGCTGCTGCAGTCCGCAGTTTGTTTAACAGAAGTGTTGCGCTCATTTTGTTGTTATATTTGGAGTCTCCACCTCTAACTGAAGACAATCTGATATCAAATCTCTTTATAAACCCAACCCTAAGCCTGTAACGTTACGCGTCCTCTTCCGCGATCGTACTGATAGCGCGTTATCAAAGCGTTATAGCTCACCCTCACTTCTGTGCGCCTCAGATGTTAAACAGCTTTATATAGAGTTACTATATCTATAAATATAAATGTTTGCATTAACACGCGCGTGTGTGTGTATTTATATACATATGCACTGGGAAGAGTTATTGTTTTTTGAACTTCTAGGTGACCCATGACGTCATTGAACGGACGTGTTCGCACATGCGCAGTTAATGAGTGTCCGTAGTGCTGCACCCTGGCGGCGTGATTGAGAGAGAAAGTAAAAGATACGACTGAGTAATGATGACTTTACGCATTTTTTTTTTATTACTGGTGGTTTTATAAGGTACTTTAATTAAGGAACATATTTGTCGCAGGAACTGAAAGAATGGCATTATTGTCTAACCATATCAAAACACTTTAATAATGCGTCAGCTTTGATTGAATAATAACCTCTGCGTCTGTGAGAAAAACGTGGTCATGCAAATTCATCTTGGTTTTTTAAGTTCTCTTCAAAGTCTTTGAAATGACTGAAAAATACGATAGGATACTTTACTATAATCTGTATAATCGTTATTATAGTACTCTTAAATATATTGTAGTATACTTAAATATTCAAGTATACTACATTATTTACGATAGTTTATTAATTCACTATAGTTAATACAGAGTAATTACTATATTATACTACAATTTACAACAATTAGTACACAAAAATGATTTTCAAGAAAAAAATGTTCTTAGTATTTTTGTCTTGTTTTCAGTAAAAGTGTCTAAAAATTCTTACATTAAGATGATTTTTCTTTATGATCAAAACAACCCAAGAAAATAAGTCTAGTTTTTAGACCATTAATGTCAAATTTAAGTGATTTTGTGCATTAAACAAGCAAAAAAATCTGCCAATGAATGGGGTAAGCTAATTTTTCTTGAATTTAGTGTTTAGGAAAAATCTTCAAGATTTTTTTGTTTACCCCATTGCAAGATTTTTGTTTGTTTGTTTGTTGTATGCACAAAATCACTTAAATTAAATATTTTTGGTCTAAAAACTAGACTTGCTTTCTTGGGTCGTTTTGCACATCAAAAAATCATTGTAATGTATTTATTTTTTATATTTTTACTGAAAACAAGACAAAAATACTATAGATTTTCATTCAGATTCATCTTTTGCAGTGTAAATACTTGTATAGCATATTAAATAATTTTTTCATGTGAAACGTCTATGATGAACAGATAAAGTGCTGTGTAAAATATGTGTTATAATGGTAATAACAATAACACTCAAGACAAAGTTACAAATCATTTTTATACACAATATAGAAGAGATAAACAATATAAAGCTATTAAATTGTAACATTGTTGAAACTAGAATGATTGTTTTTATCATCTATTTTAAAATAAAACCATTATTACACAATACTGAATGATCTTGTCCTTCAAAATGCTTTATCTTGTGCAGTAGTCAATGAGAATTCCTCTTAAGTGCCTTCCTGAAATAATAAAAAATAATAAATGTTATATGATAGTGTTTTGATGAAACCTGAATATGTATTTAAGATTTATGGAATAGTTACAGCACAGATCTAAATATATACATACATAAATATAGAAATGTTTATATGTCAACTTTTTGCATGAAGCAAAGTATTATATGGTTTGTGTTTATTGCACACATACATTAATATAAAGATCGATCCATTGCAGAAGTTGAGTGACTCGAGTGTAGACACCGGGTTTGTTGGGTCGTCCACAACCTTCACCCCAACTAACGACACCGGCTAACCTCCAGTCACCTGCTTCAGTTTTACACACCAGAGGACCTCCGCTGTCACCCTGACACACACACAGACATCTCTTTTAACATGAAATATGACAATATTATCATCATCCATTCAGATTGTGCAGTACAGTGTCTTACAGAAGGTCCAGAATGATGAAGATCACATGACCACAGTCATTTTCCACTGAAGAAACTCACATGAGTTTAGTGATTCAATATCTACCTGACATGAATCCACTCCTCCCTCCATAACACCTGCACAAAGCATTCTGGGAGTGAGCAGAGAGCCATAGACAAATGACTGTGAGCACAACGAATCACCAATCACCTGAACCAAAGCCTGCCTCAGGTGCGGAGACAAAAAACCTGTCGAACAGTAAAACACTGAACGATATCTGAATGAGAAGGTAACACTAAAAAGGATCTCTTCTCACCTCCTTCTCGCGTGTAACCCCAACCTGTGACCCAGCAGGACGATCCGGGTGGAAATGAATCTCTCACGTGAGGTAAACACACAGGTCTCACTCCATCTAAGGAGGTAATAATATGATAAGTGCTATATGCTAGAGGTGATATCTGTTACTATCAGATGAGAATCTTTACCTTCCATCTGTATGTCAGACTGTGTGCGCAATAGGCACAGGTCGTAATCATTGTTATCCTTTGAGAATTTGGGGTGAGGATGTATCTGCAGGGTGTTATAGCGTTTCCCTTGAGATGAATCTGATAGACTCACAGTATCAACCACAATGACCCAATCAGACTCATCCATCATGTTATATCTGTCAGATAAGACAAAACAACAGCTGGATGTATAATAAACACAATTTGCGAACTTCATTCACTTAAAGAGTTCATATTAGTACCTCAGAGGTAACCATTTATCACCATTCTTTCTGACAGTGGATTATTAGGAACACCATACTAATACTGTACCCTTTCGCCTTCAGAACTGCCTAAATTCTATGTGTCATTGATTCAACAAGGTGCTGAAAGCATTCTTTAGAAATGTTGGCCCATATTGATAGGATAGCATCTTGCAGTTGATGGAGATTTGTGGGATGCACATCCAGGGCACGAAGCTCCCGTTCCACCACATCCCAAAGATGCTCTATTGGGTTGAGATCTGGTGACTGTGTGCTGTGGCATCACAAATGCTTTGCTGCATACCTCGGTTGTGAAGAGTGGTTATTTCAGTCAAAGTTGCTCTTCTATCAGCTTGATTCAGTCAGCTCATTCTCCTCTGACCTCTAGCATCAACAAGGCATTTTCACCCACAGGACTGCCACATACTGGATGATTTTCCCTTTTCACATCATTCTTTGTAACCCTAGAAATGGTTGTGTGTGAAAATCCCAGTAACTGAGCAGATTGTGAAATACTCAGACCGGCCCGTCTGGCACCAACAACCATGCCACGTTCAAAATTGCTTAAATCACCTTTCTTCCCATTCTGACATTCAGTTTGGAGTTCAGGAGATTGTCTTGACCAGGACCACACCCCTAAATGCATTGAAGCAACTGCCATGCGATTGATTGATTACATAATTGCATTAAAGAGCCAGTAAGAGTAAGAGTCGACTCCCTGCTTTAGAAGCCAATAACTTTATTAATCGTGCACTTTTTGGTTCAACTACTTTACACGTTGTTTACATTGATGGACAGCTACACGACACACTGCAATAAAGGTTAGTTTCGATTTTGGATCTGTGTGGCTCTTTAATGAGAAATTGAACAGGTGTTCCTAATAATCCTTTAGGTGAGTGTATCTGCATTTTTACATGGGCTTAAAATGCAGCCCATCCCATTAGAATTCTGAGTTTAAAAGCAACATTCAGGCATTTATTTGTTCATGTTTTACTCACTCTTCAAAGCAATGGGCGGCTGTGATGACCCAGCGAGGAGTTACGATGGCTCCTCCACAGACGTGTTTACCCTGCCAATGTAAACTAGTCTGCCATCCCCACTGATCCCTTACAGCGTCTGTGCCACCAACGATACGCATCTCACGAGAAACATCTCTCACTGAAGATGAGCAATCTATTAGAAAAGACCACGAGACAAGGTGAGAAATGACAAATAATCCAGACTGAAGAAGGAAGTTCTGTCATCAGAATTGCCCTTGTGCCCTGTATGATAACATCACACATAACTGAACTTGAAGGTGAGACAATGATGACAACACTTGACTATCACTGTAATATATTCACACGTGACTGCAGATCTCCGCTCTGATAGGCTGTTGGTACCTGAGGTGATGTTGACTGTGAGATTTGCCGGATATTTTCCTGAGATGAAGGGCATCTGTGTGATGCTGCAGTTTTGTTTATCACCAGCAGCTGTGTGAAAGTCTCGCATTTTATTCGGGAAACACACCAATTTCACTAATGAGAAAATAAAGTGAGTTATCCATCAATGATCTTGAAGAAGAATTACATATACACAATTAAATTAAAGATGCTTTAAAGGTTCAAAGCATTTCTTTAATAAATCATTTTTCACTACAAACAAAAAGGTTCCTTGGATGTTAAAGGTGCCAAAAATCGCATCGTAATAATCCGTTAAATTGTTTTCTGATTATATACAAAGAAGGTTTGTGTAAGGGTTGTGTTTGTGTTTTGTTGTAAGTCTTTTATTATGAAGTTCTGTCTTTCATATTCATGTCTTTTATTTTGAAATGTTCATTGTCATGGTTTTGTCATGCTTCCTTATTACCTGATGTGTCATGTTCTGATTGGTTGTCTTTAAAATGAAATGGTCTATTATGACCTTATTTGGAAGGGTCATGAATAATAATGTTAAGCTCTGCTCTGATTGGCTGTTTCTCCTTCAGTAGCTCTGTGTGTGTCTTATGTTTACACACATAGTAGAACTTCAGCCTAAACGCTAGCATATAACACTAACTAGCATATAGCATTAACTAGCATATAGCGCTAACTCAGCAGTCATAACTTTGTTTTTAGAATTGTAGCAACATTGTAATTAATTTAATGTGTAATTTAATGTTGTGGTGTACATCTGGACTGTAACGTCACAGTTGGTGTTATGTTGTGATTGGTCTGTTTTCCAGCGCTCTTTTTCATGCATGAGGTTTACATAAGAAGGAGAAAACAATTGTGTTTGAGGCTCATTATGTCATTACCTTGTACACAACTCTTATTATTCATCTATGACTACATAAATACAGTTTCATATTCTATGGCACCTTTAAAGGTTCTTTATTGGGTAAAAATGTTTCTTCTAATGCATCGTGAAGCACCTTTATTTTTAAGAGTGTGTGTTTGCAGGTGTGTCATGATGTACCTATTATAGTAGTACAGACTAAGAGGATGATGACAGCAGATATGAGGGTTGTTCTTAATGCCAGCCGTGATGGAGATGATGGCCAGAATCTGAACCCAGAGACATCTGTAAGCACAATACAGAAAGGGAATTATAATAGTTGTCTTTAATATTTATACAAGCAGACATCTGTCTGTAAGCTCACCAGAAGACGAGCTCTTAGAAGCAGCAACAGTGACGTCTCTTTCCTCCAGATGACTCTCTTTTAAAGATGCTTTAGGGTCAATGAGAGTGTTTTGAGGAAGATAAGGCATGATCACTGACAGTGTGTAGAGAGGTAAATCAGAAACTCTTAACAGCTGAAGACAAGCAGGAGATGTCATCATGTGTGTGTTTGTAGGGATGTAGGGTGTAAGAGGTGTCATCGGGTGTGTGAGGTGAAGAGAGAAGGGTGAAGAGATTCCTCCTCTATAAAGAGGAAGTGTTTGATGTTGAGGAGTTACATCTGAGCAGTCACAGATAACTTCAGGTGTTACTGGAGCTGACATCAGAGCAGCCGCTGTGTTTAATGGTTTTGGGCAGGTGGTCAGCGCATGTGGAGGAATCCCAGTGGATGTATGAAGACATGGCTGGAAGATCTTTAGAGATGCACTGGTGTCCTTTGCTGGACTGATTTTATAGAAACCCTGAACACATTGAAAACATCGCGGATTTAGAACATAATAAAGATTCATTCACATTTGATCATCGTCCATTTTTATAAAAAAAAGCTTAATAATAAAATTGAATTCCTTTGCAATCAAATATCACTATTGATACAGAAATGTTGTATTATCCCTACCTAATAAACTGACCAATATACACCTACAATATACAGTAAAAACAAAAATATACTTTCATATACAGTACTGTGTAAAGGTCTTAGGCCACCATTAGATTTGGTGTTTTGCAATTATATAGTGATCATACATAACTATTTCTCAGTCTTTTTATTACAATACAATCAGAAAATACAGAAAATGTGTATGTAGTATAAAAAACAGTATAAAAGTAAAGCTGTCAAGTATTTGGGTAAACTCCCTGAATGACTTCAGGACTTAAAAGCGCAAGATGTGTTTCGTGCCAAGAGAGGTCAACACTAAATACTGACTGATGTCTGAAGAAAACATTTACTTCAATAATTTTATACATGCTTCTGAATGTGTCTGGACTTTATTTTCACAGTGAATCAGACTATTAAGAAAGTTTAAACAAATGCATAAACAAATACTCAGAAAGTCTTGCTCTTACCTGAGCAAAAGCCATGAGATCAGTAAAGACAAAAGTCCATTCTTCAGAAGACTTCAGGTGACAACGGCAGAAGATCTGGGTGAGAAGCTTGAATAAAAGTTGAAAAACCTTGACAACATCTCAACAGAAGAAGAAGTGGAGATGCTGATCTCAGTCCACAGCGGTGCAGCTGTAACAGATAGCGGCTCACAGGTTGATGAAAAATGCATGTAGATTATTGTTAGACGGGGTCAGAGTTCAGCGACTGAGCGTGAAATATAGAGCCGGCAAAAACAACTGTGACTCAGCATCTACTGAACTTACATTTAACCACCAGATCACTTCATCATATCACATATCACAGCATTTCAACACAATACCTGCTTCCTATTTCTTATGTGGTGTTTAGTGCTGAAGCATATTCAAAACTAATGATTGTAATAACAGAAGATGCATGTGTGTGGGTTGGTTTATGGGGACATGAATAGTTGCGTATAATGACATGTTAACTATGCTATAATCATGGTTTACAGGAGGTGTCCCCATAAACTGAAACGTTATAAAAACATACTAAATGGTTTTTGTGACATTGGGGTTAGGGACTGGGGTAGGTGAATAGAATATAACAGTTTGGATAGTATAAAATGCATTGCATCTATGTCCCCGTAAACCACATATGCCAACGTGTGTGCATGTGTGTGTGCGTGCGTGCGTGCCTGCGCGCGTGTGTGTGTGTGTGTGTGTGTGTGTGTGTGTGTGTGTGTACGTTTGTGAATCCTGAATTAACAAACAGATCACAATACATTTTGAGAGTCAGCAGTTGATTTATGAGAGCAACTTTACATCATGAAGAAAGACAGAAGATACAAGCATCTCTCAGTCTCATGTCATATTATACATTTTATTTTTCTGTTATAGTGACTGTTTCATCTTTAGTAAACAGGATGATTTTTCCCATTGCTCACAACCAGAAACTTTAGTGAGCTGACAGTATTTTAAGTTATCATAGGCTTGCAATGTGAAGGCTTTTTTAAGCAGGAAAGTCTTTTGGACATCTGAGGACAAATTCCAGAATGAATCAGAAAATAAGTTACTCCTTAAAAGTAATAAAAACATTTTAGGAAAATCACACTGAGCTGACAAACTCCAACAAACACTTTTCTTTGGTGTTTATTAGATTGGTGTGAAATTGACCCATTACATGTGACCCTGGACAACAAAACCAGTCTTAAGTCTTAAGTAGCATGTGTATATTTGTAGCAATAGCTAACAATACACTGTATGGGTAAAAAGGTCGATTTTGATTTTATGCCAAAAATCATTAGGATATGTAAAGATCATGCTCCATGAAGAGAGTTTGTACATTTCCTTCAGTAAATATATAAAAACTAGAACAGTCAAAAGATTAATTGTGATAAAAAAAATAAAAGTGTGTGTTTGCATAATATATTTGTGTGTATTTTGTATAATTACTATTTAGGCTATATATAAATACACAGATGTATAAATGTAAGATTTTTTTATTTTTGTATATTTTTAATTTATATATTATATAAAATATATTTAAAAATAAATAAATAAATAAATATATATGTAAATGTTTCTTAAATACATATATGCAAGTGCATACCTATAGTCACGTAGTTTTGGTTATCGTATCACGAATTTGTTACTCAACTGTTTCGGCCTATTTTCTTACCATGGTCGCTTCAGTTTAGGGTTAGATTTACATAAAATGACATCCTTACCCAAACCCAACTCTTAACCCTAACACCAGGTGACAACGTTTAAAAATGTAGAAAATATAAAAGAATAACTAAAAAAAAAAAAAAATTGTATAAACCAATACTTCAAGTGACATCCTAATGCAAACACCAAATCTAACCCTAAACTGAAGCAAAAATGGTTTGAAAATAGGAAAAAGCAGTTGAGTAACAAATACGTGACAATGACACATAAACACGTGACTATAGGTAAATAATTTTGTGAGACCAGGTAGCGTATTTATATATACAAAATAATTACACACAGTGCACACACACACACATATTATGCAAAATCAAGCTTGTTTTTTATATGCAATTAATTGCGGTTAATTGTTTGACAGCCCTAAAAAAATGTTTGTGAGTGAATGTAGTTACTAAGGACTTCATTTGGACAACTTCAGACAATATTTAGATTTTTTTGCAAGCTCAGATTCCAGATTTATGGAAAGCTTCTGTATTCATGTATAAATCTCAATGACTGGTTTTGTTGTCTATGGTCACGCATTGTATTTTATATCTTATTATCTGATCTTATTTACAGCATGTGTGTAGAAATCATATTGTCACATCATTTTCAATATAGTGTAAATCAGTGGTTCTCAAACTTTTTCAGTGTGCGGCCCCCTTTGTGTACGGTGCATTTCTTCATGGCCCCCCCAAAGAAAATTTATGACAAAAAACTGTTCTTAAACTTCACATTTTAATTAAACAAAACATTAAATTATGCAAAGTAGTGCTGCCTTATTATTTTAGGTTTAATTTCACAGAATTCAAGATAAATTAATGTATTTTATAAAAAATGTATAAAACTGGGGCCCCCCTGGCACCATCTCGCGGCCCCCCTGGGGGCCCCGGACCCCAGTTTGAGAACCACGGGTGTAAATCATTAGTTTAAATCTCAGTAATCTTCAGATAATCTCTGCGGATAGTGAGTCAAAGCTGATATATTTCGCTTCAGTTTTGAGGATCTGATTCAGACGTCAGATGTGTTGTTAGCAGTGCAGGATTTTAATAAAGGCTTTACGAAACTCAATGTTGAATGTGGTGTAGATGACGGGGTTTACGGCACTGTTCAGGTATCCCAGCCAGGTGACAGCGCTGTAAAGTGATGGAGAGATACAGCAGGTACCACAGTGAGCCTTCAGCACGTGTGTGAGGAAGAACGGTAACCAGCATATGATGAAAACACCTGCAGAGATCATAACATATAGACTCAACTGCTGTAAATAAACAAAACTGTACTTTATTTTATTATAATGAAGTGTGTGTGTACGGTGTCCAAAGTGTTTATGGTCATTCTTCTCACCTAAAACAATAGCCAACATCTGAGTGGCTTTTCTTTCTTTCTGTTGTGAAAATCTTCCCCTCTCTCTCTCCTTCGCTGCGACACCTTTCTCTCTTTCTGTACGTTTCTCGCTCCATCCGTGCCGTCCGTGTGCGTTCTCCTTTAGGGTGACCCTGCGAGGGCCCGGGGCCGAGCGCGTGGAGCCGGGGCGAGTCGGGCTGGGAGCCACAGAGAGAGAGATTTTAGCTCGTCCGGACTGATGCGTCTGCTCTCTCTCTTGATTCAGAAAACACACCGGCTCCACGTCCAGAGGATGAACCAGAGCCTCCGTCGCCAACGTCTGCAAACAGAGAAGCAGACGATCGCACACATTCACCTTCAGACGGTCACAGAAATGAATGTGCAAGAAGGTCAAGAGTTCTTCACCACTTTCTTGCGGTGTGGAGCATCTGTAGGCGGTCTCAGGATTAAAGTACACAACTTCACATCCTCAGGGTGAGTACACTTATTCTGACAAACAAACACACAAACACATTCATGTATCAAAGATCGGACATGTTTCTTTCATTTTAAAATCTTAGTAGTAGCATTGCATTAGCAGCACAAAAGTTTGAACCCAGAGAACACACTGATAAAAAATCTATACAGATAAAAGCATCTGTCAAATGCATAAATGTAAATGTAAAACACAGCCAAAGGGAATAATATATTAATGTCATATAAATACACTTTTAGACATTAAGGTTAGTAAGGTTATAATGGTTAGTAAGAAACAAAATGGTTCCTGCTCATTACAGTGATAATAACACATGTCAAGAAGTGTCATATTAATTCAGTTATAAACAAAGAAACGCTTTCGGTTTGGCATCCTACAGATTTTATAAACCTCACGACAGCTTTTATATTTATGTGTATGGTAAAACGTATTGAATTTTCCCAGCATACCTTGCGAGGTCTCGGTCCATCTCCATCTCCTGAGTGAAGGCCATGTCTGCGTGAAGGTGCGGTTCGTCTGCCCCGTCTGCGCAGAACCACACAGATCTGCGCATACACCAGCAGTGTCACAATGAAGGGCACGTAAAAAGACGCAACAGATGAGTAAACCACAAACGCTGGATCAGCGAAACTGCAATCTCTCCCCTCCTGACTGGCTGAAAGACAAAGAGCAGAAAACATCACACGTTTGACAGTCAAATTAAGCTTTTTAAGATGACTTCTCAGTCTTATAGACAATCCTTATTAGATTTAGTATTGAGTCAAATACACGAGAAACTAAGGAAAAGAAAAACTGAAAATATTTCACAGAAAAGTCATAAATAACATAAGTACATCTCTGTATGGGCATTGTTTATAAGACAATGATTTAGAGATCAGTCTTGTGTTTATATCATTTAATGATGAAACAGATCAGATCAGAACACAATACCTGTGTTATTGAGTCCAAACAGTAGTGGACATGATACAGCGAATGAAAGAAACCATACAGCAGCGATCATGAGCGTGACTCTTCTTCTGGAGCTGTAACGTGTGTTATACAATAAAGGCATAGCCACAGCCGTGTACCTGCAAAATTTATAATATAATCACAACTATTACACAATAGACATTAACTACATACTCAATGCTTACTCCTCTGGTGCTTTTAAAAATGAGGAAAATCATTGAAGTAGGCATCATGAATGAGTTAAAAATTATGTGTTTTATTCTTTGGTAAATGGTTGATGTGATTTGGGTATGTTTTTATGTTGTATATTTGTATAATCTTGTTATTTGTGGCTGATTTTCTTGGCCAGGTCAATGTTGTAAAAGAGATTTAATCTCAATGAGTTTTTAAAGGCGGAGTGCACAATGTTTGAAAGCCAATGTTGAAAACGCCCCTACTCCAATAGAATCTTATAGACCCGCCCACACATACGCAACCCCGGCAAGGATATAGTTTAGTAGACACGCCCCTTACTGCTGATTGGCTACAAGTGTGTTTTGGTAGTCGGCCTGACTCCCTTTTTTCAAACATTGTGCACTACACCTTTAACCTGATTAAATAAAAAGAACTGAGGTGCACAGTGTTTACTACATTATTAGAAATAGTAAAGACAGTATTGTGTTAATGTGTTGCATTAGGCAACCCTATATCACGCAAATACGTGACTATTTCACGTATGGACCAACGTGAAAATGTTATGTTTTGCCTAGTTTGAACGTGAGCATGTCTCGCTATTCTGTTTGTGTCACTGTCACGTATTGGTTACTCAACTTTTTTGTCCTATTTTCAAACCATTGTCGCTTCGGTTTAGGGTTAGATTTGGTGCTTTGGTATTTTTTAAACTTTAACCAAATGTCGCCTGACGTTGGGGTTAGAGTTTGTTTAGGTAAGGATGTCATTTTATGTAAATCTAACCCTAAACCGAAGCGACAATGGTAAGAAAATAGGACAAAAAAGCTGAGTAACCAATACGTGACAGTGACACAAACAGAATAGCGTGACATGCTCACGTTCAAACGCGGCAAAACGTGACATTTTCACGTTGGTCCATACGTGAAATAGTCACGTATTTGCGTGATATTGTGTTGCATTAGGATGATCTAACATTGATTAGTCTGATCAAAGATTGATTTCTGAATTATTCAGATTTGATTTTAGGCAAATGAGAAGAGAATAACATGAACATTTTATGCGTTATACAGGTAACAGCTAAAGGGTGTCAATCATTTGTTGTGTTATCATTTTTAACTACCCATAAGAACCTATTTATTTAAATCAAATGGTTGTTCATTTTCTTTACCAAATAGAAATGTTTTCATCACAGGTAATACATTTTCATCATTTTTTTCTGGTTTGTCTCACTAACAAATTATTTTAATATGTTTGGACAAAATGATACTTTCAATGAAAAAATTGACATTAGATATAAACGAATTATACTTTAGATTACAAGTCTTCATTTATTTCTACATTAAAATATGTTTTTTGAGGTGACAAAACTTTCTTTTATTTGTATAGCATGTAAAACAACCGTGTTGTATCGTAAAAGAGATTAGAAAGTAGAAAAACTCAAAAAACTGCATTTTGATATGAATAAATGTCCTTTCTGTTCATATGAGACCTTAAAGAAAAAAGGTTTTGGCTTTGAATAGACACAGACATCAGATAAGGACAGAAGTGAAATCCATGAGTCACATTTATTTTCTTTAACCTTTTCTCTTTCAACAGAAATGAAATACATAAAATAGCACGACTTATCATTCATATTCATCTGCTTTAATGTTTTCAGCACATTTATGAAAATCTTCAACAAAACATATAATTCATTATCTACTCTGTCTGTATTTCAACTTCGCTGTTAGACTTTAGACAACACTTACAATAACAGAAAGCTCAAGATTTGTGTTAAGTAAAGCTGTAAAGCTATAATACAAGTAAATGTGTAATATATGAGTATAAATGAGCTGCAGTAAATGTGAGGTAAAAGTGTCACCTGTCAATGCTGATGGCACATAAGTTGAGAATGCTGGCTGTACACATCATAACATCCAATGTGAGAAGAACATCACAGTGAATTCGGCTGAACCTCCATTCACCTACGACCTGTCAGAAACATCATCTCACACATCCATCACTAACCGAGATTATCAGCATAAAGTCAAAACTGAATCTATTAAACCTGTCTTTGACACATAAAATCAAACTGTGACAGATTGTCAGTCAGTCAGAGATTGAGATCTGCACTGGATTGATACTGACCTCCAGATAGACGCCCCACGGCATCACCAGCGTGGCTAAAAGCAGGTCAGACACGGCCAGAGACACGATGAGGTAATTGGTGGTGGTCTGAAGAGCTTTTTCTCTCGACACAGCCACACACACCAGCACATTGCCGAACACCACGCAGAAGATTAACAAAACCAACAACACAGCGTAGAAGTTATACGGTGGAGAGGATGGAGATGGAGGCACGGAGCAGTTTGACTGAGAGATGAATGAAGACAGAGATGGAGAGAGGCCTGAAAACGACATGGAGGATGATGAAGAAGAATGAGGGGTCGGGGCAGCGCTGGAGATGTTGTCTTCAGTCCTGTTGACATGAACCATTATGAAGATCCTCTGGGCACAGACACCTGACAGGACACAGATGAAGTTCATTTATTTTGGGGTTAGACTTCTATAAAACTTTCTTGACAGCCAAACTTTTGTCTTGTTTTAGCCTATAGACGTCTGGGCTGTTTTTGGACCCATATTAGAGGCCCTTTTAACACTACAATGCATGCCAGTAAGGTTTTGTGGGATTTACGAAATGTCTGTCTGTCTGTCTATGAGCTAAAGCGAGATTCAGATGAATCTTTTACATTGTATGAAGTCTAAATGAAGATTTATATATATAGTCTCTCTGCTGGCGGACTGAACCGAGCTATGGATGAGCACATTTAACAGCCTCCGAGTCCGAAAGCAACAAAAATCACTCAGTGTAAAAGCTGAAGTATTGTTGTATTTTCAACAGAATGTTACTGTAGAGACCGCTGACCTTGCTGTTGCAATTTAACACAGAGCCCAATCAAACACCTGTTCATGACACATTTCTAAAGAAACTTCAGCTAAAACAGAACAACAATTATCTTTCATATAGATTTAATTTTAATGTTAATTATCGAGAAATGCATTAACACTGTAACAGATGATTACATGTCTGTACGGTATCATCCATTAATATGCATGCAAGACAATACATAGACAACAAATTGAGTAAACAATAGGAGTCGTCCACAGATGCACTGCTTTTGCATTGAAAATGAGAAGCTTTTCGAATAAAGGTGACGACTCATTTGATCAGAGACACATATTAAAAATCAAACGCTCACACATCTCTACAAATGATATTAGTGCTGGACAAGGGCTTAAAGGGATAGTTCATCCAAAAATGAAGATTCTGTCATCATTTTCTTATCATCATGTTATATCAGTTTCTTTATTCTGTTGAACACATAAGGACACTGCAAAACAAATGACTTTCTTACTTAGTATTTTTCAGTAAAAATATTTTTTAATTCTTAAATCAAGAAGCATTTTCTTGATGAGCAAAATGACCTAAAGTCTAGAAAATATGTCTAGTATTTACACAAAAAATATAAAATGTATGTGAATTTTTTTGCACATTTTTTTACAAATTCACTTAAATTATATTTCTTTTGTCTAAAACTAGACTTCTTTTCTTAGGTCATTTTGCTCATCAAGAAAATACATCTTGATTTAAGAATTTTTGCTGTATTTATACTGAAAACAAGACAACAATACTAAGCAGGAAAGTAATTTTTTTGCAGTGAAGATATTTTGATAAGTTATGGTTTGAACTCAGTTGATGATACCCATTGACTTCCATAGTAGGAAAAACAAATACTATGTGCTTACAATCAATTATTAAAACAACATGAGGGTGAAAAAATGATGACACAATTTTCATTTTTGGGTGAACCATCACTTTAAGGGCCATGAAAAATGTTTCATTCACTTTCTATAAAAATTGAGAACTAAAAAATATAAGAAAATGCGAGGAAACTGAAAAGCATTAAGAAGGATCCAAATGTATGAGCCACTTTTTGCATTTTAACAAGAAAATATGGATTTAAAAACTGAACAAAAAAGAATGAATGTGACATGACACATGCAAACAGTTGACTTATTCACCAAATACCCATCACCAAAATATCATCATTCTGGAATTAAATTTAAGTTAACATACAAACCCAACAATAAAGAAAACTTGCATTTATCACACTAACATGTAGTTACTGTAATGTATCCCATCAGTTAAACTCCATGCAATAATGATAACTGTTCTCAGTACAGTAAACGGTGTATAACACAGCAAGAAACATCAGACAAAGTGACTTACAGTTTTGTTATTCAGCTGATATTTTCACATCTCATCAAACGTCCTGCAGTGAAAAGAACAGAAACACTTCTTCATAAAAGCACTGAAGATTGAAGATGGGATTAAAAATGCACTTATTCCTCGTGCACATTGCAGTAAATGCACCTGCTCATCTGCTCATCCTCTCTCTCTCTCTCTCTCTCTCTCTCTCTCTCTCTCTCTCTCTATCTCTCTCTATCTCTCTCTCTATCTCTCTCTCACACACACACACACACACACACACACACACACACACACACACACACACACACACACACACACACACACACACACACACACAGAATCATCTCTGCTCAGTATTAATCACATTTAACATTAACATTATCTATCATATTAACATGTCTAACAGTTATTATTTCTTTGAACTAACGGGCGCGGTGTTAATGAAATATGTATAAAAGATTGCCACAATAACGCGCATAAAACCCGGATAATGTGATTTTATAAGTGAGGTCAAACGGCGGATATAAACAAATAATTCATAATGCATTGTTTGCATTATGAGTTTAAATGACACGAAGCACATTAAAATTGTTTATAATAACACTTAAAACTCCAGCACGAGCAGCTTCTGTATTAATGCGCCGCGTTGCTTGGCAACCGCCTCTATATATTAATCAGTTATGGACTATATTACCTGGCGGAAGAGTTCATATATTTATGAATTAAAGAGATAAAGGTATACATGGGCGTAGCCAGCTATGAAGCCACCGAGGGGTCCGACGTCCGGACCGAGGTCAATTTTTCATGTTAAAAAATAAAATGTTAAGTTCACTGAATGACTAATCAGTAATTTAAAATGACTCACATTGGCATCCGCGTATATAATTAAGTTTGGACAGTTTACTGTAAAATGTTAGCGTAAAATGACGGACGCCACATCAGACAGCCAGCGACAAACAAGCAGTAGCAGAGCGACGCGATCGATCTCATTCATTTAGCCAGTGTTGCCAGATCCCATTGTTAAAAATCCTCTTTAGACGTAGTGTTTAATGTTTTAGCACAGGGGTCTCCAACCTTTTTAAGAGCAATGGATACTATAAATTTAAAATGTTAACATACATAAAAGTAGCCAAGCTAATATAAAAGATATGTAATAAATAAATATTACAATTGAGACTATAGAATGTGCTTTGGCGGGCAAGCTGATGTTTTAGCATTTAATGTGACACTTGAGAAACGTATAAAGTGAGAATGTGCAGGTTGTTGTTAGAGATGTCTTTGATTTATTTCTGAAAGACAAGGTCTGAACTTTTCTTTAAGGCCTTTTTTTCGTACCAATATCTGGCAACACAGCACCTAAACAGTAATCAGATGGCACATCATTCAGTGTGGGCAGGTTATTGCTGACATGGCGCGCAATGATTATTTATGTAAGAAACTATTTATACACTAAAAATCTGTAGAAAGTAGCACAGGTACAAAGATGTAGAATAAATGTATTTAAATTAAATATGCCAAATAAATGTAAACATTGGCCATGAATTTTTTTTTATTCAGTTAGGAGTTTCATAAGAGCACTAAACAAAGTTCTTCTTTATATAACCTAATATTGCTTATTAAAACGATTAATAGAATGCTATAATAAGCATTGTTTAATGAAAATAAATTAATTATCCAATGTATATCCAAAGTGTAAAATGGCAAAAATGCTAAGACAGAATAGATAAGGTAAAAATGAAGTATGCTTGAATCTACTAAAACTACATTTAATAACTATTTTATAAACGTTATGCATTACAAATATACTAATGAAGAGTATATAATTCTAATTGAGTACTTCAATGCACCTGAAAAACTATACAATACCAGTAACACTTAAATAGATGTCTAGTGTTGACATAAATGTTTTCTCTGAAAGTTTCTAGATCATCTAGAGGCCACAGAGCAGTAAATCACAGATCCAGATTAAAGTGAATTCTTTAAAGAACTGCACGTGTCTGTTATGAATAGCTTTAATATGTGAGCCACATGAAACCACGCACATATCAGAGACCCAGTTAAAAGACCACATAAATCACAACAGATGAGTCAAGAGGCAAGCAAGACTTGATAAATACATGAGACCTGGACAATGACATAGACAGATTTTTCGCTCTAGGTCAAGATTTTCTCTTCTCTTTAAAATTATAAATGACTCAAGGACAAATGTTTAAATGCAGGAATAGAGAATCTACTAATGAAAGATGTTAAAGGTGCCAAAGAATGCATTGTAATAATGTTAGATTGATATCTACATAGAAGGTTTGTGGCTTTATTAAGTGCAAAAATGATTCAGAGACAGTTTTACATGTCCATTTACAACCCTATTTGCCTTTAGACTGGGCAATAAATAATAAATATTTATTTGAAAGGGTCATGAATAATAATGTTGAGCTCTGCTCTGATTGGCTGTTTCTCCTTCAGTAGCTCTGTGTGTGTGTAAACAGATTTTGTGTTTGAGTCTGTATCAGATTTTGAGGAATAATCAATTGTTTGGAGATTGTTAATGGACGTTTCTGAGTTGTAAGTTTGTGTTTTTTTCAGTATGGATCTGCAAAACGTAACTGTAACGTCAATAGTAGAACTTCAGCCGAAACGTTAGCATATAGCATTAACTAGCATATAGTGCTAACTTAGCAGTCAAAACTTTGTTTTTATCATTGTAACAACATTGTAATTAATTTAATGTGTAATTTAATGTTGTGGTGTACATCTGGACTGTAACGTCACAGTTGGTGTTATGTTGAGATTGGTCTGTTTTCCAGCGCTCTTTTGCATGTACGAGGTTTAAATAAGAAAGAGAAAACAATCGTGTTTGAGGCTCATGATATGTCATTACCATGTACACAACTCTTATTATTCATCTATGACTACATAAGTCATACAGTTTTATGTTATACATCACATTTAAAGTACTTTACAATAACAATTTTGACCATATTTAATGACTTACCATGAACTGTTTAGATAGAGATTTAAAAAAAAAAAAAAAGATAAAACACTTCACGAGCCAATGCTGAAAAGCAGAAATGAGTGTATTTTCAAACCTTTATTATGAACTATTTCAAACTAGAAAACAAATGACACTGAAAAATGCTACAGACATTCAAAATAAACACCATGAACCACAAGTCCAATAAAATATTAAAATAATCTCATGACATTAAAAAAACACAAGAATGTGCCGTGTGTCATTAATGAGGAAGTTTTTACATCGGGTGTCTAGGTACTTCCTATTAATATTTCTTAAATAATGCACTCTCATTTGAATATTCGTGAAATATTAATCACAAAGACACACCTACAGATAGACGTCCTGGATTTAAACAGAGTAATGAGGGCAACCGCCATGAATATAAAACAGCTATGAATAATTAACTAAATACACATGAATATGAATGTTCTGCGAAAGTCAGATCTGAGACTCCAAGTCTTTAAAAATGAATATTTAAAGGATTCATAAACAGCTTAATAAATGCACTTTTTAATTGCGGGTGAACCGACGTCTGTGGTGAGAGCTCATAAATATAAATCAGCATGTCTTTCATCTTTAGATCTGTGCGGTTCAGTCTGAATCACGTGACATATGCTGATGTTACTGACAATTCATTAACTTTCTTCATGTCCATCAAACCTCGTATGACTTTCTAAACATCACAAGAAGATAGACAGAGAGTAACTAAGAGCCGTGTCAGGACAAATAAAATTCATCCATAGGGTTATAATCCCATATAATTATATAACAGTCTTCTGTAGGCATTACATGAGGAACAGACCTCAATTAACAAAACACATCATGAAGGGTTTGACATCAGCCCAGAGGAATCACTTGGCTTTAGATGTTTGGACTAGATTTGCTTGTTTATTTGTTGTTTTTGGACCTTGATGACAAAATAAAATCACCATCATTATAACAGCAGCTCAGACATTTGGTTTAACATCTGTTCTGTTCCATCAAAGAGGTTTGATTTCTGGTTTGAGACGACTCGGGTCTACTCAGCTCATTACTCTGATTACTGTCGTCTTTAAGGGACAACTGTGTACGGCTGATACGGCAACATCTTCTGCCTGTCATTGATGGCCAATATCCAGGAGGGCTTCACAAAGCTCAGATTTCCATTTTCCATCAGGGCCTGTAAAAAAAGAAAATTTTGACTTGATAAGATGTTGAAAACGATGAAGAGCAAAGGATTCATCATCATAACTGCAGTCCTGACGCATAGCATCATCACACAAATGATTTATAAGCAGCGCATCTTGCTGGTGAAAACCTCTATTAAAAATTTTGGACTAGTAAATAAGACCACTTGAGAGTACTGTACTGTCTACTACTGAAAGGGGATATATGATGACTTTTTCCATGCTTAAGTGCTATAATCCCCAGTGCTTCAATCAACCTAGAAAATGTGAAAAAGATCAACCCAGTAACTTTGTTTTGGTAAACTTAGTTTTGGTTCTCTGCAAGCATGTGAAAAAATAGCTCATTGACATTTGGCTCCCCTTGTGATGTCAGAAGGGAATCTTATTATAATAATACTGCCCCTTAATTAATCTGCATTATCCAATTACGGCAGTGACATTTAGTGCAGAGATCAGCTCATATGTATTTTAAAGGACACACAATAACAGCATTTTTTTACTCACACCTACAAAGTCTCAATGTTAACACTACAAAAATGATTTTCAAGAAAACATTTTCTTAGTATTTTTGTCTTGTTTTCAGTAAAAATATCTAAAAACTCTTAAATTAAGATGCTCTTTCTTAATGAGCAAAAAGACCCAAAAAATAAGTCTAGTTTTTAGACCAAAAATATTAAATTTAAGTGATTTTGGGTCGTTTTGCTCATCAAGAAAAAGCATCTTAATTTAAAGATTTTTAGATATTGTTACTGAAAACAAGACAAAAATACTAAGATTTTTTTTTTGTGAAAATCAGTGAACATGCTATAATAAATGATCTATATGATATTTTGAGCTAAAACTTCACATACATAATCTGGGAACACCAAAGATTTATTTGACATCTTAAAAATGTCTTGTAAAATGTCCCCTTTAAACTCAAAGCTTATAAGTTAAACTTTAGTGTATCATTTTCTAAGGTCATGTGACTCTAAATATAAACTTAAGCTTAGATTCCTTTAAGATGAACCAGAAAATAACACCCTGACCACCACACACAACAACAACACAACACATCACAGATCAAATGCATTTAGAAAATATCAAATGTAAAATGACACAAATCGAGTTATTTAATCTAAGAACAGCTGTTCTTTGTAAATTAATGAATGGAAAAGTGTTTCTTTACTGCAGCAGGCTTGTGAACAATTCAGAATTTCAGAATTAGCCTCCATTCAATTCACGAATTGGAATTTGAATTGACTCCGCCCCCTACAGGAAGTTGAATTTGAATGACAGGAAGTGGAATTAAATTCATGGCAATTCAAAGAAATTCCACAGTCACACAACAACAGAAAGAATCTCACATACATTCAGTGTTAGGAAAATTACTTTGGAAAATTGTTTGGCAACCATTTGAAATACTTGGTTAAAGTAAAGCTGGGAAATCATTTCTGGGAAATAAAGTCATGTTCCATCGTGTTCCACAAAATTACAATGACAAAAAAATCAAACTTAATTATTTGTTATGTGACTGAGTTTTTAACATTAATTGCTGGGGGAAAATATTTCCTGTTAATGTAATCTGTACAAGTATTTCAAACTAATATAATTTATAGATTATGTAATGCAAACATATCTGACATATACTGAAAGCTTTACTTTTAACACTTCACTTACTGTATAATATGTATATGAATTTCTTTGAATTTCTATTGAATTGCAATTCTGCTTCCTTTAATTCAAATTCAAATTGTAATTCTAGATCCTGTTTTTGACATCAATTCAAATTCAATTCAAATTCAAGAATTGAATTGGAATTTAGGAGTCATTCTCAATTCAATTCTGAATTGTGCACAAGCCTGTACTGCAGTACAAACATGAAAAAAACTATTAGACACTCACATCTTCAAACGATTCATCCCATCCTTGACTGGTGACAACAAACTGCACCTTCTCGCTCATGTAGTCTTCAACAGCTCTGAGGAATAAAGACATCATTAATTGGTCGCGCTCCACCTCCATCCTCTCCACGGCTGTACCGACACACTAATGTCTTTATAATCTACAGCACTTCACATGGGTGACGTCTACAACAGACACTCCTCACAATACTGTGATGAATGCTCGGACACGTCCGGCTCTCACCCGTTAAAGGCGATGATGTAACGCTGAAGTTGTCTCTTCTGGTTGTCGGGGAACGTGCCGTAAAGATAGAAGAACTTTCCTGTTAAGAAGTCTGAAGGACAAACAAACATTGAATGAAGATAGAAGATAGACAGACTTTGATCAATTCCTGATACGCCCACATCAACGTAAAGGCCGTCCAACCTGGAAGTTCAGGGATGGGTTTATCTTCCTCTTCCTCAGCGTCTGTGTTCTCATCAGTAGAGCCGCCGTACGGATCTTCATCTTTAACGTCAGCGACGCTTCCCTTCTTCTTCCTCTCCATCTCCACCCTGAAGCATCGTAACACATAAACAACCTTCATTCATTAAACACAAAAGCAGAAAACCTAGAAAAAATAACCAGTGTGACCTTATGTATGTAAAGGTCACCCGTTACTTATGCAGGGTTCCTACACCTTAGCGAACTTCAAATTCAAGGACCTTTCAAGGACTTTCCAGGTCCAATAACCTCAAATTCAAGGACTAAATGTGGGGACACATTTCAAGTGAGAACAAGGTTGTCAAACACAACTATGCAAAAAAGCATTTTGGTATGAATCAACATTCGCATACAGAAGATATAAGCATTTAAAGCGAACAGTTTAGCACATGTGCTTTAAAAGTCTAGAATTTTATGATATTATCCTACACTACACAGGGAATAATATGGATTTTTTTCCCAGAAAACTTCTTGCATAAAACAGATTCAAGCACTTTAAATCAGTGGTTCTCAAACTTTTTCAGCGTGCGGCCCCCCTTTTGTATGGAGCATTCCTTTGCGGCCCCCACAATGAAAATTTACATCAAGAAACTGTTTTAAAACTCAACTTTTGATTAAACAAAACATATTAAATGATACGAAGTAGTGCTGTTGGTTATTAGTGTTATTTTTTTAGGTTTAATTGCACAGAATTCATGATCAATTAATTTATTTTATAAAATGTCATAAAACTGGGGCCCCCCTGGCACCATCTCGCGGCCCCGACTCCCAGTTTGAGAACCACTGCTTTAAATGACCTGTATCTATGTATGTATATTTTCAACAACTTCCCAGGACCTTGAATTTTTTCACCCAGATTTACAAACTTTCAAGGATTTCAAGGACCCGTGGGAACCCTGTATTTATGAAACACACATTTGCGGATCATTTTAACAATAAACTAACACAAAGACATATTATCATTCCACATACAAACAACATCTGAACGCTCCTTTTCCTCCACACTTGTAAACACTGGGGTGTAGTTTCACATTTGTCATCTGTGACCTCTTGACTTGATGACATATTACGTGAGGTCGCGCTGGTGCTTCACATGACCGGAGGAAGACGAGAAGTTGTGGTTTAAAAGTTCATATATTTTATTTTTCTTGCCAAAAATGACAATCGTTCGCTAGATAAGACTCTTATGCCTCGTTTGAGATTGTTAAAAGTCGTTTGAAACTACAATTTTAAACTGCATTAAAACATTAAAACCCCAAAAGTGTTGGGGTTCATTAAAGTCCATTAAAATGAGAAAAATCCTGAAAAAAACATAATTTCTTCTCGACTGAACAAAGTAAGAAATCAACATTTTAGATGACATTTTTGGATTTGTTTTTAAGAAAATGGACTAATCCTTTTAAAAAAAGTATTTCTTCTGAACTGAACAAATAAAGGCGTAAACATCTTGGATGACATGAGGGTGAGTAAATTATCTAGATATTTTTAATGAAAGAACAGTAATCCTTTAAGTAGTAAATACTTCACTACTGTCCACCTGTACTAGACATCTGACTGTACTTCATTCTTACTAGTAGATAAAAGCACAGAGTTAGCTCAAAAAAATGATTTTAAAATATATTAAAGGATATTAAACATGCAGAATGAAGTTGTGAATGATTTCTCTCTGTGCTTAATGAAAGAGTGAGGTTAAAATATCCAGCTTGAATATTTAGCACTGATCAATTTGAGCAGACACAGCTGTGCTTAGACACATAACTCAAGAGCGAAAAACAAAGACGTCTGAAGGGAACAGAAAGTGAAATGTCTGGAGATCTTTTGAGAATAGACAGACAGATGTTACCTGTTCAGTTCATCTTCAGTGTCCATGCCAGACACATCTTCTTCTGTAAGACAACAGATCATTTAACATGAATATGGGCTGCAACACACAAATATATATATACAGGTATACTACATATAAAACATAGATTATAATAGCTATTTTCCTGAAGAAATATGGAAATGTTCTGACACTTGATCAAAAGGTAACTATATTAAACTATATTAAAGTCACAATACTTTTTTGAAAATACAGTATGTCTGGCATTAGTGCAAAAACAGCTTTATTAAATGTAAAACAACAGGAATATTGCATGTAAACAGAGTAGAGCAGCTCGATTCATTCAAATAATTTAATATAATTCAACATCACACGTGTATAATATAAATGAATGATCAGCGTCCGTTGATAGCTCATCATTTTCTCAAATGAATGGTTTAAAGTTGCATGAACACATCTTGGAGGATGGAGGTCTGGCCTCAGCGGCTCTCGTGGACTCAATTTCCATAGAAATGAGAAACATGCCCAAGTCTCCACTTCACGACTGCTCTCACTACACTTCCAGACTCTCCAACCATCTCTCGCTCTTCATTCTTTCATTTTTTAGATTGATCTGAGCACGCACTTCATTAAATCGCCCTCTTTCCCTCTTCTCTCCTCCCTCACAAAAGCTGGAGTGAAGGGACCTCACGGCAAACAGGTTGACATTAATGATATTTGGTGGGAGACCGGACCCTGTGGTCACACACGCTTTACCTGGCATGTTCACCATTTTAGACAAAAATATACAATTTAAGCAAATTTGTGCTTAAAACAAGCACTTATTTCAAGAACATTTTTCTTATTCTATTGGCAATTTTTTTGCTTGTTTTAAGCACTAATTTACTTAAGTTTATATCCTAGGTCATTTTGCTAATCAAGAAAACACATCTTGATTTAAGAATTTTTAGATATTTTTACTGAAAACAAGACAAAGATAATAAGTAAGAAAGTCATTTTATGCAGTGCAAGACAAACATGTCATCGTCTGAGACAACGTACTGTAGGTACAAAATGTGCTCTGTAGAGCAGTTTGTCCGTTTAGGGCTACTGCAGAAACATGGTGGTGCAAAATGGCAGCTTCCATGTAAGGGGTCTACAGTGTATGGAGATAAAAACATCTCATTCTAAAGTAATAAATCAATAAAGTTCAATATGTGAGGTAAAAAAAATCAAAAAATTCTTAAATAAAGATGCTTTTTCTTGATGAGCAAAACGACCCAAGAAAATAAGTCTAGTTTTTAGACTAAAAATATCAAATTTAAGTGATTTTGTGCATAAAACAAGCAAAAAATCTGCCAATAGGGTAAGCAAATAAATCTTGAAAAATGTTCTTAAACACTTAATTCAAGAAAAATGGCAGATTGTTTTTGCTTGTTTAAGCACAATTTCACTTACAGTTTTTTTTCTAAAACTAGACTTTAGTTTAGTTATTTTCTTATTTTGCTCATCAAAAAATGCATCTTAATTTAAGAATTTTTAGATATTTGTGCTAAAATACGAAGTAAGAAATTCATTTTTTGCATTGTATCAGCAGCTCATTGAAATCTTTACCTTGGGCTTCTTCATCTGTTGAAGCTTCATACTCGTCCTCCTCTTTCTTGATGGGCTGCTTTTTTGGTGTCACATCCCTCTTTTCTGGAGTTTTCTATAAATGAATGAGAGAATGAGGGTTTCCATCTCATTTCATATTAATGCAACTCTGTGTCTAAATCTACATGATGCATATCAGGGAGTCAGTTAAAGGAAAACATCACAGTTTTTTAATATTTTACTATATTCTTACCTTAACTTAGACAAATTAATACATCCCTATCTTTTTTAATGTGTGCACTTAATCTTTGTACAGCGCGTCGTGATTGTGTTAGCATTTAGCCTAGCCCCTTTTCATTCCTTAGGATCCAAACCATAGATATGTATAAAGGCTATATGTCTCGCCCGCGCTGCTGGCCAATTGAGTGCAACGTCCGCATTTTGGCGGCCATCTTAATACAGGGCGCTCGCTCACTCGTAGCATTGAGTTTTAATGATGCAGGTACTTTTAAATGACCATAACTTGATTATTTTTTTACCGATTTTCAAACGGTTTAGTTTGTTATAAACGAGAAAAGATAAATAAAAAATTCATGAAACATGTTAAAGCATCCAGAATTATAGCCACGTTAACAACGTTTGTAAAAAAACAAACCGTTTAGAAAAATCGGCAGAAAATGGAGCAAGTCATAATCATTCAAAAGCACCTGCACCACCAAACTCAATGCCAAGAGCGAGCGAGCTGTCTGAGGTAAGATGGCCGCCAGGTGATGCCATTAGAGCCGTAAGACATCTAGCCTTTATACATATCTATGATCCAAACAGGGAAGCCACCAAACACTTCCATGTTTTCCCTGTTTAAAGACTGATACACGAGTAGTTACACGAGTAAGTATGGTGGCACCAAATTTAATTTTTGTTTGGATCCTAAGGAATGAATGGGGCTGGGCTAAATGCTAACACATTCACGAAGCCCTGTACAAAGATTAAAAGTGCACGCATTTAAAAAAGATAGGTATGTATTAATTCATTTAAGTTGAGGTAAGAACATAGTAAAATATTGAAAAACAGTGTTTTCCTTTAATCTGGTAAAGTTGTCTCTATGGTAACAGCACACCTAATCAAGGTTATATTGCTCTTTATATTCATGTCCAAATGAACTTGGGATGATTTTAAAAGTAAAACATGTTTCATGTGAAATGTACCACAACTCTTTTTGTTTCCTCTTCACTCTCCTCCTCTTCTTCTTCATCACTCTCTGAACTGGACTCGGCTCCATCCATAAGATACCTGGAAAAGATCAACAGGAGAACTGAGATTCCAGGGAAATAAACAGGATTGTGATTTGTAATCACTTTTGTTTGATCACAACAGCAAAGGAAACATTTTCCTTACAAACGATAGGAACAAGCAGTAATACGATGAAGCCATAAATCATTCACGGTGAGCACAAATGAATCCTGTGTGTGTGTGGACAGACACTCGCTCCTCATCTTCAAAGGAAGTGTCTGTTTTAATTACTCATGCCAGATGAAGCTTTTAAACACCGAATACATCACGAGGAGACACTCGAAGCATCACAATAGAGCCAGACACATGAGGACACTGCTGCCTCAAACACATGACAATATGCTAAACAATAATCAGCCACTCCCACAGATGACAGATTTCATCTACTGGACCTGTAAGACTAGATGTTGATCAATGACAAACTGTAAATCCTGAACCCATAAGAACAAAAGAGGAAGGAAACATCTCTGTATTATGCTTGACGTCTCTCTTACCGTTTAAAGGAAATCTTCTCTTTTCGTTTGTGACAGTCGAGTACCCACTCTTTTCTGACGATTGTGCCACCAGCCGCTTTCACTTGACTGTACTTGGGTGTGTTGGAGAAAGCACAGCTACAGAAGAAATAACAGATTTTAGATCACCTTAACAACAAACATACAGAAATAAAACACATTTACATCACTGGAAAAATGAGCATTCAATATTATCCCACTGCATTGATGCTGTCTATAGGGACAAATACAGTCCCTAATATAAAGAATAAAAACATTTGCCTTTAAGCAATTTTAGGGAAACTATTAGAGATGATTTTTCTTAGCAGATTCCAGTAGGTTTAACCTGATACCAATAATAACAAAAAATTATACTTATTTTTTACAAAAATGTGGGCCCTGCCACCTTTTAGCTCCTTTGTGTAAAACGTTCGGTGGGCCACTACAATTAATGATAGTCGTATTGCAAGGGACATAAGTGTGCCTTTTGACTGGCTCTTAATGTTTATTATGAAATAATAAATCCTGTAAGACTGGCATCATGCAGTTAGTGGTTGAAATAATAGCTGGAACAAACGCAGTAAATCTCTACATAATACATGCACAAGAGCTGAATATGTATGTGGCGCACATGCACCTAATATCTGTATCCACACATTCATCCAGTAAAACCTTTCATAGAAACTGACAGTGAACAATAAATGCAATAATTGTTCAAATACAACTAATATTATGCTGATAAAAATATGCTAAATTTAGCTGGTTTATTTATTCTGCTATCATATATTATTACAAAAACATGTTTACAGTAGGACTGGGCAAAACAATTTTTTTTTCTGATTAATCTTTTTTTTCTGTGGTCGATTCAAAATCGATTCTCGAAGGCTTTTTTGCCCATATTTATTTTTGCAAACATTGAATGTAAGATTAATGTTAATCTAATTACTAGTCTTCTATACAAGATGTCACCGTCTTTGTTGCCTTGCGCGATTTTACCAAGGAGCGAGCCTGTCATTCATTCATTCAGTCTATATTCTAATATAATATAATATTCTAATATAATATAATATAATCTATATTCGCTGAGTTGAGAATCTAGTATAAATAGCGTAAAACAAAAATCTGAAACAAAAATCGAACCGAGAATCGAATCGATTGGATAGCTTGTGAATCGAAATCGAATCGATCTGGAACATTTGAATCGATACCCAGCCCTAGAATATATATATGACATAATCTGCTTATTAGTGAATGTTTACAATAGTTCTTGTGTGTTTGTGTGTACTTTTTTATGTTTTAAATGAAAAAGCAAATAATTTTAAAGTAAGTAAATAATTTCATAAGATCATGTCTCCGTCTAGTGCGTAAGAAGCGATGTAATAATATGTTTATAAAACAATACTGAATAAATGTAGTTGTTATTATGGTTTGTTCAAATAACTTCCAATGTGTTGAATGAGAAATATACTGCTGACTGTCGGACCACGTGAAGCTTGATGTGTTGCCATAAAAACTATAACAAGTCAATTAAAAATTGTGTTTAATAAAACCTCACATCAGAGAGACAGTTGTGACGTTTTCAACATACGACTGAAAAAGTTAAAAACACAAATTCCTGGTCTACTCCATGTATAAACACTCGTCTGACTTTCCCATTGTAAAGATACTGGTATGTCTCTGTGCTTTTACACATTGAAAACCTGCCTGTCAACCCCAAGCAACAACATGAAATGATTGCATATGATTGAATATAATATCTCTTCATATGATATATCAGGCTAATTCTTTTTTCCTCCTCCCACTGGTTCATACATGGCAGGTGTAGTAAGTATTTACCTGTTTAAATCATGTTTTATACGTGCTCCCACTTCACTGTTTTTTACCAGCCGGCCATTGAAAAGGAAGGTCTCGCACAAAGGAGACTTCCGTTAATTTATTTTACATTGCACTTTCATCCAAACTGCATTAAATAACAGGATCATTTTTCATTTAAACTGTCTCAGACTCACTGACATTGACATGTTAGATGTCCAAATATCAGTTGTGAAACTGATTGCTGCTTTGAGATCGGAAAAATAAAATAAATTAAATAAGACACGAGATTAAACGACTCAGGGAAACCCGAAGTCCGAGTAGAGGACGTTTATCAGATTGTCTGGTTATCTTGAGCAGAGTTCATATCAACGTTTCGTTTGTGGTGTGGGGCAGGAATTAATATAGACACGGATGGACTGTTGACTTTCCGTATGCTGAAACAAGTGTTTTTAAAAGTATTATTCACAGTCTGAAGGTGAGGGGTGGTTTGAGTCGCGATCTTTATGTCAAACAGATCATGTTTCTGGGTACGGAATTAAATGAATGCTGCTGTTGGAAAACGGTGGCTGCTGCTTCCACTGCGAGTGTGCGTGTGATTGTGACATTATTGCTTTTACCAATGGAAACAGATGGACCGGTTCAAAATCGGAATGGCATAAGCATGACAGACCGGTACTGGTCTAGGCTCATCATGCATAAAATAAGCCAACTCCAGTCTCTGGCTTGTCAATTTGGAAATTTGTTATGCAAAATACATTTTATAATTTCTTTTGAATTTAAACTTTTAAACAAAGACTTGAGTTGTAAATCTGTCCAGAACTTTCTTACATGAGATGCGTGGAGTCTGAGGTCCAGTCGGGTCGATATCGAGCGCCCATGGCCAAAGCTTTATCTCTCAGTTCTGCACGGAAAGGATTCTGAAAGCCGCTCAGAACAAACACTACTCCCTCCATGATGCGGTTTAAAGGCACTGCTTTAGCGGGTTTGGCCTTGGGTTTGGGCTCTGGCTTTGATTTCGGACTCTCTCGCTTCTTTTCTTCAGTCTTCTGGGCTGGAGAAGCTGGAAATTAAACATATCACACACATCTATGAATTTAGTTAAACTCCAAAAATGTGATGTAGATTCATAACCTGCTGTGTGCACACAAAAACAACTTCATGCCATGAACTAAAGATAATCATAATCTCATAACACAAAGATTACCGAAAATACAAGGAAAATGCATCCGGGATCGTTTGTTTCTTGGTTCATTTACACTGCCAATGATTTTCTGGAATCTGTGCGTGCATTCACATTACGTAAATGTCCCGTAAAGACATGTGACGCATTTAAAGTCCTGCACTTGGTAGGTTTTTTCCATAGCGTCTGAAGTTTGCTAATTATCTGTGACTTCTCTCTTGAGAAACCACACGCGTGCATGTTTGTTTATAATAAGATCATGAGGAGCTTTGATGATAGATGATTTGTGACAATGTTGATTACCACAGAAAATGTTTTTTATTTTAAACACTTTATATTCTGCAGTATGACAACTAGATTTTTAACAGTATCAAGTAAATAATTGTGTGTGAAGTAGATCTTACGTTTAGTGGAGGGACTGGTGTTTGCTTTAGGTTTAGGCGTCACAGGGGTGGTGGGTTCAGATGATGATGTGGGTCGTTTAGACGGAGGACCCGCGGCATCCAGACGCTCCTTACTAAACTCAAACTTCCTCTTTACAGGAGCCTATAAAAAGACACACAAGGACACACAGCACGGTTATCAAATGAACTGTGCTGAAATCAGCAGTTTTCTCATTTTAATTAGAAGAATAAAATTCTGGAACGCTATGAAGTTCAATAACCCATCGCAGGTAATTAAAACTATCTGCTGTCTCAGCATGAACTGAAGGTGGACACTGGTCTGAAAGCCCTCAGCAAGATGATTTATGTTCTGTGAAGATCACATAAAGGAAGTCAAAAGTGCTGCTCATTAATATAAGGAGCAGAATACAGCTGAGAATGTGCAGGTGTATCGACTACAAACAGACACACAAGTGCTTGAGTACTGAAAGAGAGAGAGAGGAATGATGAAAAAACATGAGCTGTAACTTCATTTTGGCAGCTTGTAGTTTTTACAGGACTTTGATCTGTGTAAAGTCATTTAAATGAAAACAAGCAAGGACAAAAGGAAGATCATAAAGATCAGTCATGTGGTTTTAATGAACGGATAAAAGAATTCTTGAGTAAGGTTTATTGAGAAAAGTTTATGTCGTGAGACGCTGAACAAGCTGACCGTACGTCCTCCACCTCATGAGTACTTGAGTAAATAATCGCCTCTGGTCTTGGTCTATTGGTTTTTAAAGAGAAGACAGAGACGGGCAGATACCTGCTGGGTGCCGGTGCTGCTTGAACCCTGAGCAGATGGACCTTCAGTCTTCAGAGCGGCCGTAGCGTAACTCAACCTGCTGCTCTGAGGTGATGCTGGTACAGAGAAAAAAGATGAAAATTATTACATTTACTTCATATCTGTCATTAGAGTTTGTAAAGCTGTTCTTTGTATTAAAAAAGTACAGGGTTTCCCGCAGAAAATTTGTTAGTTAAGGTGGTAGAGTTGGGCAGGGACGGGACCGGTGGGGGGCGTGGTAATCAAAGGGGTGGGGCATACGCATCATGATGAAAATTCTTATTTTTTAATTTAAAACACTCAAATAAAACTAACTTTTGAAGAAACTATGACAGAAAATGAACACATACTAGATTAATAATGAATAAAATGTTTTTACTTCTTACGGGAATAGCTGCGTGATGAAGTGAAACTAAAGGGTTAATAAACACAAACTAAAGCAGATGTTGTATAACGTCTTGCGAACGATGATATATGGCGAAAAATGGTAAAAACTGATTATTTCCCACTATTAATAACATTATCTTAAAGGAGTGTAACTAATGTAGCATGTAAATAATGCAGATAAATAATGTGAGCAAGAGCGCTCAACAATTATATCTAATCAACAGGCACGTGAAACCTAGCTAGCAGGTTGCTCAAACAACAAAATCACCAGCTAACTTACTTTAAATTTGCAAGAACCATAGACTAATACAATTACAGAATTAAATAAAACCAAAACATAATTCCACTTACAGTTCTCACAGACACGTGTTTTATCAACTGGCTATCCTCCAGACATGACGGACCACGTCTGTATCTAATTTCGGTCGTGAGGCGCGCGTGCAAGTTTGCGGTGTGAAAAGAGTCTGCGCTATTCTTTGAGATGCACTTGACAGCCTTTTTTGTTGTGATTTTTTATTTACTTTTTTGAACGACCTAGTTAAGGCGGTAGGGTTTCTCAACTTAGGTGGGCCGCCCGAACTGAAAAGTGCTGTGGGAAATCCTGAAGTATAATCTGAACAAACTTAGCCAAACCGCAGGCTGGTTGGCAAGAAACATGAATTAATTTTTTTTACATTGTTGTAATGTATTGTACCTTTAAGTCCTGCGGTAGGTTTAGATGAACTCTCTCTATTGAAGAACAGACTGCCAGGCTGAATACTGGAGCCAGAGGACGGAGACTCGTCTTTAACTCGAAACTGACCCAGTTTGGTTAATTTCTATCAAAAGAGTGAGTTAAAAGATGTTTGAGTCGCAGTAAAACAGCAGTATGTTTAACACGAGGACTGAAGAAACACACAGAGACTTACAGCTGGAGATGTGCTCGGTTCTTCACTGCCGTCTGGTGGTGAATGAAACTTTATAAAGGTGATGCCATAAGCTGTTGTCTACACATACACACAGACACAAATACATTATTTCATTACATTCTCACAGTAATATACTGTAACTAAAATTGTTAAATTAAATGTTTTTGTTTGTAAACTATATCATCTTCATAATAAACACATTCAAGTTAAATATGGCATTTTTAAATGCCTTTCAGCTTTACCTTGGTGTAAGGTTGAGTACAGACTATTTTCACCCGGTCCCATTTCTCCTGCGCCGTGGCCTTTACCAGCTGGTTTGTGCTGAAGAAGCGAACCCTGTTTGTGTTTGTGCCGTTTCGACTCTCTGTAGGAGACATGAAGGACGATGTGACCAACAGAACCTACAGCAGATCAAAATAAAGAAACACATTAACAAATTTGTCAGAAATATAAAAAAAATATCATAAATAAAGCAGATCAAGTTAAGTTTTTTCAAGCTATGAACTTTGATTCACACCTCAAAATCTTGATCTTTGACCGATGTGGAATGACCGACAAGGACTTCAACGAACGCAGAACCTTCATTCCCAATATCTATACTGTGAATCTGCTCTTCCTTTTCAAATTGAAAACAAGAAATGTTGTTAATATAACAGACAACTTGGTACATAAAACAATGAACTGTACCGCTAAAAAAACAACAAGACAAACATGTTTAGGAAGAAGCTTGCTTCTCACTGCATATACTATATACTGCTATTGTTTGAAAACAACACATGAAACTCATGTAGATTTTACATTTAATAAAGTGAACAGCACCGTGTTAGCAGAACAAAGGTCACAAAACATACTGATAAAGTCACTTTAAATAAGAGCATCTATCAAATGTGTAAATGTAAAAACTTAAACAAAATACTCTCAGTGGTCCAATAAAAACATTTTCTAAGAAAAGATGTTCAGAACAGTGGATAATAAGTGTTTGTATTCATCAAACAGGGAAATAGAAATTTATGTCAAGCTCATTGCAGTGTGTAAGACAGAAATAGAGTCATATGGCAAAACTTAGTCTAGGGGTGAGTGGGGCACAAACTAACGCGGGGTTAATTGTAACAAGGCTTTACATATTTCTACAAGCAATCTGTGCTTTTGCTTTTTTTCTCATACTGTCAGATGATCTCCTGTAAATTTGTGAAAAGTTTTGATGTAGATATTGAACAAAGAGTGTTTTGGAGTCATGAAAGTAAATTTCTTCATATTATGTTTTTTTATTTCTGAGTTGTGTGTGTAAGTCATCAAATCCAACTTTATTAGTGATGCACCTATGTATCGGCCACCGATATTTATCGGCCGATTTTTGATGAATTTGAAACCATCGGCATATCGGCAATAGCACGAGAAAGGCCGATACCGATTGTTTATTAATTAACTGCATAAAGAAATCCATTATATGTAAAAAATTAGTTAATGTTGTTTATCAAATAAATGCTGAATAGCTAAAACCACCTTTGAAGGTTGTCATGCTGTCTTCTTATATTTGTTTTAGCTTAATTTGTGCCTCTCTTATTATGTTGGTCAGTTGAATGTTAATTAGATCCAATCCATGTTCAGTAAAAATAAGTTGATGCAGAATAAACTAGCTAATAGACCAACTGTATAGTATTGTATGCAAGTGTTTAATATCGGTATCGGCATCGGTATCGGCCAGAAGTTGTCTGTTTATATCGGAATCGGCCCAAAAAAATCCTATCGGTGCATCCCTAAACTTTATATTATTTTATTTTATTATCTCTGTCTTGTTACCTAAAACATAACAGAAACATGTCAGCAACTCCTAGTAACTGATAGCTGGGATTGAAAAATGTTTTATACAGCGGGGTTAGTTGTCACACAGCCTCAGATATACAATGATAATGAAATGAAAACAATGTAAATACTATTCATCAAAATAACTCTTAATACAATATCAGGGGAAATAAATCACTATTATGATTTTATGTCTTCCCTTTCAAAAATCTATTTCCATGTACTGCTGCATGTTCTCTAATGTTTAGATGAAGGATGGATGAATGTGTGGATATCAATCTATTATAGACAGATATAGAAACAATATCCACCTTTAGTAGACAGAATTTGATTGAATTATTTGTGTTTAAACAAAAATTTCTAGCAGGTGTAACAATAATAAACCCTCTGTTTGTTACAATGAACTCCACCTACGGGGTAACGTTTGCACACCTGTCACTTTCGGTGTAATTTTACGATAACGGTAGATCACACAAACAAACTTTAAGTGTTCATTAGTAGCAGAGATGTGTGTGTTGATTGTGTAAAAATGATTAATTTAACATAAATATTTTTTGAATGATAGAGCCAAAGCCAAAAAGCGTTACTTTGTGCCCTGTTCTCCCCTACTTCATTGTGAACTTTGCTAAGATTAGGCTACAATAAATAAAACAAGCGTACTTGAAGAATGACTGAAACTTGTTTCTCTCCGGGTCTTGCAGCTTTCCACTTTCTGTAAGTGTCAGAGCTCAAGAGGTTGTCTGCTTTGTGAGTCTGTGATAAAACAATGATAAAGATCAGCGCAACACAAACACATGGTTCTCCAAACATCTGACAGCTCTGACTGAGACTCTGTCCCCAGATTCTCCTCTTGCATGTTAATGTATATAAATGACTTACATTATCCTCACTGCTGCAGGACACAACATGCTTGACTTTGATTTCAGGCATGATCTTTTAATTATACACCTGTCTGTGATGTCATTAAACCTAAAAACTAAAACAAGAATTATCACTGGTGAACATCGACATATCAATTCAAAATAGCAGACTTAATAGAACAAACATTTATTTGCCTATTTGTTTATGTTTTTCTAGCTGATAGTTTAGCTGTCATTAATGTATCAAAGATGCGACATTGAATCGTTAGCTCGTATTTAAAGTGGCTGTTATGTGATTTTAAAGGCCGTAAATAAAAACGACAGGTCAATAAGTATTAAAGGCCAGACTTCATTGTTACAGCACTGTGTGTGCGGCTAGCTAACAATAGAGCTCCTCTGTTGAGGATCATAAAAAAGAAGCTAAACTGAAATATTCAGAATAATAAAAGTGCTATAAACGTAAGAGCTATGTACCGAAGTCCAACCCCAGTTTTCTGATAACAGTTTTATATGAGAATATATTTTTCTTCCCGTAATCCGCGAACACGCATACGAACTCCCTCTCAATTCACAACACCTGACGTCATTTCCGAGTGCTGCCGTATCAGAGCGACGCTCCTCCGGAGGTCCTCGATGGTCAATAGTAAAATAAAAGTCCATCTTCAAAGTTTATTTATTTAATATTAATATAACATTCAAACAATGTCTGTCTCTTTCTTACAGGCAAAAATAACTGTTAGCATCAATGTTGAATAAATAGTCAGCTCAATATATCATACTTTCATAATTTACAAGTAACTAGACCCGCTAGATGTACATCTTCTGTAGCACTTTTTTAATTGAAGAACATTATTAAATACAAAAATCAAGCTTGTCAATGCCATAGAAAAGAAAGAAAAAAGATTTACAAAAAATGTAGTAGTTTTAAAATATTATATGTTATATGTTTTTTTCACATGTTCTAGAGGGGTACAGTATAATTTAAAACATTCATAAAATATGACAGATTAATTTAAATGTAATGTATCCACATTGTAATTATGTTTAATGAATTTATATGTGGTAATATAGAGTTCGGATGTAGTATTCAGAACTCCGATATTATAAATTTCATGTGCGTAATTTAACCTCCGGAGGTCGCATATGCAGTTAACTCAGCATTACATTCGCAAGTCAAAAAACATACTACAACAATTTACGATTAACTAAGAATTATAGTCAACGTTATATATAATTGATAATATTCTGAATAAGACTATCTAGTATTGACAAATGCGACCTCCGGAGGCTGCAGCCTTCGGCGCATGCGCACCTCTGTTTGTGTGTCCACACAGCTGAAGTGAAAAAATAAGGTCGTGTTCAGTCAGTATTTCATTCATACGCGTTCCGTTTCTGACAACAAAATGTTATAAAATACAGCATGTGAGCACAGAAAGTAGGAAAATATAAAGTGCTGAGGAGAAACGAAGCGATGGAAAGTCATATTGACTGTGAAACGCTGTAAATGTAACTTATTAGTGAATCTGCTGCATTTAGACGAGAAGATCGCGGCGATGCTTCTGCTCCGCGCTGATGCGTTGCCTCTAGCGTGCAATGTGAAATGTGAGTTTGACTGCAAACGGTTTAACTACAATCAAAAACTCCAAAATTACTCAGACACCTGTTTCCTCTTGTCTCCAAAATATTTTAAGCTTTTTCTGTATTTATGTTGATGTGTTTAGGATATTTCAGAACAAAACGAGGTCTTGCAGTGAGCTGTATAATGGTTTATAATGCTGTTCTGTCTCAGCGCAGGATTTATTCGGGGGCCAAATGAGGACCCCGACCGCGCCACACAATAACATCTGTGAATAGAGAGAGGAGGCTCTGCCAAATGCAAATGTACCCACTTTGTGATGTGGAGGGAACCTCCTCTGCCATTGACAACGGCCTGTTTCCATTTGGAGTGGGGTGGAAGTTGGAAAATAATGCAAGTTAAGCGCTGCCACTTTCACACGGGCTTTTCACACGCATTCCAGAAGCGCGCATCAGAGACGCGGGAGCTGACGCGACGCATTGCTTTGCACAGCATACAGAAGAAGGTAGGAAACCCCAGACAACATTTTGGCACTTGACATTCAGTAACTCATACAGAGACTTATACACCTGCTGCTAAAACTTTTTATAAAGTGTGATGTGTGCATGCAAATATCTCAAATAACATGTTTAGAAAGGTTGGTATTAGTTAAACTGCTTGTCAATATTTTTCATGTACAGATTATGCTGGTTACTGTGTTAATCAGTTCTTAATTCTACTTGTCAATAGATGCTGTTTTTGCTCCATGTAAAATAAGAGTTCATTGCATTGCAACAGTATTGTACATTGGCATCTTTAAATTGGGTCATGTAGTAAAGTATGCATTTGAATTATACTATGCACTTCTTTCTGAGGCTTACAGATTGACCTTTAGTTATAGTTAAGTGTCAGGGTGACATTAAACTACACAAGAGGATATTTGCTGAAGATGTTACACAGAAATTCTCTTGCCAATATATATAGAGACACTTGTTCTGCTCGGCACGACTAAAGCCTTTCTTAGGAGAATGTGATTATCTTCAGCCTGACTTGCATTCAAACACATGCATGAGAAAAGCTTTGCAGCACAATAGAGGCGCTGGGATTTTGTCTGCATGCTTTTCACAAGCTGAAGGGAGAATTAGGATGAAAAAGGACAGCTTAGGTTTTACAATACATACATCTGTTTTTGCCTTATTATGCCTGTTTGAAGCAGTAGTGCAGAACAGATTGCATACAGTATTGTGACTGAAGATGAAATTCTGGTTTAGTTTTGTACGTATTACCATCTTTCAATCAGAAACAATCATGCACGATTTTATGTAATCAGTATTTTCAGTGTCTTAAGCAACAGGTTGGTTGCATTTCTATATTTTGCTTGAGTTTGTTGTATTGACATCAAAGTGAACTCAAAAGAGTGAGTTGAACAATTGGTTCATTCTGTCCGGCTGAACTGCCCCTCTTCCCCCATTGCTTACCCCAATTTCCACTTGATTAAGCTCCAAGTCTCTCGAGTTGAATCCGGGGGGGAATGGTTGACTAATTTTGAGCAGAACTTGAAAACCAAACATTGAAACGTTTTATTCCAAACTAATTTGAGTCAAATTGAATTGAATTCAGTTTTATTTTTCTGTAGTGCTCTCCTAACCTTCATTGTTTCAAAAAGCTTTACAACAAACTTTAATATAAATATTACAAATATTTGTGTTTGTCAGAAGTCTGTGAGCAAACTAAAAGCATCTCAACCTATCCCTAACTCAGTAACTCGTCCATGTAGAGACGTCTTGGCTAAATCAGGCTCAGTTATATGGGTCAGCTTTCTTTGCTCTAAACATTATGAATGTCAATTTATATAGTCATATATGTCAAATCAAGTTGATAAGATATAGAGAAAACATTTATTATTAATCAATGTATAGTTCTTCTATTACATTATTACAAGCTAAAATAAAAATAGTGTGTAAATTTCACAACAGTATTTACAGTTACATTTAGGTAGTTATCAATCTGAGATAGCAAGACTGAGTCAACTGTCATGGAGCCTATAAACTATGAATAAACTATTCTACAAGTTTCAGAAAGTTTTTTTCAAAGATGGGTTACCCGTTACACATCAGTGACCCCATATTCCTTTTATGGGCACTTCCCCCGGAAAACCACCTCTACACGTCAATCAAAGTGAGAATGAACCAGGATGCTTATTAACATTGTTCCTTCCAGTAGAAGTCACAGACATCACTGCACACGACAGCTTTGTTTTATATCAAGACTCAACAATGGCACAAAGAAGTGTGTTTTTGGATGTAAGGAGAAGAAAGTCTTGTTCAGCTTTTCAAGTAAGCCAGCATTATGAAAACAATAAAGTTTAGTTTATCCGGGGTAGCAGCAGATTTTTGCGTGTGTGTTTGGTTATTGCTGGATTTTTTGAAATGGGGCGGTCACAATTGGGTGAAGGATGTAATATTACTCTATAGGTACTCCCTGGTTGCTTTTTAAATTTCTGCTTTTGTCAGTTCTCAACCAACATGTTGATGTTTTTAATATCTGCAGTTAAAACTGATATCTATAGAGTTTTACACTATCTGTTGATTCATCCGTCTGTCAGTGCAGTGGTCATGTGGAGTTCTTGTGAAGATTTTCTCATGAACTTCTTTCATGACTGCCTGTAGCAGCTCGTACTGAAATGCATTTGACAGCTGCTGTGGTTACAGATCTTCATGTTTTTGTAAGTTTAGTCATATGTTGTTTTGTCAGATTTCTCTGTTTGAGGGGTAATTTGCTGTCAGGTTTTTAGGTCAGTAAAAGCTTGATGGCTTCAGGCATTTTAAAGGCCGCATTATGAACCACCAAGAAAAACATCAATAAGTCAATATGTACCTCTTTGAAAGACACTTTTTTAGATGAATTAAATAAGAATATAAGACTTATTTTTAGTTCTGTAACTTTCCCCCACGCAACATTTTCTGTGTCTTTATACAGTTGCTTAGCAGTCACTGTGATGGGGCGTCTAATGCTGTGTTGTGATGCTTTACTCCAGCTGAATACTAATGTGATATACAGTATTAAAGTGAAGGGTGATGAAGAGTAGTAACCCTAACCATTAGTTAGATCATTAGATATTTAGTTTTTGGCGGTGTTTGTTCACCTCAGATTTGGCTTTAGTGTTAAAATGCATAGCTGAGGTGTTTATTGATGGGGTTGTTATTGACTATGACAGAGTCTTTGAAGTTTTATATTTAGTTTTTATTTTTGACCACCAGAGGGCAGCATGAAAAACTCCTGGCTCTTTCTATTGACTTCTTAAGCGCTGAAACATCATCTCTGAGGATCTAGATTGAAATCGTTTATGTTATGTTAATATGTTAATGTCCAAATTATTTCTATATTTTCGACATTCTTGGAAATCAATTGAATTTGAAGTTGAACAGTGAGTTGGACTGTGCTTTATTCTCTTCTTACGAGATTTTTTAGATGCTCTCCAAGGTAAAATTAAAGATGAAATCTGTAATTTTTCTTCATTTAGCAGAACAGGTTTTCAGATCACTGCCTCTGTTTGTCATTGGCTAGTCAAAGAGATTGTCCCGCCCCCAAACTCTCATTGGTTGAGTCAATGTCGCTCTTTGAATATAAGAAATAAACCTAGGAATGATTTACTTATATGTGACCCTGTCCCTGTGTGAAATCCATAATCTATAATGATGAGATGAGGGGCATCAAAGTTTGATTTCAGTCATTGATTTCAGTCTTTGACATGATCTTACTATTCAGTCAATATTAAAGATATAAAAATTATAATTTTTTTGTAGAAAACAGTAAGCTTAAATCACAAAAACCTTTTTCTGAGTTTTAACAGACTGGATCATATATCTGCACATTACGCTGATATAGGTTGTGATTGGCCTGAATACCTCTGATGTCAGCAGGAAATGTGATGCTCTTTACCATCTTTAAAAGATTCGGTTGCTGACAGGAGTTAACTTACAGGCTGTGAGTCTGAAGCGGGAGGATTTATGATAATGTCGGTCTTTACTACATCGCCAATCCCAGGAAGTAAACTGTTGCCTACAATCCGTCCAAGAAAAAAGATTACGTTGGAAACGATAATTCGTGTCATCGTTTACTTTGGGGTTTGTACTTTTTGCATGTTAGCATGTACTAATACACACTTACACACCAAAGGAAATTTAAAAACGTGAATCAAACAATAGGTGCTCTTTAAAATAAATCATCATGGGATCATGTGTAGTTTGGGAGGAATGTCATCATGGGATCTGTGGTAGTTTTAGAGGAATGTAGCACAAAAACACCAAACTCTGAAGCTTTGAAACGTCAAATAACTTTAGAGATTCATCTTGGACAAAGACTTCAAACAGGAAAGAGTCATTACACAGATAACTCTCCAAAATGATTGTTTATACAACATCTGAATGGCACAGTGTAACATTGTGTACCTAATGTTTACTGATGTTTTCTGAGAAGGACTGCTTGAGTTAAGATGATAAATTATTTTTTATGATTATTTATTATTCTAAGCAACTATGAGAAACAACACAGAACACCTTAGCAAACACATAGCAATGAGCAAAACCCTAAACAGCAGCACTGCACCACACTGACACCCATAATGACATTGTAAGTTTTACAGCACTCACATTTACTTCATATCATTTAGTGGTTTTTACACTTTCGCTTGGTTTTCTTTCAGTTTGAAACAACAGCTAAACAGAGGATGACCCGTATCTCAAACCAAGTTCTTTAAAGGGATTGTTCACCCAAAAATGTCTGTCATTATTTGTTGATAAGGGCCATTCATATTATAACGATAACTATATTTTAACGATAATTATATTTTAAAGATAACTATATTGGCGTCCACATCACAGGACGATAATGATACATTTATGCTAATTCGCTCACTTGCGCAAATCACTTGCCTTTAATGGCATTAGCTAATATACATATTTCTTGGAATTAAAAACTTTTGCAATTGTTTACATGATGTCAATGAATATGTAAATATGCAGTTCTTGTTGCATTTACACAGCGGGTAACACGATGCGCGTGCCCTTGAAGTTGAAATAGATTTGATTGGCTGTCAATGGTTGGAAAAAATCGCCCAGAAAGTGATCCCAGCAATATTGTTCATGTATCTTTATCGTTATAGTTGTGGTGTGAATTCCAATCAAATGAATGTTATAAATGACTGATTGATAAGGACTTCTATACTGTTTAAAGAGCACACAAGAGCTGTGCATAAAACACAGAAGTCTGCGATTCAGAATCGATTTTAGTTTTTTTATGCGATGCGTCACAGCCCTAATTCAATTCCATAGTAGGAAAAAAGAATACTATGGAAGTGGATGGGGCTCATGAATGTTTTGGTTACAAACATTCCTCAAAATTTTGGGTGAACTATCCCTTTAAGACAACATCACTATTAGGACCGAAACACAACGACCTCACAGAATAAAAATCCTGTCATCATACTCACCTTCAACTTTTTTTTAAAACCTATTTAATTGTCTTTGTTCAGCTGAACACAAATAAAGATATCATGAAATTAGAAAAAATCCAAAGTGCTCAGAAATAGTTTAAGAAATGATTTAGAAAAAATTGAAGCTGCTCTTTTGTATAGGGTATACAAAATCTGAAAAAAAAGATATTCAAGGCACTCTTCGTATTTAAAAAAATATTATACCGGTTGCTGCCCAGTTGAATGTTTTTAATGTTATATAGCCCATGTCTAAATAAAGGCTTTTTAAAATATTTTTTTGAAATACGAAGAGTGCCTTGGATTCCTTTTTTTCACAAATAAAGATAGTTTGTATAATGTTAATAACCAAACAGATCTGGGGCACCATTTGCTTCCGTAGTATTTTTTTCTTACTATGGAAGTCAATGGTGCCCCAGATCTGCTTGTGTGCAAACATTCTTCCAAATATCATCATTTATTTGTATTCAGCAGAACAAAGAGATTTCTACAGATTTGAAATAAGTTGAGTAAATAATGACAGTATTTTCATTCTGTGAGGTCGTTGTGTTTTGGTCCTAATAGTGATGTTGTCTTAAAGAACTTGGTTTGAGATACGGGTCGTCCTCTTGAGAGATGATTATAATTTACCCAAAAGAAAACAGGAAGCACCTCGCCCACGTGCTCAATCTTCTCTCTGTGGAGGTTCATGTCTTTATGTTAAATGCAGGATAAACTCAGGGGAACGTGTGCTCTCATGTCTCATAATCATTCCTGATGCTTTACTGGAAACCACACAGAGAAAAAAACACACTCAATTATGTCTCAACTTCCACAAATCTCCAGATTCATAAAGAATATTTTACAACTAGAACAAATTGCAAAATGTGCAACAGTTTTAAAAGTTAACAACATTGCTAGTATATACTGTCACTGTTATATAATAAAGTTTCATTTTTATTTTAAATCATTTTTGATTTTTTTTTGTTCAAACCTTTTTCCAGGCAGATGGAGTCAATTACAAACTGTATTTTATTAAAACATATTGTCATTGAGTTTAGGTCAGATCAAATCAAATCATCTTAACAACAATGCCCTGCTCACCACCCAAAGCACATAAACATCAGGACAACAATTCCTTCCTGACACTTACATGCTTTTAAAAACTGTTATCAGTATCCCAAAAATGTCCCTTTTACATTGTTTTACGTAAACATTGAAGAGTCTGTCTGATTCCATTACACTGAATGTTTGAATGTTTGTCCTTCATAAATTCTTCATCCATTGGCTTGTAATTTTTCACCTTTCCTTTTATAGATGAAAGACTTTTAAGTCCAGGTGTGTGATACAGACCTGCTATTAGTTGCTCTTGCTTCTCTTCTTAATCTTAGTCTTTGAACGTGACACACCTGAAGTGAACGCTGCATATATCACACCTGTGGGGTCATCAGGGGGACTCGTAGAGAGGGAGGCAGTAAACCTGTATTTCACCCAAAAATGTCATCATCGGTTCAAACCTTACTGTTTGAATATGTTTATTAATTATGATGAGTGAAAATAAGATATGAGAGCTGCTTGATGTCATCACAGTATCACGAGGATAAGAAGATAATGAAAATCATTTCAGTTTTGCATGCATTAATAATCTATAGCATCTCTGCTTTGTATTTTCTTCTCAAGCTGTAGGAAGCAGACAGATTTGACAGATATAAGGGGTTTTGTCTAAAGTTTGGTGCAATGCACACCTGCAGGTGTTTGTCGGGTGTTTCCTGTAATCGGTGTTATATTATGAGTTGACATCTGCTCTTATCCGGGCTCAAGCTGCAGGTATGAGCTCTCTGTAGATGGAACGAGTGATGGATGAACCACATCTAAAGCTAGGACCGCACCAAAAGATTTTCAAAATGTGACAATAAATAGATGATAAAAAAATCTACCAGTTTTGTCAGTATATTAGTGTGTGCATTGCTGCTATGTGGTCATCACAGCACACCACATATCTTCAAATTCCCTTCACAAACAAAGCGAGTCTGGACGGAGAACGCAGGAAATCTCTCTGAAATCTCACAATGTCTCTTGTGGTCAAACGTGACTTCACAGTAATCACGACGGACATAAAGAAATGTCATTAATACTGTGGATTGCTTTTTACATCTCTGATGTCCATCTTTGTTCATCTTTGAACTGTATCTGCTGCGCCACGACTGCAGTTGTTATGGTTTCATCTTTCATCAGCTCAATTTCTGATTGGTTATCGTTTCGTTTCACGCGACAATCTGCAGCATGCGTGTGTCCTCGAGGTTCCTTTCACACAACAGGATTTCTGTTCGTAAATATTTAACATGTTAAATATTTTCGATTTGCAATCGGAGCTCCTCCAACGTGCTTTCGAGCAGATTCAGACACCCCAACACCACAGACAAATCTGATAAGATAACCAGTTTAACCATAAAGATGATTGGGACTTTATCTAGGATTGTTGTAAGGGGAAAAATATTCATATATTCATGTCTATATTCAACTTTATTTTCATCATACTTAGACTTGACTTTCAGACTCTGTGTGTAAATGATGAAAGATGTGTCACACCTCACTGAAGATCTCTCATAGACCTGTTGGATCTCAGACTTATTTAGGGTTTTTATTCTCTCTCCAGACTGACTAAATGCGTCAGCTTGTGCTCGGAGTCGGCAGCTGTCTCCATCTGACTGGAATGAAATTGTGAAGTCAAAAGACAGATGAGGTGAAGGTAAGCGGTCGGATTTCTAGCTGTAGTTTTGTGCCTGGATCTGTGGGTTTAAAAGTGATTTTATGCACATTGCAAAATATTTCGCATTTGCTTTTCTGAGTTTTTAGAGTTGAGTTTTAGTTGGCATTTATTTAAAGATGTTTGCTTAAGCTTTGTTGTGAGGATTATATAGTAGTTGTTTCAGTGAGAATAGGATTAAACGTTTCTTTTATTGATGCTTGCCTGGGTGTAGAGTTGGGTGTTGTGGTCGGTCACAAGCAGGTTGAATGTTAATATATAATTATCTACATTTGTGTCAAGTATAATCACTTAGAGAAGTAGTTTAGGCATTTAACAAACACTTTTATCTAAAGTAAGAAAAACAGCAGAGCGATTGAAGACTTCAGATGCTGGTGTCCTTTTTGGCAACATTCTTGTTTGATTGTTTTGGCATTCTGGTTTTGTGATCGTAGACTGTGTGTACTGATCTTAAATCTTAACGTTCAGATGAATAAACTCTGTGTCTGAGTTTTCTCTCACCATTTGCTCAGTGTCTTGTATCACATTCCCAGAGTAAGACCTCAGCTGATATCATGTGTGTTTGTTTGTGTAACATAAAGCTCCTGACTGTCTGAGCACCTGTGTCTACAGTACAGAGAAGACAGCAGTGTCTGTGTTCACATGTACACACACACACACACACACACACACACACACACACACACACACACACACACACACACACACACACACACAGCAGGAGTGGTGGAGAACAGGTGGAACTCATGGGATTAAATTACTCTGAAGTAAAATATACTGTGTGCAGTAACAACTAAATGGAAGTCAGAAGTACCTTGCCGCCTTATGACCTGGACCTCGTCGGGTCTGACCCGGACCTCGCAGTGCTCTGATGCAGACCTTGCAGTGCTCTGACGCGGACCTCGCAGTGCTCTGACGCGGACCTCGCAGTGCTCTGATGCGGACCTCGCCGCCGTCTGACCTGTACCTTGCCGCCGTCCGACCTGTACCTCGCCGCAGTCTGACCTGGACCCCGTCAAGTCTGACCCGGACCTCGCAGTGCTCGGATGCGGACCTCGCATTGCTCTGACGCGGACCTCGCCGCCGTCTGACCTGTACCTTGCCGCCGTCCGACCTGTACCTTGCCGCCGTCCGACCTGTACCTCGCCGCAGTCTGACCTGGACCCCGTCAAGTCTGACCCGGACCTCGCAGTGCTCGGATGCGGACCTCGCATTGCTCTGACGCGGACCTCGCCGCTGTCTGACCTGTACCTTGCCGCCGTCCGACCTGTACCTCGTCAGGGTCCGACCCGGACCTCGGGGGTCTGACCCGGACCTTGTCATGCTCTGATGTGGACCTCGCCGCCGTCTGACCTGTACCTTGCCGCCGTCCGACCTGTACCTCGTCAGGGTCCGACCCGGACCTCGAGGGTCTGACCCGAACCTTGTCATGCTCTGATGCGGACCTTTCCGTCGTCTGACCTGGACCTCGTCGCGGTCTGACCCGGTCCCACAACTTGCTCTGACCTGGACCTTGCAGCTCTCTGACCCGGACCTCTGTCTGTTGATTCTAGTGTAAATTAATGAAAATGGTTTTTGTTATAGTTCTGATGTATATGTGAGAGAGTTTTGATGATTTTTCTCTTTACTGGATGATTACGAGCAGAGTTTGATGTGAATGTTGTCCACGTTGAATGTGCAGTTAAATATAAACTCTCTTTTCTCTCTCATTATCTTGTGTGGTTAAAACACTGACTGACTGGCAGGTCAAGTAGTTCCCAAAGAAGGACATACTGTGTGTGTGTGTGTGTGTGTGTGTGTGTGTGTGTGTGTGTGTGTGTGTGTGTGTGTTTTTCTGTATGTAACTTCTAGGGTTTGGTGCTTCTGTATCTTCATCCTTGAGGTCCTGGTTCCCAAAATACACAATACACACTCAGTGTGACCCTGACTCTGTTAGTCTGATATGAGACTTCTGCCCTCCCACAACTGACAAGATCTGATTCCCAGACCGACTGTGTGTGTTTGTGTGTGTGCGTGTGCCCGTGTTTGTGTGTGTGTGTGTGCCCGTGTGTGTGTGTGTGTTGTCTGAAGGCTGTGTGCGGGTGTCAGTACGCTGAGGTCTCTTTCTGTGGATGTCTGCTGAAGGCTTTGCATCTACTCAGCTCTGAGATACAAACACAGACTTCTGGATTTACAGATTCACAACTTTGTAAGTAGACACAGTGCTTGACTTTTGGATTAATATCATAGCTGATGGAATCAAATCTGTAAAAACTTTTGACTGGATGTTCACAGTGCCAGTATAATGCTGATAAGATGAAGGTGTGAAGGTGTGTGAGATTTAAGAGTGACCTGCTGCTTTATTCATGATCATGATGTGTTTGTGCTGTGACTTTATTTCACTATCAGCTGCATTCAGGAAAAATCATATTGATGATGATTTCTTATCTCTGAAGGCTTAATAGAGTCCTTGATCATTTAGTTTAAGTATCAACTTTGTCTAAAATTGCTGTAAAATCCTTAGGAGGAGCAGTAAGTATATAGTTGGTGACATCCATTTGAACTATACAGTAAATCTAAATAGCACAGCTCAGATTATTTGCTTTGAAAGAATTTAATGAAACATTTTCATTTTGAGATCTGGTTTTGATGGCAGACTTTGGTACAAATTTAAATATTTGTCATGAGATGCGGTAGCGAAGGAGATTTTTGAGTCTTTCTATAAGAAGCCAGAAGACTTAGTCTAGAGATTTCTGTCTTATTGGATGAAATGTTTCTCTGCATGAAGATGATTGACAGTAGAGAGATTTATACGATAATTTAATCCTATGATGAGAAGGTTTTTGGCCATTATGATCAGTCAGGGTTACTGGAGGAAGACCACAGTAAAGTGCGGGTGGCCCCGCAGTGTTAACTGACCTGAGAACAGGGTGTCACATTCCACAGTTGGGTGAGCATGTGTGGAGGACAGACACAGCTGGGTTTCCCCTGTTTAACAAACACTGATGTTAACCTGACCTTTACAAACCATACGTCAACTCGCTCCGGCTCTGTCAGTCACACTGAATCTCTCAGACCTTCTCGCTCTCTCTTCAGTTTAGATGCAAAACCCTTTAAGTGCATCTAACATGTTTTCTTGTAAATTAGCATTTTATTTACCGGAGTCTTATGTTTAGGTTCAATAATTTAATGCAAATGAAACGTTTATTAGTCAGTAATTGTAAGGCCTTATTTTCACAAATATGTTCACATTAGTCATTTCATTGCTATTTTACACATTTGACTGCAAAACCCTCTAAGTGCTTGCAAGCTTTTGTGACAACGTCCACAAAAAACACTTGCTTGGATGAGACCTAGTAAAAATGCCACTAGAAACATCGCAAATGATCAAAGTAAAAAAAATTGGTTGTTTTGCATGTTGTCTTTCATCAAACTCATCTTTGGTGCACTTACAGGACAAGTTTAGCGGATTCTGATAACAAAATTGTATTTCTAAATGGCGTGAGGCTGGGAATAAATAGATTTGAAGCAAATGTATTAGATTAAAGTATAGTGCATTCTTCTGAGAGCATTCGGTCAATTTTTTTGATGAAGGTGGCATTTAGCAGCTTTTGCATTTGAGCTCTTCATTTGTTAAACTCAGCGCCAGTTGATATCGTTGGACATGATCTTTAAAGATGTTTCTTGAAATATTACAGTGATTTTTTTTCAAATCTCATTTATTATGGAGCACAGATTTATATTCCTCCTGCTCGTGAGAGATTTGTTCAGATTTCAAGTCTGATGTTTAAGTTAAGGGTCCGGGTGGTTCATGGTTGGTGTGGGATGTAATATCTGTCTCACACATGAGTTATGATTATGGGAAAATGTCTGTTATCAGACTGATGTGTGTTTGCGGTGTTATCAGATGACTGCTGTCACACGGGAGGGTCTAATCTGACTCTTAGCATCTCGCATAATAGAGTTTCTAGAAGTATTTTCAGCAGAAAAACAGGAAATGACATCACTCCTGTAGATGGTCAGTGCCTCCCACTGTGCCTTTACTTTGTCATTTCTGTTCAGGTGGGAATAAATGAATGTTAATTATGATGAAAGATTATGACAACATAGTTAATGAGCTGAATTAAGCCTTGAGCAGGTTTATTATTAGTGTCTTTATTGACATAATATACAAACGTCCATAAACAACCACAATCAAACATAACATAAAATTACACATGGCACAAATATCACTGGTTAAAAACATACAAATGTTGATTCCAGTATTTCCAGAGACTGATGGAGTATCTTATCTGTTAAAGACCTTATAATGACATTCCTAGACTGAGTATGCCTACATATAAATTTAAACATAAAATTCTTTAGCAACGCTTGGAAAGTGGAAACATTACAGTTCACAAACATCTTGCTTGCACTTTCCCAGCTTATGTTCAAAATTCTTTATCTTTAGTAAATGTAAACTATACTTTTATTCCTGATGGAGTTCTGAATTGGGTTGAACTGAGCAGCTTCATGTCTCCATGTGTGATTTATAGACTGTAACCAATGCTTGCAACAACCCTGCATAGGTTTATTTATAACCCAGTGGTTGGGTTGGTCCATATTTGACCCAACCATGGCTTAAAACAACCCATCATTTTTAGAGTGTAGATTATAGGAACATGTATAATCAACCAACCTGAGTTATAGACTATAATAATACTTACACAAGAGATGTTAGTGGTCTGTGAGTTATTTTGAGAGATTTGTTCAGGGGCGTAGCCAGCATCTTAAAGGTGGGCGGGACAGGGGTGTCAGTTGAAAAAAAAAATATATTGCAACCCATTTCCATGAAGTGCGTATAAATAGCACACATATATAAGGAGCTAAATGGCAAAAAATACCTCTATTAAAAGTTATTATTTAATAATATTAAAGGATAATTCCGGTATTTAACACTTTGAGTCTCATTTCTGGTTTGTTTTGGATGAACTACAGTGATGGACACAGAAATTTTGACAATGGGTCGAGTCTTGACTTTTCGACTCATTTAGAAGCATCTCTTGGCTGCTTCAGAGTGGAGGTCGGTGGCCATGCACAGGCATGTCATTGGAGCGACACTTGGCGTTCGTTTTCGGAGCTGTGCTGCTCACCGAGTGGTTCGTGGTGTTCGTTGATGATTAAAAACAAATATATTGGCGCAATGTATGATTTCAATCCGTGTTATTTGCTATAGTGGAACTATTTTTTCAGATACCTCACAACCGCATATATACTTCCGCTCTATATTTGAGTCTGAAGCATGAATGAACGTAGTCCAACAAACTGTAATAAAACGGTAGCATACTTTCAAAATCAAGTTTATTTATAACACTTACACCATCCAATATGTTTTTTTTTTTCATGAGCAGAACAATAAAGAAGATATTATGCAGAAACCCCAGTGCTCCGTCATACAAGTCAACAGATCCACACACTTTAAGAGCTAAAGCATATATATCCAATACAACAGTAATCCCCCATAACTCCGTGTGACATATTGACGTCTTGTGAAGCAAATCAATCAGTTTTTGCAAGAAACTGAACGTTATTAACAACACTATTAGCGTGAATGCCAAAGCAGGAAGCGCGCTTTACGTTCAAGGTGATCTCTTCCACACTGGTGCCGTTTGGTGGCTGTTGGCTATGGATGTTGGTCTCTCTGCGCCACCTATAGAGCGGGAGCGTGAAGCGCACTTCCTGCTTGGCAAAAGCTCTGCATTAACGCTGTAAAATATATATATATATTCGAATCTCAAAACTGAAAATCGAATGTCAACCCACGGAACTAATATTCGAATATTCTGGTCCAGCCCTACAAATATGGGAAAAAATTCTTCTGAGCAAAAAAATACAACCTTATGTAAACAAACAGGCCCTTTTCTGTTTCCCGGCGGCGGAGTGATATATCAGCGAGCAAACAGTCTTCCAAGAGAAGTCAATGGAATTTTACAAAATGCAAAATAAAACACGACAGAAACTGTATTTCGCTACACAACTTGTTTTTAATCATCATCAACGAACACCACGAACCACTCGGTGAGTAGCACAGTTTTGAAAATGAACGTTAAGTGTTGTTTTAATGACATGTTTGTGCATGACCATTGACTTCCATTCTGAAGCAGTCAAGAGACGCTTCTAAATGAGTCAAAAACTCAAGACACGACCCATTGTCAAAATTTCTGTGTCCATCACTGTAGTTCATCCAAAACAAACCAGAAATGAGACTCAAAGTGTTAAATACCGGAATTATCCTTTAACCATTGCCACTCATACATATCAGTGATGCGCAAGTCAATGTATAAATAACCCGCACCCGACCAACGTTTTCAACTAACCTGCCCGCAACTCGGACAGCAAAAAATATATATTTATACTACGACCTAAAAGTATGTACGGTTTTTGTGAGGAAAACGTACATACTTTTGAGTGTGTAGCAAAAGAGTATGCACATTCTGAGACATACTTCGATGACATCATGAAACGTAAAGAAAACGTGGTTGCCTAGTTACGCACACCACGACTGTGAACAATATTTTATTAATTCTTATAACTTATGTCCAATATAATTTTATTTACTATTCCCATCTTTTTTTCTCATCGTTTTTTCACAATACATTTTACAGTGTGTTCTACCAAGTTGAGGAGTGAAGCAGAGCATCATCGTAGAACCAAACGCAGGTCGTTTGTGAGGCGGCTGGTTCTGACGTTCATGTGCAATGAACCCCAATGAAAATAAACCATGCTTTTACTATAGTAAAAGTTTAGTAACCATGTTTCTTTGGTTGGACTAATAAAGTTAACATTTGTACAGCCACAGTACAAATAAGTCTGTGTGGTTAAGCTCCTCCCTCCCGCACGCAATGGGTTGTGGGCAATATTAGCCGTCAGAGTGTGCATTGATCTGCACTTTGAATTCTAACCGGAAATAGTAGACCATCCAGGTATCTTTGGGATACTAATTTCAACATTCTACAATTTGGGACATACCAATTCTAGTTTCGCATTCTATTTAGGACGAATAGTATGCGAATTGGGACTCAGCATAAATATATTTTTGAATGAGTCGCAGGCGTATTTGGCAGAATCAGTTAAAGGCCACAATGATTTAGTACCAAAGTCCTTTAAGTCCAAGGAAGGTGGTGAATTGGGAGGTGCAAGAGCATTTTACGTGGTGTAAAGAGGTTGATCGAATATATTATGATATTGAGCAAATGTTTGAGCATTTACATTTTTTTTTTTTTAGAAAGGACAGTGAAGAGAGGTTGTAGTTTTTAACTACAGAGACTTAAAGGTGTAGCGGATGATTTTCTCGAATTTTAGAAAAGAACCGCCTTCTACACTTTTTAAAAAAATACAATTGCGCAACACTCCTGATTGACAACTAGGAGGACCAATAGTCTTCATGATCCACCCGGAAAAGAAAATCCTCCGCAATACCTTTAATAAAACAATTAAATGAATTCTGCATAGTCTTATATTGTATAAATTATCTATATAGTGATCCTTAGTATTGTCACAATAGTTCAATCAAATATGTCTAGACAAATAAATGATTTTTTCTTTGTACGTGTGATTAACATTACAAATAAACAGCATAAGAGTAAGTGAACAGTTCAAAATTGCTTTAATTTGCCTTAAATAGAAAGTGTTTATGAGGGAAATCATGGCATTTAAAAAGTGTGGGGGACATGTCCCCCCGTGTCCCCCACGTATTCTTCAGTGACCACCCATGAATATTTGTCATCAAACTGCTGCAATATTGTGTTTTCTTCTCGACACACCTGACTGAGATTGGTCTGATCTGACAGAACTGTTGTGTTTGTTTGTTTGTTCAGTATAGACAACTATGAGATTTAAATGCCACAGACCAAATCAACCAGCATGTATATCATATAACAGTATGTATTAGAGATGTAACAATTACCGCTTTTATGTTTAACCGCGATAAAAAATGTCACAGTTTGAAAACCCTGTCCAGCATCTAGTTGTACGGTGAAATCTAGTTAAACTGACACATGTTACTTAATATTTCTTTAGACAGATCTGTCTTTTCTCTTTATTGTCCATTAAATGATGTGATCTGATGAGTTGTTTGTTTCTTCAGTGATTGCTGTGAGCGCATGTGTCGTGTAGTTTTACTCCTTGGTCATAAAGTTCACCTGATTTCTCACAACATACGCAGACAGATGACTTGATGATTTGTGTTGATATGAAAATCTGATTTACTCACTTATGTTTTATCTGAACTAGATGAACATTTATCTCACCACCCCAAATGTGCCATGATTAATGTTTTTTATTTGATGTTTATGTGAACAAAAGTGCACCTAAATCAATCTTAAATTTGGTTTGCATCAGTACTTCTTTACATTTCTTTTTTTTTTGCAAAACCGTGATAATATTTATAACCATGTTGATTTTGGTCACTATAACCGTGATGTAAAATGTTCATCTTTAGTATGTATGTATGTGTTGTGTTGTGTTGTGTTGTGTTGTGTATTGTGTAATATATAGGCTGAGAGGAGATTATTAAGACAGCAGATGCTGGATAAGACACAGGTGTAGTGGGTGTGTGTGGTTAATAACTGGTTAGTACAGCAGCTGGTTACCTCATCTGTGGGTGAAGGTTAGTTGATGGAAGAAATCAAGCAAATAACCAGAACAATAATGGCTGCATAGCAACTGATGAAAATCGTTTGAGATAAATCTTTAATTTGATGATTTAGTGAATCAGGTCTTAAAGAGATCATCAGATGTTCAGCAGAGAGAGAAACAGCCCTCTAGTGGTGAACCAATGAGATGTTTACATTACATTTAAGCATTGAGCTGCAGACACTTTTATCCAAAGCGACTTATCACTTTATTGTTTCCTAATCTTTATATGTCATAGGGAGGCAGTAATACAAAAGGTGCTTATGCCAAGAGACCAGTTCTCACTAATCTTGAGAGAATTTTTTTTAAATCTAAAAAGATAGAAGAGATAGAAATACGGTAAATATAATGTCGAGCTTTTATGTTGCTGAAAGCAAACAGATTAAAACCTTTAATACCTCCATCAGACAGCAGAGGACGTTTCTGTTGCTGTATTTATATAATGTCATCTCATTACATGTTATTATTTAGTCCCTTTCAGACCTGTGTGCATTCTTAACACATCTGAGAGGAACATCTTAAGTCTTCGGACCGTGTTTAACAAAAGTTCATTTGTGAATTTAATAGAAATGTGTCAGATAATCTTCTGTTAAACTCATCTCACTGTGCACAATGGACAAGAACTTATATTTCACTGAGTAAAGTTATACAGTATGGCTTTGATATAAAGTACAGGTAATGTTACCCTCATCGTGTAAAAGTAATACCCTCAGGGTCTTCATTTAAAACAATATGAGTAAATTATAACTGTAGGGCTGCAGAACAACTAATGGCAACTAATTGTTTGCAGAATAAAACTTTTGTTAACATCATATATATGTGTGTGTGTGTAATAATTATGTAAATACACACACACATGCCTGTATAATTTAAAAAGTGTATATATTAAGTATACTATACTATGTAAGTATTTCCTAAATATATACATGCATTTCTATATACATAATTATTACACACAGTAATAAGTTCTCAGTTGAATTTCTGTCCTGACAGTTTTGATGTTTAGGTTAAGATCATCTATGTGGTAATGAAGGACTCCGACATGTCTGGAGCTTCACACATTCCACAGAAGCGTGCTAACATGTTCATGTGTTCACTGCGGCCAGCGCAGGTGTGCGGCTTCAGAAAGTCGAACATGCAAATCTTACAGATTTACATTTAAGGCTGTTCAGAAACCTTCAAGCTTGTGTTTAAGTCGTCATATATTTTGTTAATCCAATGTCAGGTTTACAGAAACCCATTAGGAAAGAAAAAAAGACATCTTTAATATCTTAATTATTTCTCCAGGACAAAAACAAGAGAAACTCACCGCAGTAATCTTTATATGTGACTTAGTTTTAAAGAGCTTCTTGATTTTTTTGTTGTGCTTCATCTCTCATTTGTTTCCCAAGGATCTTTAAGGAGATCCATTTGAACCTGAGATTCAATAAAACATTTCTCTGGGGAATTTTCCCACAGTTCAGTTTGATCCTTTAGCATCGTGCAACAAGCAAATGTTCAAGATTTTAATTTAAGGCTGTTCATGCATTATTTTATTTATTTTTTCAGACTTTTAATTGAGTGTAGTAGCTATACCTGCCAATGTCTATATGGTATTTTGTAATCTTTGACAAGATGAAATTGTAGCTCACAGACCTGAAGCACCAATAGCACGCTGATGTCTTCTTTTGGTTTCCCTCCTTCTTTGACAAAAGCGACAGCATAAGCTGAAACTCTAGTGCATTTGTTTAGTCAGGACAAAGAGCGAGTATTGGGGGTTAGATTTGGGGGCAGTAAAGGTTTGTTCCCTGCAGGGCTGTTTTGGTGACGGGTGGGTGGGTGGGGGGGTTGTTATGCCGTACTAAAGGAAATTGCATCAGTGTGCATTATCCAGCAGAGAGAGGCGGGCTGTAACCTGTCTCACTGTCTCTGTGTCTGTCTGTCTGTCTGACTGAAGTGATCATGGACACAGCAGATCTGAGACGCCCTGGATTATGTCTGGACATACACTGGATCTATTAACTCAACTTTATTTATTTATTTATTTATGAGTTTTGATCTTTGAGCACTACAGTATGCACTCCAGAGCAAAGTCACAGAGTTGTGATAATTATCTGTGTATTAAGGTAAGATCTGCTTCTGTGTCAAATCTATTTGAAAACAGGTTTATCGTCACAGATTATTATTGAAGTTCCTGTTGTTTTATTTAGAATTAGGTAAGGTCTTGTGTAAAGTCTTTGAGATTATGTGGTGTTATCATCATACTGGAAAACTTTGTGTGTCAGTGTCGTAGTACTGTGGTATTTTGTTACATAGCATCATGATTACTATTACCATTGTGTATTTATATGGTGCTTCAGGGTCTATTAGGATACTATGGTATTTTGTGGCACTTTTTTGATAATGTACCCTGCCAAAAAAAAAAAATTACTTACCTAGTATTTTGTCTTGTTTTCATCTAAAAATCTTTAAATTAAGCTAAATGAGCAAAATGACCTAAGAAGATACATCTTGTTTTTAGACAAAAAACATAAAAATCTGCCTAAATATGGTAAAAAAAACCACTTGATTCTTTTGAAAAAATTTCTTACCCCATTGGCAGATTTTTTTGCTTGTTTTAAAGGGATAGTTCACCCATGATGACAGAATTTTTATTTTTGGTGAACTATCCCTTTAAGCACAAATTCACTTAAATTGTGTATTTTTTGTCTTAAAGCTAAATTTATTTTCTTAGGTCATTTTGCTCATCAAAATGCATCTTGATTTAAGAATTTTTTGATATTTGTACCGAAAACAAGGCAAAAATACTAACAAAGTCAGTGTAAGGCATCCCATCTGCACTGAGACCTGTGTTTAAAAGGTGTTTGTGATATAAACCCTTTTCCGAAGCTGATACGAGAGCAATTGGTATAACTTGACATGTTTGTTAATAAGTCACATTAGTATTCAGCGTTTGCTTTTTAAAGAAACGTGAGCGACGTCTATAATTCATCCTTAAATGAGAACATGTTTAATTTGTGTGTCACAGCAGGTTTTACTCTGAGAACTTTAAAAGCAGACACAAGATTTGTTTCTCTTTTGCTTGTGTTGTTGTGTCATTATGATGTGACTGCTCAGAGATTAACTAGACAACCTGTTTGAGAGCAGCTGTGTAAGTCAATGGACGTTCCATCTGTAGATATGAAGCTGTTGGACAGCTGCTGTTCTCAGATCATCAGAACACCTGGATTTAACATTATAAACCTCAAACATTCATATGAATTAGTGTCTTAAATTACATTTATAGTTTATTTCATTGAAATGTATATGATCAATGGTTATTTGAAACCTGGCCTAAATATTTATAGTTATCTTTTACTTTAAAAGTGCTTTAGAAAGTAAAACTGTATTTATGTAGGCATAGATGAATAATAAGAGTTGTGTAATGAGATATTATGAGCCTTAAACACGATTGTTTCCTCCTTATGTAAACCTCGTGCATGCAAACGACCAATCTCAACATAACACCAACTGTGACGTCACAGTCCAGATGTACACCACAACATTAAATTAATGCTGTTACAATGCTAAAAACAAAGTTGTGACTGCTGAGTTAGCGTTATATAGTAGTTAAAACGACACTTTACCCATTTGCATTAAGCTTTGTATAGTTAGAACCCCAGTCATGTTTTTGAACGGTCGTGCATCATTTCCTCAGTTTTCACTGAGACAGGAGAAATACAGATTTCAGTGTTGCACTTCCTTATTTCAATGATGTAAAAATCATCATTTTGCATCATTGAAAGCAGGAAGTCCAATATCCTTGTTTAGGGGGTGAGACTACAAACACCCCTTTTTTTCGGATCAAAAATTTAGTCACCAAAATCTAAATGTATGTTACATTTCGACTACAAATATGACGATTAATGTTTCTACGGGTGAAATGCTCCTTTAATGCTATATGCTAACGTTTAGTCTGAAGTTCAGTTACGTTTTGCAGGTCCATACTGAAAAAAACACAAACTTACCACTCAGAAACGTCCATTAACAATCTCCAAACAATTAATTATTCCTCAAAATCTTATCCAGACTCAAACATAAGATCTGTTTACACACACACAGAGCTACTGAAGAAGAAACAGCCAATCAGAGCAGAGCTCAACATTATTATTCATGAGCCTTTCAAATAAGTTAATAATAGACCATTTCATTATAAAGACAAATCCTACGGTTGTAAATGGACATGTAAAACTGACTCTGGATCATTAATAAAGCCACAAACCTTCTGTGTAGATATCAGAAAACAATTTAACAGATTATTACAATGCATTCTTTGGCACCTTTAATCTTGTTTATGATGCGTTAGCCACAAATGTTAATCTGAACCTTTAGCAGACGTCACCCACATCACATGTTTCAAATAACCGTAGTGTTGTCAAATAAAAAAAGATATGTCTGAGAGTCTGATCTTTAAGACTCCAGCTGTTGACTCATTGTCCTTCTTTCTGTATATAATTGTGTGTTTGTCAGCGAGCAGCTGTAGACAGAATAGTTAAACCTGTGCTGACACCTGCATACGGGTCGGGATTCAGTAACCTGGTGCTCTTTGTTTGGCCCATCAGCGGCTCTGGTCTTCTCCTGTTTCCCTCCCCTGGTGCTTCATTCTTCAATAGAGACCTGATGGGACGGCTTTTGTCTCCCTGACCTGAGAGAGAGAGAGAGAGAGAGAGATTGTGTTATTGTATGTTTCTTGTTTATGTATAATGCTTTGGCAATATTGTAAGTGACACAAGTATGCCAAGAAATTTAATTGAGAGAGAGAGAGAAAGATGGAGAGCGAGACATGAGTCCCAGTTTAGTCTCATATAGGATTAGAGAGTCATGAGTTTACATTGAGTTTGTTTAGTGAATCTCTGTATGTTTCTCTTTATCTGCTGTGCATGTTTTGCTCTTTTGCAGATTGCTTAATGAAGTTTCATGAAGTTTCTCAACTGATTTTGTTTCACTTTTACTCAGCATAGCGATAGGCTTATAAACCATAACAGATGAATTTATGTTGGTTTTTGACATCAACTAACGAGATATAGAGCGTAAACAATAAAGATGTTGTTCAATAATTAATGTTCTTTTTTATTCTAGATCCTTCCAATGATTTTCAGTCTTTACTTGCCCGGTGTTTCTTTATCTTAATCTGTGCAATAAAACACTAAAACTAAATGGTTATGGTACAGTTGATGTCAAATTTTATTGTTGGTTTATAAAGAAGTTGTTTTATTGTTTGTGACCTCAGCGAGAGATTTTCGAGATCTCTTCCTCCTTCAAGTTGTCAGGTCTCATATGACTGAAATAGCTGTTGCATGTATGTACTGTATGGCCACCCAGTAGGGAGACTTTTCTTAAAAAGACTTTTATTACACGTTAAAGTTTAATAGGTAAAGGAAAATGGATTTAAACAAGCTGTAATAGTTTGGTACCACCTAAAGAGACGTGTGCATTAATTTTCTACAGTTTCTGTGGATGTTTGTGTAACAGATGTGTCTGTCTGTCTGTTTAAATAAAGCTGAGGGTTTCAGCGTGACACCTGGAATATAATTGTGGGCTCAGGTTTTATCCAGCACCTCTATAAACATCATGAATGAGGGTGGTTTGTCCCGGTCCTTCATCAGATACCGCACACACGAGTCATTGCTGCTATTTTAAAACTCTTTTATTGCCTTCAGCCAGGTGAAATAACTTTGTCAAGGTTGTGGAAATGCATGGGTACCTCTCAGTTTGCCCAGTTTTATTTATCTTTCATCTTCAAAGCAACACTTATCTCCTCCTGAATTGTTCCAGCTGTAAGTTTAGTCTTCTCTCACTTTAAAGTCGCCATGAAATCAAAACTGCCCATTTTTTTTTTTTTAATAGAATATTGTGGTGTTCATTATAAATTATCCATCTGTGTAAGTCATAATTAAAAAAAAACTCATCTGCCCTCATAAACTTCATAAAATCAAAACTCTCTTGTGATGCGATCATTCTCTGATGATGTCAGCTAGATGACATTGATGGAGCATCTGTTAACTCCGCCCCCTCCAACTGACAGCCTGCTGTGAGGTCTATTTCTGAATGAAACGCCTACTTTTCTATATCGAATCAGTTCACAGTGGAAAAAACACAAGCCACTCCCACTATTTTCCTCATGTGTTATTTCACTCAGAAAAAACTTCAAATCGATATTTAATTTCCGTTTCATGGGGACTTTAAGTAAAGCTTTGGATGAGGGGAACACTGATCCACTGATCCAAGGTTTTTTTCAACAAAAAGCTTTTCTCTTAAAAGCATGTCCTTCAAAAGAACCAGATCATCATCTCACAAACAAAACATAGACTTTCACATAGCACAAATATATTATAACAAAACCCTTTGTGTTCAATTTAAAATGTTTTAAGATAGTTGGTCGATCTGTGATGTGCACTTTTTTGTGTTGTATATTCTCCAGAAAGAAAATACTCATGAACTTTAGTGGTCTGCTCTCACTGTACGCACCAAGTTTTGGCATTCTGTTTTTTACGTAGCCTAAAGTTTTCGAGACTCCTGACAGACTGAAGTTCATAGATATTGACTGCATTGCCCAAATCCATAATCTAACCCTTTACTGTGGGCTACGATAATCTAAAGACGTTTCCTTGAGGTTAGAAGTCACGTTGCCTTTCCTTCCATTGTAAGCTTTTCCTCCAGTGAGAAGTTGTGACTCTTCTCCTTCCTGTAGTTTGGGTGATATTTCTGGTGTGGGAGGATTATTGAGTTTCTCTAGAGCGTCAGTAAAGAGTTCCTGTGGTTAGGAGAAAACAATGGCTGCCCTGTGGAGCGTCGTGGCATGAGGACAATACAGAGCCAACAGAGCGTGATAACAAGTGAAATTTAATGTGAGATCTTCTGGGGTTTTCCAGGCCATAAGGTCGGATTCAGCTTAGTCACAGATATTTTGTGTAATTAATATTTCAGAATGTAAACTGAGTTATAATTACTCTAAATGTGGTTCATTCAGAGAGTTGGGGGATTAAGGTAATTTCCATGGTGATGAAAACTAAAGTTAATGACCTCATCGAATGTTGTGCACAGTGTAAACACATCCTGTAGGAAAGTTCAGTTCTTCACACACTGATGGATTATGAACAGGATAATAGCGGTGTGTTATTGTTGTGTAGTCACTGACGTTACATTGACAGCTGTTTCCTGTTTCATCACTCCTGTAACTTCCTGATATCCTGATTGTGTGTGTGTGCGTGCGTGCGTGTGTGTGTGATGAACTGTTGGAATTGAACTCATGATGACCATCAAGGGTCACGAACTTAAACCCAAACAGTCTCACCAACCAAACCAATAGCAACATGCTGCAGTGAAAAGCTAAGGTTGAAGGGTTAGTTTACCCCAGAATTAAATGTTTGTCGATGGTTGCTCATCTTTGTGTCTTTCCGGACTCGTGGGACCTTCGCTCGTCTTCGGAACATAAATGAACTCTTTCCCCGCCAGCATTTTTTTAAAAGTTGCCAGCCAGCGCCAGCATTTTTCGTGATTTTTACAAAAGTTTAAAATAAAAATAAACATTTCATCCTACCTTCATTGGTTCTCTTTTTTTCACCTCCCAAATATGGGTAGGTTTCTTCAAAAACACCCAATTTAGAGCAAAAAGCTGAGAAAATGCAATTTTTGTGAAGGACTTTTGATAGACTCGTGAGGCGCTACTTCCGGGTTGTATAAGTATATGGTGGATAATAGCGGTATTGCGGAAAGCCGGAATTTCTTGTCATTGGCAGGGAAGCGTTTAAGATACTGTATATTCAATCAAATCTGAGAGCTTTCTGAGCCCCCATATCAGCAATGCAACTTACAACTTTCAAAGCTTAGAAAGGCAGTAAAGATATAATTAAAATAGTCAATTCTTTTCTCATATAATCAGTTTCTGACATGTATTCACAAAAGCATAACAAAACAACAGCCATAGATATAAATACATAGATGCCCCATTAACGGCTCGCATCTATCAAATGATCAAATTACATTTACAGTAAGGCATTCAGCAAACGCTTTTATCCAAATATTTTCACTATATATTCAGAAACAATCTGAAATGAGGCATCTATGTATGTGTATATATCTATGGCTGCCACATGACGCTGGTGTCTGCGTCTGACTTCATGAGAAGAAAAGTATTCTTGTCACTTCATGAAATGAATGTTGAATCACTTTAGTCATGTGGACTATTTTAATAATGTCTTTACTGCCTTTCTGCAGTGGCGGTCCTGGCTAGATTTACACCCTGGGCGAACCATCCCTTGACCGCCCCCAGAAAAAAAAAGAATTACCCCCAAACCCCGTCACCAACATGTATTATTTTGTTATATATAATCTTAAATACAAAAAGGTAGCAAGAACAGAGAAAAACATGTAATACAGTATAAACACCCACTCATGGACACGCACACACACACAGTTGCTGCTGTGGAAGTATCTGACTCCTCATTTTGGCCAGTGGGTGCTTTAGCTCTAAAATATTTCAGAAGTGACCCTGAATTTATAATTAAGATACAATTATGTAAGTTAGATACACTTATTTCACACATGCATCAGTTACCCAATTAAAATGACCATAACACACATTTTATTAGTATTTGTTAACATCCTATAAACTAAGCATACACTACAAATTATTTAAAAAGCTATATCACTTTAGCTTACAAAATGCCATGTCAATGTATATTAGAAGTTATTTAAGTTGACACATATAGCGTAAAGCAATAAAAAATTACACAGTCAGGAGGTCTGTGTGAATTTGCACTTTTTGTTGCACACACAAACTAGACTGTGTTTCCTATAGAGTGAATTTAGTTGCATGGCATGATGCCTCAATTCTAATAGTTGCTAGTTCAGCAAAACTAAAACCAAATACAGTCGTATTCTGTGGCTAATAGCAACATATTAGCAAGAGTGCGAGGCTAATATAAATAGCCTATTTCCTACTGTCACTCACTCACGTCGTCACTCATAGAAATCGGCATACCTTTATCTTTTGCCCGTTTCTCCTCATCTTCTTTTCCTGAACCGGGCAACTGAGATGGCTACTTTTGGTCTTTTAATTTGATCCATGATGATGATGAAGATGAAGACTCGACATCATTAACTTTGCATTACATTTTGCCAACAACAACGTCCGTTTTACCCGTCAATCAACCGGAGTCACGTGACATGAGTCACGTAGATGACTCTACAGAATTTTTTTCACATAACCCAATTAATTACATGTTTGTAGGTATATGGGTCTATGTTAATTTTACGAATGAAAAATACAATTTACTTGGAAGCAGACGCAGCAGTTTGTGTTGTGTGGCCTCTGGCCTGGGATCAGTCAATCCCTCGCTCGCCCCCCTTGAGGCGAGCGAGGGACTAGCAGTCGCAAGTTGATTCCCCGCCCCCCTCACCCGTGCCTCTTCTGACACGCACACAACTGTGTTTCTCAGCACTAACTTGACATGGAAATGAGAGGTTTGGATGTATATATATATATATATTTTTTAGGGCGCTCGTGCGCCCTCACATAGATTGCGCCCTGGGCGTTTGCCCACATTGCCCATAGCAAAAACCGGCCCTGCCTTTCTGTCAATGAATTGGGGGCTCAGAAAGCTCTCAGATTTCATTAAAAATATCTTCATTTGTGTCCTAAAGATGAACAAAGGTCTTACAGGTGTGGAATGACATTAAGATGAGTAATTAATGATACACATTTTCATCATCCCTTTAGGGTGGTTTCCCAGACATGGATTACCTTATCTTAATCCAGGACTAGGCCTTAGTTTAAGTAGGAAATATAACTACAGTAGCTTTAACAAACATGCCTTACTAAAACTTTACTTGTGTACATTGTGATGTATTTTAAGATATGTCAGTGCAAGTTGTGTTCAGCTCTTACATTTATTTTAGTCTAGGACTAGTCTAATCTCTGTCCAGGAAACCGTCCCGTTATGTTACTAATTGTCCACAATTTAATTCAGTCCATGAACTTTTACAGAAAGTTTGTGGTAGACTTTCAAACAAAACTAAACTTGTGACCTGGTGCAAAAATCTACTTTAAACATTTGCACCTTTAGTAAGAATAAATAAATGTGTAAAAGTGTTACGTGTGAGGTAATGTTTCCTCTCCTTTGATATGTTTTTCAGGATTCGGAGTCATTGGATAACTGCATTCAGAGCATCGTGTCTGCTCTTTATCCTCCGTTCAGTGTCACCGCAGCTACGGTCCTCTGGCAGCTCTTCAGTGTTGTAGAGAGACAATACCGCGGTGATGGACTTCGATGTTTCATTGACTTTCTCTTACCTGCCAAGAGAATCCTGCACATAATTAAACAAGAGGCCTGTGTAAGTTTCATCAGATACATCTCTTTATTTATTTATTGCTTATACATAAGAAGAATATGTGCTGGGTCATGGTCATATTTAAACCTATAACCTTTTAGTTGCCAGCCAGATGCTGATTATAAAGCAATTCATGTCTATAGTATAGGTTTAACAACTGATAAGTAAAAAAAGCCAAAAAGTGTCTTCTAGTAGATAAATAAACTTTACTTCTTGCATTTCTTTGGCTGAAGATCTGTTACAAGATGAAAGACTGATTAATGATGGCAAACAGCCAATAACATGTTGGATTTTGATGATATCTGTAAGGAATGTGGTGTTTATCTCATGCTTTTTTCCTCTCAGCTGCGATTTAAAGGTCTGTTGCTGTATCACGAGGGATGGCCGCTGTGTTTACATGAGAAGGTGATCGTGCAGCTCGCACCCTTGCATAAAGTTCGCCTGCGACAGGGAGATTTCTACCTGCAGGTCGTTCCTTTAGGCCGCAAGTCTGCCAAACTGGTCGTAAAATGCCTGTCTGGCAGCGGGCAAGCCATCACAGAGATCCCCGTCGCCGAGAGCATGTACGGGAACGTGTTCACGCCTGACTTCGTACAGAATGTAACGCGCGATCGTAACCTGCACCCTCTTCAGAACTGCCTCCTCAGTACCGGCGGCACGGTCTACCGTACGCCCTGGAAGAACGTGGTCAACCCTTTGTTCGTGACCAGCACCGCAGACGCCATCATGCAGGCTCGCGGCGCCCTGCGGGGTCAGCTCAGCACCTGCAGTACTCACGGCTCGACCGGAACTCTCGACAGCCGTCGCAGCTCTCGAGAGTCACTGCACTCGCAGGGGGCCGAGTCCACCGCGTCCGCACCCGTTCTCAGCCGTAGCCTGACGGATATGGGAATCGACTTCATTCGCTCCCCAGACGCGTCTTTACATCAGACTCACTCGCTTCCACAGACTCCTACCGTGAGCGGCCCGGACCAGGGTTGCGTTAAAAGTGGAAGCGGTCACAAAACGCTCTCGTTCGGAACAGATCTCAGTAATCCGGGCCTACGGAAACATCACAGCAGAGACTCTGCGGCTTTCGAGGCACGCCGGCTCTTCCGTAAATCGTATATGGAGGCGCTGCAGAATCCCATGAACCTTGGATCTAGCTCCGAGTCCATTCTGGAAGAAGGCACGGAGACCTCGGACTCGAGGGAGCAACGACAGTCGGACAGTCGCTCCGTTCAAAAGGAGCAGATCCCGCGGAGAATCTGTGCCCGTGGATGGTTGGGTGGTGATGAATCTCGCTGTTCTCCTATCCAGACGCAAAGCACCCCTCATAATCCAGCGCTCAGTCCAGGGGAGAGACGCTCGAAATCTCTTGAACGTACTAACAAAGGTGTGCAGGTTAAAGGTCATCGGGCACGCTCCTCTTCTGGTGGCTCTAGCAGTGGTCTTCCCAAGAAACTTATGAACGGTTATGCACTTCGTTTTGGCAAACTGGACTTGGAGGCGGCACTCCCTGGAATTGAGAAACGGAGCAACAAAGACAATTCAGGTATTGTTTTTTATTGTCCATTGCATCATTTTTTGAGTGCAGCAAACCTCCAAAGATGGAGCTCATATGTTTAACCCCTTAAAGTGTCAATGTACGGTGAGAGGAACACTGCATTATTTGTCAGAAAACTTCATGATGTACAACAATTTGAAAACAAAAAGTTAAATATATCACATATCTTTGGAAAGCAAAGATTCTTGTGTTTCGAATGATGTAAACATTTTAAGATACAATCAACACAGCAGCTACAATTAATGTCCTTTTTAGGCATTTTTTCTAGCTGTTTTCAGGAATGCGGGCTCACAGGTCATTAAATCATTTAAAAATATATATATAATCCAAAAAAGAAAATATTCTTATCATTTACTCACACAAATGAGGATATTTAAAAAATAGTATTTAAACAGATCTGGGCCACTATTGACTTTCATTGTAGGAAGAAAGTAATACATTGGATGTGAATGGTGCCCCAGATCTGTTTGATGACATCATTTTGATTTTTGGTTGAACTATACCTTCAACAAACCTTTTATCTTTCAGACTAATGTACTGCACTTCTCTTATCAAATCATATAGCCGAAGGGCTTTACAGACACACTCATTGTGTTGTGATTCAGTCTGTAATTATCACCTGCAGCTAAATGGATCTCCATCAACATCATCTCGTGTGTGTCTGTGTGTGTGCGTTCGTGTGTGTGTGTCTGTGCGTGTGTGTCTGTGTGTGTATGGTGGAGACGGTTTGTAATTCCTCAGGGCTCAGGTTTATGACTGTGTGTCTGTGTTTTGGAATGTTTCATTGACAGACATCATGGCCCTGCCCTGCACGGGCGCTGTTATCCAGACTTTTTTCCCCACTCTTTGTTATGATGTGTGTGTAACCCAAAAGCACCGTACTGCACACAACACATTTGGAAATATGTAGCCAGGAGACTCGAGTGTTTTCTTTAGCTCTTCCTGCTATTGTAGGTTTAATAAAGAGAGGGTTTTACTATCTGTATAATGCATCAGGTCAAGAGTGTGTGTGTGTGTGTGTGTGTGTGTGTGTGTGTGTGTGTGTGTGTGTGTGTGTGTGTGCGTGCGTGCGTGCGTGTCTCTCTGAAGGAAATTCCAAACTGTCCGGCATTCCTGAGATTCTGTGTTAGCCGTTACATTAATACTAAACAAGAATAAACCTTTAAGCGATACTGATAATCACATATTTACTGTATTCATCAAAGAGTCAGAATCACATCATATTTGTTCATCTACAGTAATGTAGTTTTTTGGATCAATGTGATCATGTGAAACGCTGTGATGAGTGCGGGTTATATTTTATAAGTCCTTTTTTTAACAGTAAAATCTCGCTGGTCTAAACATCTGCTTTATTTGAAACATCAGATGTGTTTATGTGTGATTTTGTGGATGTTGGAGATGAGTTTTTTCAGTGCAGATGAATTATGTTTTGCATTATGTTAAGATGGTGGTAATAGTGCTGGGCAAAGATTAATCGCGATTAATTGCATACAAAATCGAAGAATTGTTTTGCATAATACATGTGTGTGTGCTGTGTGTAATTATTGTGTATACAAAAATTCTGAAATGTATACAATGTATATATAATATAGAATAAATAAATAAATATACATATATATATATATATATATACACACATGTAAATGTTTTTCATATACATACATGATTTTGTATTTGATTAGTCACAATTCATTTGTGCCCAGCACTAAACTTAACCCTTTAATTGTCATCCTGCCTTTTTGAGTGGGGGGGGGATTAAAGGTGATGTGCATTTATATAACTCTGTCATTCTTTGGTCTAGAAGCAAAATCTTGATCTCTTTTTAAAGAAGACACTTTAAAGTTGTTTAAAGCATCAAAGAGTTTGCAGTTGTGAATATTAAATTAAAAAATAGTTATAGCAGTTTTAATTTATTTAAAACAAAAAACATAAAACTGAAAATGTTTTACACCCAAAATGCTATACAACAAATAAAGCCATAAGTTTCAACTTTTTCTGATGCAAATTTCAAGTTAAAATCACAAAAAATAGGTTTCTGTCACACTTTTAGTGGTTTTACCAATAACGACCACTAGATGTCAATGGTTAGCTGCATAATCTTCAAAAATTAATAAATTACTGTCACCACAAAGATTTTGAAATATGAAAACTACATTCTTAGAGCTTCCCAACAATATATAGGTCGACAACATTTTTGAAGATACAGTACAGGCCAAAAGTTTGGACACACTCACTCGTTCTTTATTTATACATTATTCTATATAACATAATGATAATAAACTCATTCAAACTATGGCATAACACAAATGCAACTTTGGAAATTATGTTGGTAACTAAACGCATCCAAAATAAACCAAAACTCTGTTATATTTTATAATTTTAAGTGCAGTCACCCTTTACCTAGAAATTTTTAAACCAAATGCATGTCATTTTTTTTAAGAAGCTTCTTAAATTTTCAATTTAGGATGCATTTTGAAGAGTATAGAAAGAGTTCATATTTAATCTGGGCTCTTATTGACTGCTTTTTCTTCAATATTCAGTGTAAGTCATCTGTTTTAAAAATAATATTTAAAATAAAATTTAAGTTTTCTAGTAACAAAAATTAATCTGTTTGGCACAGGTATATTTTTTGTCTACAAAAGTAATTTTAAGCATTTAACCATACCCCTTCACATTAAATGATTTTTAAGATCATAGTTAACATTTTAGTCAAGTGTGTCCAAACTTTTGGCCTGTACTGTATATACGGTAGATTTATTTGAAGAATTTTAGAATTATGAATATATAAGAATTCATATATATTCCTACAGGGTCAGTAACATTTTACACTATACAATTTCCATCATCAATTGGCATTTAATATGACAACTACAAACTTAGAGCTTTCCAACAATATATAATTTGTCAAGATTAGTGTAGGTTTAGACTAAGAATTATTATTTGTTTTAAATATGTAACGCCAGATGTCCCACGGTGACGGTTAAGGGTTAAATAACAGCAAATGACAGACAAAATACCTGAAATAAATAAGCACTTATTTTAATCAATACCCAAAACTGTGTGTGAAAATGCAAAATTGAACTAATTTAACAGCTGATTGGTCAAGTACAGTATATCAGCTGATTAGTTCATCTCAGACTATCATCCAGTTAATTGGTTAAAAATGTCTACATTAGTCACGATCAGTTGTGGCCTAGTGGTTAGACGGTGCGTGTGTTCACTACTTACTGGTTGGGTTAAATGCAGATGTCACTTTCCATGTTTGGGTTACCATACATCGACCACTTTGTCACTTTCACTTCACTAGTTTCAGTTAACTGGATCATACAGAAGTTTGAATTTTAAAATAATTTTTTTTTAATTTGTGCTTTTCTCTATCAGACACACACACAAATGTCTGTATGGTGTGTGTTTGTGTGTGTGTGTGTGTGTGTGTGTGTGTGTGTGTGTGTGTGTGTGTGTGTGTGTTCCCTTTTCTCTTTGGCTCTTTTTCCCACACATAAGAATCCGAGTCATTGAGTCTGGGCAGGACGCCACAGAGGATCTGGTGACCCACCTGAGGGAGGATCAATGTGACCCATACCTGATCTACTCTTAGAGATCCTAGCGCTCCCATACAGATGGTTTCCTTCAGTCATAATGAGAATCATTGTGTCCCTGATGATGCTGGAGAGGCTTAAAGAGCAAAGCGTCTCTATGTTAGATCTGTTTCATTACAAAGCTCTGCTGAAGTAGAGGTCAGCTCACACAACAAATGCCAATGACTTTGAGGTTGGATCAGATTACAGGTGATGGGGTTTTTGACTGGCCGTTACCATTTCATGAGGTCCCTTGTGATAAGAACCCGGTTCCCATGATACCTCACGGTTATAGCTGCAGGTTCCCACGTCTGATGATGTGCAAAGACAACCAAAATATTGTTGGCTAACCAGAATTCATTCAGCGTATTGTTGTTTATCAGTATTTATTCTTTATGCATTTTCTATTGCAAGTGACTTGCAATGCATTGTTGTACATATTTATCAGTATTTGTGTTACCTGAGAGTTGAACCCACAACCTTTTACATTGTTAACGCAATGCTCCACAACTGAGCTCTAGCAGTGTAGCAACAACACAACTAAACCTTATCTAAAATCAAATCATTTTTCTCATCAGTCCTGTCTGCACTGTATTATTTTCTCTTTCTCTAGTTTTTAGAGTAACTACTACAACACTGTTAGTGAAATGTTTGTTGTTTTTGTGAGCAAATGTGAGATATTTTAGTGCTGTCCATTTCCAGTTTCCTTTCTGAACAAACGGCATCACAAACAGATTCACACTTGAAATGCACGGCGGAGGAGCTTTCATAAACAGGGTAAAAGTTGTCCTAATAAACATATTTCTGTAAATGTCTAAAGTGCATTACTGTCAAAATAAATTCATTTAATCATTAACACAAGTTTAGTATGCCAGACAACAGCTGATGAATAAACCGGTAAATTTAGTCAACTGTTAGGAGTACACTTGTGTACGGATGACCATAAACTAAACACGTGAAGTACAAAGCATTAAAGTTCTTCTTCTTTCCATTCAAAGAGTAATATCATGGATTTAGGAAGTTGTTGTTTTTTCTCTTCAGCATGTGTTGTGTGTGTTGTGTTGTGTTCAGTCAGGTGTAGGGTGTGTACAGGTAACATCCGCCTGAAGTGTGCGTGTGTGTGTGTGTGTGTGTGTGTGTGTGTGTGTGTGTGTGTGTGTGTGTGTGTCATATTTGTTCTCAATCATGACTCAACATTGACTCACTTTATGATTTTATTCTGATGGATGCACTACACACCCTACACTACAGTATAGACTTCATCTCAGATTATAAATCTTGTCTTTCATTTACACTTTAGTCTGCTGGTTGTTGGCATCTGTGCTGTTAAATGTAATCATGATATTTTTTTTAGATTTTTTTTTTTTTTAAGCAGAGTTTTTAACCATACTGATATCTTAGATGTTAATATCTGGTGGTTTAGATATACATGCAAAGTCTATTAAAGTTTTAAAAGTTTTTTTATTTTTATTATTTTGCATAGTTAAATAATTGCAAGTTTTAGAATTGTCACACCCATAACGCTGTTTCTTTCTCATAAATTCCCATATAAAACTTCAAATAAGTATTAAATGTATTTTGAAGAGGCATTCGTTCTTTATTTGTTTGGTATTATTGCTCTTGGTTTGTGCATTTTAATTCACAGAATTCTTACAAAGTTTTTTTCCAAAATCTTGTGTCACATCCATACCCATAAGGCAAAAAGGTATATTTTAAAATATAATTCTTAAATATATTTCAAAATATACAAAAAAGTGCCATATATATATTTTAATTATTTAAAGCATTTATATTCACAATGCACTGGAAGAAAAACCTTAAACATAACATGATTAAAATGAAATATATTTTTAACTGCAAAAATATACTTATAATTTTATAGTTAATACATACTTATACATTTTATACATAATATAAACTTTAAGTTTTTTGGCCAGGACATTTTTTGGCCGTATGGGTTGTAAAATTCAAAATGTAATTTTCTACAAAATTTATTTAGCATATATTTAAAACATATTTTTGGCCAGAGAAATGTATTTTTTGCCGTATGGGTAACGCATGCATGTTTCTATCATCTAAAATAGAAAACATAAGTATTATAGACTGATATTTTTCTGATGTCTGGACTCATCAGGGGTTTAGGAAAATATAAACAGATGGATCAATATATTGGTAATAAATGCATTCTCTGATTATATTACAGTTTTGACTGCAAATGTCACATCGTTAACGCTGGAATCACCCAGATATGTTTATATTTGATGTTTGAAATGATTTAGCATTATGTCACCTAATCTATTACAGCTTTGTACCCTCAGTAAGTAAACTGTAATTAAAAATAAGACTGCATGTTTGCCACAGTTTTATACTCACATTGTATTTATTAAAAAACTGTGGAGAGCATGCAATCTTATGCAAATGTTGGTTAACCCAAAGATGCCCCCCTTCGCTCTCTGATTATTTAATCTGATGTGTTGTCTTTTAGGTGTCTTTGAAGACGCTCTTCGGTCGAGTCACAACAGAAACAGTAACAGTGAAGATGAATTACAGTCGTGTAATAATAAAGTTCATTCGTCTCCGGTGTCCACGTCGCCCTCTGCCGTCTGTAGTTTGTCACAGGTCAATCAAAGACTTCTGACCTCTGGAGCTCTTCAGCTTCCTGGTACGTGACAGAAGCTTTAATGCTGTCTGAAGGACTTCTCATCTTTTATGTGTTACATACGTCAGCTTATTAGAAATCTCATTTATATTTAAATGAAGTTTGTCATGTCGTTGTAGGTAATGTGGACCGTAACGGTCGAGCGGTGTTACAGGTGTGCTGTAGGTCTGATGTGTGGACAGATGCTTGTTGTACACCGAGTGAGATCAGTGAACTGCTGTGCTGTTACTTCAGCGGACTGCGGTGAGAAACACATTCACACTTCACTCATGCAGCTCTTGGTTAAAATAAAACACGTAGATTTCCTGTGTTGCTGATGACGTGTTTTTGACAATCTCTTCGCCATCTCTATAATGAACATGCACTGAACATTTCTTTGCTTTGCTTCTGTTCGTTGTGAAACCTTACACATAATCTCTTTCTTCACTTAGACAGGAGAAACGTGATTTGGGTTTGACGGTTCTGGTGGACTGTCGAAGACGACCGTCTGCTAGTGTGCTGTTCTCAGGCCTGTCTCAGTTTCAGGTGAAATAATAAGTTGTGAAAAGTGTTCCGATGGATACAGTCAGTACAATGAGACTCACACAACATTATAGATTCACACAATACAATCACACTTCATTCTTCATCTCACCATCGAATATTGTCACCAAATCATGTAAGGCACTTTTTCAGAACAAACTAAATACACTTGAGTCCTTGTTCAGTTGGTTATGTTGTGTATTATTAGATAGTCTTTGTGTATTAGCACCGCTGTCATATATTGAGAGTAAAATCTATCTGTAGGGTTTGAAGCGGCTTGTATGAGCTTGTATATAAACCTGCACACAGAGAAGAGAGATGTGACGTGGCTGTATGATGGTGTATATGTTTGAACTTGTGATTGATTTTATGTAATTGATTTATTCCTGCAGTCTTCTTTACCAAATGCACTTTACTCTGTTCTGTTACTCGTGGACAAAGATGCAGCTGTAAAACTGGAGAGAGACTTTACAGTTCAATGTGAGTATCTGTCTGTCTGTCTGTCTGTCTGTCTGTCTGACTGTCTGTCTCTGATTTGTAGCTACAGCTACAACACAAAACACCATAACATCCACCATCCTGAGCACTTAGTAACATCATTACTAACTACAACTAACCAGAACACAATAGCAAGTTAGCAACCACTTCAAAAGACTCTGTTGGCTGTCTTTGTGTCTCGACAGTTTCATTAAGGAGTTCATATACATTTACACATTATCAGATGCTTTTATCTAAAGTATGTATGTTCAAACCCATGCTTAAACACTGAGCATCACAGAGATGTTATAACATCTGTAATCACATCTGCGGTGGCTAGGGTTGCAAAATTTTCATAATTTTTTGAAATTTTGACGGCAATTGAGGCCACACCCCCTGCATGTACTTATATTTTTCCATAACATGCACAGATCATTTCTTCAATCCTGCACACAAAATAATGTCAAAATATCTTGCATTCACATATAAGTTGAAATTAGTGTAAAACTTCCTTGTGCTGTGTGTAAGCTAGTGTGCAACAACATTATATCATTGTAAAGAAAAATACACTGACATTTAGGTTAGATAATAAAAAGTATAGTCTAAAAATGACTCTCCCACCCACACATATACTCACTTCCCCTGAATTAAAAAAATCCTCCATATATTTAGAGGGGAATTTAAGTTATATATATATATATATATATATATATATATATATATATATATATATATATATATATATATATATAAATATAAATATAAATATATATATATCACTTAAATTCCCCTACTTTTTCCAGGCCTTGACTACCACAGAAGCCACACTTACTGCATTTTAACAGTTTAACTAACAAATACCTAAATGTATTTATATAGTAGCCAGCCAGTAAATCAGATATCTAAATGTAATCTAGCATTATTATAATAAGTATAATAAAGCAATAAGCCCCAAAAAGGGTTACCAGTGCATTTTATAACAGCCAAGGGGCGTTGTTACCCCCTTAGCTGTTATAAAATGCACTATAACACCACTGCTTCGCAGGGCTTATTGCGTTTATAAAACAGTTACTTCATATGCATTGCAGAATTTCATAAAATGAAACACACATAAGTTGTGGGTGATTCTCACGAAAACTTGGTTTTAAAAATGTCAAACATTAAAATGTAAAAATTGCTTAAATTTACTTTTTTTCCCACCAGACATTGAAAAACAAAGTCTGGAGTAAATGGGAACATTAATTTAAAAACTTTTACTTATCATTTAACACTTTTTGTAACATAATTTAAAAAATTAGTCCTAAAAAATCTCATTACCGCAAGAGTCAGAAAACATCAACACTGACATATTTTCAAAATGACATGACAAACCTGAAAGAACGTAATTTGGAGATTCTGCACATGCATTTAAAATCAAAGTATTATGCTTCTATTAATTAAATTAACATTTAATAAGCATCTGTTGCGGTAATGATAATCAAAATGTCGTGTAAGCATTCTGACAAGACAATATTTCAAATTAACTGTAAAAAAATGATCATCTTGAAGTAACTGGTCCATGTGCTTGGTCACTCAAAATCAAACTTTATTAAAATTATGTATGTGTGCTTAAACTGTTCTCAAAAAGTGTTGCGGAGGATGAGAACATCAGGCATGGACACATCATTTTCCTAATTTTCTTCATTATTATTATACATGAATATTCAGTAAATATTTTTTCTGTCATCTAAAGTAGTCTAGCAAAACATCCATTTATTTTTTTTCTTAATATTTTTGTGTTAATTTGATTAAATTACAACATAACGCATGTTCAAACACAGCCGGACACATTGCGGTAATGAGAATTTCAGCAGAAAATGAGATTAAATTTATTTCCAATTATAAATTCTTATGTTGAAATCACACATTGTGCAAGGTAGAACACAGTATTGTGTTAATTCTGATGCTTTTTAATGTTACTATATTACACATTTTAAAGCTAAAATCATTAGTGCCGTGGTGTTTCAATGGTTTCGTGAGAATCACCCTTGTAATTATATTAGTACAAATATTACTCTTTCGCAAAACAAAGTAGTTCCTCAGAATCAATGTGGCTGCAACAGAGCGCAGTTCACAAACAACACAGACGCAGCAAAGACACAATGAAAATATGATTTAAGACTGTGGTGTTTATTTTTATAAATCAACATTCATTTAATTCATACATTAACATTTATATTGTGCAACTGTTGAAGTGATGATCAAATATGCTTGGAAGCATGCTGAACTCTTTCCCGTCAGCGTTTTTTTTTTTTTTTAAGTTGAAACCCAGTTTTAGTTTAATGCATTACAGAAAAATTATTTTCTTTAAATAAACATAAAATGAAAAAACAGACCCTCCGCTTTAAAAAAAAAGTTTCATCCTACCTTCATTTGTCCTCTTATCACCTCTCTAATTTTCAGAGATAATTCCATTTTTGTGAAGAACTTTTCTAAGAGATCAGATTCAGAGCCATGAACTGTACTACACGCTGTTTTTAGTGTTGAGTGAATGTGTCAGTGTTTAAGTTTAGTAAAATCGCCATCTAGTGGATAATAGGGAAATATGAATTTGAGGTTGAAACTCCTCAGAGAACGTTTTCTCTTTATCGACGAGATGACTGAACAATATTTATTGACATTTATCTGGATATCGGCATTAATTGTGCAATTGTAGACAAATAAAAATATGATTAAAGACTGTGGTGTTTATTTTCATAAATCAGTACGCAGCAACATTGGCGCATAGATACTCCTGTAATGCGGTCTGAACCGTGGGGTTACCGGGGTATTTTATCACGGCTTAGAACACGTTTCAACCAATCAGAATGAAGAACCAGAACTGCCTGTTTTATAATAATGTTTATTATGCTTTTGTGTTACTCAAAGAAAGAATCAATTAAAGTTACTTACAATTAAATCAGTCAAGATGTCATTTTTAAAAATGTATTACCTTGCATGCATGTCTGCTTATGACCAAACAAAATGTTTCTTTGTTTATATATGATATAATTAACATAAATATCCCTAAATTTCCAAATAATTTCCATAAATTCCTGTAAATTCCCCAGATTAAGTTCCCACAAAAATGTCTGCCCCTTTGCAACCCTAGTGAGGGCCATTTAATCACATCTGCGGGAGCCCGTAGTAACATCTGTTGATCGTGTCTTGTTCTATTACAGTGTGAAGTCTTGACATCTTTGAAAGCTCTACAGAAACACATTGATTCTTCTCAACTCACCAGAGATTTAGACGGCACCTTCTCATATGATCACAGCCATTACATTCACTTCAGACAGGTACAGTCAGAAATATACTGGCCTAACTGTGGTATTAAAATATATTCTGTTAATGTGTTTTCAATCGTGCTTGTTGTTGATTTGGCAGAAAATTGAACCGTTTGCTCATAGCTGCAGTGTGGCGATCTCTTCTCTTCAGAGCTCCATTGAGACTTTAAACAACATCAGCAGTCTGCACACATCTGCGGTATGATCTCACTCTTTCAGTCGTGTAACTTGTGTTTTCATACCGGTTATAGTTTTCAGTCAGATTACTGAATGATTGAAGTTCATTATGATTTGTTTAATAGGAGGTGTCAGAGGTCATCAACCTGCAGAAGAATCTCATGAAGAATATCCTGGAGGACACAAAACTGAACCGGCTGCGGCTGGAGGGTGGCACATTTCTGGCGCGCATCAGGAAAGAAGATATGTGTGAAAATGAAAATTACAGGGACAGTACTGCTGCGCGTCTGCCCATTGTGTGTTGTGCATCTGCTGCGTTTCTGTGGATGTTTTCATTATAGTTGTCATATTTATTTGTGCTCCTGTATTGTTAAAGTAAATGCAAATGTTATGGATGCAAGATGACATCACAACTGAATTTGACCGTTTTTCATCCTTTACATTTACAGGCTGCACCTCTTAGTGTCCTTTTGAGTTCAAAATGAAATCCCCAAAGTTATATAATTTTTAATAAACAAAATGGCCATGAACTGTTTGCAGATTTTATAGGGCTGTCACAATGATTAAATAATCGTCTTATCGCAATTGTTTGACCTCATCACAATGATTTCAGATCACCACAATGATTGCACATCTCTCTAAAAACACAAGGGGGAGCTCCAGAGCCTGTATAAATGAGACAGTATCAGATGGAGCTCCTTGACTGACAATATAACGTGATACATTGCAAAGCCATTCAATACAGTGAAAAAACAGCATTTAAAGAAATGCTGCAAAACTTTGTAAGCAGTATGAATTGCCAGTTAAAACATGCATTTACAAAACAGCAATTCCAAATTCAGGGAAGTTGTTTTTTTCCCCAGTTTTTGAAAGATATGTTCATTAACTAATTACTTTTAAATATGTGTTATGTTTATAAATATTTACTGCCAGGTAAACCTTGCAAAATATTTCAATTAAATAATCACAACAATGTGTTAAAATTATTTCCTGAACAAACAAAATATTTATGAGAATTAAATGTCAAAGCAATAAAACAGGCGATTAAATGTTATAATCGTCACAATTTATTAGACAATTAACCGTCAGCCAAATTTCATAATTGTGACAGCCCTATAGGGTTTTAGTGTAAAGACTACTGTACTTTCATAATGTATAAGAGACATGACATTACGTAATGCACATTTACATCATAAAAGTGCAAATATCTTTTTAATGTTATGTTTTGATGTATGCAGGGACGCTGTGGATTTGGTGAGCGCTCTGTATAATCAGGTGGATGAAGAGGTCCATAAACTGGTCATCCTGTCTAACAGATCCCTACAACAACTAGAGAACATGCTGGAGGAGATCTCACTTCAGGAGCAAAGAGAGGAGGTGAAGAGACATCACGTCATCATCTTAACACACACACACACACACACACACACACACACACACACACACACACACACACACACACACACACACACACACACACACACACACACACACACACACACACACACACACACACACACACACACACACACATTCTGTTTTCAATGTTTTGTGGGGACATTAAATAGACGTAATGAATTTTATACCATACAAACTGTATATTCTATTCCCCTTACCTACCCCATTCCATAACCCCAACCATCACAGAAACACTTCTACTACTTCACATTTTAAGAAACATCAATTTGTTTGATTTATAAGCATGTTTCCTCATGGGGACATCAAAATGTCCCCATAAGGTCACAAAAATACTGGTATTCCTATCTTTGTGGGCACAATTGGTCCCCATAACGTGATAATTACCAGGTACAAACACACACACACACACACACGCGTGAAGAGCAACAAGAAACTTTTTCTTATTTATTTTCTCTTGGCATTTAAAAAAGAATGAAAGCACAGAGATCTCACACACGCAGAACCAATGCCCACTTCACACGCTCCTGAATTGTTATTGATGATGCACAAATCACTAAGATCCGACTGAATTTGACAATCACAGCATAGATCAGATCAACATTACTGAGATTAACATTTAAAAGTGCAGCGAGGTGTGAAGTACAGCAAAACTTTCTTACTTATCCACATGTGAACATAAACAATCAGACGTCTGTGATGTCATTGATCTGCATTAGATCTATATGATGTTTGTCATGATCTGTTTTAGATGAGAGATAGTTTGATGATCATGTAATCTCTCCTCAGATTAAAAACTGGTTTTACGTAGAGAGTGAAAAACATTTAGCTTCTCTGGACTCGTATGATCTCAGTTTGAGCGCCGTTCAGGACATGAGACAGAATCTCACCCAGTTCATCAAAGACTCTTCAGTAAGTCTCTGTCTTCTTTCAAACACTATTTGTTGAATTTAGTTAAATGTCTCCCCTTATCAATAATCTGCTTAAAGTAATCCGAGTTATTGTGATGTTTCCAGGAACGACAGACGAAAGCTGCGGTGTTGATGAAAGAGTCGAAATCATTTTCCAGTTCAGATTTACTGGAGTTCACACAACACATCACCTCCATTCAGCAGCGCTGCCAGACACGCAACGATGACCTGGAGCTTCTGCTTAACCTCTATGAGTTTTATGAATCGGTAAAGAGTTCATCATGCCATTCTTAAGTTGTGAAAATGTATAAAATCTCAAGCCTGATGCTACAGATTTTTATATTTGATGTCCCTTGATGTCTTATGCTCAGCTAGGTAGAATATGAAAAAAAGTGCTTACATGTGAAGATTTTTAAAAGAACTGACGCGCTGGATTTACACTGCTAATCTTAATGCCCGATTCCAATTTGATGCCTTTATTTGATTTTTGACGACCGGCTTACATCATCTTTTCATATCCGATATCTGTATTTACACTAAACACTTGGACATATTGACAGCTTAAACCACAGAGGAAGTAAAATGTCGCGATACAGACAAAAGTGATTATACAGCTTTATTTCTGTAACAACACATAAAACTTGAACATTTCTCCACTAAGCGATGCCGTCATAATAACATCTTAACATGGGAATATCCGATCTGTCTGCATGCTGACGCGAATACATTTGTCTGATTTATATCCGATTCATTTCCACAAATAATGAGGCTTGAAACTGATCAGAGAATATCAGAATCTATGCTTGTTTTTCCTGCTTACACGTTTGTGGGTCATGTCTGATCTGTGCCGCATGAGGGAAATAAAACTTAATTAAATCACTTCAAACCGGCAGTGTAAATGAGGCCAAAAAGTGCAAACAGATGCAGTATGTCTTGGTGGATTTTAAATGATAGTGGGTCGTGCTGGCATGATCATCATTTCAAAATAATAAAAAGTGAAATGTTTATTTGAATGCAGGCACACCAGTGGATGATTCATTGTCAGGAGTATTTCTGTCAGCTGAAGGTGGATGATGATTCGGTCAGATTCAGTCCTACAGTTTTGCACATCCTTCAGGATTATCACAGTGAAGCCACTAAATTCTCATTGGAAAACTTCAGCACGCTCAATCAGATGGTGTTAAACCTCAACAGCCCACGAGAGCTTCAGCACTGGAACGGCGTTTGGCAGAAATGCCAGCAAACCAAAACCCAACTCGAGGAGCTGATGGCCAAGATTGCTTCAGCTTCAGAAGAGTCCGGTTCCTGTCCTCCTGCGCTGGCAGAAACACCGGGTGCCGCTTCACCCATCTCCTGCTGTACGCCTGACTTTGAGTTTGATGATGGGAAGCCTCATTCTGCAGGACCGTTCTCCAAAAGCCACTTTCCCTTCCCGTTCTCCCCAGAGAGCGACAAACTGTCCCCGTCGTTGTTCGACGACACGGACAGCGACTGCACCGTCGACTCTTCGACCTCCTGTCATTCCGAGCCCATTCGTTCTCCGGCCGCACGTCATCGTAAGCAGCCTCTGAAGAAGCTCATGAAGAAGACGGTGAGCTACGAGCTGACGCCCCGTGACAAAGGTCACTCGGATGCCGGTCATCAAGGCTACACGGGCGTTTACATCAAAGGTCTGGAGGTGACCAACAATGTGTGCGTGGAGCAGAAGCTCCAGAGGTCGGATGTGACGAGTCCAACGCTGAGTCGCAGTCACAGTTTATCCTCACCGCCCAGAGCTCACAGCAGACACAGTGATGGAGACATCAAGAGACACAGCAGGTGAGTGATGAAGATGATGATGTGATTGTGTGGAAGATATCTAGTTAAACTTTAAAGCTGAAAACAAGCAACATGCACATGGTTTCAAGATAGAAGTACGTGACTTGTCTATGTGAGCATCTGTTAGATGCATAGATGTAATATGTGCAATGTTATGAAAGAGAAGAGTCGTGCATTTTAAATAGTAATTTCTGGTCACATCGGGTTCAGGGTTCCCATGGGTCCTTAAACGTTTGTTAAAGCCGTTCTATGCATTTTCGGCGTTTTTGTCAAACAGCGACCCCTAGAGTCGCTGGAGTATACTTGCAACTGTCATAATTTCCCACTCTGCAGATAATGACCAGGTAATGTTTCACAATTTCATACAAATATTAGGCGACTACATAGTATACTAAACTACACATGATGGTAATAGGATAATAAGAAGTTTATTCCAAGTGTAGAGTGCATATAATAATAAAGTACCGCGTTTGCTGGCTTATAACGTTTTTACATGATTGCAGCTAAATCACAAGTAAACAGTCTATGTCTACTGTATTATTTCATTTGTGTTCTTGTAAACATTACAAAATGCCATGACAAAGTTAATTGTGTACGTTGCATTATTTCATAAAATTGGTCGTTATAATGTCACTATACATGATTATTGCTATTTATCATTATAGTTGCAAATAGGCTTTTATGCCCAGCTGCACTACTTCCTAAACTTCAGCCAGCTCCTTGTTTCCTGTCTGCCATTATTGGACAAACTGATTAATCCAGGTGTGTCTGATTGTTGTTGTGACTACTGAGGTCAGGCTCACCTGGATTAATCAGTTTGTCCAATAATGGCAGACAGGAAACAAGGAGCTGGCTGAAGTTCAGGAAGTAGTGCAGCTGGGCCTAGTGCAGCCTATTGTGCATGTTTACACTATTTACAACCTCTAGGCTTATTTATGTCCTGATAATTATGTGAGATATTGACAACTGTTGTCATGATAATCGCATGACATACAACAAGCAAGCTCAACAACATACAACATAGACCGCAAACAAGTTTACAAATAAGAGATTTACTTACTAGTCCATCATCAAGATCGCCAGATCAGCATCCCTCCAGTGCTGTCTTTTAGCTCACGCCATTGAGTAAAAACCTGACCGAGTGGGACTCTTGTCCAGTTCCTAACGCGGTCAGATTCTCTTTTCCTTTTTCTTCTCTATTCCAAACGTGCTTTCTTAACTTTTAAATCGTTTCGCCTCACGTCTCAAATTCGCGCGTGCAGTTGTTGTTTATAGGCTTGATCGACTTCATGCAGCGCTGCAAGAACCGACAGCCGGATGACATCAAAGTACTGCGAGAATGATCTGAGACGATACTTTGACGTCATCCGGCGGTCGGTTCTTGCAGCGCCACACGAAGTCGAACAAGCCTAACGTGTGTGATGTCGTTGCCGTAAAGCAAGTCGTGATTCTCGCGAGATTTGTCAGGGGCGGTTCTCTCAAGCTTGCATTGCTGGTTTTGGTAGCGCCATTTTGTTAACCACTGAAATAACTTTGAAGCTGTTATATTAAGGTAAAATAACTGCATAGTGTGTCTTTAATCTGGGGAAAATTCAAGGCCCTGGAAAGTTTTTGAAAGTAAACATATTAGACACAGGTCCTTGAAAGAGTTTTTGAATTTATTTTGTGCAAAAATGTTTCTGAAAATAATCTATATTATTCCCTCCAGTCTGCTAATGTGTTTTCGGCAACACATTGTGGCCTATTCATACGAACTTGCTTGATTTATGTTAGTTCTGCTCATTTATGCGTTATGTTAAAGACTCACTGAAGTGTTTTTGAATGTTCAGGATTATTTGATGTGATGACGTCATTTTAACTAAAGCTGAAATCAGAACAGAACTGTCGAGGAGACCCTCACCCTTTCTTTAAGTAAACAATAGTATTTTGTTTTTGACATACACTGCAAAAAAAAAGATTTTCAAGAAAAAAATGTTCTTAGTATTATTGTCTTGTTTTCAGTAAAAATATATAAAAATTCTTAAATTAAGATGCTTTTTCTTGATGAGCAAAATGACCCAAGAAAATAAGTCTAGTTTTTAGACCAAAAATATCAAATTTAGTTGATTTTGTGCATAAAACAAGCAAAAACATCTGCCAATGAGGTAAGCTAATTTTTCTTGAATTTAGTGTTTAATAAAAATATTTTTTTGCTTGTTTTATGCACAAATTCACTTAAATTTGATATTTAAAAACTAGACTTATTTTCTTTTTGCTCATCAAGAAAATACATCTTGATTTAAGAATTTTTAGATATTTTTACTAAAAACAAGACAAAAATACTAAGAATTTTTTTCTTGAAAATCATTGTTTACAGTGTATATATTCGTTTTCTAATAGAGATATAAAATGAAACTGTTATTACAGAATCAAAACAATGATGACATGAATGTAATTTATGTTTGTGTATGCAGCGGTGTTGTCTTCTCTTCTACTCATCAGTGATGTTTATAATGGTGAGGCTGTATAATCGTTTGTGATGTTTCATCTCCTCCTCACTACCTGCTTTTTCATTACCATTAAATCGGCATTGCGAATTGAAAATACAGCCAATGAAAATACGTTAATTTCACTAAAACTACTACATATATTTCAGGTGTTTTTTGTGTTTTTAGAAAATTAGGAAAAGTGTTGTTTCGCAAAACTACATTTTTCCATTTTTTTAGGTCACCTGATGTAAGTCAGAGTATTATTTGAAAATTAAGATGTATGAACTAAAACCTCCCAGAAACATACATGTATATTCATGCAAATCGACAAATGAACACTGTCTGAATTGTTTCTGATCTCCTACGTAGTGCCCTACATTTGATTCACCATAAAATAAGTAATAAATGTAATAAGAAGTGTCTCATCTCAGGCACCTGTGGAGGTTCAGTGTCTATATCGCATTTGATTTGACAGGAAATTTGACGAGAAGCTGAAGAAGTGTAGAATGACGTGATATAGTTTCTAGACTTTTTTTCATGTGCCAAGCTGATAGTTTTGAATGCTTCTATCTTTTGAATGTGAATTTTGTCAAAGTTTTGGGCTTTTTTGCATAGATGTGTTTGACACATGAACATTTTACCAATAAATCTTACAAGGTAACACGATGTAACCTGAATTGTGTCCCCACATTAATTCATTGAATTTGAGGGTTTTGACATGGAAAGTCCTTGGAAGGCCCAGGAAGCCAAAGTGGAACGTTATGGGTCGCCCCACAAACTTTAATTTTGAAAGCATTTTGTGCATTAGAAAGTTGCAAAACACTGAGTTCTCATGAATCTGTGTAGCTGTCAATATTGCATAAACTTACTAAAGCTTTCTGTGGTATGTGGTTTTCAGTAAAGTCCAGCACATCATGGATGAGATGATTTCCACAGAGAGAGAATACGTCCGATCTCTCAGATACATCATCGAACATTATTTTCCCGAGATGGAGCGCCTGGACCTGCCGCAGGACCTGCGAGGAAAGCGCAGCATCGTTTTTGGGAATTTGGAGAAGTTGTGTGACTTTCACAGTCAATACTTTCTTAAAGATCTGGAGATGTGCGCTCACTCGCCTCTGTCTGTCAGCGGCTGTTTCCTCCGACACGTGAGTTCATATCTTATCTTATGTGAAACATCACAGTCAGTAGATACAGAACTCATACAGACATGAAGAAAAGTGTAATGATATAAACCGTTAGTGTGATGTCTTTATTTTTATTCACTGTTAGGAGGAACAGTTTGGTATGTACGCTTTATACAGCAAAAACAAACCCCGATCAGATGCCCTGTTAACAAGTCACGGCAACAGTTTCTTTAAGGTGAGACTCGTGGTTTCTTCATGGTCCTGTAGGCTTGAGTGAATGTGAAGTGAATGTTGTCCTGTTCCTTCAGAATAAACAGCTGGAGTTGGGCGATAAGATGGACCTGGCGTCTTACCTGTTAAAGCCCATTCAGAGGATGAGTAAATACGCTCTTCTGCTGAAGGATCTTATTAAAGAGTGTGGCCATTCTCAAGAGCAGGAGCTCACTGACCTCAGAACAGCTGAAGAGATGGTCAGATTCCAGCTACGTCACGGCAATGACCTCTTAGCCATGGACGCCATACGTGGATGTGATGTATGTGGACGTCATTTCAGTTCATTTTACTGACCGACAATCGCAGCTTGTTTACCAAACATTAACAGTTAACTGATAAGATTTTATTATTCAATTGCAACTGAGTCGTTGATGATTGTCTGTGACCTGATAAAAAAATAAAAATACAAAAAATATAAAATGTAAGTGAATTTGTGCTTAAAACAAGCCAATGGGGTAAGAAAAAAAATCTTGAATTTTTCTTGAATTACTGTAAGTATTTAAAGTAAACTTATTTCAAGATTTTTTTCTTACTTTATTGGCAGATTGTGCTTGTTTTAAGCACAAATTCACTTTTTGTCTAAAAACTAGATTTATTTTTTAGGTCATTTTGCTCATCAAGAAAATACGTCTCGATTTAAGATTTTTAGATATTTGTACTGCATCAAACTCGCATCCAAAATTAGGACAGTGTCTTTACCAGATTAGGTTCAAATAAATTATATTTAAATTTACTTTAAACGTTTCTATAATTTTTCTGTCATCTTAAGCCAAGGCTGGGACTACAGGGGGCTAGGGTGGGCATTTCCCCCCAGAGATTAAAAAACGGAGTGTCTCTTTACACAAATAGTGTCCCTTGTCGGCACACACTGTTTTATATATTGTATATATATTTATGTCTTGAGGTTTTGACCTTGCTGCAATGCATTCTGGGTGAATGACCCTGTATGATGATTGCGTAAGGTTTGTGACTGATATAAAGTCACGCTGTGTTGTGTCGTTCTCAGGTGAATCTGAAGGAGCAGGGCCAGCTTAGATGTCAAGACGAGTTTATCGTCTGGTGCGGACGCAAAAAATACCTCCGCCACGTCTTCCTGTTTGAAGACCTCATCCTCTTCAGCAAGACCAAAAAGATCGAAGGAGGATATGACATCTACATCTACAAACAGTCCTTCAAGGTACAAGCTGTTAATTAATCAACCGGTTCTTTGGGTTCTCCTGACAGCTGTGAAGCTGAAGGTTCTCGTGTATCTTCTCAGACGGCTGAGATCGGAATGACGGAGAATGTGGGAAACAGCGGTCTGCGCTTTGAGATCTGGTTCAGGCGGAGGAAATCTCAGGACACCTTCATCCTTCAGGCCGGTTCTGGAGACGTGAAGGCCGTGTGGACCGCTGTGATCGGTAAAATCTTATGGAGACAAGCCTTACGTAACAGAGGTGAGATGAGACCGGGAGATCTTATATTAAACCATGGATGCATAACACATCCTTATGTATGTACGTGTTGTGTATGCAGAGTTGCGAATGCAGGAGATGGTTTCAATGGGAATCGGAAACAAACCCTTCATGGACATTAAACCCAGCGACTCTGCCATCAGTGATCGAGCTGTGGACTACATTATGAAAGGGTCAGGTAAGACGTCATGTCTGTGTGTAATGAATCACATGTGAAGTGTGAGTCTGGTGATATAAACATACACCGTTAACTCAACCAATGATGTCTGTTTGAGGACAGGACCACCTGATGTTTCTGTTTGATATCATAGTGGTGTAGAAATGACACACTTGACCTTAAAGGGAAAGGACATAGACGTCTAAACCAGAAGAAAACCAGAAAATTAATAGTTCATTAATGGACAGAAGTTTAAAAGAGACGAGATATGTACTGTAGACTCTTCATCTGTTGTAAGAGATCAAACCAATCCGACTTTAGTTTTTATGTCCCTGAGATCTCTGCAGTATTTATATTTGAAGAGTTTGGTTTCAAAACGCGACAAACTGCTTTTTTAAAAAAATGAGTTAATGCCAAAATCAGTAATTTATCAGGTCAGTATTTAAAAGAAAATTCTTAATTTTACGCAAAATCCAATATTTGCCATGTTATTCTGTCATCTTTTTTTCCAAAACGCAATAAATGCCGCTTCTCCTTTTCTGCAGAATGCAATAAATCCGCTCCACAAATCACAGCCCACCATTCAATGCAAACAATGGCGGTGCGTTGAGTACACTCATCTACTTTGTACTTCGTGATCAACAAACAAACAAAAACAAAATAATACTTTAATAGCATTGATAAACCTGTGATGGTTTTCTGTGACGGGAAAGAAACGTAAGCCATCAACAGCTAATAATTTACACGAGAGGCACTCGGGAGACGTGTGCTTGTTCTCCTGACAGCATCAAGCTTCTCATGCTAACACATTGACCCCAGAGGATCTTATGAAAAACTTTACATTATTTTACTCAAAGTCAACGAAAATCAAGCAGGACCAAAACATTTTACAGCTGATCTCTGTGAAAGACGTTAAGCGACGATGTCAAGTATAACCGCGGCAATGACAGTGATCTTAATATGACAAAGTAAGTGTTTTGATTGATTTTTTTAATCATTGTATACCACTAGTCAACTAAATGAATATAACATGGCAAAGATGAATGCACATTTATATATTGATTCAATAGATTTATAGCATTTTGAAAAAAAAGTGGTCATACATTTATTGCATTTTGTGGAAAAAAATATTCGTTTTTATAATAAATCTTTGAAATCAAGTAATGGATTTGAATTTTTTTGTTTTTATAACCTAAAGATGCTATGTGAAAGTTTGTAACAAAAAATAGTGGTTTTCATCTTCTCACTTTCTAGGTATAGAAAACACATTTTTACCAAAATTATTCAAAATGGATTTATTGTGTTTTGGAACCAAACTCTTCATTTGCTCTTATGTGTTTTTGCCAATGACCGTAAAAAAATATGGACGTAGTGTCCGTGACGTCACCCATTGGTTTGTGAAGATCGCTTTTGAAGCTTAAAGTAGGCGTTGCCTGCCGTCGCCATCTTGGCCGCGCGTCCCTGCGAATTTCTCGCGGAAAACCGAAAATGGGTAAAGAGGCGGGACATGGGTGAAGCTGAGGTGAAACCACGCCCGCCTAGCGCGAGTCTAGTGACAGCAGTGGCTGTTCAACCGACACTCAAGTGACCACGCCCTTAATTATACAGAAGTTTAAGGCTTAATATAATTTAAACGGATGAGTTACAAAAAAATTCACCCCCCTCACAGTTGTCATGAAGGGCAAAATAAGCGATATAGGCCAAAAATACTTTATGTACCAGGCTGTAAACATATTATTTTCTACTGTAAAGTTGGCCACTTTTAACATGGGAGTCTATGGGAATTGACTCCCTTTTGGAGCCAGCCTCAAGCGGCCAGTCGATGAATTGCAGTTTAAGTCACTTCCGTGTTGGCTTCATTAGAGAGATCGGAAGGTTGCCCCTCGGTTTTAGCGCTTTGCTTTGCCGTGTTAAAGTCGAGTTATGATTTGTGGCCTCTGTCCATGTGAAAACATTACATCAAGTTTTTGAATCTTTTACATCTCAGATGTTATAAATATCTCAACAGGTGACATGAGGTCATTTTACTGTCCTCAAGAAATATGGTTTACTTAAACGTTGAATGTTCATCTTTTGTGTTTTTTGGCATCATTTAAAGTTTGACTGATCTGTGTGCAGTATTTTTATACGAGTGTGTCCATATTAAAGCCGCTGATGTTTTGCTCATCTGGTCTTTGATGTGTTTGTCCTCAGAATCGAGAATGAGGGCGTCTGTGGCCGTGTCCTCGTTTGATCACTCCACGTCGTTTAAGAGACCTCACTCCACCATCTCTAACAGCAGCTCATCTTCCTCCAGTAGTCAGTCTTCATCATCACTGCTGGGATCTCTTAATCTTCATCTGTACCCTTCACATCCACTGCCCGGCTGTCCCTCTCTCACTCACTGGCCGTACGACTGTATCGAGGAGGACGAGTTAGAGCAAGATTCAACATCACAACCATCCATCAATGAGTCTGTTTGTCTGTCTGTATGATACATTTGATTCATTTTAGATTCATTTGACTGAATCAACATCTCATCTGGCCTTGATCACGCTGGATTTATATATTGTGTGTGTTGGTCATGATGAGGTTGGTGTGTGTGGTATGCATGTGCATGTGCGCTTGTGAGTGTGTGTGTGTGGTGTACGTGTGTGCGGGTGCGTGTGTGTGTGATGTGCATGCGTGCCTGCATGTCCGTGTTTGTGTGTGCATGTGCGTATGTGTCTGTGTGCGCGTGTGTGTGCACGTGTGTGTGTGTGTGTGTATAAATGGCAGCAGTTGAGACAGGAAGTGTCAAACAGGAAGTGGGCCTCTCTCTGTTGGTCTAAGAAATATGGAAACTCAAACACAAACCTCATGTGAGGTGTCAAAGACAAACTATAGAGTTAGAATACATTCACCCAAATAAACCGTGTATTTATAGCTTTATATCTTAATGCATGACTGACTGCTTTTAGAGAGAAATGACTTCATCATTTATTTGTATTATTTTCAGACATTGAAAGTGAATATTAAGTGAGAGTTCAGTCATTGTTGTGTGTTTGGTCAGGATGAAAGGATTATTGTTCAGTCTGAATCACTTTGAAGTGTCTTGTGTGTAATGTTAGAGTTTAATAAAGGTGTTATATTAACAGATGATTGTCTAGTCTCTGAGAACACCGAGTCATGTATGAGTGCGGTCCAGCGTCATCCTGCTGTCATCATGGAGAGTTACGGCAGTGACGGAGGATCGTATCTCTCTTCTCCAACACCGTCTCCATCTCCACCCAAAAACACAACATCTGTCCTGTACCACAAAGAGCAGGAGTTACAGACCGGCAACTTCATTACAGCTGTGAGTTCATTACAGCAAACTTTCATATAATAAAGAACCAGGAGCATCAACATGAACCTATTTTAACTATAAAGATGAGACCTGAGACTCATATCAGCAAAATCACATCAACGCCTTAAAATCTCCCAGTGCCAGAATCGCTTATAACACCCAGCATCAAATACAAAAGATTTACTATAGTAATTATGAAGAACACTGTAGTAACAACCTAACTACAGTACAACATGTTAAAAATCATTCAGCGACTAAATGTGACCCGTGCTGTTAAAATGAGTCTGAATGTGCACCATCTAATTTTAGCTGCAGGGAAATGAAAGTATAAATGTTGATTTAGGCCAAAATTTAGGTTTTCATAAAAATAAGTACATGAAGCCCTCATCTAGTGGTCTCAATGCTCTAAATATTCATTAAACATTTAAACTGATCTTTATTTGTATGTTTTCTAAGAGGTGTAACGTCCTAAATGCTTAATCAATGATGCAACTCCATCCACATGCACGTCTGACATTTTGGTTTTGGTTTTAAAACATGAAGAATTAGAAAATAAAGTGGAGGACTTGCTTGATGTTAAAAGAGTTATTAAAAGCCATAAGACATGAAAATGATCTTCCTCACGGTGACTGACACATCTAAAGCGGTAAAACATCAATATCTCATTTTTGAAAATGGACTCATTTTGCTGTTAGACTTAACTGTAATTTCTACAGTTACTTTCCACAAAATGCCCAGTAAAATACCATCATTTTTTTCCAGTTCATTCCTGTAATATGCATTGCATTATTGTTATTAACATTTAATTTACAGTGATTTACTGTATGTTTTTAATTTGCGGTAGACTGCTGTAAAACAACAGCAGTAGTGCTGCTGTAGTTGAATAAAATAGTGTTATAAAATCATATAAAATGGAAAAATAAAATATATCTATGAAATGAAATACATTTTATTTGTTATGCTTTTAGCAGTGAAGCAAATTTCAAAATGCGACAAGTTTTTCAGCAGTGTTAATCATTTATCCCATAGAGAGGGATTATGGATAAATGCCTGATCATCAGATTTAAATTTGACCTCAAGACTTCAAAACACTAGTGACGCCAAGATTTTGTTCCTCGATTCCCCTTCAAGGCAATATATTTTTTAAAATTAGGTATAATACTGTAAAATGGAACTGCGGTAAGGGCATCATACTGTAAAAACATGTAGAGTTATGGTACTGTAATGGGGCAGTTACAGTAACATGTTGCCAGTGACTTACCACATATATACAATAAAAAGTCTAAATAATGACACCCGACAAGCAGCCACATCACCAAATAATCCTGATTGTGAAGCGTTTGATCTTACTTTAGTTTTCTGTTACTTTGTTTTAGCAGAAGATGACTTCTCATGTCCCATTAAGCTTCTCTACTCTGGTCTGAATAAAGGGTTTAGATCAGTAAGTAGTGTGAGGTCCTCTATAAACGCATGATTTCAGTCCCGACCCGACCCGGGGAATCCTGACCACACTTTTAGTTTATTTCTCGGGCTGCATGTGTTTGCTGTGTTTAAAGGGAATATATGGGTTAATATCAAGCTCATGTCTGTGTAGATGTCAAGAACACACAAATTTAGTTGATTATTAATTAAAGCTCAACGTGTTTTCAGCGAGGACTTGTGAAGTTTGTTGAGGTGTAAAGTGTGAATTGTTCATCTGAGGTGCGGCTGGGTTTATGTTCTTGAGTTTCCCACAGTATATAACACTTACATAGACATTAGTTTGAAAACAACCCATCATGTTCCTGCACAGAGCATCATGCATGTTTACTGTCTTCTGTCTCTACCTGACATACTGCAACACAATGATAGAGTAAAAGTTATTTAAATGCATATAGTTGTGGTTCTGCATGCTGATTGGTTCATTCAGAATGAACATCTATGATCTCTTGACTTTAGGGTTAAAAGTAACGCAGGACAAAAGTAACAAAGTGTTTTTCTCAGAGCCCCGACCACATTTGCATTTCAGGCTATGAAAGCACGTTCAGCAGGTTACCTTTGATAGGGCTGACATCATTTCATCATTGTGTACCGCTGTTAGGTCCGGAAAGCTATTTTCAAGCATATAAAGTTAATTACTGAAGCGGTAATCTTTTCCTTTCCTTATTTCTGGTTTGATGTGTTACAGTACTCATCAATCTACAGGTTATATAGTGCTAAAACAAGTTTGCCTTCTCAGAGTTTTTATTTTTAATTTTTATGTCAGGTGTTGCTGTCGGGGTGAACGTAACTCTTGTTATTTTTGTCCCGCTGCTTTCTGTGTGTTGCAGCATTTATTAAATCCATATTTTAGCTTTTTCACCTCCACCTTTGAATTTTGTAATGTTTCAATCCTGATGTTTTATGCACATTTTAAATGTACGCATAAAAAGAGCTGGAAGGAAACATGACTATACATTGCATTATACGTTGCATATGTTGAGAATTTATATCATGCTCACTTTATTTTATTTAATTTTCATAGTCTTCATACTGTGTGGAACATTGTTTGATTATTGGCTAAAATGTTTGGTTATATTCAACCCAGCAATGGGTCAAAAAGGGACGAGCCAAGCCATTGGGTTAAATTAACCCAGAAAATGGTTATATTTGAACCAACAATGGGTTAAAACGACCCAGCTTTTTGGGTTGATACAAACCAGCATAGGTTAAAATATAACCCAAGGGGCTGGCCTCGTCCCTTTTGACCCAACGCTGGGTTGAAAATAACCCAGAATTATTCAGAGAAACACTTTGAAACATTTGATGGAACTGAAATTTAAAATAGAAAATGTAATTTAACTATTTTTTGCAAAGATTATGGACAAAATATGCAGACATACTAACAAGGTCATCGTCAGGTATTTTTACGAAAACAAGAGTAACACAAAAAAAATCTATCTTGTACTGTTGTGTTGCTTTTGTCCCACCTGACACAGCGGAAACTTAAAATTTGCAAAGTAAAACTATACTGAAGTCGTTTTACATTTGTTCCACCTGATAGACCAGACTTCTGAGTTATTGACCACAACAAAAATATATCTCTGTCTAAAACATTTGCGCCCCTGCTCTTTCCTTTGTGTTATTTGTAAGACTGTCAGCATAGATAATCTGTTAATAATGTTTCTGTTTACACATGACAGATGATTATCTTTAATGGAACAATGGTAAACAGTAATATATGTTTGCACACCTGATCTGTCAAATATCATAAAATAACCACCAGAGTAATGTCTGTGGTAATCGTGGTATAAGAGGAATTATTTACTCTGAGCTGTTGAATTATAAGAAAACAATGCACATCCGCATTAATATAGAGTTAATATTACTGTATCATCTATAAACTATAACACAAACATTATCAATGTGAATGAATCTGCATTCTAATGATTTTCTGATCTTCTTCTTCACAGCTGTGAGTTTATTGAAGCTGTTGGAGATCAGAGACGTGTGAATGAACAGATGAACTCTTCAGCACTATAAGACTCTTAATAAGACACCGATATTCATCCAGCGATACATCCAGACTTCACTGTTTTTACTTAAATGTTGTTGATATGAATTATGAGCGTTTCATCATGTTTTTTTACATTAACATGTACAGAGACTTACATTGTCATGTGTTTATTCCTTTGCACAGTATTGCTGATTTGTACAAATAGTTAAAGGGTTTAAGGCACTACTAATAAAATCCATTAAGGATTAAACTTTTAATGATGATTGAGTCACTGACGAATAAAAAATGCAAACTGGATTTGATTTCTGTGGTTTATTAAAACATGCCCGCTTTATATCAGGCGTCCTTCATACATTTATTATACAGGTTAACAGGTAAATACAAAAATAAATCGCTATATCATGACATTATTCAGTGCAATGCAAATGTACAGAAATGCAACTTGATGCTTTAGAGGTCATGAAAGAATTCAAACAATATATAAAAAATACAGCTGTAAGCAGAAAATATTTAACAGATAACACATTTATCATCCAATGTTTTGTTAACAAAGTTTTACTGCACAGCTGAAATAATTCATTCAATATCAATATTACAGAATAAGGGTTGTGATGTTTCAGAGCTTCATTCAGTGAAATCTTTAAATGATGTTGGATATTTTGGATCCCTTGTGCTTCAGTTAAAAACATCCTAACATGGTAAAAACTCTCTCTCATGACAGTCATTACACACAAATACTCTTTTAGATTCTATCAGAATTGAGATTTCTAAAAAAGCATTAGATGAGAAATTAGTCACAGGCTTCCCACAGTCAAAGATACTTCTGCCTTTAACTTCTTTATTTTTACCAGGGTCAGTGCTATTAAGAAATAACACAAACATTTCCAGTAATGTCTGAATGATTGACAGATAAACGTCAATCAATGTTTATGATTCCGCTTTTTTTCTTTGTAAATGAAGAAAATTAGAAGTGAAGCGATGATCAAGTCCATCAGCGTAACACACAACACCAGAACCTCCATCTGCATCACACAAACACACACACACACACAGACACATCAGCAAACAAACAAACACATTTACACATTTCCTGTGAATCATTTCCCATTTACAATTTCACTTTAATGCTATTGTTGCTGTAATATTTAGTTATTTTTACCATTTCAATTTAGCACTTTGTCCTTAAATGGTCATAAATGTAATTTCACAAAAACAAAAATCATAGAGGTCCTAAAATATATTTAAGTTTCATGCAAATATATAGTTTGTTTATTGTTTGATTTTAGTCTAAAATATGATCTATGTTTCAGTAAGATTTACTCAATATGCTGTATTTAGTTACAGTATTATTTGACTTTAATAATGCAATAATATATCATCAGAAACATTAATACACTTACATAAATACATATTTTTTTAAAAGCAGAGAATAAATATGAAGCGTTTGTGTTTATAAGTCATATCTAATCCAAAATACCTTAAACTGGATTGGGTTTTGACTATTAGTGAGATCAACAGATAACAGAATCACTCCAATCGCAGAAAAAAACAAACATCCAATATTAGCACAGAAGCACGTCTGAAACAAAAAACAGCTGATTATTACATGAAAAACTTCATTTATTCAAATTAATTTATTACTGCATACACTCACTTGCAGAAGATCCGGGTGTTTGTATAGAAGATTAGACAAGATTCCTGTAAACATAAACTGAAAAAAAAAAGATTGTTATATTTTATATTTGTCTCTAAATCTAAAATACATGCAACGATATACATTTCAGAATGTTCTTTTCCTATTAAATATATAACTGTGAAGATAAATGCTCACCAGGATTCCAGTCAAGATGGGAACTCTGAATAAAGTCAGAAGAAATTGACCGATATTAAAGGACGCAGCAAACACGGCTCCAATACAAAAACTCAAGATTCCACTCGAGGCCTGAACAGCCTGAAGAAAACACAAACATTTATCATCTCACCCGTTTGTTTGTCAATGGCAGCATAACATAATAATAAATAATCTTTTAAAATAATAAAGCAAGAGATTCATACGGCCCAACTGGCAGGCCCCTTCTGTAGGAAGCTGTGAAGAACTGGCACAACTCCAGGTAAAGGTTCACTGGCGCGGTAATGTTTGACCAGCGGCTGACTATCTGTGTCATGATGCTGAATGTCCATCGCAATGTCTACAGACGCCATCTCTACTCGATGTGAGAGATCAAAGATTTTCTAAAGCAGAAACATATCAGACATATGAAACCGATATTCACTTTCTTTTCCCCAATATATTTCTCTTCAGATCAAGATATTGTGCAGCTTTTGTAATCAAAGTATGATGTAAAATAAAACTATAAAACATGAAGTATGTATGGACTTTAAATACAAAACATGCAAAACATTCAAAATGATGGTGGTGTTAGAAATACTGCAAATCTTTAACAGTTTGAATGTTTCTGCTCTTCGTCACAGCTTTAGTTTAGTGAAAGACAATTGTATATATTGAAGTATGTAAAGATATGACTTTATAAGCGTCTTACCAGCAGTGTCTGTCTTCCGTATTACATGCAAGTGAAGATCAGATGCATCAGTAGCCCTGCATGGGTGTTTTTCTGATACACAAACCACAGCTTCATGTGGTTGCCCAAAATAGGAACTGTGATGAGACACTTTGATGAAGACAGCAGTTTGAGCTCCGCTTCTCATAAGAACTTCTGCAATCTTTAATACTTTAATTCATTAAACAGAAACTCTCAACAAGCAGCAGATCAACAATCATCGGATTATAATGTAAGAGTGATTTTCTTTTAGATCAATCTTTCTCTTCTGTACTTCACCGTCATTTTTGAATTTATTAAATAAAGATTAATAACCCAACAAACAAAAACTTATGCTCTAAGGTAAAAACAAAACAAAACATTTTCAATGTTAACATGTATTTCCTAATTTATTTGTGAATTAAAGTGGTTGGGTGTGCGTTTTTAAGCCAAACTAATGCTGACAAATGTTTATGTGCTATGTAATTTAGGTTAACACTTTATAATAAGGTTGTATTAGTTAACATTAGTAAATGCATTAACTAACATAAACAAACAATGAAGAATATAGTTTCAGCATGTATTCATTTATGTATTAATGTTAGTTCATGTGATGTATTAATTAATGTAAACAGATATAACTCTTGATTTTATAAATGTATTAGTAAATGCCAAAATAAACATAAACTAAGATGAATAAATGCTGTAGAAGTATTGTTTATTGTTAGTTCATGGTAGCTGTATTAACTAATTGTTAACAAACACAACCTTACTGTAAAATATAACCTGATTGAGAAATACTTATTTAATTAAATGTTAAAATGAGCTGTTCTGTTATAAGTTATACACTGTAAAAAATACTGTATTATTGGTTATTACTGGCAACTAGCTGCCAGTGACTTACTGTAGATTTTACATTTATGTTATTTACTGACAACAGTTTTTTTAAAGTTAAATACTCATGAAACATTTTCAGTCTTTATCTTCTACAGTAAGTTACTGGCAACCAACTGCAAAATTACAGCTAATTCCTTTACAGTGTACATTTCATTTAATCCATGTCCAAGTTATTTTTAGCTTGAAGAAAATTATTTACATTTTTAAGCCATTTTATTGTACACTATAAAAATTGCTGGGTTATTTTAATTTAACCCATGCTGGGTTATTTTAACCCATTGTTGGGTCAAATCTAAACATTTTCTGGGTCGACCCAGCTGCTGGTCTCATCCATTTTTGACCCATCACTAGATGAAAATAACCCAGCATTTTTTTGGGGTGTAGTTTATCCAGAAATGAATAATTTGCAAACTTCCTCTGATGTCCTGAATGTTTGTGATCTGAAGTATATTTGATCCAGTAGTATATGATGATATTTCTCATTCTATCAAGCAGTGCGTTCTGAACAAATGCGTTACACATTTAAGCCAGATGACTGTATGGTCATCACTATCCCACTGGGAAAACTTCGAAATGTCGGAGACGGTCAGCTGATGCCGGAGAAATTCACCTGCGTCTTCAAAGATGCCTACAAGGTTTTTCTTAAAGGACGACCAAAGGAACTTGGGGTACACAAAACGTTACAAAACTTACAAAAATTTCTGATAATATTTCATTTTAGAAATAAATGAAGACTAAAAGACTTTTTGATTGTTTCGATTCAGCTCTTACAGTTTTGATGTGATATTTATTTGTGTTTCAGGCAGCACAGTGCAGTATCGGGGTGTTTGTTATTTGTGTTGGTCTGCTCATGACACTTCAATATAACTCAGATCATTTAATCTACGCTGTACCCAGCGCCCTTGTGAGTACACATCTCATTAAAATCAAATAAAGCAATGATTTTCAGATTTACTCAAGCAGGTGTTTGTGTTTGTTTAAGAGATCTTGTCTGTATCTTCATCCCTGATGTGTTTGATGTTGTTGTAGTTTGTTGCAGCCGGTATATTGAGCTGTGCAGCTGGTAGTTCACCTGTGATGCCCGTGGTTTGTCTTCATACAACAAATTTTTATTATTCTTTTTTATAATAATGAAAACTGAATAACTGGTTTATATTTTTCCTCTTTTCTTAAAGGTCAAACTGTCGTTTATATTCAACATTGTGTGTCTTTTCTGGGCTCTTGCTGCTATTGTTATTTGCATAATAGTACCTACATTATCACCGTATTCATCAGACGTAAAGTATTTTATTTTATGACCTTCAAGCAAACATGCACATTCGAATGGATGTTTATTCAACCCAACATTTTGGTTTATGTTGAGTTTATGATTTATGTTTATCTTTATACAGTATAATATGTTCATTGGGCTAAAGATTGTTGTGAGCGTCCTGTGTGGATTTGAGTTGATTCTGGCTGTTGTCCTGATCTACTGGGGGAGTAAAGCCGTCTGCAGACCTCATTTCAATACTCTGGTAATAAAGAACCTTCTTATATCTCATCTTTCAAGTTTTATATACATCAAAAATTTCAAAAGGTCTTTTTTTATTTCATTGCAGCCTTTGATCACTATCAAGCAGGATGCTTAAACGGATGTTTGAATTTTGAGAAGATTTTCTCTGTATAGGGTGTTTTTTTATTTAACCCTAACCCTAACTTTTTTAATACTAGTTAACTGGTAGAATATTGTATAATTACGCTGTAAATGCCAAGACCTTGAGTTTAATTCTCAGAGACTGCATACATGAAATGTATATGTTGAATGCGCTGTACATTGCTTTGAATTAAAGCATGCAAATGTATCTGTACACTGTCAGAAAAAAAGGGTTAAAAATTAACCTTTTCTGTCGCTGGGGTGAGGTGTACTAAACATAATATAATTTTGTACCTTTTTGGATACATTACTGTACCTTAATGATCTATTGTCTATCTTTAAAGGTACAGTTAACTGTTTAGTACAAAATTGTTTCTTAATGTACACAATAGGTCCTGAGGGTATAATATTTTACCCCAAAAGGTTAAATATTTCCAGGTAAAGTTTTAAATCTTTTTTTCTGACAGTGTAGTCATGATAAGCTTAAATTATTTGAGTAATATGCTCAAATTAAAAGTCTTTTTTATCATCTGTTTGTGTAAATATCTGTCTTATATCATCTTTTATTAAAATCACCACCTGCTATATGAGGTCCTGTAGCCATGAATGTGTGAGGATAAGATATTAAACATTTTACTTTGACTTAAAATGATCTTCTTCTAAACTGTACATGTATTGGTTTTACAATGAATACACTCTAAGAAAGGATGTGTTAATTTTTTACACATTTGTTGTGTTGTTTAATGTTACTTAACACATTATGGGGTGGTTTTCTGGACAGGGATTAGCTTAAGACAGGACTAGGCCTTAGTTTAATTAGGAAATCTAACTAGTTTTAACAAACATGCCTTACTAAAAACATTACTTGTGTGCATTTTAAGGCAAAACAAAGAGCACTGATGTATTTTAAGATACCGCTCAGTTCCCTGTTCTGTCACGAGTCTATAGCGCTCTCAACATGAATTCAGAAAGAAATAACTCGGCCCATATGAGAAATAAGTTTTCTTTTAAACTTCAACATGTAGGGTTAGTTCAAAAGCGAAAATTCTGTCATCATTTTCTTCCCTCTCGTGTTGTTCTAAACCTGCTTGAGCCTCCCCACTCTGTTCAACACAGAAGAAGACACTTTGATAAATGACGGCAACTACACAGTTGAAGCTATATTGACTTCCATGTTATGTTTTTTCTTACTATGGAAGTCAGCGGGTACCATCAACAAAACATCCTCCCCCGTGTTCAACAGAACAAAGAAACTCAAACAGGTCCAGATCAACACGAGGATGAGTAACTGATTTTGGGTGAACTTTAGGGTTTAGATTAATCTGAGACTAGGCCTTAGTTATATTAGGTGTGCATCTTGACACAAAACAATGAAAACAATGAGACTGATATAAGATGTGTCAGTAAAGTTTTTGTTTTAATTAAGGCAGCTCAAACATGCATTTTAGTCTGGGACTAAGATAAACCCTGTCCAGAAAACCACACAATTAAGGATTAAGAACACAACTTATTGCATACAAAAACTAATCCTGGTAGGTAAAAATATTCATGTTATAATTCCCTAAATCTAGTTAATTTGCATCTGAAATGGTGCTGTTTGGTTAGTTGAAACAGTGTCTAAAGCGTTAAGTAACAGACATCAAATGAACTTTTAAACCAAACTATCGCTAACAAATAGTTTTTTATTTATCTGCTATAATTATTGTTATGCTTCATATTATTGTGTGTCTGATATGTGAATAATTAACACACAATTAATTAATAATTCAAATAAGTCATAAATTAATATTTTTTAAATTAATATGTAATCCTCAACAATTTCATATACAAAATTATAGCCAACTGTTTACGGCACTAATAGATCATTTATATCTGTCAATTTTTAATTAATTTATTTATTTTATATATTAGCCAAAAATGAACCCTGTGCTGTAAGTTTGTTCATTTTTACACTTCTATAGAGTGAAGACGAAGGCTGCGTCCAAATACCCACACTTGTGGTCTTGGCCACTCAAAAGCACGTGCACATCACAGGAAATAATTGAGCAAAACAGTCCCATGTCTTAAAATTGTCAAAGTGCAGTGCCCTTAACCCACACTTACTGCTTCTGAGAGGTATTTAAGGCTAAGTGTATGCTTCAGGTTCTGCATGTAAATCATAAAAATTTTGGCCAAACCTCGAAAGATGTCTCAGAAACTTTTAATTGTAAATTAATAAATGGATATTACATATATTGGTAGTGTTGCACATTTCATTGGTGCAAACATTGTTGTGTTTTTTAAAACATCTGAATCTGCTTTTATCACATAATTAGAAACAATATTAATTGTGTGGTTTATTTAGGCACTATTCAATAAACAATAAACTTTAATAAAGCTGCATGCACAAAATGAAGAGGTTTTTTTCAAGTGCTTCAGAAAGTTTCAGATAAGTGTAGATTATAATCAGCTTATACCACGGGTCTGTCGAATGCTGCATTCTGATTGGCTGAGAAATGTTCTATGGGTGTTGATTCTTTTTCTGTAAACCGCACACCTAACTTTTCAAATGTCTTAAAAATAGGCACCAGAGCAATGTTTGTGGTAACCGGGGTATAAGAGGAATAATTGACTCCGGTCCCCTGAATTATTTGAAAATAATGCACACCTGCGGTGTAACGGCACTCCGCTTCGCGTTGTGCCGCATTACCACCTTGGTGTGCACTATTTTCTTACAATTCAACGGCCCGTCGTCAACTATTCCTTACATATGTTTATGCTTTTTTATGCAAGACAACGCTCCATCACATGCATCAAAGTACTCCACTGCATGGCTGGCATGTAAAGGCCTTAAAGATGAAAAACTAATGACATGGCCCCCTTCTTCACCTGACTTAAACCCTATTGAGAACTTTTGATCCCTTCTTAAGCAGGACATTTACAGTGAAGGTAAACAGTACACCTCTCTGAACAGTGTCTGGGAGGCTGTGCTTGCGTCCGCACAAAATGTTGGTTCGGACCGGATCGGGAAACTGACTGGGTCCGTGAATGGAAGGCTTGTGACTGTTATCGAAAAGAAGGGTGGCTATATTGGTCACTGAGTTTATATATATTTTTATTTTTTATTGTTTTATTAATTTTTTTTGTAAATGTAGAGTTTTTTTATTATTCTCACTTTATCAGGTGAAAAAAAACCAAGTGAGATGGTAAAATCTTTGTTTTTCATTTAGTTGCCTAATAATTCTGCACACTAATAGTTGCCTAATAATGATGTACATAGAAATATTCTCTTAATAAAGCCAACATTTCACTTTTACTACTTAAATGTTCAGGTTTGAGGGTTTGTTAACATTTTGAATTGACCAAGAGCACTGTAGTTGTACAACAACAAAAGTAATCCTCAAAAATACAACTTGCCTAATAATTCTGCACTCCCTGTATCATAAGTAGCCTAAATAAAGGATTGACATTTGAACACTTCCTAAGTCCCATCAAGTGAATAATTTTACATACACGCTTGCGATCTTCACACCCACTTAAACACTTGAGCCAAATACAGAAAACACGTCATGTACGTAATCAAGTGGTCAAGTGCAAAGACCGCAAGTGTGGGTATTTGGACGCAAAAGTGGAACCATGTGAAGTCAAGAGAAAGTGACGTCACACACCCATCCACTACAATCACTCAGTGCAGCATTTATTTGCTTAATTTTGTATCCTACACATCATTCACACATTATTTAACTTTCACTGTAGTATCAAGATAATGTTTGTTTGCCCTCAATATAACTTACTGGAAACTTACTTCACTCAGCATCCGTGCTCGTTTCATTGTGTTTTTGACCCTAACGGCTCTCCATAGCGCATGCGCGTTCACCACAGCCCGCACACCAATGGACCGCAAGATCTGTCCTTCTTCACCTAAACTGTCTGCCATCTTTCTTTCTATCTCTACGCACACTGAACGGTTGACTCGCTAACGAGTTTCATGCATTTGACACAGGTCAGGTAGAGCATTAGTGCAGCTGCAGCTGCATGCGCAGACAGAGGTGACGAGCACAACTTAGTGCCGTTATAGACGTCATCACAGATCTCCAGCATGGCGTCCGCGCAGAGATGTCAGACTCCCAGTAAAGATGATTTGTATTATCGGATGCATTTTCATATGATGAACGAGCAGCAGGTGGAGGACATCACCATCGACTTCTTCTACAAACCGCACACCATCACACTGCTCACATGCACCATCCTCAGCCTTATGTACTTCGCGTTCACGCGGTGAGTGATTGGTGACGCAACACTGACAACGATACAATGATACACATCCAATGTCACACACACTGTAACAACATAAACAAATACACACACAGTTCTGTTTGTTCAGTGTTTCAGTCGTCAGTTATTGTTTAGTGTGTGTCGTGACGCATCAGGTTTGTTTTATGTTAAGTTTAAGCTCATCTGTATGCTAGTGTCACTCGAAACATCAGAAATACAGATCGTGTGATATTCTAGTAAATATCTAGTTATATTCAAACTAAAATGAATGCCTCCCTCACCCTAAACTAGCACTAGCATTAGCACATTATTCTTCAGGGCTGATGATGGGAAACATTTAAAGGTGCCAAAGAATGCGTTGAAAGATTGCTTGATATCTACACAGAAGGTTTGTGGTTTATTAAGTGCAAAAATGATCCAGAGTCAGTTTTACATGTCCATTTACAACCCTAGGATTTGCCTTTAGAATGGAATGGTCTATTATTACCTTATTTGGAATGATCATGATCATGAATAATAATGTTGATCTGCTCTGATTGGCTGTTTCTCCTTCAGTAGCTCTTTGTGTATGTAAAAAGATCTTATGTTTGAGTCTGTATCAGATGAAGATACAGGTTTTGAGGAATAATTAATTGTTTGGAGTGTGTATGTTTTTTCAGTATGGACCTGCAAAATGTAACTGTAACGTCAATAGTAGAACTTCAGCCTAAACGCTAGCATAAAACCTTAACTAGCATATAGCGCTAACTCAGCAGTCACAACTTTGTTTTTATCATTGTAACAACATTGTAATTAATTTAATGTTGTGGTGTACATCTGGACTGTAACGTCACAGTTGGTGTTATGTTGAGATTGGTCTGTTTTCCAGCGCTCTTTTACATGCACAAGATTTACATAAGAAGGAGGAAACAATCGTGAGGCTCATGATATGTCATTACCATCTACACAACTCTTATTATTCATCTATGCCTACATAAATACAGTTTTACATTCTACGGCACCTTTAACTTTCTTATTTCGTGTTTGATATGTTAAGAGCTTCAGGAGTCACACACACTGCACATGATCACATGACCAAACATTACTTTATTCATCATCTGATGAGTTCAGTCTTTGTTATAACACAAGAACGACATTAATTCTTTTAAGTGTATTACTGCATGATTTATGTCTGATGTAAACTGTGAAGGACTGTAGTTGTGGGTGTGTGACTGAATCTTTCCCTTCCAGAGATGATGGAAATCCAGACAGTAACGTGTGGGTGGGTCTCATCCTGGTCATCTCCTTCTTCCTGGTCATCAGTGTTCTTGCCTTTCCTAACGGTGAGCGAGAGAGAGAGAGAGAGAGAGAGAGAGAGATGCAGGGATGGATGCAGGTTAATAACAGTTTGGTTTGCTTTCAGGGCCCTTCACGAGACCTCATCCGGCAATATGGCGCATTGTGTTCGGTAAGCATCACTGTTCTGTAGATGGGAATGTGGGCAGAAATGTGCATGTAGTATATATATGTCACAATCTTAATGGGGTAAAAATATGTTTGATTTTCTTTGAGTAGAAATAGATTTCTTATGATTGTGGGATTAAATGATAAGATTATATGTGGAGTTTTTCTAAAATATGTTTTCTTTGTGTTTCTATATTAATAATGTAAGTAAAGTAATAACATAGTGTTGAGTTTCATCTCAGAAGTGCTTTAGGTGTTTGTGTGTAAAATGGTTTGTTTGTTTGTTTTTCAGGGTTGAGTGTTCTCTACTTCCTCTTCCTGGTTTTCATCATCTTCCTGAACTGGGATCAGGTGAAAGCGCTGATGTACTGGCTGGATCCAGACCTCCGCTATGCCAAGAGAGAAGCTGATATAATGGTTAGTGAGGGTTGGGCATATAGTTTGTTTCCTGGTCTGTCTATGGTGAAGGGTTAGCCACGAGTTCATACTTGTTGTTGATGTAACTAGAGTTGCAAAGGGGGAGAAACTTTCCGTGGGAACTTAATCTGGAGAATTGTGGAAATATTCCAAATTGGAAACTTAACAGTTTATGAGAATTAACAGGAATTTAGGGGAATTATTTGGAACAATTTGATCAAAAATCCTTTAAAAGTCATTCTAATATGAATGATTTCTGAATGATTTTTGATAGATAAATGCACAATAGCTTACACACAGCACAAGAAGTTGTAAACTAATGAATGTAATTAGGGCTGCACGATTTGGGTAATTTTTCCCATTGCGGTTATTGGTGCTAATATTGCGATTATACTAAATGGTATCATGAGTCAACTTGATGGGTTTTAAGGAAAATCCACACACAGTTTAGCTAAAATGTGTATTTGTAAAACTATAAATGTTTTCGTATTGCCACGTGATGTAACAACTGCTCAGTGTCAGTAATCCTAAATCCAAAATACCGCCATACAACAGACATAGAGGTTTTTTTAGCTACCAGATCACTGTCAACCTCCTCTGCATCCATCTTCGGTCTGGTATAAGTGAAGACGCACACCACGCACGTGCATGCCACACGTGCACTGCCTTTTTTGTTCGATTTTCTTTCTTTTTTAATCAGCAAGGAAAATCATCAAACTGTTATCAAAGTCCACACATTTATTTATTTAATATAATTGCAACTTTTTGCCGTCATATAATCGCACAGGCTGACATCGCGATTGCGATGCGATTAATTGTGCAGCACTAAATGTAATTTATGTAAATACATGCAAAGATGGACATTTTGACATTATTTTGGGTGTAGGATTCAAGAAATTATCTGTGCATGAAAGAATGTGCAGGGTGGAAATTCAGCTGAAATTGTATTTAAATCTTGTTTTAATTAAATACAATTATTCTGCAGGATTTTTTAAACTAAATTTAAATTCCCTGTTATAGGCAACTTAAATTCCCAGATTATTTCCATAAATTCCCGTTAAAGGCGGGGTGCATGATCTCTGAAAGCCAATGTTGATTTTTGAAATCATCTAAACAAACACGCCCCTACCCCAATAGATTCTGCACCTTCTTTTGATAGACCCGCCCCACACATATGCAATCCAGATAATGTTGCCGACTTTCTTTTCCAAAGGGTTTTTCAAATATCATGGATCCGCCTTTAATTCCCATGGAACGTTTCCAGCCTTGAAAATTCCTGGAATTTTGCAACCTTAACAGTAACTATGTATTTATATTTTAATCTGTGTAACACAACAAGTAATAGTTCATAATGAGCAGCCGAGGTTTAATAAATGCTTTCAATAGTCCCTTTCACACATACCGTCTTTACTGGTAATTTACTGGTAAATTGCAGTTAACATGTCATGTGTGAACAGAACCTTTCCGGTAAATCAGTGCTCCCAATTTACCAGTAAGACCGGTTGTAAGATTACCAGTAATTTACCGGTAAGCACTGTGTGTGAACGAAAAATATAGCATTACCGGCATTTAGAACGGACGACGTCAGACCGTGCTGACAGATCGGGCCAATCAGAAAGTTTTTTATACAGGTGACGCGGTTTCCCCCAGACTGTTTACAGACGTTTCCACACACATGTTGCTTAAAAGTCGAGCACACCTGAAGTTAACATCCACATTTCTTCACCAAAGTTGTTTAAAACAGCTTACCATCTAATTGCCAAATTGCCGACGTCCTTAGCACACCATCTGTGAAGCCTAATGTGCAAACCCGCAGATTCCGTTTGACGCCGCCTAACGCAATGTTGTTTGGTCACGAGCAACTTCGCGACCGTTTGCCAAAGATGTGAAAACAACAAAATACAGACCGTGGATATTAAGTCATAACCCGCCGTTTACAAATACGACACGGACGGAGCTCGCCGGCCGCGCGCCACAGGTAACTTCCGCTTTCTCTCCGAGTTTACCGGTATTTTGATACTGATGTGTGAATGATGTCTTACTGGTAAAAAGACGGAGCGTCACTGCATGTGTGAACAGCACATTTTTGTATTTACTGGTAAATTCATTCTGGGAAATTCGTGGTAATTTACCAGAATTACTGTGTGAAAGAGGCTATTGTTATCTGAAAGTTAGTGTATGTTATCTCCTGACACATCCGTGATGTGTTATGATGTTGTGATGATTGACAGGAGTATGCTGTAAACTGTCACGTGATCACCTGGGAGCGAATCCTCAGTCACTTTGACATCTTTGCGTTCAGTCATTTTTGGGGTTGGGGTATGAAGGCTCTTCTCATCCGCAGCTACGGCCTTTGCTGGACCATTAGCATCACGTGGGAGCTCACAGAGGTAAGAACATGATGCATGTGATAGTCAATAACACCACAGACTGATGGACAGAAATGCTCACCATTGTTTATTGACGATGATTTAATAAAGAAAACTCGGCTCTTATAACCAAAAACTTCTCTTATTTTATAACTTTCTTTCCAAACTTAGTGAGCTTCCTTCTTAGGCAACTTATTAAGGTATTACAGATGTTTCACACATCTGGCTGTAATGCATTTGATGCTGCCTGTTATCTAGGGCTGTCAAAAGATTAATCGCGATTAATCATAAACAAAATAAAAGTTTGTTTTTGCATAATATATGTGTGTGTGCACTGTGTATAATTATTTTTTACACATGCATGAATGTAAGAAACATTTGTGTGTGTGTGTGTGTGTGTGTGTGTGTGTGTGTATAAATATATATATTTAGATTTTGATATATTGAATTGTATATATACATAAAAAATACATAAACAACATGTTTCTTAAATGTATACATGTATGTATGTATTTATATATTCATAATAATTACACACACAAATATATTTTTTATTTTGTAAGTTATTAATCACGATTAATCTTTTGACAGCCCTACTGCCATCTATGCTCATTTTAGCCCCGCTGCATGTAAAATCTTACACACAGCTCACATTTCACATAGGATGCAGCCCTTAAATGTAGCTGCCTAAGTAGTATACTAGTAGGGATCGAGTACTAGTGATATAGTAGTAAACTAGTGCTTTTCTTGTTTATAAATGGTATAAAATCAATATAAGTTTCTGTCCACAGCTGTTCTTCATGCATCTTCTGCCTAATTTTGCCGAGTGCTGGTGGGACCAAGTGATTTTGGATATTTTGTTGTGTAATGGAGGAGGCATCTGGCTGGGAATGACCGTCTGTCGTTTCTTAGAGATGCGCACGTATCACTGGGCCAGTATCAAGTGAGTTGATGTAAGATCTGATGATGTGTTATGATGTTTACAGTGACTGATGAAGATCTGACCATCATCTTCATTCTACAGAGACATCCACAGACTCACAGGAAAGATCAAACGTGCTGCTTTACAGTTTACACCCGCCAGCTGGACGTACGTGCGCTGGTTTGATCCTAAATCTTCTTTCCAGAGGGTGGCTGGAGTTTATCTCTTCATGATTATCTGGCAGGTTAGTTGGTTAAAATAAACGCACGTGAGTGATTCTCAAGAAATCCAGATTTAGAAGGTGTCCAGCATCAGAATTTTTTTGCACATATAAGATTAAGGTCTGAACTTACTATAATCATTATTTTTAGAGGATATAATAATTAAAATTTTTTAGATTATCATTATCAAAAATGATCAGTACCGCAACATGATATTACATTAAATATATGCATTTACAAACTCATGTTTCGGTAATGAGAATTAAAAAGTTTTAACTTTTATCTGGAGAGAAAAATAAGAACTGCTCACCTGGTAGCCATCTTGAGTGTCACAGTCAATTTTGTCCCAACAATTTTTTTTTTAAATGTTAGTTCTTTGAGGACTTAAACAATGATTGAAAATTGATGCGGAGGATGAGAAAATTGGTCTTGGACACATTTATATTCCTTATTATTGTCTCTACATTTACCAATGATGACCAAATACCAAATGTTTCTTTACTGTAAATGTTTATAGTATAACATGCACTGAAAGTTTTTATTTTTTAGATTTTTTAATTATAAATATTTCCATGTCAAAGTACCCAAATCCAGTCATGGACATGTTGCGGTAATGATAATTATCCCCTTAAATGTGGAAAAACAACAAAATTGGTTTGTATGATGTCATTTGAAATCATGTGCAAAACAGTACATGAAGAGATGTTTGTAACTGTATGCTTCTTATTTTGATAGCATTTACTTTTTTTATCAAAATGTTTCATGACACCTCATAAGTCTAATTTGGCGAGTATCACCCACATCCACATTATCATGGTAGTTATAGCCACACAAACCACTTTCTCAGACGTCTGCGCTCAGATCTGTTTGGCTGGCTTTATGCATCTTTTTTACTTTTTGAAAGAAAGATTGGAACATTCTGGAGCGATGGCTTGCGAGTACATTAACAGTTTGCTAGGTTTACCTAAATATTCCAGAAAGTCTTTTCATCAGTGAGTGAGTGGTGTGGTGTTGTATTGGTTTGAATGAAAACTATGATATTTTTGCCCATTTCACACATAAAGAATGATCTAGAGGAGGAGGAGGAGGGGGTCAGTCTGATGCACACTAGATACCATCACCCTAACCCGTTGCCTTGGTGATGAAAGGACATTATTGTTTAAAAGAGAGGCGGTCCTGGTCTTGCTCTGCTATTCAGGGCCCTTTAAAGAGTAATGGAATGTTTTTGAAAAGGAATTTGGAGGAGGGGGAACAGAGGTCTGTGAGAAGACTCTTCAAAAACTGAAATTAGTTAACAAATGATTAATAGAGATTTTACTGGATGTGAATCAGTCAAACAGACTCAGAAATATACACTCTTAGAAAGTATGTGTTCATTTTTTTACACATCTTTGTGTGTTAAGCTTTTAACACATTATGTGTCATTTTGTGTTGATTTTGTGTTAAAATATTACACATTATATTATATTTATGTTGTGTTAAAAGGAACACAAAATGTGTTGTTTCAATAATAAGAGATGGGTTGATTCTGGGACAAAGCATTTAATGTGTTCTCCCAGAATCAACACTAATGTGGTGTTTTTAACACGTTCGTTCTAAGAGTGTATGGAGACATTTCACAAAACATCTGCCACAATATTCCCGTCCTTTAGCTTTAAAAGTCCCCATGAAATCAAAACGGCCTCTTCTTGCTGCAGTGTTTATTATTAACAGTTTATCTGTGTTTGTGTGCGATGGATTACAAAACTCACATTATAAAACGGTTAGTTCCAATCCTTGATTCTGATTGGTCAATAGGTGTGCTTTATTCACGATGAAACACTGCTATGGCCGCTTCACCCAACGGTTCTATTTAATATCACTGCGCCCTTAGCAACACCCTTAGCAACACATAAACATATAATAAGACAAAGGCTGTTTCTCAATTCCAAGAACGCAAAGAACGGACTTGCGTCCTCGTGGAGATCGGTCTTGCCAGGCGACCTTGGAAGAACGAACTCGGAAGTTTTGCCGCAATGACTTCTGGGGCGTAAAGCGATTTCAGCAAGTCTGCACTCGATGCATCCTCGATATCAAGAACACATCCGGGTATTTTCATGCGTCCTCTGTCCTTGCGTTCTTGAGAATTGGAATGAACTTCGACCGTTAATGATGACGTAGAGCGAGGACACGAGGACGCAAGATCGCTGAAGAACGCATATTGAGAAACAGCCATTGTCTAAGAGCAGTTTGTTGTTTTTATTTGAGCTTTCATGTTGTTGTTCGCAGTCAGGGACTATTTTTTCTAGCGGAAGGAATGCTTTTATTGATTTAACTTCATGAAAGTTACACTAATATTTTTTTACTTTAATATTGTGTGGTAACCGTTTTATAAAAGCAATAAGGTACTCGAGGCAAGTGCTGAAACATGAATAAGTAACGGCTGAAGGGGTTGCAGGCACTCCGCTTCGCGTCGTGCCTAACAACGCCCTTCAGCCGTTACTTATTCACGATACAGCACAGCCTCTCGTACCTTATTGCTTACGTACGGATCACATTATGGTTTTTTTTTAGGCACGTATCGGGTTATTTTTCGGATCAGTAAAAAAAGGATGGGAAAAATCTAATAACAAATCAAGAAATTACAAAGTCGCACATTAAGTAAGGTCTAAAATTATCATTAGGTACAGAAATCGAATCAAATGAATAATTACACTGTATTTATTGTTTTTTATTGTATTGATTAAATTTTTTTTTTTTAGAGCTACAGAAGAGATGTTCTCTTTGTCTTGGATTGATTGATTAACATAAATGACACAGACTTAAGTAGGTTAATTGAGGTTACTGTCTCTTTAAGAGAAGCACAGACTGGTTTCTGCATCTAATCTGTACACACAGTTAAGACATAAACAAGTTTTTTTATTAGAAAAAGAATACTGTGAAGATCATTTTATTTGTATGTCAAGAACAGAAAGATTTTATGTTCGCTTGCTCTTTGAAACGCATCTCTCCGTGTATGCACTATTGAGTGCCCTTAAACACACACAGACACACAGATGGAGGGCGAATTACAAACGGCGCAGCATAAAACATTGTTCCACATAAAGGGCCCAATTTTAACAATCTGAAACGCAAGTGCGAAGCGCAAAGCGCAAGTGACTTTGTGGGTGGATCTTGGGCGCTGTTGCTATTTTCCCGGCAGGAGAAATAAGTCTTGCGCCGGGCGCAAATCAATAAGGGGTTGGTCTGAAGTAGGTTCATTATTCATAGGTGTGGTTTGGGCGTAACGTCAAATAAACCAATCAGAACGCTATCCAACATTCCCTTTAAACGCAAGGGCGCAAGTTCTATGGCGGGTTGCTATTATTATGACGGATTTACGAGGCGCACGACAGGAGCGGTTCACAGCCGAGGAGACCCACGTTCTTGTAAGAGCAGTCAAAGACAGAGAAGTTGTTTTGTATGGGGATGAAAGAAACCCGCCCAAATCAGCGTCCGTTAAACAGGCGTGAGAGGAAATAGCCACAATTGTCTCATCAGCTGCGCCAAGCACTACAATGATGTCAGGAGACGGGGGGATCCCAAGCTTGCCAGCATAAATCGGGCACGCCGGGCACCCAGGAGGACATCGCTGCGTCCCCCCTCACCGCTGAAAGGGTTTTGGGGGCTTTGAAATCGGACCCAAGAAACGCAAGCAAGGTCCAACCCCAAAGTACACTTACAAATCAAGTTCATATACATGAAGGTTTCTTATGAAAACATTTTAATTATTTTTTAGATAAAATAAACGTAATACAGCCACACAACAAACTTATGAAAATATTTTAATCGTTATTTGCATGATAATTGTTTAACGCTGCCACACAAAATAAATAAAAACTATTACCACAATGCTCACCACAATGATTTCCCTTATCTCATGTATTAATATTTTTTATTGTAACAATTTATGATTTAATGATTTCCCTTATCTTATATTTTTTATTGTTACAATTTATGATTTGCAAAAATAACTGTTGCATATGTGTAGATTAGATAAGCAATGCGCGTTGTGCACGCTATACATTATGGTCAAGCATGTGCCCTTAAAATAGCATAATGAACCACGCGCAACGCGCCACTGACTTTAGACTAGTTTTTTTTTGTTAATAGCGCAATTGTTTTTTGAAACTGCAAAATAGCATAAGAGATGATTTGCGCCGGAGCACGCCTTCTTTTTTGCGCTGAACTGCCCAGGGAGCGCAAGTTCATTCCCTAGTTTGCCGACGTGCGTCTGTGGAGGGAAAACCCCGCTGTGCACCGGTGCAAAATACGAAATGATACATGCGTCACTGACAAAGTCAATTGCGCTGGGTGCAAGATAGGGCCCTAAATCTTTACGTTGTTTTTCATTGCTTTGTTCGCCAAATGTATTTGAATACACTACAGTATGACATACAGTGAAACAACTTACACATCAAGAGTTCTGAATCTGCTGAGCTTTGAAGGATGATCACGTCTGATTGTAGCTGGACCCAAAACATTCAACCACAGTAAACTGCTCACTTTAGCGCCTTTTTGCATTTAAATAGTTTAAAATCACTTGCATGTTCACATTTGTAAACCTTTGAAACACATGCAAATGATAAACGTTCCCTTTTTAAATGTGTGTATTAATCCGCAAATCACATGTGAGCCGAACATTGGGTACGGATCACGGATCAACTGCCATCCGTTGCAGCACTACTTTTTATTGGTAAACTTTAATCAAGGTCTGAGGATCTTTCTCTGATGATGTCAGCTTGATGGTGTGGGCGGGGCATCTGTTAACCCCACCCCTTCACTTGTCTGTCTGCTGTGAGTTCCATTTCTGAATGAAACGCCTACTTTTTTATATCCAATCAACTCACAGTGGAAAGCACAAGCCACGCCCACTATTTTCCTTGTTTGATATTCATTTCACTGGGAAATAGATCACAATACAGAAGTAAAGTCGATCACGACCTTCTGTTCACTGGGACAGAAACATTTATATCTCATTGATAAGTTTCTTACATTCTCACTATCTGCTTGTTCATATAGATCAATGGTTTCTAACCCTGTTCCTGGTAATCTAACGTCCTGCAGATCTGACCTCCAACACCAATCAAATCTGTTTATTTTACAGTGCATCAGTCAGTTTTAATTTGACATGACAGTAGACTTCATGGTTCTTCTTTGACAATGTTCATGAGATGTTTTTTGTTCTGAATTTTTCTTTAAAGCTGTAGATTTTGTTTTGAGTAATTAAATCTCTTTCTTTCTCTCTCTCTTTCTTTATTTTGTGAAATGAAGCTGACAGAGTTAAACACTTTCTTCCTGAAGCACATCTTTGTGTTTCCAGCGTGTCATCCTCTCAGCTGGTGCAGGATTCTCTTTATTGGCATCATTACGGCTCCAACCGTACGGTATGACTGAAAAGATTTTGTTTTGTTTAGTGCAGTCTGTAATGTAAAGTCTAAGTGAAAAGTAGTTAAAGAGCATCAGTGGAATGATTTGTGATGTCATGTCGAGTGTAATTATTATGTGTTTACAGTAATGAATGAGTTTTGTCCACCGTACAGGCAGTATTACGTCTATCTGACGGACACGCAGTGCAAACGTGTGGGGACGCAGTGTTGGGTGTTTGGGTGAGTCTGAAATGACACCTGTTGGCACACATGGCGTTGTGATGGTATTGTTATAGTAGTCAGTAACAGATGTCATTGTGTGTCGCATGTGGAATAGATGCTGTTAAAGGTGAAAGGTTGGAGACATTGTGTGAAAGAGTCGAACGTTTAACCACAAGCCCTTAAGCACACTAATGTTCCACTGCGGTCGCCATCACTGCATTATTTCAGTTGTTGCTTCACAGATATCAGACAATGACCTACATTATATACGCTTCATAGCGGTCTCGTCTTCAACTCTTTCTAAACATCTCAAAACGCTGGACCGGATTAAACGTTATACCTGATAATTATTGTATATCTGTCAAACCTCTTGGTGTTTCCGCTCGTACTCATGAGCCCAGAGTCAGTGATGAAGCTTTAAGGCACTGCTTCTCAAAACACAAGGGGCTGTGAAGGGATCCACAATACACTAAATAAACTTAGTTCTTTATAACCGCTCACAAAAACCGTTACTGAACTACTTACTAAATATAAATCAAACAAGATGAGAATCCACTCACTGCTGTTAGCAGCTCGGATGAAAAAGCAGCTAAACGTCATCTCCGTCAGAAATAGAGAATGATATTGACACTCTCGGCGCGCTTTAAACATTTCTTTAAATCCATTTAATCCCCGCCTCAGACCATTTAGAAATACCGCTTTGTTTGCTGAATTCACCATATTTCAGCAAAGTGGAATTAGTTGAACTATATTTTAACCCGGTTAAACAAGGTTTACTGAATACATTAAAATATTGACCAAATGTATTCAGAGAGGAGAGTGAAGAGAGATGAGATGAGGTTGGAAAATGACGGATCACATTCAAACGTGTGTCTCCCCTACTGAACAATACAGCTAAGACCAGCATAAGCTGGTAGATTGTTTTAGCTGGTTTAAGGTGGCAGGAGCTAGTTTAAGCTGGTCCTCCCAGCCTGCCAAAGCTGGTGGGTTAGCTGGTCTTCCAGTCAGACCAACTTTGTCCAGCTTGACTGGTTTAAAAAGTGATCAAAACACTTGCTACACTAGCTAAACCTAAGCTGGGAGACCAGCAAACCAGCTCACCAGTTTATGCTGGTTTTAGCTGTTTATTTGTCAGTAGGGTATTGTGGGTCATGTGTCAGTGATCTGAATCACAGCGCCCCCTAACGTGTGCTTCACATTCTTTACATTTCTGACTTTTGCATCTTCAGAAACATTAATTTTGGAACTGTTTACAAAAATCAAATGTGTTGATTGAAATGCCTAAAGTGACATTTATGAAAATAAGAGATTTTAATTGCTAACCAATAACCTTTTCATTGCTGTTAAAGGGAAATGATTGAACCTAAACATTAAAGTTTGTTAAAATGTGAAAACATGCCAGACACAGAGGGGTTTGCATCTGAACTCCTGCTTTATTAATCCATATAAACATAAAACTAAATCACTTTTTTATTACAAACCTGTTTTTCAGTCAGACTCAACAGAATTGAATCATCATATCTAAAATATTGATCTAAAGATTTGGAAGCAACTTTTGTAATTCATGTTTTGTATTTATTGCCACGAGTTGTGTTGAACACTTGACTTTCTGACTGTAATGAAAGATATTTTCTGATGTAGACTTTAGTCCTCCTCGCTGTAAGTGTAAATGTAATGATATGGTGGGCAGTTTCCCGGACAGGGATTAGACGAGTCCTAGACTAAAACATTTTTAAGAGCTCTCCAAACTGAAAACAACTTGCACGTACATATCTTAAAATACATCAGTGCCCTTTGTTTTGCCTCAAAATGCACACAAGTAATGTTTTTAGTAAGGCATGTTTGTTAAAACTAGTTATATTTCCTAATTAAACTAAGGCCTAGTGATTAAGATAATCCCTGTCCGGGAAACTGCCCCATAATGTTTTAATTATAATGAATGAATGAAATGTGTTGCCTGTGATCGTCCAGCGGGCGTCTGATTCTTTCCTTCAGTTTCTCATTACACAAAAGTGTCTTGTAAAGATTCACTTCATGTTTCTGAATCTTCTAGTAAACGAATCTTTCTTTCATACAGGGCCATTGCTTTCCTGGAAGCGTTAGCGTGCATTAAATTTGGACAAGATTTGTTTTCTAAGACTCAGATTCTGTATGTGATCTTGTGGTTGGTGTGTTTGGTGAGTTACGCTGCTGTTTCTTCAGTTTTTATTCTAGCATTTCTAAATCTGTAGGATTTCTCTTTGAAAGGTGTTTTTGTGTTGCTGATGTTGGATATTTATCTTTTTAAAGGCCTTCATCACATTCTTGTGTCTTTATGGGATGGTGTGGTACGCTGAGAACTATGGGCCCAGAGAGAAGGTGAAATGAAATCACAAAGCATCAATCTGAACATTTACTTCAGATCTCTGTTTCTCATTCTCAGCTGCCTAAATAATAGTGTATACAGTGATGATGTGGAGTGTAATTTGTTGATGTTGTGATGTTTTCAGAGTTTCTCAGAGTGTGATGACAGTTTTCAGTCAGATGTTGTTGCTGCTGATGGTGTGACTGAATGCAAAGGTAAAAAACACATCAACTCATTCCTCACAAAAAGCACATTTCAGTTTAATCTTAGTTTCTCCTAATTGAACATAAAGTGTTTGTTTCTGGATTAAATATAGATTATAATCTCAGAAGTATCTGAGCCAGTCTGTAACAGTAGCAGTTTTAAGATGAAGTTTTATGTAGAGGTAGACCGATTAATCGGTTTTGCCAATTAATCGGCACCAATAGTTCATCGGTGGAACAAAATCCATGCCGATAGTTTTTCCGAGTGCGTCCGTTGCTTCACATCATTATAAAGTAATTTATTTGCTGAATAAATGCTGCATTAGTAAAGAAACAACAGCAGGAACTTAAGTTTGTCGTCAAGGCTGACAGGACACTAGTTATTACTAGTATCTCAAACAGGTACACAAAATATCATCATCATCATTAATCGGCTGCGAACAAAACGGGTTTGCAGTCGGTCACCAGTGTTTGCGTAGAGTGGGGCGACCTCATCGCCCATCCTGTGACGAAAATCAAAGGATGCAATCAGCCAAGTCATGCGCATGACGTAAAAATGCGATTGGCTGTGCAGGGCTAGTAACCCGCATGGCTTAAACAAAATTACTCCGAAAGTCACACAAAATATACGCAGATAAATCCAACCCAAATGTTTAATGTCATGATTATTACCATTGATTTGCATTTGTTTATTTCCAGTTGGTTACTTTTATTCATTGGTTGTTTTATTACTATTGTAATACATTTCAGCACTGTTTCACTTTCAGTGTTATGTATGTTTTTTTATCCAGTATCCATTTTAAAAACTATCATTCAATTAATCGGTATCGGTAAAATCCACTATCGGTCGACCTCTAGTTTCATGGCATCTTGCGCACAGAAGCAGTAGTGTCAAGGTGTCCTGATTGACCCTCGATTCATTTCACACATTGTTGGTTACCTGAAACACCAGAAAGTCAAAAATTTTAAGTTACAATTAAATGAACATAGCAGCACACGCATAAGTTGCATTGTCAATTCTACTAACCTGTGTCACTAAACGGAGTTGCATGAGCCACACTGACTTCTCTACATAAGATGTTATGCCACTTCATGTTAAAACCTCTTCTCAACATGTTCAAGGTATTTTTAATCAAATGATTCCCTTTAATGATGGATTTATGTTGTTTTTTCATAGGGGAATTTGAGAAGAACAAATCTTCATCTACTCGAAGGAAAGTAAAGAGTTCTGGAAATAGTAAAAGCATGAACAGTGTGGAGAAATGAGTCCAGAGCGTATTTATGAACCTTCACGTGACTGAACGGATGTTGGCACAGTTTGATCAGTCTTGTTAATGGAGGTAAAGTCACATGACTGTGTTTATGGAAGGTGAGATTATCTCAGGTTTGGTCCAGACATTTCAGAAATGGTCTGATCCACCATGGCTGTCAAAGATGTTAATACTGTATAACTACAGAGACGGTGTTTGGTATTCACACAGCAGTATTTTATGTCACAAACACTTTCAGCTGTGTATTATATGCATCAGATTTTAAATTACGTCACTGATATTAAAATGTTTCTGCAAATGAATTGTAATGCACTGCAAAAAATGACTTTCAGGAAAACATTTTCTTGGTGTTTTTGTCTTGTTTTCAGTAAAAATATCTAAAAATTCTTAAATCAAGATGCTTTTTCTTGATGAGCAAAACGACCCAAGAAAATAACTCTAGTTTTTAAACCAAAAATATCACATTTAAGTGATTTTGTGCATAAATGAATTTTTCTTGAATTTAGCGTTTAAGAAAAATGTTCAAGATTTTTTGCTTACCCCATTGGCAGATTTTTTTGCTTGTTTTATGCACAAAATCAAAATACGATATTTTTGGGCGTTTTGCTCATGAAGAAAAAGCATCTTAATTTAAATTTTTTTTTTTGGATATTTTTGCTGAAAACAAGACAAAAATACTAGGATTTTTTTTGTTGAAAATAATTTTTTGCAGTGTACAAAAATGACTTTCTTACTACGTATTTTTGTCTTGTTTTCAGTACAAATATCTAAAAAGTCTTAAATTTAGATGGAATTTCTTCACGAGAAAGTGACCTATAACTAAGTCTAGCTTTTGGACAAAGAATGTACTGTTGAAGTGATTCTGTGCTTAAAACAAGCAAAAATATCTGCCAGTGTTATTAAAAAAATATTAAAATAAGTTTACTTTGTCAAATTATTTTGTTTGTTTTAAGCACAGATTCACTTGAATTTTATGTTTTTTTGTCTAAAAACTAGATTTATTTTTTTAGGTCATTTTGCTCATCAAGAAAATACATCTTGATTTAATAAGTTTCTCATGGATGTTTCTTGCTTATAAATGTTTGTATATATGTTTCTCTTTTAGATATTTGTACTGAAAACAAGACCATAATAAAAGTAAGAGAGTCGTGTTTGATAGTGTAAAAGATCAGAGCGTTTAAAGTCAACATGAAATCAACATTTCTGTTATTTCTGCTCTTACCAGGAATTATTTCAGAGATCAGTCTCACAATCACCGGCCGATCGATCCGTTAACGTGAATGTTAAATTAAATTCCTGCTCTAGATTAGTTTGGTTATTTAAATATGAGTTTATTATATGAATGTGAAGGGTCCATGTCTGTTTAAAATGAAATGGAAATACAGCAAATAGTTTTTTTTTAGAAAGCACAATTAAACTCTGATTATTAAACACCCGTATCAATGAAATGTTTTGATCAATTTCATGTTGACTTTAAAGATGTTTGTAAAGGTGTGTGTGTTTTGGCCAGTATAATGTATGATTCAGACTGATGTCTAGTTGAATGTTACCTGGTTAAGCTGCTTTAGAGAAGATGAGGTTGACCCTGGTGTTTTTTGGCACTTTTCTGGTTTCATTGCTCCACTGATATTTGTGAACAGGATGTTTTAATGTCATGGGGGTTTTCTGTGAATTTAAGGTTTCTTTCCAGTGATATTCTTCTGCTGTTTAATGTGGTTTTTTGGATCTGGTTTCATCTGATGGATGTTTCGATGCGATTACGCATCCTTACGCCAGTATTGAAGGCTTATAGACAAACATATTCAACAGTTGTGTGCCTGCATGTGTGTTTTATGAACTGACATGTTTAGTTGTGTTGCTGTTGTTGTTTTGTGCGTCCATTCAAAGTGAACTGAAGATCTGATTTCTCTTCATCTTCTCACTTCAGTGCTGGAGTCTTAGATGTGAAACTACAGTACATGATGTAAACATGCCAAAACTCTCTGTTGTGTTTGTGTAAACATGCGTGTGTGTGTGTGTGTGTGTGTGTGTGTGTGTGTGCGTGCGTGCACGTGCGTCGCATGTGTGCGTGGCTCGTGTGCGTGTGTGTGTGCGTGTGTGTGTGAGCTTGTGTGTGCATATGTGTGTCTTTGTAAGTCTGTGTGTGTGCATACAATATGTTTGTGCATGTATGAGCTTGTGCGTGCATGAGTGTGAGGGAGAGCTTGTGTGTGTCTGTCTCTTTGTGAGTCTGTGTGTCTGCATATGTTTGTGCATGTGCGTGCTCGTGCGTGTGTGTGTGTGTGTCTTTGTGAGTCTGTGTATGTCCGTGCGCGTGTATATGTGTATGCATGCGTGCATGTATGTGTACGCGTACGTGCATGTGAGGGAGAGCTTGTATGTGTGTGTGTTTTTCTTTGTGAGTCTGTGTGTGCGTGTGTCTGTGTGTGTGTGTGTGTGTGTGTGTGCATGCAGGCATGTAAGCAAGTCACTGTGAAAGATTAAAGGCCTTTTTTTCCTCATCATGAGTACATTTCATGTATATTATAAAAGTGAAATCAGTGTTTGTCTTTGTGAATTTCAAATTTGCATTTTTGTTGAAGTGTGGCACGCACAACATGACTAAACTTTATATCTTTGCAATATGAAACACCTGATTTAACCGAGTTTTAAGATTAAATATCATCTATATCTTATGATATGTGTTTTGTTGTTTTTTCTTCATTATTGTGTAGTGTGTCCTCCTGAACAAATATATCCAAATATAATCATGATGACATTAAACAGAAATCATTCATAAGACTTCAATGCACAATGTGAACACTGATTAATGATGTGAAACTCTTTAGCACAAAAGATAAAAATGCAAAGATAAAACTACACAACACACACGAGACTAACACTGCAGTATCAGATTTCAAACAACCACAGACAAAAATAACCCACTGCCTTATGCCTTAGATACAAAGAGATTAGATACACTGTAAAAAGTAATACCTAAATCTAACTTATAAAATTGAGGCAAGTGGCTGCATTTGATGTTTTAAGTTGAGTCAACTTGTAGCCTTTTTTAAGTATAATAAACACTAATATTACTTCATACAAATGCAACTAAATTAAGTTAACTAATAGTTCTAGTATTACTCAGTTTAACTTTTCTTGGTACAGGTAACTTTTTTATGGTTTGTTGTTGTTTCCATAAACATTGATTTAGACTTAATCTTTCTGTGAGATGAGTGCACGAATTTGTTTATTCAATCAACGTGCGCACCCAGTTTAGTTTTGGGCAGCTGTAAAGCGCGACATACTTCAGTTTGCAGATGCACAAGCACCTGAACCATGATAACTACAACTCAAAGATTAAACAAAAACATTAAACACTAAAAAGTCTTTCTTTTTAGTTAAAAACACATAAAATAGCGTTTAAATTTAAATTTCACTGTCCAAATGCAGTGCCATGCAAAGCATGCCAGGAACTACGAGTCTACTGCCTAGTTAGCTGTTTACTAAAATCATTCATGTAGTTTCAACACAAAATTATTAAATTAATTTTCTTTTTCAAATTTAAGTGGATTAACATGATAAAATTAAGCTGAATTTACTCAATAAAGTGTTCATTTCGAATTACTCAAATTATTCATCTTTTTATGTTATTTTAACTCAAATTTTGATTAAAAAACAATAATAAATTGTTTTTAATACAGTTTACTCGTTTTATCATTGTTAAATCCACTAAGGCACAGAAACACTTTTTACAGTGTATGTTTTCACATTTTATTCTGAATTAATCTAACAAAGATCAATCTGGGCCATGCAGAAATAAAACAATTCTTGGTGTGAAAAAAAGTTACGTTTTGGAGATTTATGAATGTGCCCAGGACTGTCCCATGTTATATTTTCACCTATAAAGTGTTCATTAAAAAAAAGATTGACACAAAATGTTGTGCTGTTGAAATAAAAAGTAGATTTTCCCTTTTCACCAGTAGAGGGCAACACAGACCCTGCTTTCATGTTTGCAGTCACGTGATTGATTGTATGTTGGAGAGAGAGAGTTACTGTCGCAAATCCCCTCCTTCATCCCATATAGGCCAGTATATAAATAAACCAGCAGAAATATCATGGACATCATGTCAGACAGACCTGTCTCACCTCACAGTGACAGCAGCACAAGAGCTGAAGACATACTGACAGAGATACAAGTAAACCTGCTGGAGTGTAAAGTTTGTTTCGAGAGCTTCTCAGTGCAGAAGAGAGACCACACACCCCTGAATCTACCATGTGGTCATGTGCTCTGTCTGACGTGTGTTTGCACCCTTACCCATCCCGTCCATCATCGCCTGGAGTGTCCGTTCTGTAGGAAAGTGTGTGAAGCCGGCAGCACATCACAATGTCGAGCACTTGTTGATCTCCAAGATCTTCTGCACACACAGGGATCTCGCAGGCTTCCTGTTCTCCAACAACTCATCAGCTGGACTCAAGGCCTTGGCTCGAGAGCACTCGATCTCCATTCAGTGTTTGGTGGCTGGGGTTTGATCATCAACCCTAGTGGAATAGCTGTAGATGAATCTTCAGGAGAGATTATAGTGGTCCACGATGGTGAGAAGAGGGTTGCTGTCTTTAGTCGGCACGGGACGTCCTTACACGCTTTTGGAGGTTATGGACATGGTCCTGCAGATGTCTGTCACCCACTTGACGTCGCTGTGGTTTCCAGTGGACACCTGGTAATAACAGATGCAGGTGATGGGACCGTGAAGGTCTTTGATTCCACAGGTTGTCCTGTGTTGACGGTCCGAGACTCTTTTAAACTGCCGTGGAGTGTCGATATAGACGGCTGTGGATGGATATTGGTGACGGATGCACGGATGGGAACCCTGAACCAGCTGGCGTTGGACTTTGATCGCGGTGCAGTCTTAGTTAATCGAGTCGTTCTCAAAGATCTGATGTGTCCGCGGTCTGTGGCGTGTGACATGATATCAGGAAACATTGCTGTCGTGGACCATCTTGAGAAGAGTGGGGTTGCTCATGGCAACTTTGCTCCATCATGTCTAAAAATATATAATGGTGATTTTGTTCTTTTGACAGTGGTGGACAGTTTTGGTCTGAATCTGATAGACTCTGTGTGCATGTCCATATCTTCTGTGGTTTTTGACAGAAATGGAGATGTAATTGTGGCGGACACACAGCGGGGAATGGTGTGGAGTTTGGGCAAACCTCAGATATCAGCTGTGTTAACCCCACTGGTGAGTGGACTGTTGTGTCCAGCAGGATTGACTTTAACAGCAGATAATGAGCTTATAGTTCTGGACAGTGGAGATCACACAGTGAAGTTTTACACCGAATACACAGAAGATTTGTACAGTGAGAGTAAATCAGGTTAACTTGTGTAGCAAATCAGAACATGACCGAATAAAGCTGCAATCTGTAGTTTTGTCCTCTCTATCGCCATCTCTGTTTCTGCTATAAATTGCAGTTATTGTTGGAGTAATTTTCTGTGGGTTGCGCTGCTTCAGTATTTTATTCCTTCAGATGTTGAAAAGTCTTGGGGTGTATCCCAGAAAACAGGTTATGTGACTACCCTGGGTAAGTTTAGGAGTTAGCAAGCGGATAACCTTTGCTTTCAATTCAAAAACTAAAGGTAACTGTAAGTAAGCAACTGACTCTCTGAGGATAACCAGAGCAGGTTATGTTTTAGTTAATGAAGCTTTGAGAGATTGGTTTGAACACCATTTTTGTCTTCTTAATAACTGATTTTTGTTGATTTTTAACTGAAAGCTTTAATGGATTGATGATAGAAGTGTAAACTCGGGTCTTGTAATATTCTTTGTTTTTCGGTGACACTTCTCAACATCTATGTGATAAATATTAAGTCATGCAACAGCTTTAAACTTATTGTAAGCTTTCACAGCAGACACATGGATATCAGATGAATTAACATTTAACTGAAGTTAACTATAACTAACTGTCCATAGATAAAATTACTTCAGAATAATACATATATGTTTTGAAAATCTGTCCATTTAGTTTAGCTGGTAGCATTGCAATAGCAGCACAAAAGGTCATGGGTTTGATCCCAGTCAACACATGATGAAATCTATAGCTTAAATGCACTGTGAATTGCCGTCTGCCAATGAAATGTATTATTTTACACAAACTGTGATTCTATTAAATAGATGCATCTATCAAATAAAACATAATTTTCTTTACTCTAAAACAATGATGCTAAAAAGTGGTTCACTGGCTTGTTATCATGACTACTGTATAGCATCATGTGTTTAAAATCTGGTTACATTTTAAAAACACTGACTATTAAGACAATAAGTAAATAACAAATGATGACCACTGAAAGTGTGCATACATTAAATGTGTATTATACCACACATTGTTGATGCTTTATTCTGTTGAATGCCTTATTCTGATGGGTTAAGACATTTTTAAACAATAAGATGATTTTTCCACTCTGCTTCCCACCTTGGATGTGCATTATTCCTTAATTAAATGATTGTAAATCTGAATGTTGAATCCACAGTCATTAAAGCTCCTAGAGGGAAATCTCACAATCATCTCTGCTCCAGTTCTCCTCATCATACCAGATGGGATTCTCATCCGCACAAAATGTTAAACACTGTTTGTTTTAACAATTGATCATTCTCAAGAGAAAACCAGATGATTACAGCTTTACATTTACTATATGTATTTTCACTTTAACTTATTTATTTTGATACAGTTTCCCATGCCATCCTCTTTCGCCGTCTCTCTGATCTCATCGGCCTCAGTGGCACAGCACTGTCTTGGTTCCGGTCCTACCTCACTGGCCGGAACCAATTCATTACTCTAAATGGCTCCAACTCTGATCCAGCACCCGCCAACCATGGTGTGCCTCAGGGCTCAGTGCTTGGTCCTCTGCTGTTCAGCATTTACACGTTACCCCTAGGTCATATTATCCGTAAACATAGACGCAACTTCCACTGTTACGCTGATGACACCCAGCTGTATATCAGCACAAACCCCTCTTCCCAGCTTCCACCCACACAACTTGTCAACTGCCTGCAGGAACTCAAATCATGGATGACCACTAACCTACTCAAACTCAACAGTAATAAGACCGAGTTCATGGTGGTGGCCCCTCCACCTCTACTCAGGAAAATTGGAGACCTGGCCCTGGTTGTTGATGGCTGCTCTATTTCCCCATCTCCTGAGGTGTGCAATCTGGGTGTTATGCTGGACTCCACCCTCTCTTTTCGGGCTCACATAAACAATGTCACTAAGTCCACCTCAAAAACATCTCACGACTCTCACGGTCTTCACTTAAACACTCAGTAACTGAGACACTCATCCATGCCTTCATCACCTCCCACCTGGACTACTGTAATGGTGTCCTCTCTGGACTGTCCAGGCCCTTAGCAGACTTCAGTATGTCCAGAACTCAGCTGCCAGGGTTTTAACCCACACAAAGCCATGGCAGCATATCACTCCCATCCTCAAACAGCTCCATTGGTTGCCAGTTAAGTCACGAATCACCTACAAGATCCTTCTGATAACTTACAAATCTCTCCATGGACTCTCTCCACAGTACCTCACAGATCTACTTCACCCCTACACTCAGTCACGAGACCTGCGGTCCTCTGACAAGGACCTGCTGGCTACTCCACGCACCAGGCTGCGGACTTTTGGGGACAGGGCCTTCTCTGCCAATGCTCCCAGACTCTGGAACAGTTTACCACCTCATGTCCGCTCTGCCCCGTCCCTGCTAATGTTCAAAAAGCACCTCAAAACATTTCTTTGCACTACCTCCTTTGTCCCCTAACTCACCCCTCCCAATTTGTTAAGCGACCTTGGGTACTATGAAAGGCGCTATATAAGTCGAAGTTATTGTTATTATTATTATTTATAAAATGAATAAAAACAAAAATGATATGGTAGTACAACACATTTTTTTCTTTCCATTGCATTAAAAATGTGATTCAGTCTAGTTAAGTGTTTGCTATTAAATGATTTAGCAGTACAAACAGAAAATGCATGTTAAGAGGAGTTAAATGTTACAATTCACCCTTTTAGTCCGGGTTAGTTGAAACATTAAAATATCTACCCTAGTGATATGTAACAAATAAGGATTATGACAAAAATGAGTTTCACTCAACCCTGACTTTAACATAATTGGTGTGTGTGTGTGTGTGTGGGGGTGAATTAATGAGTAATAAATTACTAAAAATTACCCAAATTAGCCATAGTCTGTTTGTGAGATAGTGATAGTATTGTTTAATTGATGTTACAATTTAACCAAATTCTTAGCCATGAACTAGCTCACTTTACAGCTAGATAAAACATCACTAACAACTTCCATGAAAATATCACACAGACAATAAAATAAAAATAATTAAGCTTTGATGAGTTTAACTGCAAAGCAAGCACTGGCATCACAAAAAATATATGAGGTAAAATAAATTCAAAATGAGAATCTGTTGTGTCTGCCACTCTACTTTCTCATCAGTGTTGGGTAAAAAAAGTTATTGATTAGGCTACTAGTTACTTATGACATCTACAACCATGTAATTAGATTCCTGTACAAATTTCTCTCTCAAAAAGTATTTAATTACTAATCTAAATCCTATTTAGTAAATGATACAAAATAGTCTTAAAACGGCTCGGAATTTTGATGAATTTACTTCCATAGTAGGAAAAAAGAATACTATGGAAGTAAATGGGGCTCATGAAATATTTAATTACAAACATTCCTCAAAATATCTTCATTTGTGTTCATCAGAATAATGTATGCAGGTTTATAACAACATGAGAGTGAGGAAATGTTGAAAGAATTTTTACTTTTGGGTGAACTATCCCTTTAACTACCTTTACCTCAATATACTCGTAATTACTGCTTATTAATACTTAGTAAAGTAGTTGTTAAGTTTAAGTATTGGTAGGAATTGGGTAGGATTAAGGATGGTTTACAGAATCGGGCATTAATATGTGCTTTTTAAGTATTAATAAACAGCCAATATCTAGTAATATTAATACTGATAACCAACTAAACTACACTAGAGTGTTACCATTATTCTTATTTAAAGTGAGAAAGATACATAAAAAACATGCATTTTCATTTTTAAGCTTAGACTTATTTAAATGTTGATGTAACATCCACTATTGTATTATATCATTGATCGACAGTCCATACAGCGAGTATTTACTTCAATAGAAGTTACTGACTAAATAATCTCTTCACTTTTTAGGGGGAAAGTAATTTAACATTAACTATATGTAACTTAGTTACACCCAACACAGTTTCTCATAATAAGAGTAACTCCTGAGGTGCACGAGGTGTTACTTACTCCTGAGTCCTGATTGGAGAGATTGAAGGGTTATTATAACTGACCCGTGTTATTCCCGGTTCATATTATCATAAATAAGAAGTTTAGTGATGTCATAGTAAAGCCCACTCAAGGATTTTAAAACCTGCAGGACCTAAACCAGATTTTAGTATTTAAACCCTGTTTGTGTCTTGTGTACGTGTGTGTGTGTGTGCGTGTGTGTGTGTGTGTGTGTGTGTGTGTGTGTGTGTGTGTGTGTGTGTGTGTGTGTGTGTGTGTGTGTGTGTGTGTGTGTGTGGGTGTGGGTGTGTGTGTGTGTGTGTGTGTGTGTGTGTGTGTGTGTGTTGTTGGGTCAGTCAGTGAAGATGGCGGTGTGGATGCTGTTCAGATTGGATCAGATCTCTCCGCATATTTAGCCCGGATCAAATACAAGCACTGGTCTGGTCTGGTCTGGATTAATATCGTGTGTATATTTGTCAGTTCGGTTATGGACTGTTTGGAGGTTTTGTCCGGGTTTTTCTCATCTCGGCTCTGTTGGACTCTTCTCATGTGAATGTTTTATTCGGTTAGCTGTGCGGAGCGGCTAGCGCTTTCTCCTCCGCTTTAAACCTTTCAAACTCTCTTAAAATGTCGGATACGAAAGTTAAAGTGGCGGTTCGAGTTCGACCCATGAACCGCAGAGGTAAGAGACATTTATAAAGTAGAAACAAGCGTTAATATTAAGGATCAAATCTCTTTTTGATGGTTTAAGTTGCTATATTGCAGGTCGATGTATTAATAGGCTACTGTATGTGTTTAATGTAACACTTTTAGATTAGTGTGCACTACAACATAATCACATATATACGAACTTCTAGTCAACTTTGAACAACTTTTGCCTTTGCAGAGATTGAACTCAACACAAAATGTGTAGTTGAGATGGAGGACAACCAGACCGTTCTGCACCCACCGCCCTCCAATGCAAAAACTGAAAACAGGTACACATGCATGACAATCTGAATCTGTGATTTATAATTAAACAAACTCCTCATTATAGATGAAAGCTGTCAGATTAAACTCACATGCATGAGTTTGTGCTGAGGACAGAAAGAGTTTGGTGTTTCACTTCAGGTTTATTGGATTGAGTTTGTTTTTATACACTATGTGTGTGTGTGTGTGTGTGTGTGTGTGTGTGTGTGTGTGTGTGTGTGTGTGTGTGTGTGTGTGTGTGTGTGTGTGTGTGTGTGTGTTTGGTGTCTCTGGGTGTGCTCAGTGTGTCATGCACTGAAGAAAGTTCAGCGGCGCTGTGAAATTCCTCCACAGGCCTCATGTTTTGAACAGCACTGAGCCTTTGCTTCTTGTTGTCTTGTTACCGTATGTTAAACCAGCATTTTCATAATCAACCTGCTTTATTTTGATTTATACATGCACATATTAAACAAGTTAGTGAGTTAGTGCATGACATGGATAGACCAGTGGCGAGGCTACACCCAGTCAGGAGAGACAAAATAAAAGCAAAAGAAATCAGGCATAAATGATAATAATCTCTTTCATAATAATAATCACTCACATACGCATCATTTCAGAAATAAATAACTATTTATATAGAAAGTTTATCATTTGCACATGTTTCTAAACCTTACAAATGTTAACATTCAAGCCATTTTAAACAAATTAAGCGCAAGATGATGTTAAAGTGAGCGCGTGTTTCAAAAAACATGCAAACACAGAATCTCTTTGCGCTTGACAGGACACATACACATAAAATGATCTTGCTATACCCAGTCCTGGCAAGTATTCTCATAAAAACACTCAGTTGTGTCTTAAAGTGAACACAAACAGTTTAAAAATAAAGCAGATGTGTGTATGGATTCAGTCTTAAAGTGACAGTACCCTCAAAACATCTGCTTATGTTTGTGTCAATGTGTTCATCAAAAAACAGAAGACAAAAAAACACTTTTGTAGCTTTAAAAAGATACATTTAATATATTTAATTTATAGAATGAAGAAGACAGTGTTATTATTCCAGCCCAGTCTCGAAAAATTTGAAATGTCGAAATTTCGTTGTATAGTCACATAATTTTTTGATTATTTTTTTCATGATTTTATCACGAATTTCCACATTTTTTCGTGTCATATAACGAATTTGGTTATCACATATTGGTTACTCAACTGTTTTGTCCTATTTTCTTACCATTGTCGCTTCGGTTTAGGGTTAGATTTACATAAAATGACATCCTTACCCAAGCCCAACTCTAACCCTAACGCCAGGCGACATATAAAAAATAAATCAGAAAAAAATAGTATAAACCAATACATAAAGTGACATTCTAATGCAAACATCAAATCTAACCCTAAACCGAAGCGACAATGGTTTAAAAATAGAAAAAAACAGTTGAGTAACCAATACGTGATAATCACACGAAAACAGGAATTCGTTATACGATCATGAATAATATATAATATCACAAAAAAAGAATTAAAAAAATTATGTGACTATACCACGAAACCTCGTGAGACTGGGTAGTATTATTCATTTGATTATAGTTCTTTTACTAAATGCTACATCTTACTTTATTTGTAACTTTGCTCTTTTCTATGTCAATATGCTTATAATTTTTAGATTTCTTATTTTATTGTCCTTATATTTATTTTTTGCTGATCCGAAAATGATTCGATCCATGACTCCAAAAAGTGTAATGTAATCCATTAAACCACTACTATATTGTAAAATGATGTAATTTAAGAGTAGGCATTGAGGTCCACCGTATTTCACCAAAAGTCCACTCAGTTTAAAATGTCTGGCCTCGTCACTGGGATAGACATTTTCAGTGTATTGCTAGCAGCCTCCCATGTTAAATCCTGGTTGTTATCAAGTCCACATGCAAACCCCTGTTTATAGTAACCTACTAAAAATGTAAGATTATGTTATTACGGTGAATAGTCAGTTTATTATGTGATGTTTCGTTGTCACGTTTCTTAAGGGTGTTGGATCACATGTTCTTGGATCTTGTGATGCCTGAAATGGGTTGAGTTAAATCCTTTGGGTTCATGTGGGTTCAAGGTTAGAGAATCGTGTATGGATTAATATAGCAGTGCGGTGTAAACAGCATCACAGTTATACGGTCAGGCAGGTGAAGAGAATGCACAGGTAAGCACAGCTCGTCTTACGCTCACGAGGAAGATCTCTCATCTGAAAATAACAGACAATACTGCAGAGAGAGAGAGAGAGAGAGAGAGAGAGAGAGAGAGAGAGAGACACATGTACTGTGATCGTTGTGATTAGTCATTATTTTTCTATAGTGACATATACATAAAAGATTACAGTGGTGTAGATTTAAAATGAATCTCTGTATTGAGGAGTAAATGTCATACATGTTTAACATGACATGGATGAGTGAGACTTTCTTGGTCCTAAAGAAAGAGCAGAAACAGGTTTAAAGACAGAACAGAGTAAGTTTGTCACTTATAAAGTTAAACTCAGGGTTCCCACGGGTCCTTGAAATCCTTGAAAGTTTGTGAATCTGGGGGGGGATTCAAGGCCCTGGGAAGTTTTTGAAAATATACATACATAGATACAGGTCATTGAAAGTGCTTGAATCTATTTTATGCAAGAAGTTTTCTGAAAAAAAATCCATATTCCCTGTGTAGGATAATATCATAAAAATTCGAGACTTTTTAAACACACGTGCTAAACTGTTCGCTTTAAATGTTTATATCTTCTGTATGTGAATGTTGATTCATACCAAAATGCTTTTTTGCATAGTTGTGTTTGACACATGAAAACGTCTCTGATTACTTATATAACTTCCTGAGAAGGGAACGAGACGCTGCATCTCCATTGACTCCATTACTTCCTACGTCCCTGTAACGCCGTCTTTGTCAATATTTCAGATAGTGATATACTTCCTGACTCCCGCGTCACCCTGTCATTGTCGATAAGCCTCACCATTGGTTGAAATTGATAGACACATTCAGACGCACTTACCCCTGGAGGCGTCCCCAAAGTGTCACCGCAGTGACATAGCGGGAGTTCCCTTGAAAGGGAACTGTAACAATGTATCTTAAAAGGTAACACGATGTAACCTTACTCTTACTTGAAATGTGTCCCCACATTTAGTCCTTGAATTTGAAGGTATTGGACCTGGACAGTCCTTGAAAGGTCCTTGAATTTGAAGTTAACTAAGGTGTGGGAACCCTGTAAACTGAACTTAGTATTTAATAGGGTTGTAAACGTTTCATAGAAATTAGTCAGGAATATATGGGAATTGTGGCACACACACACAGATGAGTCAGATGTCAGGGAAGCTAATGTTTGTGACCCAAAATTTACAAATAATTGCCTTTAGTTGCTTAAGTTTCCAACTTGGAATATTTCCTGAACTTTACAGCCCTAGTATTAAAACTGTTTCTTTATCATCAGATTTGCTATTACAGCTCATTTTACGGTTTAAGTATAAGCTATAATAATACATTTACTACGGTCTGATATTCACTTCACTCCATGACTCAGTTCTGCAGAGTTTATATGTTTAGCGTTACTTAGAGATCCTCATAATATTAACCGGTTGATCGTTAACCGAAGGTAACAATTTATGACAATTAATATTATCGGTTAAAACGAATAAAATATTTGTTAACACATGGTGCGTGTAGACATGTGCCTTCAGACATTTTGCCACTTTTCTATCTTTAATTTGTGAATGTCCTATGAATGAAGCAAATCAGTGCAGTCCTGAAAGTCTTGAACTTTTTGAAATGTGTCCTGCTTAGAAATGACCATGTGGTTGATGAAAAAGAGATGATCTGCTCTCGATCGCATGTTGATAATGTATGAATCCTGCTTCTGTTGTTGATCTGTTGGGGGAAAACTGCTTAGATCTTCTCATTTACATATTCATTTGACAGACATTCTTATCCAAAACAAGGTACAGTATTCATGCTATATGTTTTATTATTACGCATGTTTCTTGGAAATCAAACCTATGACCTTTTCTGTTGGTAATCTGCCATTGAAACTTACTGAAACGTTGTGCTTTATAGTTTATAAATGGTTTCTGTAATAATGTGTTGTGTGGGTTGAGTTTTCATTGGGCTCCTAAAGACGTTTTACACATTTGTGTTAAAATGTGGTGTGATGTGCCTCAGCATCTGCTATTACACTTCTGTTTAAATGAAACACAGCGTTTATTGTTGTCACAGTGATGCATTTATCCTTTTCCTCCATGTTTAAATATATTTTCCTTTATTCATATTGTCCTAAACATATGAACTAAACATTGATGTTGAGCAGGATTACTTACATCAGGATTAATGTGTCTCGTGTCTCTCTCTCTCTCTTTGTTCTCATGATGGCACGTTTACATTGAGCTTCATGTGACGGTGGCTTCGGGCTTTATTTCTAGCAGCTCTATTCTCTGAACGTCTGAAATATGAATCTGACAAAGTATTTAAAGACCTGAGGCTGCTGTTTTAAAAAGACCTGGAAAATACCTGGAAGGACCTGGGAAAGTTTTTCTGATTACGTTTCACGTTTTTTGGTGCACAGGGTTTGCTTTACTGTGAAGTAAATCAGGACAGATGAAGCAGTAAATGTATCGTCTTTTCTCAGTGGCATAAGAGGACGATAAAGCGACTAGTTAGAGTGTTTTTATCTGATCATTCCTGCTTAACAAACCTTGTCATTTTGATCTTATCTCTCAGATTCAGTCATTATGATGGACTCGTAATTCACTTTGCCTTGAGGGAGTTGATGGTATTTGAACACTACATGTAGGATATGACCGCTTAAAGTGCACCTATTATCCAAAATCCACTTTTACTGTACAAGATGTTTGGATATAAATTTGTGTTGGCAGTTTGTGAACACAACAACCTTACAATAAAAATAATTCAAGCATTTCTTCTTTTTTAATCCTCATTAAAGCAAAGCAGTCTCATTAGACATGATGTTTTGGACATGCTATAATAAATTATATGTGGGGTATTTTGGCTGAAACTTTACATACACATTCTGGAGACACCTGAGACTTATAGACAGTTTTACACGTCTGGATCCAAACTTTACTTCCGGTTTCGTTTTTTTAATGGTCTGACTAGTTGCTAAACTGATCTCTTGAACAAATGCCTCGTCGAAAATAACACATGTTTTGGTTTCCTGGTTAATCTATGTGTTGTTTTTTGCTTGTTATACAAATAAACTACGTTTAAAGAACTTTATTATTAAGAACTTGTTGTTATTTATTCTTAGCGGAGTTTACCGGAAGTTACGTGCGGACCACGACAGCCCCTTGTTTATGTTGTTACTGCTGAAACCGTCTATATTACATTTTGTTAAAATGGTGATAATATGTGCCCTTTAAGATTTCTTTTAGATTAGGGTAGGGCTGGGCGATGCGGCCCAAAATAAAAATCCCAGATTTTTTCAAAAAAAAAAAAAAGGCAAGTGTGTATTATCTACCGACAAATTCAGACCTTAATATCTCTTGCACCTCGTCTTTCATCTTCACTTTTATTTCTCTGTTTGTTTTGTTTTTGTGGCTGGCAGCGGGAGCTACTTGGCGCTTTATTGATGTAAGACCAACAGTGATATCAAGTTACATTGCTCTGTAGGCCAACGTAATTTAACCGAAGAACCTAATAAAATGTAAAAATAAACATTCCAAAATATTTAATAAAGACTACGGGGTCTTGCATGCAACATACATGTTTTATATTTTGTTTTTAATGACCCGTTCCGCAATAAAGTGACAACTTTACCCGCCCCGCGAGTTACGAGACAACCCGCATCACTAACGTTACTGGATGCAGTTTATAAATGTTTCTAGACAGTAGGCTGTTTTTTGGCGTGTGTCCTTGTGCTGCCGCGGTCTTTTTCATTTCGCAGGGCGCAACATCTCTCCCTCTCGACAGCATGCCTCTGTTTAAGATGCAGTAAATTGTTCGTACCTTTGCTAGCAACAAACTTCTAACACACTTTGCAGCGAGGTGCAGTGTTGGCAACATTACTTTAAAAAAGTAATTAGTTATAGTTACTAGTTACTTCTCAAAAATAGTAACTGAGTTTGTAACTGCGTTACATCATTATAAAAGTAACTAATTACCAGGCAAAGTAACTATTGCGTTACTTAAAAAAAGTTCAAATATTTCAAATAACTTGGATGCCCCCAATATAAAATTAGTTGAATGAATGAATTAGACACTAACGTTAAAGAGAAATCAATAATTGTGTCAATAACAGCATGTGACGATGTGGGGTGCTTTATTAGATCAGAATTACAGACGTGAAGAGGCTCTTTCTTACTCTGCATAAGTTGCACATTACATAAACATTCTTGCATTTCACCTCAACAATGGAAAAGTAGCGCATATTATACTTTGTGTTTGCGACTGCTACCTTTTAGTTTGTTGTACTTGTCATCGCTCTGTCATTGCGGGTGTGGGACTCGGACGGACTGCAGCGCGAGGACCGGGCTGCCTGTGAGTGTCTAGCAGCATCAGTCGCTGCTCGTTGAGAAGAGAGAGTGATACATGCTCTCGCATCAGTCTCCAACCACGGCAAAAAAGATAGCTAGATTTGTCCTAGTCGCTTTTTGTAAATAAAGTCGCTAAAGTTGGTAAATCTAGTGACAAAGGGACCAAGTTGGCAGCACTGCGCACTGCTCGAACTGTGCATATGTTTGTGTATGAACTCTGCCTGCCTCTGGTTGGCTAACGATTGAAATGAAGCCAATCATCATCAGTTATGTGGTTGTCCCACCCCCTCTAACACACAGACACCAATCATCATCAGTTATGTGTCTGTCAGCCCCCAACACACACACACACACAAGAGAAAAACATTGCCTGTCTGGATGAGAGAACCTACTCTGGTGAAAATCGCTTTTGTGAGATTAATTATAGTAACGCGCAGCATTTATTGTCAGTAATGGTAACGGCGTTATAACGGGGGAAACAGTCATTTATTTGATTACTCGTTACTGAACCCACTCGCAACTACGGGAGCCCAGAGGGAAGTTTTGGCGGATGTTAAAGAGGAAACTGATTTATTTCAAACAAATCTATGTTAAACTACACATTCGAGTTAATCGATAAAATAGATTTATCACCTAGCCCTAGATTAGGGATGTGCACAAATAGTTGAATATTTGATGCACAATAATAATTTGAATAGAAAAAAATGCTATTGGAATGTTTGTTTGTTTTTAATGCACCACCGCAGGGCTAAAGCTACTGATTATTTAATGTAAAATATACATGAAAATTCATTTGTATGTTTTTCTGATTGTTTTGGCAATTAAGATTTTGGACTAATTGAAGTATTTAGAGTTTTAATGCTGGGTTGTTTGTTTTTGTCCACCGGCTCACGTGTTACGTGCTTCTCCACCGCATCAAGATTTGTTAGCTTCCTGTTATATAGTCGACATTATTTTTCTAATACAGAGCTAAATGAGACAGACACCAAGAACAAAACGAAACAGAGAACATTTAGTATATGCGGTGCTTGTGGAAAATTAAGTGAATAACTACAGATGCAATAGCAAACAGTAGCAATAGCTCCGTCTTTGTGAAGTGTTGTTAAATTAAGCTTGTAACTTAGCCTGGCTAACACCAGACCAGTCTGATAGAGAATAAGACGTGGTCTGGGAACCACATGCTCATTTTCTCGTATTTGAGGCGTGGTTTACGAATGCCCAAAGCCGTTTATTGGGCGCTACGAATGTCCATCAAATGCTTCTGTACGTAGCTCATAGCCAATCGTTTCAATTATACCAGATGACGTATGTAGAGCCACATCAATTCAAACGTAAACAACTTTTATCGGTTTTTGTGCACACAGGTGAAAGCTATGCAACTAAACCGGTAGCTGTATATTGATATTGAACAGCAACACAACTTAGTGGCACTGTGACAAGCACAGTACAGTCATAATGACAATATGATATTAATAAATACCACTTACCATTTATAAGTTAAATGGACTTTGTCGACGACGATGCCTAGCAGGTTGGTCCTATAAAACTCCATCGCTATCATGTCTTGCCATATACAAACATCATTCTTGGATATGAAATTGTTTAACGCCAAAAGTTGCTCTTTTTTTAAATAAACTTGTGTTCAAAACTACTTAGAACACTGTCTGCTGCATTGAATAGTAACTGCGTCTTCTCCCGCATTGATATTTCCTAATTATAAGCCTTTTGTGAAATTGTATTATACACATTGTGTTATACCAAATACACAAAATAAAAAATTTTTAGCAATGAAATGGGGGCTCTTTAAAAGATTATAAAACATTGTGCCTATTTATAATGTAATGTTTTCAAACAGTTGTCAGATAAAGACTTGAAACCGTAAATTCTTATGAAGGGTGTAAACGCACATCTGTTGAACCCCGTTCTATGTACTGTCTAATATTATTTCAGTTATTTAGTTTTTGCTTGTTTATTTTGGTGTTGTAAGTGTTGCTACAGCAATCATTATTGTGGACGTGAGCCTTTTAGAGTTTAATCTCCATCTCATCATGATAATTCCCATATGTTGTTCTGCCAACAGTAATTGCCTACAGTTAGACTAACTATAAAAGCAATAATGCCACTAAATCTGTTACCTACCAGTCGAAAAGTAGCACCAAGGAAGACTGAATAAAATAACAGTTAAGAGCTTTAACCTAAATTTCTGCCGCAGGTCATCCGCAAAGTTTTTGTTGCCCTCCATTTCATAAGAATGTTTCATTATACTGGGAAATATACAGTGTGAATCCAGGCTCAACCTTAGACAACACGGACCATTGGCTGATGCATACGACTAGGGCTGCAACTAACAATTATTTTCATGATCGATTAATCTGGCGATTGTTTTACACATTAATCGACTAATCAAATAAAATAAATATTACTCAATTCGATTTTTCACTTATTATAGCTAAAACTGGGGTATTCACGCATAGAAGTGTACTTCTAAAAGTGCAAAACACTACTACAGAGTTTTACTTGTATAATCTTTTGGATTTTTATATTTTAAGCATTCAATAAAAAAGCATTTAAAGAGTAACTAAATCCTAAACCAACTTTTTTTAGTTAATGATCTGTAAGAATGATGCTTTATTATTAGTGCTGTTCATTGATATTAGTACGTTTTTTGACATTTGGATATAAAGTGTTTCAATACTACAATATATGGTGTAAAAACGTCTGAGTCCTGCCCTCTTCAGGTTGAACGGTGGCTACTGCAGTTGAATTTTCCTATTGGATGTTGGGTCCAAAAAGTAACTCGTGACGTAAGCAGGTTCAAGCTCACCACGCCCTTGTTACGATCTCACCACACACTTAGTTCATCCCCTCTATCTCCGTTGGGATCTGCCCACTTTTTTTGCATTTTTCAAATATTGCCAGTGGGTGGAGTCAGGCTCTGAACAGGGGTTTAGTTACGCTTTAAATAGTAAAACATTTTTCAACTAAAAAGATATGTCAAGTGAATGCTTTAGGTGGAGGAAACCGACCCACATTGAACAAATTTCATTATCGATTTTTATCAATTTTATCGATTAGTTGAAGCAGCCCTACATAGGCACCCTTAACTGGAAATACTTCAGCAGATTCAAAGTCATCCTCTGATTGGTTGATCTATCCAGGATGTCTGGAAATATGTGTGTCACGATCTTTAACGGTCTACTCAGAAACAACACAAAGCTGTCTGATTGAAGAAGAAAGCTGTCATGTTTACATCGGTGACAGTATGCTTCATCAAGATTGATTAAACGCTGCATTTCAAAAGTATGCACAGTGGTTCACAGTGTAAAATCTTTAAAAGACATCTATGAGTTTTAAGTTAAAAGATATATTTCAATGTGTTTGCCATTGTTTTCAGACATTTGTAAGTGATTTACTGGTTGCATACGGGTCTGTTATTGTGGGCTTTTGTCCCAAAGTGAAACGTGATTGGCTACTTTACGTGTCAGTCATATGGCCCCCTTGGGCGATCCTCGGCCATTCAAAGTGGCCATGATTCCCAGACCCTCAGTATAAAGGTCTGCCTACCTGAGACTAGCTTGAACCTGACAATGTCAATGTTAAAGTCTCATTATAACAGAATAGAGTCAGATAATGAAGATATAAACTCTGGGTGAAATGATCGACCTCTGGAAGTGTACGTGAATGATCAGATTACATCTACACAACTGCATCGTTTGATAAATAACAACAGCAATGGTGGATGAAGACTTTTAAATAAATGCACTGTAGCTGTAACCAATGTGTCCTCTTTATTTCTTCAGGTCTTTGAATTGACTTCTGTTCATATGTTGATGAAACAATGCCATTCCCCAGAGTATGCCCTTCGTTTAGTGCTCAAGGTGTGGTTGAGTTTATAGAAATATTGATGCAAATCTCTCTCTCTCTTACCGTCTGATGTTATGGCAGTGATGGAGAATATAGTGCATGAGATAAATTCAGCATCACACAGACCTCTGACTGAAAGTCTGGTGTTTTGTAGCGTCTGATTCATTTCAGTTTTGAGTTTACCCATTAGACTTGATTTGCTTTTTTACTTTTCCTGTTGCTATAATTCAAGTGGTTTATGTAAATTAATTGGTTAATTTGCATTCATTTGAATTCATTTTTATACTGTGTGTTGTTATGCAGTCTAGTTTAATGCACTGATTGTTTTTATATGATCTAGTATTTTTATTATCATGTTTAATAGCTTCAGTGTATTAGCAGCACAAAAGCTCATGGGTTCAATTCCCAGTAAACACACATTATTACTGATTAAATGTAATGCACTGTAACTCACTTAAAATAAAAGCATTTTTTAAATGCATGTAAACTATTTTGATTTATAAGTAGTTTGTAGTCTACAGTATCACAATAGTATGCTGTTTTTCTTCTGTAGTATACACAACATCTAAACCAAAATCCATTTGAAAGATCCTCCAGAAGCTTCCCAGCGTTTCTTTATGATTGGCCAGCAGATTTTCCCAGCAGCACGAGTCTTTATTTGTCGGTGGAGATGGGGTCAGAGAGGGGTGTGGTCCTGACACTAAATATGTCAAATGAATGCTTTAGGGGGAGGAAACGGACCCACATTGGAGAGTTTAATGAACTTCTTCCCGCTGTCGTGTGTATTGATGTTAAAGAGTCTGTAATATTCAGTGGTTGATCAAACAGTAGTTGAGGATTGGAGTAACCCTCAGTAGGGTGGATCAGAAGGTTTTGGACTAAAGCCACACGGTTGAGATCATTGACTAAGTAGGGAAGTGATTTGGATTTTTGTGTTAATGTGTTGCTCAGCCTCAGAGACGATATGTGAGGGGATGTAAAAATAAATGAACTCTTTCTTGAGTCATTTAGATGTGATGATACTATGAAGCTTCTGTTAAAGCTTTGGAGATGAACTGTTGATGCATACACGATGACAGTAATCCTGTAATGATCCTCTGGTGAAATCTGTTCTTTGTACTTTAGTAATGGTGGAAATATAAAATGATTTTGACCTGTTGTATATGAACAATTCCAGCGTTATGGATGTGACATTTGCAGTCATCAGACATCAGTAAAATATCAGCTCATGTTTTCTCTTTTAGATGAGATATATACGTGTTATGGATGTGACAAAAAAGGACTTTGTAGAAATTGAAATTCTGTGAAATTAAATGCACAAATCAGAAGCAAGAATATCCAACAAATGAAGAAGAAGGGACGGTCTTTGAAGAACATTTAATATTTATTTTCATTTTTGTATGTACATTTATGAGAAAGAAACTGTGTTATAGGTGTGAAATTTCTTTGTTATGAGTATGACAATTCTGAAATTTGCACTTAGCTACTGAAAGAAAATAACGAAAACTGCTTTATAAATTAACCAAGATTTGCGTGGGTATTTAAACCACCAAATATTGACATCTGAGATATTAGTATGGTTAAAACCTTTAGATAAAATCTTGACTTTTCATGATAAGCTTGACATTTGCATGGAAGTGCTCATATCAGAATATGAATTGGACATTGGAAATGTTTTTGTTTTAGTTGTAAGACTGATGGATGTTTGGGAAGGGCAAGTTTCCTTCCTTTTAGTCATGTCACTATTGTTGAAAGTCTGAAACATTTTGATACTCTAATGGTTTTCATGACTTTATTTAGAACTGTAGTCTCTCCGTTAAACACACTATAGTTAAATATCACATATAGTGACATAGATTTATACTGATCAACCATCATGTTTTTACACACAAGTTAGTTTTACAGAGATATATATTGTATATGTCTTCAGCTCAGAGATTGTAAATATTCAGTTTTTCAGTATTGATGAATGTTGACATCTGTTTCTGTGTGAGTGAAGAAATAAACCAGGAATGAAGCTAAAAGGAATTTCACAGAATTTGAATTTCTTAATTGTTTTAGTATGAAGCACCACCCTTTGGCCCGATAAATTACAGTAAACTGATGTCATGCATGAGACATAAAGCTGTCTTCTGATTGGTTAAAGATAGATTGTGACAGCAGCGGTGATATTTCAGGACACATAATTCATTGATTTGAGACTGTTTTATAGAGAAGGGTTACAGTTGTTCATGCTGTCTATTTTGAGGAAACTGTATTAAAATCCTTGTGCTATTTAGTTTTAATAATGATATGTTCTGTATATATTATATTGTTATGAAGATGATCTGGACACTAGACACACTAATAGACAATATTCACTTTTCTCTCTTCTTATCTCATGCACACTAATGAGGGCTGAAAGCACAATGTCTTTAGCAGCGGCACAGAAAGTGTATTTTAGAAAAAGAAAATCACATACACCTGACAACATTGTCAAAATGATTCGCGCTTACACTCGATCAGAAAAAAATGACAAAAAATTAGGGGTTTGACGGATCAAAAAACTCACAGTTCAGATCACATTACGTTTTTTTTAAGGCACGGATCGGATAATTTTTCAGATCAGCAAAAAAAGGGGGTGGGAAAAATCTAATAAAAAGAACAAAGTTGAACATTATAAGGTCTAAAATTAGCATGAGTATACAGAAATTGAATCAAATTGTATAAGTCTTAAGTCTTTATTATATAATATTAAATATAATTATTTTTTAGAGCTACAGAAGTGATTTTCTTTTGGAATTCATTCAGCTGATCTTCGGGTCTGGCGGTACCACTTTTAGCATATTTTAGCACAATCTATTGAATCTGATATTGAATCTGATTAGATCAAGAGTTTGAATATTTTTCCTATTTAAAACTAGACTCCTCTGTAGTTACATCGTGTACTAACATTGATGGAAAATTAAAAGTTGTGATTTAGGCAGATATGGCTATGAACTATATTCTCATTCTGGTGTAATAATAAAGGACTTTCTGCTGTAACATGGCTGCAGACGGCACAATGATATTACGCAGCAGCCGAAAATAGTCCCCTTGGTTACTTTCAATAGCAAAGGACTATTTTCGGGCAGTGCGTAATATCAGTACGCTTGCTGCAGCCATGTTACAACAGGGAAGTCTTTATAATGGTTAAATTTATGAAATAAGATGCATTAAAGAACACAGGTGCAAAAATCTAATTTCCATAATGACTGACACAATCTACTAAGAGCAGCACAAATGATCGTACAGTTTAAGATATGCTGTTTTAGGCGTTTAAAAGAATATCCCATTTTCATAAAAAAGCTGATAATTTACTCCCATGTCATCCAAGATGTGTATGTCTTTTTTTGTTCAGTCGAGAAGAAATTTAGGATTTTTCCCCATATAGTGGACTTTTGTTGACCTCAACAGTTTACAGTTTCAATGCAACTTCAAAGAGCTCTAAACGATCCTAACCGAGGCATAAGGGTCTTATCTAGTAAACCATTATCATTTTCATCAAAAAAATAAGTTCTTTTAAACTACAACTTCTCATATTGCACAAGCTGTGTGAAGCTATGTTTATACTCGCCCCGTCCGCACGGGCGCGTTGGTGCACGCCGGCAAAAATGACGTCAATGCGGAGTGGGTGGTCATGCGCATTTGGTGCGCGAGACCCCATTTTGTGTGGAGGTGTGCACGGCATTTTTTGTAACTGTCTGCGCGCCTCTGCATCCGAAAATGACCGAACTCGAGGCGATTCTGTCCGTGCAGGCAAGCCTGTGATGTGTCTCTTTGATCACTCCAAGCAAAACACTGTTTATCTGACATTCTGGAAGTAAAGTATGGAAAGTTTGCAGTTTAAAACACGAATTCTTTTACATGATTCAGAATGTTTGGCTTATATTTGTATTGAATGAACCACTGGAAGAGGAATAAAATACAAACCTTAAAGCTGCCGTCCGCAACTCTTGAGGATTGAGCAGTTTCCAAATGTTTACAATTTCATGTCCCTCCCCCACTACCTCCGAGCAACCTCCCTCAGAGCTCGTTCTTGTCAGCGCGTGTGCAAAAGTATTATTGTGAACGCATACTTAGCAAGAATACTTAGATTACTTACATTACACTCCGAAATACAATTAATGGTTGATAAAGCACAATTACCTGTCGAGAAGAAATGTGGCAAGCTCTGCATCCAGCTTGAAATCTCGTAGATTCCTTTCAAATGCCGGTCCGATATTGATCCTAGTTTTATTACGGTCACAGTCACTTTCTATCTTTGTTTCCTTCTTTTCATTGGTTGTTTTCCTAGCTCTAGTTGTTAACTGAGAAATCGGAAGTTTGTTACTGAAAGTTCTCTCCGCCATCACGCTGTTCAAACCAAAACACCTATGAATTCAGGCGGATGCACGTGATATTGTAACGCGCGCGAGGGGGATGGGGATCTGTGGCGCGTGCAGGTACTGTGATTGACAGGCAGATTTTACACAGCCCTGCGCTGATTGGACCAAATGAACCGGGAGCGGTGGATTTTTGCAAAACAAATAACAGGCTCCAGGTGGAGCTAGAAGCGCAGGGTTTTTTCTTAAACAGTCTAATTTATGTTGTTCTATCGGAGCATAGTGTTGGTTTCAATGAATATGACAAAAAAATATGATCAAATAAGTTGTCGACCGCAGCTTTAAAGGGACACAAGGCAGCATTTTTATGTTAATAAATCATCTTCGTAAGTCAGTATATGGTTAAATGACTCATTACATGACGAATGAAGACTCTCTCGCCCGCCCCTACCGTCTGTAGGAAGAATACCCCACTTGCAAGTTCGCTGTATCCGACCCAGTGTCCTTCAGTCTCGTAAAGATTCAGATATAGAAAGCATTTACTCCCAGACACTAGGGGGAGCTAGTAGAGAAATAATACTCAGACTTGCCTTGTGTGCCTTTAAGATGTCTGTACTGTTTGTTTAGTAAAAACGTTAATGAAATGATAATGTTTAATAAAGACATATTTAAAAGATTGTTGTTTTATTCATGTTCTCATAATTAATTATCAAACTCTGCTTTTATAAGCACCAGGGTTGTTCCACCGGACGACTTCTTCTATTCTCTTCTTTGTGTTTGTTTTTTAATTTGATTGCTTGCGTCGCCCCCTGGCGGTTCAAAAAATAGTGCAACAGCGATCCGCGGAGGCTTGCGTTGTGGACCAAAGCGCGAGTATAAACAAAGCTTGACACTCTTGACCTTATGTATTAGGCAAGGCCTGTATAGCATATTTCATACACAGAGGTCATTCATATACGTAATCACATCGAAAGGTCACACGTTACATATGTGAAACGCACACTTGCTGACTATTTTAAACAATAAACTGACACAAAGACATTAATTAATATCATTCCTCGTACAACAATGTCTGAACGCTCCTCTAAACACTTGGGCAGTAATTACCAGTACCCACCACTTATACCACGGGCCTGTTGAATGCTTTATTCTGATTGGCTGAGAAACGTTCCATGGGTGTTGATTATTTTTCTGTAAACCATACACTTAACCTTTTAAATGCCTTTATAAAAAACACCAGAGCAATGTTTGTGGTAACTGTGGTATAAGAGGAATAATTTACTACGCTTCCACCTTGGGTGTGCATTATTTTCTTATAAGTCGTCAATTATTCCTTACTTATAAAAGCTTTGATTTAACTGAAGGGGTTTGTTGTAACTACCGTAGGTCTTTGGTGAGGTCTGTGAATGTTGTGTGTGTGTGTTTGTCTCACACTGGCCGAGACAGCTACATTAGGCGTGTGTGTGTGATGATACATGTGTCAGGTATTTTGTTCAGTATGGAGGAGTGTTCAGCTGTTATCATGTAATGCTGTGATACATCTCAAGAATCTCATTATATAACACACATTTATTATGATGATTTATTTGTTGTCAGCTTTAGTACAGTTTAACATCTACTGGTTATAACAGTTGTTTGTTTGACTTTTGTACGGCACTAAGCTGCTCTTTAGGTTTTTATTTTTAGCATTCAATTCAAATGTGGTTATATAATTCCAGTATGGGAAAGTTGTCTGTCAGAGTTTTAGTGCTGAAGAGGAAACATTTGTGGGAAACTGAGGAGTATTTTGGTATTTTTGGGCCTGCGTTCCAAAACCTGGTGAGGTCACTACGTAAGCAACGTTTCATGGGTGCATTCCCAACATGAACACTTTTTCAAAAGCACCAAGATAACTTCTGATGACAGTTTTTCTCCTAGTAGGTTTTTCAATCCCTAGGGAGTCAGCTGACATTGGCTTAACTTAGCACCCTTTACATTATTACTTCACTCGCTACTATGGTTTTATCTTTGCCACTGTATTCTGCTGCTTATGTTGTCCATTGATTTTTCTGTGTTTTCTCCTGCATCTCTTAATGTAAAGCTGCTTTAAAACGATTAACAATTGTGAAAAGCGCTAAATAAATAAAATTTAATTGAATTTTGAGATCACATTCGATGCTTTGTAGTGCAATCCCATAACTCATTGTGATGAGCTCTGCTGATAAATCAAGTGAAATGTTTACAATAATTTTAATTTGAAGTATTTTAGCACAATAGTTTTGTGCTGTTTTCTGCTTATTAGATGATGGTGTTTGGCTCAGACAGAGTTAAAAATAAATGAAGAGCAGCTGTTTGTGTGACTATTCACTTATCAGGTTGCATATATGAGTCTTAGAAGACAGCTGCTTGTATAGACAGTATACAGTAATACAGCTTATGTTTTCATTAGGGTGCACTCACATTATCCCAACCTAACCGCGCGTTTGACCCCAAAGTCTGGTTTGTTTGACTAGTCTGATCGCTCTGTACCGTGCCCAGCCATGCCCACTCACCTTCATCTGACTTCATAAAGCCTTCTGATGCACGCAGTACAGTTACATGAATGTGTGAGCTGCACACACCACGCGACAGACCAACTGTCTGCTAATTTTTATTGTATTGAAAGGAGTGGTGTAGTCTGATCAGAAGAAAAGTATGCCTGCAAACGCGTGAATTGTAGTATTTTCTCAATTGAATGCAAAAATACCTTGTGCACATGTGCAGAAGAATTGTGCTTCACATCTAATATTTACGTATCACATGCATCATGATTCTTGTAACAGAAATATGCAATCATAAGGCAATGGCAACATACATTACTGAGGTGGGGGGTCACGTGCTGTACATTCTGCAGCATTCATGTCTTTTATAACATTACATAAAGAAATAAAATATCTAGAAACTTCTTAAGACAACTTAACTTTGACTTTGTACATTTATCCAGAGATTAAAGGGAAACTTCACCCATTTGCATTAAGCTTTGTACCGTTAGAACCCCAGTCATGTTTTTGAATGGTCGTGCATCATTCCCTCAGTTTCCCCTGAGAGGGGAGAAATACTGATTTCAGTGAGGCACTTCCTTCTTTCAATGATGTAAAAATCGTCATTTTGCGTCATTGAAAGAAGGAAATCCTGTATCTCTATTGAGTGTAAAAGACTATAGACACTCATTCCTCATTTTTCCAAGGTGGGGGCTATGGGTGGGACCCACTCACGCTTCAGACCAATTACAGATCAGTGGGTGGGACTTACGAAAATATATGAACACAGACGGAAAAAAAACGATCAGCCGCCATCTTTATGCTAAGCTAAGCTAAACAGAAGTTGTGGAGCGAGCCAGACTTCATGTTACAATAACAGTGGAAGTTAATCAATATGATATAGAAGAGGGTGATTTTACAAGCGTGATGCTCTAATCGGCTGTTCATTGCACCTTTATTAGCCACAATACAGCAAAGAGCTCAGGCAGATGAAGGAACAGAAGCCCGAGTCGAAGCCGGAGCCTGGGCTTTGGCTGGGTAGAGGAGCCCGGGGAAGACACCGCAACCATCGGCCTCTACTAAGGTGGCATTTATATACACAATAGCATATCTGAGCGGTGTTTTATATGTCTATATTGTGAGAGCAGTGAGGCCGATATAACACAGATGTAATTACAGTAAACGAGAGACAAAAAGAAAATTGGTAAAACTAAATAAACATTTAAAATGCATACCCTTTTTTAAGTACTTGAAAAGACATTTGTACTGCGGATCTGAAACAGCACGTTACTGTTTGAATAAGACTTTGCTACACACCAGGCCAGAGTGTTATTGTGTGTAACACAATGTAACATCACGTTTAAAGCAACACTAAAGACTTATGGCTCTTTGCTCCCCCTACAGGTTAGAAGTGTAATTGTTCATTACCACTATCGTAAATACTGCAGCATAGCTGGCTCTGATTGGATTGTAGGTCTGCCGTAAAGCAAGTTTTTGTAGTTTTCACTCGAACTACAGGACCACTACCCGACGGTTGGGAACTTCTTTAGTGCGGTTTTGGTCGATAGAGGGCTGGAAAGCGAATGTGAAAGTGCCATTCACCCCGTTTTGTGTGGATGAACCACTGAAACTTTTTTGGAAACGTTATTTTAAGGTAAAAAAACTCTTTGGTGTTGCTTTAAAGTAAGTCATGATTGGTGTCTGTCAGACACAGTGGTGATGGCTATTTTCTTTGTTTTACTAACGTGGCATTTATGTACACAATATCATATCTGAGCCGTGTTCCGATTAATGGGAGTGGCTTGCAGAGCTGTGCATTGTGGTGCATAGTGGTAGTTGTAGTTTTTCATACAAATGTGCTCTAAAGTCACATTTTGTCTTTTCTCGGTCAAATTGGCACAACATTCTACGTTTATGTTACATTTTGACTACAAATATGACTCACTTTCCATAAAGATTAATGTTCCTATCGGTGAAATGGCCCTTTAAGCGTGAACTCGCTGAGAGATGCTGTGCACTGCGTTGCCAAGTCCTCTGCTTTTTTGGTGGAGTTCAGATTTGGGAAACTTTAAACTGTTTAAGCGAGGTGATTTCTTTCTGTGGTATAAAGATTAAAGGATTTTGTTCATTAGTTTTTGGTATTTGGGCTGTGAATAGTCATTGGGATGCTTTTGGGCTGGTTTTGAATATCCAATGGTATGGTTTTGATACTCAAATACCCTGGTTGTGCACCTGCGCAGACGTTTGTTTTGCATTATATAGAATGTAAATGTAAACCAACATTTTATCAGATTGCAATGTTTAAGGGACACGTAAAGGTTGTAAACTGTACTGTCATAACCTGCAATCGGATTGACAAAATATTGTGCATGTTAACATAGCCACCGTGTTACCAGCCGTTCATCTGACAGATAACTCATTGACATTAGTGTACCATTATGTCATTCATGGGTTTGGCATGAACATGTCAACAACACTAATTATGAATTTGTAACATTTAAAAAAAATAGTGCTGGGAAAAGATTAATCGCGATTAATCGCATACAAAATAAAATTGATTTTTGCCATAATATACAAGTGTGTGCCGTGTGTAATTATTATGTACATATAAATACACACACGTTCATGTATGTATTTAAGAAACATTTACATGTGTATATATATTTATTTATATTTTTATATATTCTATATTATATATACATTTAAAAAAATGTATATATATATATAAAAATCTGACATGAATATATGTATGTGTGTGTGGTTATACACAATAATTACACACAGTACACATACATTATTATGCAAAAAATAGCTTTTAATTTGTATGCGATTAATCACGATTAATCTTTTCCCAGCCCTAAAAAAAACATTTGTGTATTTGAAGTAAGTTTATTAAACTTTAAAAGTAATGTGAGTACAGTATACTCATTTAAATGCACCAGATTCTCCCCAAAAGTCAGTGTATTTGATACAGTGTTATAAATGAGTTGACATGATGTTGTTTTCTCTGTTTTTCTATGTGTTTGCTGTCCTGGTTTGGCGTTCATATCTCTTAATACACAGAAAACAGCCAAAGGTAAGAGACATAAACACACATTTATTCTGTTGTTTATCTGACACTGCACGCATGTTAACAGATGCTGCGTCTCCTCTGGGAATCTTAAACATGCGTTTTCAAGTGATGCATTTAATACACAATGCAGATTGTTTAGTGTTCTTCCGATGCACGTGCAGACAGATGGTCTGTGTGAATGTGTCAGGCCTGAAAGATCTACAGTGTGTGAATCTGTCCGTGTACATTCAGTCAAAGCTGCATTGTTGCTGGATCTCTCGCTCGAGGATGAAGGGCAGACGTTGTGTTTGGCAGACATACAGACTGCAGTTCAGTTCGGTGGGGCTTCAGGATTCTGGGTCTCTGGTTTTTTTTTTCTCTCTGTTATTGACCAGTCACCCACGCTGAAGGGCAGGTGCCAGTTAATGGAAAGAGTTTCTCAGATTTCACCATTTAGAGATGAAGGGACTAAACATATACTGGAGCCAATTCTGCATAGAAGAGACGGCTCTTCAAAACAGCATTTCATATTTATTCATTTAATTTTGCACGCAAATTTATGATGAAAAACAGCATTATGGATGCGCAGTTTATCTGTTATGAATGCGACAATTCTGAATTTGCACTTACGTAACTATGGAAAATAATAAAAAAAATGCTTTAAAAACTTTAACAGAGACTTTGCATGGGTAGTTATACTGCCAAATATTGAAGATAGTATTATGGGTAAAAACTTGACTTTTCAAAATAAGGTTGACATTTGCATGAAATTGCCCTAATGCAAAAACAATCATATTTTTCGTTTTATCCCAGCAGTTCATTTTTACTATCTGATAAAATAATCTTACACAATTTTGCTTCACAAAAGTAAGTAAGTGTTTGTGTATGAAAGTTTACATATTTTTAAATAAAATACTCATGAAAACAATGAAAGACAGTAGTAATTCATTTAAAAAATAACATTATTTTGTGTATTTGGTGAAATTCAATGTGTTCACGTGGTTAATGGTTCAAAAACACATTATTTTTCACATACCGTACATTATTATCATGGTTTCCCGCAGAACATGTGTTAGTTAAGGTGGGTGGGGCCGGGGGCGTGGCAATCAAAGGGGCAGGGCGTACGCGTCATGATGAAAATGAAAATATTTTTATTTAAAAATCTCAAATAAAACTTAATTTTGAAGAAACTATGACAGAAAATGAACACATACTAGATTATTAATTAATTAAATGTTTAAAAAAAAAATTCTAACAGGAATAGCGTGATGAAGTGAAACTAAAGGGTTAATAAACACAAACTAAAGCAGATGTTGTAGAACGTAGATAGCGCGAAGATTGTAAAAACTGATTATTTCCCACTATTTATTACATTATCTTAAAGGAGTACAATAACAGGCTTAAATAAACCCAAAACATAAGTCCATTTACAGTTCTCACGGCCACGAGTTTTATCAACTACAGACATGACGGACCATCTCATTTCTGCCGTGTGGCGCGCGTGGACGCTCGTGGTGTGAAGCGCATCTGTGCTATTCTCCGAGAAGCACTTGATGCCATTTTGTGCAGCAATTTTTTTTTTGGACGACCTAGTTAAGGTGGTAGGGTTTCCCAACTTAGGCGGGCCGCCCGAACTCCAAAGTGCTGCGGGAAACCCTGATTATACTTTTTGAAATGTGTCACTTTGTACTCATTGTTCTGGTGCTTTTGGGTTAGTTTTGAATGTTCATCGGGTTGGTTTTGATACGCAAATCTGACAAACCTGGCTGTGCACTTGTTCAGACATTTGGTTTGGATTATATATAAAGTAACATTTTAATCAGATTGCAATGTTTAGGATTCATGTAAATGGTATTGTCATAACCTGCAGTCGGATTGACAACATTTGTTGCATGTAAATATTGCCATTGTGTGCATTGTGCAGTGCTACAGAGTCATTAACTGTTTAGCTTTACATGATGTTGATTTTCTCAGGGATTTTAACCAATAGTAATGTAGCGTGAGATTTGAAACGCTTCAATTCAGTGATTCATGGCTTAATAATGTTCATAAACAAATCACTCAGCGTGATCATTTTCTTCCATTTCAATTAGCTTTTGCTTTTTTAGTTGTTTTGTATGTTGTCTAAATAAAAAGCTTTTAGTTTCAGTTTTGAGATTTCAGTTTAACTGTCTTAAACTCGAGTTAGCTCAGCATCATTGGCCTTTTTGGTAAGTTTCTGTATTACTATCAACACTTTTGAGTTATTTCGTTCTGCTTCAGCTTCACATTGGTTATTGAGTCCTCATGTGTCTGTGTTTACAGTCTCTTTAACATCTGACTCACTCTTCTTCATCTGAACATTTGGGTCGATTTTACAGACGAAAGACTTCATCTGTTCCGCGGTGATCCCAAGAGATGATGAGAAAAACAACAACATCTCTCTTTATTACTACAGAACAGTCATAATAATAGGAAATGATGAAGAATTAAACATTAAAAACTTTATTTTGTTTGTTTGAGAAGGGAAGATCTCTTTTGAGGTTCCCCGTATTCTTCTCTCATACGGATGGGACAGCGGGCACTGTTTCTCTAGGAACGCTCTTTTCCAAAAGCAGGAATTTATCCAGATCTCTTCAGATTTATGTTTTGTAATTAACTGTGTCTTTACAAAAGGCTTTTTCTCATCTGTTATAGCCGCTGCTAAACTTTAGCTAGATGTGTCTCACTGTTTCATGCTTAGATTTTATAGCTCAGGAGACTTAAAGAGATAAAGTAGTTACCCACCCTTGTGTTTTTTAAATCTTTTTTTTTTTAAACAAAAGGGATATTTTTCATAAAGTGTTGTTTTGGGTTTTCTGTTTTCCAGTGGGAGTGGACTGTGACCTCCTTCTCAAACATATAAATAATGATGAAATGTTTGTGTGAACCACTTTAACCCTTCAGTGGAGATCTCAGTTAGATCTTTCTCTCAGGAAAAACATCTGAGAAACTTAAGCAGAGATCTCGTTTTGTTCTTCATTTAATCTCATTGATTATAAACTTTGCATGTTAACAGAGGAAGTATTCTGATGAAACTCTTTTCATTTTTTTAATAGTTCTGCATTTTCCTGCAAATGTGTAAAGTGTGGTGTGGGATCATCTGGTCTCATTCAGTTAGTTTGTTGGGTTTGAGACAAGCAGCATCATGTTTTTCTGTCTGACACAATTCAACACACATGAATTCATCTTTTGTGTCTGGGTGTCGAGTGGTCCAGTTTGAGTAGATACATGACACAACATGTTAAACCCTCTCTCTCTGTGTATGCAGGTGTTTGCCTTCGATCATTGTTTTTGGTCTATGGATGAGTCGAACGTCCTGAAGCATGCTGGTGAGTTACTGAATCACTCTCTCTCTCTCTCTCTCTCTCTCTCTTCACTGTGCTGGATAAACTCACACAAACCTGATAATTATGGATTATATTTGGTATTGTGATATGCAAAGCCCAGGAAATAACACAGCTGCAGGATTGTGCCGTTCCCAGGAGTGTTAACATGAGAGGACTGTGAGAAAAGCTTGAGAGAAACACTTTAGATCAGCAGAAATCCACACGCTGGTTCAGGATTATCACGGTTCATTCACTGATCGTCTCATTCATATTACACACTAGAGTAGATATGGCAAGCTCTAATCTCATTGGCTGACTTTATGCAACGTCTGGGTGAAAGTTCGCACTGTTTTTTTTATGATCAATTCGAATGTCATGTTTACAATGTCCCACACTGCAAAAAATGACTTTCATACTTAGTATTTTTGTCTTGTTTTAAGTACTTATATGTCTAAAAATTCCAATTTAAGTGAATTTGCATAAAACAAACTTTTTGTCTTAAAACTACTATTATTATTTTCTTAGGTAATTTTGCTCATCAAGATAATTCATCTAGATTTTAGAATTTTAAGATATTTGTACAAGATAATCTGTGGATTTGATCAAATATGTAATTTCACTGCTAGTGGTTGCCATATGAAAAAAACAGCGGTGTCACTTGATGATGTTATGAAGGAATGTGGATTTGTGTATTGATGGAAGTCTGGTAGTTTTTACCTTCACTGCTGATTAGAAATCAGTCTAACAAGACTTATAAACCATGTTTGTTCAAGGACAAAGGACCGCAGTCAATTATTCTGTTTATACCACGATTACCACAGCCATTGCTCTGGTGGTTTTTTAAAGACATTTGACAAGTTAAACATTTCTCAATCAATCAGAATAGCATTCAACAGCCCTAAGGTATAAAGTTTTATAACTAGTATGTTAAAATGTAAGTCAACAGAGTGGCTTGATGGAAACAATGCTATACTGCATGTGATGCTGCTGAGCTCGACCTGCCTATTAAATCTCGCAAGAAAGACATGATATTACTGCTTTTGGATGGATCTTGCTATTGTATGATGTCTTATGCCGATCAATCTGCGCAGTGCTGCATGAACTCGAACACATGATTTTTACTGCAGTAAAAGCAAAAACTGAGGATAACCTGGACATTTGGGATAATGTACACATGAACAAAATACATATAACATTTTGCTGGTATAGTTTTTGCATATTTTAATGCTGCGATCTTACATATCTTTGAAAGATACTATTTTTAGATCAATTCATAGACTGTGAGCTCCATTTGAAATAAAGCACACAATAAAGTCAAACCCTGATGTATTATTTTTTGGCTAAGGCATGACAGTTTACATGTTGAAGCCTGCCAACATAAAGCTTACCGACTTTACAGTCATGTTCCTGTTCTTACATGGATAATCTTGCTGTGTGTCTTTCATCTGTCATTCTTACAAATTATTGGATGCAAACATCTATATTCATAAAGCCGCTAATAGAAGGTTTTGTATTGATTCATATAATCATACTGATAATGAAAGTCTTTCAGGAAAAAACATTTGAAGTTGTGAGATTATAATTAGAGGACTGTAAAATGATCTGCAGATTACAAATACCATGTTGGTTTGTAAAGGAGCAGTCGAAGTAAAAGTGAGCAACATAGTGTGTGGTGTACATCAGGGGTCTTCAAATACTCTTCTTTGAGGGACAGATTTTAAAAATGTAAATATGATGCGGGCCAAACTTTTACCCCTATTTTTACCTTTTATATATATTACAATTTTGCCTATTATATATATATTACAGTGTAAATAATCAACACAAGTATTTTTGTAGAGCACAAAGTGTAATGCAGAGCTCTTAAACTTCTTTTTTATAAATGTTCAACGTTCATAAATTGTTAAAGGGACAATAAGTAGGATTTACCCCCATCTAGTGGTAAAATTGTATTTTGCATTCAAACGAATCGTGCTCTCTAGCGCCTCGCTTTTCCAAATGCGTGTTGCAACTACGGTAGTTGTTATGTACTCACTGATCTCCGTGTCCGTTTCAGCTGGTTCACGTGTTCTGAATGAAAACGCGTTGTGGAAATGCGTTGGTAGGCTAGTGCTTTTTGTCCCTCTCTGCTATTATAGTTTATCAATATGGCGGAATGACATGGAAGCCTCCTTGTACTTACCCGTTTAATGTAAGTAAAGAGAAGAAATTCTAAGCTTACAAAGAAAAGTCAGATCACTGGCAGAGGTCATTTGACACCAACAAGGACATATTTATGAATAAAGACATTGATTTTGATTAATGAAACACTTAAAACCTTTCTTACTGTCCCTTTAAATTTTAAAAGTATTCACAAAATATAGTCTCCTAATGACTAAAATTGCACTTCATGTTTTCATTTTTAATATTTTAAAGATATATTGGCTAAACCACCTTTCAATTGTACACTACATTCGGACACGACTGTCAGAGTTCCCCCCCTAGTGGCAGTCGTGTTGAAAATTCAGTCTAAGGGTAAATCCATGTCAACAGGTGAGAGAAGATCATTGCAGCGCAAGAGCCTTTAATCTATGAATATATTTATACTTAAAGCTGCCGTCGGCAACTCTTGAGGATTGAGCAGTTTCCAAATGTTTACAATTTCATGTTCCTCCCCCACTACCTCCGAGCAACCCCCCTCAGAGCACGTTCTCGTAAGCGCGTGTGCAAAAGTATTATTGTGAACGCATACTTAGCAAGAATACTTAGATTACTTACATAACACTCCGAAATACAATCAATGGTTGATAAAGCACAATTACCTGTTGAGAAGAAATGTGGCAAGCTCTGCATCCAGCTTGAAATCTCGTAGATTCCTTTCAAATGCCGGTCCGATATTGATCCTAGTTTTATTACGGTCACAGTCGCTTTCTATCTATGTTTCCTTCTTTTCATTGGTTGTTTTCCTAGCTCTAGTTGTTAACCGAGAAATCGGAAGTTTGTTACTGAAAGTTCTCTCCGCCATCACGCTGTTCAAACCAAAACAACTATGAATTCAGGCGGATGCACGTGATATTGTAACGCGCGCGAGGGGGATGGGGATCTGTGGCGCGTGCAGGTACTGTGATTGACAGGCAGATTTTACACAGCCCTGCGCTGATTGGACCAAATGAACCAGCCTGCGCTGATTGGACCAAATGAAGCGGGAGCGGTGGATTTTTGCAAAACAAATAACAGGCTCCAGGTGGAGCTAGAAGCGCGGGGTTTTTTCTTAAACAGTCTAATTGATGTTGTTCTATCGGAGCATAGTGTTGGTTTCAGTGAATATGATCAGAAAAAAAGATAAAATAAGTTGCCGACCGCAGCTTTAATAATTTACTTTTCAGTAATCGATAGCCCCTTTTCGACTTTCCATCCGGTTTATTGGCCGTCATTTGTACAGTGGAAAGGTAAAAGTAACCACGCTGATTTTAAAACAGACAGGCTAGCCCTGGTGTACTGTATGTTATATGAACATTTCATAAAGTTAACATTGATCTCTCCACTGTAGATAATATAAATGTAACGGGTGTTGCTTTAATGAAAGCGATGAGAAGGGGAATCCATGTGCAAAAGGTGTTTATTGTGTAAAATCCCAATAAGGGCCAGCAAACAAATCCAAAGGGTTAATCCAAAATCAGAATCCAAATACAGGCTCAGGTTCAGGGCAGGCAGAGTAACAATCAAAATCCAGAAACAGGCACAGGTCAAAACAGGAACAGATACAGATAACAGGTCAAACAGAATACAGGCAGATAAACAGAATGTGGCGATGTAATAATCAGCCAGGAACAGCTATACAGGAAGTGCTTAAATACAGACAGACAGGAAGTGTGAACTGTGACATGGCATGATGTATATCAAAATAAAAGCCAGAACAGAACAGGATGTCAAAATAAAAGTCCAAAATACAAAAATACACAAAATACAACCAGAACACATAACAAAACCATTACAACAAAATATTGCAGATTCTCTCTCTTTGTATCTCTCTTAGATGAATCCAATAAAAAAATGCATTTCTTATTGCCCATTTACTTAAGTTGTGACATCAACACAAGCTTCTGCAGTCCAACACTGCTGTTGAAATATATTTCAGAAGTAGATTTCATCCTTTGCTTTATATGCACAAAGCTGTGTCAGTGCTTGGAAATCAGATGATGTCTGAATATTGAAAGAGTTTGTCTGTATTTAGCTCTTCACACAGATGTGAAACAGTGAATGGCTCATTTAAGATATTTTAAAAGATGAAGCCCTGATCTCTGGCCTGTTCAGATGACTTAGAGGAGTTTTGTTGAAAAGCATAAAAAAATCAGGAAATGAGATTTTTAGAGATTTTTCCTCAGTGATTTGAAAGTAAATTGGTCTTTGTACGCTGCTGAAGTCAGAGAGAGAAAATGCAAATGCGATGATGAAATTGAGCTGCAATCGCATTTTTAAGATTGTGATGGTTGTATTTATTGGTTTCACAGGTCAGGAGGTTGTGTTCAAGTGCCTTGGGGAGGGAATCCTGGAAAACGCTTTTCAAGGATACAACGCCTGCATTTTTGCCTATGGACAAACAGGTACATGAACAGATCACATCAGTCAATCCTTGATTTACATGAATATTCTCTTTTTATAAATATAACATAGTGTGTATTTCTGACTGACATAAAAACATGCCGATTTATCAACACTAGATTATTTAATTTCAGAGAAGCAGTACAAAATACCAATAAGTAACGCATTGCGTTAATAGCGTAAAATAGCAAATATTTGATAAAATAATGGATAAAAGCATCTGCCAAATGCAAATGTAAAATTATCTGGTAATTTTCAGAATATAATTCACTTTTTGTTTATTAAATGTTGTAAAATCAATTTCTTGAAGCAGATATTTAATTTCTTATGTTGTTTAAAATCATACTGAGAGATATTATGTCTATCGATGTTAATGTTTATACTCTTGCTCATTCACTGTTAGTCTTTATTTAGATGCATTTATTTAGCGCACAATAAATAGTTGATAAGTAAATAAATGTACCCTCATATTTCAATGTTCAGTAAGTTTTCAGTAGTAGTTATTCAGTAAGTTTTAAAGTTGACTAAAGCTGAATTCCGGCAGATCTGAGAACAGGAAGTTTCTGTGTTTCCAATCAGACTTCAGTCAAAAGGCTCGGCGTCGTCTTTCCTCCACACATTCACGTCATTTCAGTCTCTTTCCTCTCCCTCCCTGTCCTGTTTTTCACACCAGCAGAATCTTTACATGTCATGTGATCTGTATGAACACGTCTGCTGTCTGAGATAACATCATGATAATTTTCTGTTGGTGGTCCGATAGGCTCGGGGAAATCCTTCTCCATGATGGGGAGCAGCGACCAGCCAGGACTCATCCCTCGTCTCTGCTGTTCTCTGTTTGAAAGAGTCTCCAGAGACCAGAATCAAGCTCATACCTTTAAAGTCGAGGTCTCGTACATGGAGATCTACAATGAAAAAGTCAGAGATCTGCTGGATCCCAAAGGGTGAGCAGAAAAACCCTGACATTCCTAAACGTCTCATTTGAAAATGTGTGAATATCATGAGGATTTCTCATTTCCTAAGACATTTGTGACGCTGGACCACAAAGTCACAAGTCCTCAAGTCATTGCACGGGTATATTTGTAGCAATAAGCAACAATACATTAGGACATTAAACTTACATCAACTGTAAGTTAGATGAGTTTACATCAAGTTAATACATCCCTCTCTTTTTTCAATATGTGCACTTAATCTTTGTACAGCGCATCGTGAATGTGTTAGCATTTAGCCTAGCCCCATTCATTCCTTAGGATCCAAACAGGGATGAATTTAGAAGCCATCAAACACTTCAATGTTTTCCCTGTTTAAAGACTGTTATATATGTAGTTACAGGAGTAAATATAAATCGTGGTGTGATGATGTTACTGCGCCAGAGGTCGAAGTGCTGCCACTAAGTGCTCTTCTGCCATTCAATATAGTTTTCATTTTTTATCTGCTTAAAAAATCACCACGTTTTATTTTGTGCTACCATATTTACTGGTGTAACTTTTCATGTAACAGGGTCTGGCGCTACCACTTTTAACATAGCTTAGCATAGTCAATTGAATCTGATTAGATCAGGGGTCTTCAACGTTTTTTGGGTCGGGGACCCCTTAGATGAGAGAAGCATGGAGCAGGGACCCCCTAATACTAAATGTGTAAAACAGAGATATTTAAGTAAGCAGTAAGGTACGAGAGGCTACCTTTTCGTATTAGGCACAACGCAAAGTGGTACAACTGATGACCAATCACAATCAAGGACTGTTTCTATTTTATAAATAGAAACAAACCATATTGTTACACCGCCATACTATATTAACATGCATAATTTTTTTGTTAAAATAGATTTTGTTTTTATATTAATATAATAATAATAAAAAAATAATATTATTTTAAGGTATTTGCAGTGTAATATATTTTCATTTTATTGTGAATTGGACAAGGGCTTTCAGTTTATAAAGATGACTGATCATGGTGAATGGCACAAAGACTGTCTATTCTGGTGGGGATAGGGGTTGTGCTAGCTACTTTATAATTTTGAGGTCTGTTGCCTTGCTCGTGTATCATCATTGTCACGAGTTTGAGTAACGCAGGTTTATTTTCTGCATAGCTTCATATCAGACTCAGGAGAACAACATGCAACGAGTCAGAGTGCATCTCTTTGGGGCAACTTTTTGAAAGGCGGATTTCAACCTGAATATTGCACAAAGCACTATCACGGCGTGCGTTTCATTCATTTTTAAAATCGAGCGATAGTTTTGTCACAGTTTAAAATGCAGACGCGGTGTGGTGTAATTTGCCTGTTGAATTAGCGCTTTAAATCTGAACCGCGCGAAACATCCGTCCAAGTTCAAAAATATAGATGAGACATGTCGCAATGATTCTAAAATAACATTCTGAAAGAAAGACACACATAAGATTTACCTGTTTTTTGATGACTTTTCTGTCGCTACTGTTGCTTCCTGAGTGGACATTTATAGTCTTTAGATATTTTATTTTGGTCCGCTGGCTAAACTGAACACGCGCCTTCAAACCTATGCGGCCACGCACGTGCACAACTTAAAGGGGACATGTAACGTTTTGTACATATATTTTACGTTTTTAACCAAAAAATAGCCTGTCGTTAAACATCATTTGGCGGACCCCCTGCAGTTCCGTCACGGACCCCCTGGGGGCCGCGGACCCCCGGTTGAAGACCCATGGATTAGATCATTATTATACCACGGGTCTGTTGAATGCTGCATTCTGATTGGCTGAGAAATGTTCTATGGGTGTTGATTATTTTTCTGTAAACCGCACACCTATCTTTTCAAATGTCTTAAAAAAAGGCACCAGAGCAATGTTTGTGGTAACCATGGTATAAGCGGAATAATTGACTCCGGTCCTTTGAATTATTTGAAAACAACGCATTACCACCTTGGTGTGTATTATTTTCCTATAATTCAAAGGACCGGAGTCAACTATTCCTTACGTATCGTGCCTAAAAAATTAACCAAAAAGTTTTGATATTTTTCCTATTTAAAACTTGACTCTACTGTAGTTGCATCATGTACTAAGACTGGCAGAAAATTAAAAGTTGTGATTTTCTAGGCAGATATGTCTAGGAACTATACTCTCATTCTGGATTAATGATCAAGGATTTTGCTGCTGTAACATGACTGCAGGAGGCGTAGTGATATTACCTAGTGCCTAAAAATAGTCCCCTGCTATTGAAAGTTACCAAGGGGACTATTTTCGGCTGCTGCCGATATATCATATCTGCCTAGAAAATCGCAACTTTTAATTTTCCGTCGATCTTAGTACATGACGTACATTTGAGCACTTGATTTTCAGAAAACAAGACTTAATATCATTTGTCAAATCAAGTTAATGTATCTCAATTTTAGAATGTTATAGAATTTAAAAAAATTTATGCTGGAAATCAAAGCAAAAAACTGTAAAACATAGGTTTTTTTTTTGCAGTGTGTTGTTTTTCTGTTAATGTTGTCACTGTTCTTGTGAAATCTGTAGATCATGTATCTCTCTTTCTCTTTGGTTTAAACCGCCTGCTATCCTGTATTAGTTTTTATCATCTCAATATCTGCAGGCTTTACAGGTTCATCTGAAGTCTCATCTGCTGGTTTGTGGAAAGCAGTCAGCTGCAGACGCAGACGCAGACACACAGAGCTCGTCTGCACCCTCTAGTGATGAAAGTGTTCAGACTCGGCTTTACTGATCTCAGATCTGCTGCTCTTTTAGTTTTTATACAAACACATTAAGATTTTTGTTTATATAAATGTTTACATTTGTTACATTGTAAAAGCCCACACCCACCAAGCTACATTATGTTGTGTGTTTTTCACACGGTTAATAAAATAAAACACACATCGTCTTGTCTTACGGTTCTGCTCACTCTCCCCGTCCCCACATACTAAAGACAACATGAGAGTAGGAACAATGTTTCATGAAGTTAAAGGACACTGATGATGTTCAGGTAGATCTGATGGTTTCTCTTCTTTCTGTACAGGAGCAGACAGTCTCTAAAGGTACGAGAACATAAAGTTCTGGGTCCGTATGTGGACGGTCTGTCTCAGCTGGCTGTGACAAGCTTTGAGGTGAATATATGTGTGTGTGTTTAACCAGGAGCTTCATATAACTGCAAACACATCATCAGAGGAGTCAGATGTTTCTCTTTCATGTCTCAGGAGTTCTCACTGATCTTTGTGTCAGACGTGTGGAGTCAGTTGTTGGATTGTTTGGTTTTGAGCTCATTAAAATCTCTGACATTTGATTTGATATCTAACATAATTTTCCTTCACAACAGGACATTGAATCTCTGATGTCAGAGGGAAATAAATCACGCACAGTAGCCGCTACAAACATGAACGAGGAGAGCAGTCGATCGCATGCGGTCTTCAGCGTTATCGTCACACAGACTCTCTATGATCTGCAGTCTGGGGTCAGTAGATCTTCATTAATCTGATGATGGTTTAGGATGTTGCTGATGTCATATCTTCTGTCTGTGTTTGTGATGGGATGCAGAACTCCGGTGAGAAGGTGAGTAAGATCAGTCTGGTGGATCTGGCCGGTAGTGAGCGTGTGTCAAAGACTGGAGCTGCAGGAGAAAGACTGAAGGAGGGAAGCAACATTAACAAGTAAGATCCTGTTTGACTCCATACTTGTGCTGGATGATGATGTCACGGGTATAAGTTAAGATGTAAACTACCAATGCAGATCTTAGCTGAACTGATGGTTGTATATGAACATGTGTTGTTGTGTTGTCTGTCTTCAGGTCACTCACTACACTGGGTTGTGTCATCTCTGCTTTGGCTGATCAATCTGCAGGGAAATCCAAGAACAAGTTTGTGCCGTACAGAGACTCCGTACTGACGTGGCTGCTCAAGGTGAATTATACAAAACCAAAGAATGAAAAGCAAGGCCGTGCAGAGACCTTTGGAAGGGCAGGTGCCTGAAATATAAAAAGGGCAAATTGAACAATTATTGCTGACACACATATTAAAGCGTAACTAAACCCCTGGTCAGAGCCTGACTCCACCCACTGGCAATATTTGAAAAATGCAAGAAAAGTGGGCAGATCCTAACGGAGATAGAGGGGACGAACTAAGCTCGTACCAAGTGTGTGGTGAGATCGTAACAAGGGCGTGGTGAGCTTGAACCTGCTTACGTCACGAGTTACTTTTTGGACCCAACATCCAATAGGAAAATTCAACTGCAGTAGCCACCGTTCAACCTGAAGAGGGCAGCACTCAGACGTTTTTACACCATATATTGTAGTATTGAAACACTTTATATCCATATGTCAAAAAACTTACTAAAATCAATGAACAGCACTAATAAACCATCATTCTTACAGATCATTAAAGGCGGAGTCCATGATGTTTGAAAGCCAATGTTGATATTTGAAATCACCTAAACAAACACGCCCCTACCCCAATAGAATCTGGACCTTCTGTTGATAGACCCGCCCCACACATACGCAACCCGGCATTTGATTTGATTTGATTGGCTATAAGTGTGTTTTGGTAGTCGGCCCGTCTAATTTTCCAAAGCGTTTTTCAAACATCGTGGACTCCGCCTTTAACTAAAATAAGTTGGTTAAGGGTTTAGTTACTCTTTAATATGGATTTAAATAGAAAAAGCTATACCGAATAGAAAACACCATTTTAATTTTAATATTTTCCTTGCAATTAGGGTACAAAAAAAATCTATAAAGACGTGTGTGTGTGTACAGTATGAAGTTTAGTGATAATGATATCATATATTGCATTATGACTATAATGGGGCATACACACCAAACTTGAATTCAATGATTTGAGCAAGTAGATGAAATACAAAGATGTGAACTCGCACAGGGGCGATACGAAACACACGCTTTTTGCCTCAAACTATTTATCTCAAGCAAATATTGAATATGGAAAATATATAATTTAAGCGGAAAATTCACACGACACGAAGTTAAATCCGGCGAGAAATCTAGAGCTGATTAATTTAATTCGATAATTCGATGATTTGCGTTTGGTGTCTTTGCAGCATAAGATATTATTAAGTTTACAGGCTATTGTGGATTTTATATATAAAATATAATTATATTCTAATTTGTTCTGAATTTAATTAATTTTTTTAATTATTTGAATATCAAAAACACCAATTATGAGGATAATTCAGAGGATTGTGCTGCATACATAGCAAACGTGAAACATCGCGTTCCTCGCTCTGGATTACGCGCGGGATATAACTTCATGTCATGCAAATCTTTCACTTGAGTTTAATATTTTCTACTTGCGCAGACACGTTTGAGGCTAATGCTGCGTTCACACCAGCCGCAGTAGAGGCGTCCAGCGCAAGTGATTTTAATGTTAAGTCAATGTGAAGACGCGTTGACGGGCGTCTGGAGGTCTCGCGGTGCGAGTGAGGTGTTAAGCACGGCACGGTAGACGTGATTCCGCTTCATTCGCGCGTCTAGTTTGGCGCGAATTGAGTGTTGCCGCGGCAAGCGCCTGAGTTGAAAAATTTGAACTTTGTCGGAAAAACGCACCGCGTTAATCAATCAGGATCAATTACAGGATGCGAGCGGAGTCGCAGAAGCCCCCCCATGATGCGAATTGCCGTGTGAATGTCTCGATGACTAGAATTTCACGCACGCCTTTCATGCGTAAATGAAACAAGTAAACTCAAAATGTTCAAGCGGCAAACTAGACGCGGTAGACTCAAATGTGACGCATTCAACGCAGCTGGTGTGAACCCACAGTAATAAAGTGAGCGAGTGTGTGACCATGCATTCATCATTGTTTATTGTATGCTGTGTGTATAAGTTTTTATGTAGCTGCTGTAGCTAATGCTACTTACATCTAAAGTTCTAGTTAATGTTACACACAATAATATAAACAAAAGCTCTGCATGCTCTTTCTTTTAAAATAATAATAAGTAACAAGTATACCGATTGGGCAGACCTTCATAAAGGGCATTTAATTACAAAAAAATGCCGCACTTTGGCCATCCTTTGGCACCCTCCTGTGTCACGGTACGTGTAAAACCGGATTGTGGAAAATAAAAGGAGAACTCAAACGCAGACTCAATACAAAAATATAACTATTTATTTAACTGAAACTGAAAACACCCACGATGGGGTAAAACAAGGAATAATCAATAATGTGATGAAACACAAATAAACTGGGGATATATGAACAAGTCACAGGATACATGAACACCGAATCTACCACAAACATCAAACAACGCACGCACACCACACAGAGAACACAAGGGCATTATAAAGACACCACATCAATGGGGAACAGGTGAACATAATTAATCACTTAAGACATGATTACATAAGGGAGTAGGGTAAAAGTGACAAGACACTGGGAATACGTGTTACCCATACATGATGTGACTACACACGCATTCCCACATAAAACACTGCTGCCCTGGTCCTGCCCTCTGGATAATAACCAAGGTCAGGCAAGACCATGACAGCCACAAAACACTGGGAACACGTGTCACACAGATATGATGTGAACACACGTGTTCCCACGTACACACACTGCTGCCCTGACCTTGCCCACAGAACATAGACCTGATCTACACTAAGGTCTGGCAAGATCACGACAGCAACAAGACACCGGGAACATGTGGCAGCCACACACAGAATGTGAACCCACATGTCCCCACACAGAACATGATACTGCCACGGTCCTGTCAGATGCACTCAGACCTACATCTAGCACGGATGTCTGACAGGACCATGACAGTACCCCCCACTTAAAAGACGGATACAAGACGTCACAAACAAAAACAAACAAAAACATTAAACACGAGAAACGAAAGACTGCACAACAGAAGACAACCACGACAACAATACCACAAACAACAAGGGTAAACAAACATAGGTAACAAACGGATTGGTGTGTTGTAACAAAAACAATATATGATGAAGGGGAGGTGGGGCAAAAAAAGGGGGATCAAAATGTCCAAGTGTAACAAAAGTCTTAAAGTCCTGCGGCTGAGAAGCCGACTGGTGACTTGTCTCCGGCTGCACCGGCGGGTGACGTGTCTCCGGCTGCGCCGGCGGGTGACGTGTCTCCGGCTGCGCCGGCGGGTGACGTGTCTCCGGCTGCGCCGGCGGGTGACGTGTCTCCGGCTGCGCCGGCGGGTGACGTGTCTCCGGCTGCGCCGGCGGGTGACGTGTCTCCGGCTGCGCCGGCGGGTGACGTGTCTCCGGCTGCGCCGGCGGGTGACGTGTCTCCGGCTGCGCCGGCGGGTGACGTGTCTCCGGCTGCGCCGGCGGGTGACGTGTCTCCGGCTGCGCCGGCGGGTGACGTGTCTCCGGCTGCGCCGGCGGGTGACGTGTCCCCGGCTGTGCCGGCTGCGAGACTCTCCTTGTTCTCCTCCTCCTTCGTCCGGATACAGGGAGATCAGGGTAGCGACTGGTCGCGGGAGTAGTCCCCAGCGTCGAGGAAACGAGAGTCGACCCTCCCATCCTGACAGCCCCGGTCCCAATACCTCTCGGGCTGGACGGAGCTGCGCGGGATCCGGCAGGCTCCGCTGGTCTCTCTGGTCGTTGCCGAAGCGCGAGACAGTCCACCAACTCCCAGTAGGGCAGCCCCAACAAACTCCCTCTCTCCTGCACTGGTGGTGGATCCCTCATGCCAGCCACCAGATAGGCGCTGGCCAGAAACTCCGGGTAACTCCCCCTACTCTTCTCCACCGCCAAGGCATAGTCTCTGAGGGGGAGTTCCCTCTGTGGTGGGAAGGGGCTACCCCCGGAGAGCGTCTGGTCCGAAATGGAGGACCACCATTCCGGGTCCGATGCACATTGCATCATCGGGTCCGCTGAGTTCAATTTTGGTGCGTGCGTTCTGTCACGGTACGTGTAAAACCGGATTGTGGAAAATAAAAGGAGAACTCAAACGCAGACTCAATACAAAAATATAACTATTTATTTAACTGAAACTGAAAACACCCACGATGGGGTAAAACAAGGAATAATCAATAATGTGATGAAACACAAATAAACTGGGGATATATGAACAAGTCACAGGATACATGAACACCGAATCTACCACAAACATCAAACAACGCACGCACACCACACAGAGAACACAAGGGCATTATAAAGACACCACATCAATGGGGAACAGGTGAACATAATTAATCACTTAAGACATGATTACATAAGGGAGTAGGGTAAAAGTGACAAGACACTGGGAATACGTGTTACACATACATGATGTGACTACACACGCATTCCCACATAAAACACTGCTTCCCTGGTCCTGCCCTCTGGATAATAACCAAGGTCAGGCAAGACCATGACAGCCACAAAACACTGGGAACACGTGTCACACAGATATGATGTGAACACACGTGTTCCCATGTACACACACTGCTGCCCTGACCTTGCCCACAGAACATAGACCTGATCTACACTAAGGTCTGGCAAGATCACGACAGCAACAAGACACCGGGAACATGTGGCAGCCACCCACAGAATGTGATCCCACATGTCCCCACACAGAACATGATACTGCCACGGTCCTGTCAGATGCACTCAGACCTACATCTAGCACGGATGTCCGACAGGACCATGACATCCTGCCCCCCATCTGCACGTGCATGCTAAAAAGATTTGTTGGGTGCTGTCTGTGTGAGTTTTCTTCTTTAATAATGCCTGATGTTTGCTGTGATGCAGGACAATCTTGGTGGCAACAGTAAAACAGCTATGATAGCCACTGTCAGCCCGTCCGCCGATAACTACGAAGAGACGCTGTCCACGCTACGATACGCCGACCGAGCAAAGAGAATCGTCAATCACGCTGTGGTCAATGAAGACCCCAACGCTCGCATCATCAGAGAACTGAGAGAAGAGGTGGAGAAACTGAAGGTCCAGCTCTCTCAGGCGGCGGTGAGTCTGATCCTCATCAGTCACGACAGTCATGTTTAATCTTCTGTAGATGAACAGACTCATAGTTTGTGCTGATTAAGATTCTGTTGGATTTGTCAGTCTCTTAAAGCTCCAGAGCTACAGGAGAAACTTCAGGAGTCGGAGAAACTCATTCAAGAGATGACGGTCACCTGGGAGGAGAAACTCAGGAAGACTGAAGAGATTGCACAGGTCACACACACACAATGTTTCTTCAAGACACTAATGAGTTTACATGGAAATATGTGTATAAAAGAGACCCCAGTCATTTTCTCTAGAGTTTCAGAAGAGATTACAAATCTTACATCACCAAATGTCCACATCTCTAAACTCTTAGGGCCCTATTATACACCTGGAGCAATGTGAGAAGCAAGTGGCTTTTGCTAGTTTCAACCCGGCACAATGTTCATTTTCACGTTTAGCACTACATTGTTTAAATAGAAATGCATTTGTGCCCATAGGCGCGTTAGAAATATGCGCCTATAAACGGGACGACAACGCGGGTTTGCTTATCACACACTTGAATGTGCAGCAGCACAAAAAGCTTTTAAATATGAAAGATTAAAGGATTGAATGTAAAAGATTATTATTGAGTCTCTTGGGCATAAATTAGGATCGATTATGAGACGTTAGAAGGTGTAAAGAGCTGCATCACCTGTAGCCTGGTAAGCAAATAAATGCTTTGCTTTAAACAAATGCATCTATTTTTAACTGTTTTTAAATGCTATCTTACGGATTTATTGTATATGATGACTCTGTACCTGTGGATATGATGAGATGAAAAAATTTTTTAAGTAATGCTTTTTAAAAAACTCATGGCGCTGTCCAAGTGCTGAACCAGTCTCCGCACGTCTTGTTTGAATTTTTAGAGTACAAACCTTTTCTTGCAAATTTTTTTACAATGATTATGTAAGATATCAATACATTTACAGCAATTAAAATCCTGCTAATTTTACTTCCATGACTGAAAGAAAACGGATGGCTTTTAAGGGTTTTATTCCAAAAAAATAAGAATTTCAATACAAATGAAAACAACACATTTTTTAACATCAACCTTAAACTGGTGATCTTCTTCCTCCACTAAGTTTTTCAGTTTACAAAGTCCGTCATCTAAATAGGGATTAGACATAGCGCCAGGCGCAACTGGCTTTTAAAGGGGATGAGAGAAAAGACTCTCATTGGTTTATTGCACGTTACGCCCAAAATACTTCCATTACTCATTAGGGGAATAGGAACAACCCTTTTAGGTCGTGCGCTTGGCGCATAAACCATTTTTCCCGTCGTTAAATTAGCAAAAGTGGAATCTGACACGCCTGTTTAGACCGTGCGCTTTGCACTTTAGACAATGCACTTATCATTAAATCATTAAAATAGGGCCCTTAATGTGTGTGGACAGTTGACATATTTTTAGGAGATGTGATGTGAATATTGTTGGTCTGTGCAGGAGCGTCAGAAGCAGTTGGAGAGTATGGGCATCTCTCTGGAATCATCAGGGATCAAAGTTGGAGAAGACAAGTGTTTCCTGGTTAACCTGAATGCTGATCCTGCTCTTAATGAACTACTGGTTTATTATCTGAAGGTACAAACACACACATATCTATCACATCATTACTGCTCGAGTGTTTAGTGTTAAAGGAACACGCGGACTTTTTCGGACTTTAGCTTATTCACTGTATCCCCCAGAGTTATATAAATCCATACGTACCATTTTCATCTCTGTGCGTCCTGTAACTCTGTCTGACGCACCCACCGCTATATATCCTATAGCCACCTCTACTATCAATGTAAATCTCTCAAATGACTCCTCATATGAGACTGATTCACAAGATTGAACTCGCTCAAATGATTCTTTCTGATTTGTGAATGAATCCTCCCACTGAAGTCCGAACATCTTACTTCATTCACAATCTGGATGTTGTTTGATTTGAGCCGCAGGGCTCCTGTACATCAGACAACAGCTCTTTGTTTGTCTCCTCCAGTCGGTCTGACATACTGATGTGATATTATCATATTTAATGTGAAGGGGAACAGAGCAGCAGTGGTCCATGTGATGATGTTTGTTTAACTGAACCCACACATATAAAAATAAACACGCTTTCCTCCCATGACTCTTATTCACTGTCAGCTGATGAAGGTTTGTGCTGAATAAAATCAGCCGTCAGTGCACAGACAATACTTAAACATTAATAACACATGCATGTCGTCATATACAGAAATGATGCACAGTTCAGCTAAGACAGATGCCAACATGGACACTTCATGCCCTTTTTCTCTAAAACTATGAATGGAACTGAATGAGATTAAAGATCCAAATACATTTCATTACAGATTAAAGTATATTAATGTATGTTAAGAGCATAAACCCCATGATGACTGTGTGCATTTCTTCAGGATCATACGCGTGTGGGTTCAGACACATCTCAGGACATTCAGCTCTTTGGTATTGGGATTCAATCTGAGCATTCAGTGCTTGAGATCTCTGCTGATGGAGACGTAACTTTAACACCAGTAGACAACGCCAGGTAAACAACACCTGTTAACATTTAACCCCAAAATGAAACATCTGATTTTTTTTCTAGTTTCTGGGACTGGCTGTGCTTTCACACCAGATGCGAATAATGAGTTAACTCGCTTCATTTGCACGTGAAATTTGTGTCATTCATGCATGAAATTTATTTGCCAATATGCTTAATTTGGCGGCTTTATAGCTCAAATTGAGTAAAGAGCATTTTATACAACTTACCAGATTGTCCGACCTTCCCAATCCCTTTCTTCCAAGCAAGATTCTTTTTATTCCTGTTTCTACAGGATGTGTTGTACAGCTCCAGGTGTCCACAAACAGCTTTTGCACTCCATTGTTTTTTGTATTTCTGCCTCAGCTTGCTACGTCGTTATCAAGTCACTACTAGAGCAAGCTCCTGATTGGTAACACGGCACGAATATCTGCCAAAGTTCAGATTTTTCAACTTGTATGATTTCACGCATAACGTGAATTAATTAGGATGTCTATTGCGTCTTTGCATTGACTTAACATATAAATCATTAAGCACTTCATTCACATCTGGTGTAAACGCACCATGAGAGCTTCCTGCTAAATATTTATATGTTAGTTGATTAGTTCCCAAAGCACTAACAAAGCAAAAAAAAGAGTTTTATGACATTTTTTCAAACCCCCAGTTAAAACAGAAGTCAAAATGCAGTAAAGTTTATATTGATGATTATTGACAATATCTTCACTGTGGTTTACCGTACCGCTGCAGAACTTGTGTGAACGGCACAATGATCAACTCCAGGGTTCATCTGTGGCATGGCGATCGAATCCTGTGGGGAAACAACCACTTCTTCAGGTAACACATACAGTATACCATGAAAACATTTATTGGTGTCATCATAAAGTAACGCTCATCAGATTTACGCTATCGTTCTCAGAATCAATCTGCCCAAACGTAAGAGACGTCTGAAGGAGATGGAGAGAGATTCTCCTCGTGAGAGCTTCATAGAGGTGGATGTGGAGACGGCCAGCGAGGCTTCATCTGAGCAGGACTACAGCTATGAGTTTGCACAGATGGAGGTCATGATGAAAACTCTCGGTACCAACGGTATGAATTGTGGCAGTTACACATTTGCGCTATTGCAGTGATTTTGTTTATATTGCAGTACATATCAATATATATATTCAGTATTTTTCAAAGTATCAAATTGATTTTTACAAGCATCATTATATTGCAATAGCATATATCATTAAAGGATTAGTCCATTTTCTTTAAAAAAATCCAGATAATTTATTCACCACCATGTCATCCAAAATGTTGATGTCTTTCTTTGTTCAGTCGAGACGAAATTATGTTTTTTAAGGAAAACATTCAAGGATTTTTCTTATTTTAATGGACTTTAATGGACCCCAACACTTAACAGTTTTAATGCAGTTTAAAATTGCACTCTAAACAAACTTAAACAAGGCATAAGGGTCTTATCTAGTGACACGACTGTAATTTTTGGCAAGAAAAATAAAAAAATATGCACTTTTGAACCACAACTTCTTGTCTATCTCCAGTCCTATGACCTCACGTATTACGTCATCACGTCAAGAGGTCACGGATGATGTATGCGATACTACGGCCCAGAGTTTACGTGTGTGGAGTGTGGAGAAACTAATTAATGTCTCAGTTTATTGTTTAAAATGGTTCGCAAAGTTGTGTTTTATATATTTAACACGCAACCTTTCGACGTCATTATGCAATTACGTGAGGTCGCGCTGACGGGTCACACAGCCGGAGGAAGAAGAGAAGTTGTGGATTAAAAGTGCATATTTTTTTATTTTTCTTGCCAAAAATCACCCTTATGCCTTGTTTGGGATCGTTAGGGGTCCTTTAAAGCTGCGTTAAAACTGTTAAGTGTTAAGTGTTAAAGGAATAGTCTACTCATTTTCAATATTAAAATATGTTATTACCTTAACTAAGAACTGTTGAATCATCCCTCTGTCATCTGTGTGCGTGCACGTAAGCGCTGGAGCGCGCTGCGACGCTACGATAGCATTTAGCTTAGCCCCATTCATTCAATGGTACCATTTAGAGATAAAGTTAGAAGTGACCAAACACATCAACGTTTTTCCTATTTAAGACGAGTAGTTATACGAGCAAGTTTGGTGGTACAAAATAAAACGTAGCGCTTTTCTAAGCGGATTTAAAAGAGTAACTATATTTTATGGCGTAATAGCACTTTTGGGAGTACTTCGACTCGCCTGAAAAGTCTGCTCCCCTTCTCACTCTCATAATGGGAGAGGGAGAGTGTTACTGCGCCGAGTCGAAGTACTCCCAAAAGTGCTATTACGCCATAAAATATAGTTACTCTTTTAAATCCGCTTAGAAAAGCGCTATGTTTTATTTTGTACCACCAAACTTGCTCGTATAACTACTCGTCTTAAATAGGAAAAACGTTGATGTGTTTGGTCACTTCTAACTTTATCTCTAAATGGTACCATTGAATGAATGGGGCTAAGCTAAATGCTATCGTAGCGTCGCAGCGCGCTCCAGTGCTTACGTGCACACACACAGATGACAGAGGGATGATTCAACAGTTCTTAGTTAAGGTAATAACATATTTTAATATTGAAAATGAGTAGACTATTCCTTTAAGTGTTGGGGTCCATTAGGGTCCATTAAAATGAGAAAAAATCCTGGAATGTTTTCCACAAAAAACATAATTTCTTCTCAACTGAACAAAGAAAGAAATCAACATTTTGGATGACATGGTGGTGAGTAAATTATCTGGATTATTATTTAAGAAAATGGGCTAATCCTTTAAAGGTGCAGTGTGTACATTTTAGCGACATCTAGTGGTGAGGTTGCGAATTGCAACCAACGGCTCAGTCCACTGCTCACCCCTCACTTTTGAAACACATAGAGAAGCTACGGTAGCCACCACCAGACAAACATGTCATCGTCGGAGACAACTTAGCAAAAAAAGTTTGTCCGTTAAGGGCTTCTGTAGAAACATGGCGGCCCAAAATGGCGACTTCCATGTAAGGGGACCCTCTGTGTATGTAGATAAAAAGATCTCATTCTGAGGTAATAAACACATAACGGTTCATTATGAAAGGTCTTTATACACCCCTGATAATATAGTTTTGTATATGATTTTGCATTTCTGTCAAGAGATCCTTCTAAAAAATTACACACTGCACCTTTAAGCAATTAACCACATATTGAATTTTACTTCAATACCGTGCAGCCCTAGTGTAAATAATCTGTTGTGTACTGTATGTAACCACACCACTGCAATAAATCATTTACATTAAATCTGTCACTTTACCTTATGTTTTGAACAATTAAATATTGAAACATAAGAAATGAAATTCACTTGAGGAACTTGAGTGTTGTCTTGTGTGTAAAAGTGGTAAAGCTTTGCAAAAGGTCATGATGTTTGAACCCAGGGAACACACACATACTGATAAACATTGTAATGCACCGTAAGTCACATTAAATAAAAGCATCTGCAAAATGCATAAATGTAAATGTAATGAAAGCACTGTTTCTGTTCTCAGACCCCATGCAGAACGTTGTGCAGGTTTTGGAGAAGCAGTATCTGGAGGAGAAGCGTTTGGCTCTGGAGGAACAGCGAATGATGTACGAGCGTGAGCTGCATTCACTGCGACAGCAGCTGTCACCTGAGAAGATCACACAGCACCAGCGCAGCGGCAGCGACCGTCTTCCTCTCCCTACACAATCCACACATAATCCAGTCAGACTGTGGACGGATGAGAGGTCAGACCACATGATGGTGGAGCATTGCATAGCAGCGCAAAAGATTAAATCTATAGCTTGTAATGCACTGTCAGTCACTTTGGATAAAAGCGTATGCCAAATGCATAAATGTTTATATAAATATGTAATGCAAAGTGTCTGAAAGCCTCTTAACTGTGTAAAAATACTATTAAAGGAAGATTAATATGACAAAATAATAATCATAATACATAAACAGTAATTGGGATAAAATTGGACTGTTTACATGATACAGATTATTGCAATTTTGTCACTGAGCAGCACATTACCAGTGTTGTAAAACCTTGATGACATCCAGACAGCACCTACAACACAGTCATGCGTATGAATCGTGCAATACATACGCCAAATTCCAATTTACATATGATATGCCAGTCCTTCCCACTGACTTAAATGTCGCATCTTTTTTGTCATTTTATTTATTTGTTTCTCAATTTTTTTCTGTTTTTTAAACCATTTTTCCTTGGGTTTAGGGTTAGATTTGAGATTTGCTTAAAGGTGCAATTTGTAAGATATTTGCAGTAAAATGTCCAAAAACCACTAGGCCAGTGTTATATATTTTGTCCAGCTGATTACTATCAATATCTGTAATTCTTTCAAATACTTGTAAATCGTGAGAAAATTTCCATTCAAAACATTGACACAGGGCAGTGCAGTCTCCTGTCAATGACGTTAATATCCATGTGACCCTTTGTCACCGCCTTTACTGACGTAAAAAACACATGACAACAGTGGTTGAGTTCGAAAAAATAAAATGGCGGCCAAGGAAGCGACTGGAGCACAAATTTAGTGTAAATAAGGGTATATTTTCACTTTTTACACATTTGAATTGCATTTCTATAGCGAGTTTTCAAATATGTGATTAGTTATCACAAAGGCGCTCTCTGTTTATATTTCAAACACGCTGCCTTTGAAGTGCATCCGAAAGCCTTTCTCTAAGCTGCCTTCAGGCCTCCAAAGTCATTTCCTCATGAGGCAGCGAGGCAACAAGCCTTGAGTTTTCGGACGCAGCCAGTGTCGTGGACAAATGCGGAACTATGCGATAGCGCCTGTCGGGCTACGTGCTTGCCATATGGACTATGGATTAATCTTTACCGTCTGTCAGCAAAGACAGCTCCCGTAAGCGTACGGGCCAACCAAACGACCCAAGAAGAGTTTGGAACAAAACGAGAGTAAGAATGAGGATCAATTTGGTGTTGCATTATCTGGATGGAGAGAGCTTCACGACAACATTTAACCAGACAGAGATGCTGATCTTGCTTGTGTTTTACACGACAGGTGAGTTGTTTTGATTTGTAACCCTTCAAAAATCGTATGCTATCATATCGATCACAACATTAGTGTGTAGATTGTAATCAGCGTGTCTTCCCACGGATGATATGCACATCAAGAGGTATTGTACAGCAATATAAATGGTCATTTTAAGACACTTCACAATAAGATTTGTACTGTCAATACATTATGTGAAAAATCATTGTAAGTTGAAAACTTAATTCTGTGCTGTGTTAACCATTGAATTGGACTAATACTGTGGACTTTGGACTATTACAATGACTAACAATTTTGTTTTGAACATCACATATTAACTTACATAATGAAATAAACGATGTCATCAAACGCAACATTTATAAGACTTGATTACCTTATACGTCAACGTGATTTCTCGTTCGCGTCTGATTGATGGCCATCAGCGGTTGAGTTAAAGACTACAAATCCCATAATTCCACGCTGCTTCAGAGCGTCATTAAACAACGTCATTGTTATTGATTTGATCTGGCGCCATCTAGCGTGCAGATAATACAAATTGCAACTTTAAGGAGATTATTTAAAGATTATTTACGGGTTTCTCCATGTTTTTGTCTATTTTTAAGCCATGGTCGATTGAAGTTGGTTTAAAAATTGGGGTTTGGGTTAGGATGTCATTTTTATGTAATCAAAAAGCTGTTCTAACCCTAAACCCACGCGACACGGGTTAAAAAATAGCAACAAAATTGAAAAGCCAATAAATAAAACGACAAGGGGGATGCGCCATTTGGGTCAATGGGAGGACTGGCGTATGTATTGCATGATTTTCGCACTTCGTGCCATTTTTACGCAACTCCATGAGACTGGGCTGGCACCTATGATGTCTTCATACAGAAGCAGTTGTGTATGTTTTAAAAGAGAGCATATTGTTCATAAAGCCCTCTATACACACAGACACATGTGTGCTATATAACACCAGTTTAATGTTCAGACACGTGAATGTTCCTCTGTGTTTTAGGGATGAACTCTTTCGTCAGAGTTTGTCTCGACTGCGCGAGCAGGTGGTGAGGGCCAACGCCTTAGTACGAGAAGCCAACTTTCTCTCAGATGAGATGAAGAAACTCACTGACTATCAGGTCACACTGCAGATACCCGCTGCCAACCTCAGTGCCAACCGCAAGGTGAGATGCAGATCTATACGTCATGTGAACTTTAAGCTCAATGTTGAAATAAAGAGATTTGTTAACTATCCACATGGGTGGTTCTCATGAAATCCAGACTTAGAAAGTGTCCAGCATCAGAATTTTTAAAAAGCCCTTGAAAGCCAATTTAACAATTTTTTACACATAAGGTCTGAACTTAGTATACGCATTATTTTTAGAGGATTTAAAAAATATTTCCTATAGAATTATTTACATTTTTTTTAGATTATCATTATCCAAAATGATCATTACCGCAACATGCTATTACATTAAATATATGCATTTACAAACTCATGTTTCGGTAATGAGAACTAAAAAGTTGTCTAGGTACTATGACAAACAAAATTTAAACTTTTTTCTGGAGAGAAAAAATAAGAACTGCTTACCTGGTAGCCATCTTAGGTGTCACAGTCAATTACGTCCCTTCCAACAATTTTTTTTTAAAGGATAAAAAAAGTTGGTCTTGGACACATTTATATTCCTTATTATAGTCTCTACATTTACCAATGATGACCAAATACCACATGTTTCTTTACTGTAAATGTTTATAGTATAACATGCACTGAAGCTTTTTATTTTTGAGATTTTTTAATTATAAATATTTCCATGTCAAAGTACCCAAATCCAGTCATGGACATGTTGCGGTAATGAAAATTTTCCTCTTAAATGTGGAAAATCCAACAAAATTGGTTTGTATGATGTCATTTGAAAATCATGTGCACAATAGTACATGAAGAGATGTTTGTAACTGTATGCTGCTTATTTTGATAGCATTTACTCTTTTTATCAAAATGTTTCATGACACCTCATAAGTCTAATTTCGCGAGAATTACCCAAATACTTGTGTGACTGAATAATTACTAATTTTCCATGAAGGTTTTCCTCAGATGCAGAACAGACCTTATATAAATGCAGTGCAACTGTTGCTTGTATGCTAAGTCAATGTTATTATATCTCATCCAGCGTGGAGCGATTGTGAGTGAGCCGGCCATCCAGGTGCGACGTAAAGGAAAGGGAACACAAGTGTGGACCATTGAGAAATTAGAGAACAAATTAGTAGACATGAGAGAACACTACAGAGACTGGAAAGAGGACACACAGGACGCGGTGAGTATATACTGTAGTGTAGTGTACAGTACACAATGAAATCGCTAACATCTGATTGGGTGTTTTCTTCTTTCTACAGGTTAACAGGTTGCAGAATAAGGCGGGAGATCCGTTCTATGAAGCTCAGGAGAATCACAACCTCATCGGTGTAGCTAATGTCTTTCTGGAGTGTCTCTTTCATGATGTCAAGCTGCAGTATGCCGTTCCCATCATCAGCCAGCAGGGGGAGGTGAGCGCCTCTTTTTCTTTCCTGTCGATGCGGCTGTCTAACTGAGGTTCATCACACCCGTCTCACTCCTCCCGTAGGTCGCAGGTCGTCTGCACGTGGAGCTGCTGCGCGTGAGCGGATCCGTACCCGAGCGTCTGACGTGCGGAGACGATTCTTCCGAAAACTCCAGTGAGAGCGGAGGCTATGATGTCATGGACAATAATGGAGAGATTGTTCATATGGCCAAGAAGCTCGCATGCAGGGTAAAGAGCGCATGTCCTGTACATAATGTGTTCAGTTTGGTCCACTTTTAAGGGGACATATCATAAAAATCTGCTCTTTTCCATGTTTAAGTGTTATAATTGGGTTCCCAGTGCTTCTATCAACCTAGAAAATGTGAAAAAGGTCAACCCAGAACATTTTCTAAAAGCATGTGAAAAAATACGTCATTGAAATTTGGCTCCCCTTGTGATGTCAGAGGGGATCTAATTATGAAAATAACCCTCCTTAATCTGCACTATCCAACCACAGCACTGACATTTAGTGCAGAGAAAATAATTGACAGCACAACTGAGTTTCAATTTCAACAAACCACCATTATGGTGATCAATGTTTGCATTTCAATCAGCTCATTTACATTTTAATAGACACACCCAAAAACTGCCTATTTTTGCTCACACCTACAAAGGTGGGGTATTTTGAACTAAAACTTTTGTACTCTGTGGACACTGAAGACTTATTTTACATCTTACAAAAATGTCTCTTTAAATGTTAGTCAAGGTTTCTTACAGCAAAAACTGATGTAATTTTCTCTTTGACACTTCCAGTTAAATCTGAAGGTTTTCTGTGGTAAGACCTCCATATAAATAAAATGTGTCATGATGACTTGTCTCATTAAAACTGTCGAGAGCGTGTCCAAGACATATTTTATTACAAAACTAGGACTAGACATGCAAAAAATGACTTTCTTACTTAGTATATTTGTCTTGTTTTCAGTACAAATAGCTAAAAATTCTTAAATCAAAATATATTTTCTTGACAAGCAAAATGATGTAAAAAATAAGTCTAGTTTTTAGACAAAAAATATACAATTTAAGTGAATTTGTGCATAAAACAAGCAAAAAATCTGCTAATGGAGTAAGCTAATATTTCTTAAAATAAGTGTTTAACTCTTTCCCTGCCAGTGTTTTTTAAAAAAAGTTTTTCACAAAAGATGAATGCCTTTCAAAAAATGTTCTTCTTTAAATATTTAAATATACAATATATCAAAGACAGAACAGACTCTAATTAAAAAAAAAAAAAGTTTCATCCTACCTTTAATTGTTCTCTCTTTATCACCTCTCAAATATGTAGGTTTTTTCAAAAATATCAAATTATGAGCAAAAAGCTGAGATAATTGCATTTTTGTGATGGACTTTTGATAGAGATCAGATTCAGGACGATGATGAAAACATACACAGAGTTTGATGTGTGGGGTTGCTTCCGAGTTTTATAAGTTGTGTACGAACCCCACCTGGTGGATAATAGCGGAAATACGGATTGCCGGAAAAACTCTTCATTTTTTCTTACCCTATTAGCAGATATTTTTGCTTGTTTTAAGCACAAATTCACTTAAATTGTATATTTTTTGTCTAAAAACTAGACTAGAGTTTTTCTTAATTAATTTTGCTCAACAAGAAAGTACATCTTGATTTAAGAATTGTGATCTGATCAACCAAAATGCAACTTAATAGCAGGTGTAAACAGCCTCAAACGGACATAAACCAACAATATTGGGCCTTTAAATAAAAATCTCAGGTGGTCACAGACACTCTCACTTTGTTGTTTTCTGTCAGGTGCGGATCAGAGAGGCGACGGGTTTGCCGCTAAACTTGTCCAACTTTGTGTTCTGTCAATACACTTTCTGGGAGCAACCAGAGCCCACGGTGGCCCCGCCCATGGTCAGCCCGGACACGCCCTCCTCACCAACCCCTGATGCCGAATTCACTGTGCGCTTTGACCACTGCAGGGTAAAAGAAAGACTTCACTTCTGTGATTGTATTCAAACAATCTTTCTGTCTGTCATGTTTAAACACTTAAGGGCGGTTTCCCATACAGGGTTTAAAAATAATCCTGGATTAGGACATTTAAGTAGTAAACCTCACAAAAAACACTAATGGTTTGCATCTTAATACCATTATATGCATTTTAGTCTGGGACTATGATCTGTCTGGGAAACCACCACTAATGACTAATTAAACTCATCTGTACACATACTGTAGAGATTTATTACACTTAATAGAGATGTTTGCTAGTATAGGTGTTGCTTATCACGTCTCATTCTGCTCATCTGTGTAGGATTTTGTGGTTTACGTGACAGAAGAGTTTCTGGAGTTTATCTCTGAAGGTGCTCTGTCCATAGAGGTTTGGGGTCACAGGTACGCAGGGAACGGTCGGTCTGTATGGGAACCAGACGCCCTGCAGGCCAAAACACGGACACTGAGAGACAGGTGCACATCATCTCTTATCTATATACATTTATTACAGGAGAATGAAACATCATCAGATATGACACTGTGTGTTGTGTAACAGGTGGAGTGAAGTGTCTCGCAGTGTTGAAATGTGGGTTACTATACAAGAACTGAATGAACAGGGCGAGTATTCGTCTGTCGAGGTGCACCAGAACAAAGACGTCAGCACTGGAGGCGTGTTTCAGCTGCGACAGGTCTGACATCTGTGAAATTATTTACTGGTTGTATAATGTATGACTCTTTACTGTGTTAGTTCCAATCCTTGATTCTGATTGGTCAATAACTTTATTCACAATAAAACACAGCTATGACCGCTTCACCCAACGTTTGTATTTATCACTGCACCCTTAGTAACCACATGCATCAGTTTGTTGTTTTTATTTGAGCTTTCATGCATATTACACATTGAAACGTTGTTGTTCACAGTCTGGGACAATTTTTTTCTAGTGGAAGGAATGCATTTTTGTTATTTCATTTCATGAAAGTTCCACTAATACATTTTTTACTTTTATATTGTGTGGTACAGCCTCTCTTACCTTATTTCTTACCTATACAACAGTAGCAACAATATTATGATAAAAACAACAATGATCCATTACTCCACTTTTATAAAAAATTATATCAGATAATTTACTCCTCTATTTCATCCAAGATGTTATGTCTTTCTTTGTTCGGTCCAGAGGAGGTTGGGTTTTTTGAGGAAGACATTTAGGATTTTTCTCCATATAGTGGATCTCATCAGTTTACAGTTTGAATGCAGGTTTAAAGACGATCCCAACCGAGACATAAGGGTCTTATCTAGCAAAACCATCCTCATTTTCACAAAAAATAGGCACTTTTAAACAACTTCTCATTCTTCACTAGCCATATGACACCTCAGCGCGACCTTACATATTATGTAATCACGTGGAAAGGTCACACATGACGTATGTGAAACTACCGCTCCAGTGTTTACAAGTGTAGAGAAGGAGGAATGTTCAGACGTTGTTGTATGTGTTATGATATTAATTAATGTCTTTGTGTCATTGTTTAAAATGGTCCATAAATGTGTGTTTCTCATAGGCTATGTAACATGTGACCTTTCCACGTGATTACGCAATACAGGTCGCGCTGACACGTCACACGACTGTTGCAAGACGAGAAGTTGTGGTTTAATAGTACTTTTTTGTGGCAAAAATGAGGATGGTTTTGCTAGATAAGACTCTTATGTCTCGGTTGGGATCGTCTTTGAAGCTGCATTGAAACTGTAAACTGATGAGGTCCACTTTATGGAGAAAAATCTTAAATGTTTTCCTTAAAAAACTTAATTTCTTCTCGCCTGAACAAAGAAAGACATCAACATCTCAAATGACATGGGGTGGGTAAGTAAATTATCGGGATTTTTTACTGCTTTGAAATACTGCTTTGTTGGCAGAATCCATTAAGATTAAAATACTCATTTACAAGAAAACGTCAGACATACTTAGACGGTTTTGTATCCGAGCTCTTTATATTCTCTTTATATGTAAGCAATCCAGCAACTTGGCACATTATTATTATCACAAACCAGTGGCGGCCGGTGACTTCTATTTTTCGAGGGCGCTCGATGCAAAGTTTGTCACAACATGTATGTAGCCCATCATGTGTGTGGTTCATAATTTCAAAATATGTGTTTGGTGTGTTGAGTGATTATGTGCATCATGTGTCTTGTCAAAATAAGTGCCTGCTGCAGATGCGTCTAAAGGGTTTAGGATAAAAGAGACGCTCGCGTTTGCCAGATACTCGCAACAGAGTTTAGTGTTAAGTTAGTGTCTTGCGTGTATTTTGTTAATGTGAGCGTCACTTATTTTGACAAAACACATGATGCACATGATGCAACAAACACATATTTTGAAAACCCAAGCAACAAACAACACTCCGAACACTTCTTTTGAATTTACGCCCTTCAGATGAGCAGTCACGAGCCGCCACTGTCACAAACATCAGATAAGACGTGAGAATTCAAACTTGTCTTCTTCAGTCAGATTGTGTGTTTAAGTGTATTTTTGTTTGTTCAGGGTCACTCTCGAAGGCTTCAGGTCTCTGTTAAACCCGTGCAGTATTCTGGTACTTTACCTCTGCTGGTGGATGCCATTCTCTCTCTCTCGATTGGTTGTGTATCTGTTCGATCCACTAAACTACAGAGACCTCTGGACAGTTATCAGGTCAGTATTTACTATAAATACAACACAACACGATACTTCTTTATCTACTTTAGATTAGGGCTGGATATGAAAGCACATGAGAGTTTGTGTTTGTTCTCTTCTGGCAGAAAGAGGAAGAGGAGGATTTTGATAGTTATCAGGTATTCACATCCAGCAGGCATGATGACAGTTCACTGCTAATCATCTGCTTACTGACAGGGGGCGACACTGAGCACAACATTCATTTTATTTTGATGTGGCGTGAAATAGTGATGCGCGGGTCGAGTAAAGAAATTTTCATTTTATTTGTGGGGCGGGGTCATCAAAATAAAAAAAACTATAGCTTATATGAAATATTTGGTATTATATATTTTATATTTTATTATGGTTCCTTGATAAAGATACAATACGTAGGCCTACGTAGCAACGTCATTTGCTTGATGTCCCTAAACCTTTAGGGCGCACTCACATTATCCAAACCAAACCAAACCATGCCCCAGCGCGATTGTCACCCCTCCCTACTCCCCCAGGTGCACGCACTCACACTGTACTTTTTATCGATCCGAGTCCGGGCGCGCTTTCGTCATTAAAATGCGATTGTTTTGAAAAAAGCAGGAAGTAAAGCTCTCTCTTAACACTGGAACCCACCGTAATGATAAGTCTGTGTTTTTTATTCAGAGTCGTTTGGTGCGCAATTACAGACAGCCCTCTCACATGTCATCATATTGCTTAGTTGATCTGTCACGTGCGCAGCTCGGACATTCACGTAACCCCGCTGCGCGCATCAAAAGGTTTTTACGGCGGCAGATGAAGGTGAGTGGTCGCGCAGCTGACGTCTTCACCTTTTGAATTGCGCTCAGGCGCGATTGCGCTCACACCACAGCCTTCCGCGCCTGAGCCCAAGTGAACCGCGCTCCGGCCCACCTCTGCAACCCGGCCGTGGCGCGATTAACCAATCCGCGCCCGGGCGCGGAACAGAGCGATCACACAACCAGGCTTTGGGGGTCAAACGCGCCCGAGCGCGGTTTGGTTTGGATAGTGTGAGTGCGCCCTTAGTCTCATGTGATGAAAGTGCTAAGCAGCTCTCACCACCAGCCACAACAACAAAACAAACAAAGAAATAAAGTGAAGATGGAAGATGAGGTGTGGGAGATATTAAGGTCGGGAATTTACATCATTAAAATAAAATTAGAAAATTAAGAAAATTCTAATGTTTGGGATAAGGGGCCGGTTGCACCAGCTGTGCGTAAGTTACAACGTAGCTTAGTTACGACGTAAATGGGCACTAAGTTACAACTTACGCACTACTAAATGTTTTTGCGTTGCACCATTAAACTTAGTTTAAACGTAACAATACGTTGTAACTTAATATTTACGGAAGCCCCTGTCCATGAATAACGTTTGGAATAACGTTATTATATAATATTATATAACATCGATGAGCTCGTATTAATTATGAAGAGACGCAAATTCGTCAACGAGTTTTCAAGAACTGTTTAATTTTCTGTGTATCCATCAATTAAAATAAGATTTAAAATTTCTTCCTGTTCATTTTCTCTTTCATGGGTGGGATATATATTTTCAATTAAAAGTGTAATGTTTTGAGTTCGATAACATATGCTTTAACGTCTTTGTTTAACTTTCAGTTTAGGCGAGACAAGAATGAGTTTGAAATTACGTACTGTTCAGACTATTTCCTGTTTGCCCATTATAAGGCTTGTGATTGGGTTAAGAAAAATAAACGTCATTCTATGCGACAACGCATTACTTTACGGAGAGCTTACGACTTACTAGCTACGTTCTGCCTTAAGAACAAATGGTGCAACCGAATAAAGTACAGAGTTAGTTATAAACTAGCTAGTAGTTACTAAGCCTCTAGTTTGGACTTTACGTCCCAGTTTAAGTAAGAACTTACGAACGACTGGTGCAACCCTACCCAGATCTCAGAAATAGTTGCAATAAACGCTGCTTTGTAAATGTTGACATTTTTTATCATTATACTATTTTGTTGTTATTATGATCATGCTGGTTTCTATGGTTTATAAGCGTACGATGTCTATTATGTCTATTATTGTAAACATTACACTCCCTATTATGTCTATTTAACCCTTTAACTGGCGCTGTCCTGTAAGCGGGAGACCTGAGTTTACGTCAGTATTTTCCATGTTATTTTTAATCTATCACAACAAAATATATATTTCATTGGAAATGTCTAAGAACGTAGTTTTCATATTTCAAACCCCCTTAAGCAGTAATAATAATAATGCAGGGAGAGTAATTTATTAATTTATGACAAGAGAAACCATTGACACCTAGTGGCCATTGTTGGTAAAACCACTAAAAGTGTAACACAAACCTAATTTTTTGTGATAATTTTATGTATAAAATATATACTTTACTGCATAATTGGTTTATTACAATAAATGTAATCTGCAACAACAATTTTTTTATTTAAAATTTTAACCTCCAGTCACATCCATTTAATGTGTCTTTTTTTAAAACCAAGATTAGGCCTTTAGACCAAACAAATGCCAGAGTTACATTAATTTTAAGGTGTACATCACCTTTTCACACCCTCTCTCAAAATTGCCTGCGCCATTTAAGGGGTTGGTCGCGGATGCGGGGCGCTCCAGGTTGCAAAAATAGATAGAGTGGTGCGGGGTGGGTCAAATAATTTTATAAAAGTGGCATAAAACCCTGACCAGCGCATCATTGGCGTGAAAGTGTAAATAATATCATATAAACATGCCTGTGAGTGCTCATAATATCTTTTAAAGATTAAATGGCATTATTCTGCTAATCTTTAAGAAATGAAACGCTTAGTGTGGTACTTACTGCCCCCAGACCTTTCATTATTCAGTTTAAAAATATCAGTACAATCCTAACCCTAAAGACAAGATCTTTAATCCATTATTGGTGCTGATGGAAGGAAACTCTTTAAAGTGAAAGTAACTTTGATAAATGAAATGTCAAGATTACTGCACTAACACACCACCCCTGCTGAAAAAAACAGCATTAAACCAGCATGGGAATTATGCTGGTTTAGCTGGTGGTCACCAGCATACCAGCACCAAAACACAACATATGCTGGTCTTGCTGGTATGCTGTTTTTTTCAGCAGGGACAGCCGTCTGCTTCAGCAGAGCTCACACACGTGTTGTTTATAACAGATTCACATGACCCGTGCATGTCTGCATGTCTTCTGCATGTTACTGTACATCCATTTCAATAACACAGAGATGGAGCTTCAACATCTGACTGCTTCATCTCTGGCAGTTTGGATGGATTTTTTATTTGGTTTCTTGGATGTCTGTACCTGACATCATGTGAACACCATCAGCTGGAGTCTATCAACAACATCATACAACCTGAGAAAAACCCCTTAAACCATCAGCTGATGACAGACAGAAGCTACATGTAGTTCATCTCATATTGAGATCTTTCTGCTGGATCTGTGCAGGAGGAAGATCTAAACTGTGTACGAGACCGCTGGTCTGAAGCTCTTATCAAACGGCGGGAATATCTGGAGGAACAGATCAAGAAAGTCATCAACAAACCAGGTGGGATTTTAATGTGAGAGTCCGCTCGCATGATCTGCCGTGTGTCATGGGTGCTGATTCAGTGCTGTGATTGACAGAGAAATCTGAGGAAGATGTGGAACGAGAAGCCAGACTGGTGGAGCAGTGGGTGGGTCTGACGGAGGAGAGGAACGCTGTGTTGGTTCCAGCACCTGGCAGTGGAATACCTGGAGCTCCTGCACACTGGTGAGGAAACACTCATTCACAATAAACCAATTCAGGTTTCAGACATAATATTTCAGAAACCGTATTGGTCAATAGTGAGAGTTTCCATCTGACCAAGTTTTTGTTGTTGTTACTCAAGGGTTCCCCCTGCTGGTATGGAGGAGCATATACCTGTGCTGTTCCTGGACCTGAACGGTAAGATCTCCAGGATTCACACCGTCATGGAAAAAACCTGGAAATCATAGGCAGCTGTGATTTCCATACGTGATAAAGCCATGAAAATATCTTGAATGAAATGATTATCAGATGTATCTCTGAAGTCTGTGTATGTTTCAGCTGATAATCTGAGTGTAAATGGACAGTTGATCGGACCTCACGCCGCTGGAGTCAACTCCATTCTCCCTAAAGAACACGGCAGTACGTTCTTCTACCTGCCCATCATCAGACACAGCCATGATGAGGTAACACCTGTGATATCACAAACACTGTAAATACATTAATACTGATGATGTACACTCACCTAAAGGATTATTAGGAACACCATGTTTGACCCCCTTTTGCCTTCAGAACTGCCTTAATTCTATGTGGCATTGACATTTAGAAATGTTGGCCCATATTGATAGGATAGCATCTTGCAGTTGATGGAGATTTGTGGGATGCACATCCAGGGCACAAAGCTCCCGTTCCACCACATCCAAAAAATACTCTATTGGGTTGAGATCTGGTGACTGTGGGGGCCATTTTAGTACAGTGAACTCATTATCATGTTCAAGAAACCAATTTGAAATGATTCGAGCTTTGTGACATGGCGCATTATTCTGCTGGAAGTAGCCATCAGAGGATGAGTACATGGTGGTCATAAAGGGCTGGACATGGTCAGAAACAATGCTCAGGTAGGCCGTGGCATTTAAACGATGCCCAATTGACACTAAGGGGCCTAAAGTGTGCCAAGAAAACATCCCACACACAATTACACCATCACCACCAGTCTCCACAGTGGTAACAAGACATGATGGATCCATGTTCTCATTCTGTTTAATTCTGACTCTACCATCTGAATGTATCAACAGAAATCCAGACTCATCAGACCAGGCAACATTTTTGTTTTTGTTTGTCTTTAACTGTCCAATTTCGGTGAGCTTGTTCAAATTCTATCCTCTTTTTCCTATTTGTAGTGTATATGAGTGGTACTCGGTGGGGTCTTCTGCTGTTGTAGCCCATCCGCCTCAAGGTTGTGTGTGTTGTGGCTTCACAAATGCTTTGCTGCATACCTCGGTTGTAACGAGTGGTTATTTCAGTCAAAGTTGCTCTTCTATCAGCTTGAATCAGTCGGCTCATTCTCCTCTGACCTCTAGCATCAACAAGGCATTTTCTTCCACAGGACTGCCGCACACTGGATGTTTTTCCCTTTTCACATCATTCTTTGTAAAACCTAGAAATGGTTGTGCGTAAAAATCCCAGTAACTGAGCAGATTGTGAAATACTCAGACCGCCCGTCTGGCACCAACAACTATGCCATGCTCAAAATTACTTAAATCACCTTTCTTTCCCATTCTGACATTCGGTTTGGAGTTCATGAGATTTTCTTGACCAGGACCACACCCCTAAATGCATTGAAGCAACTGCCATGTGATTGGTTGATTAGATAATTGAATTAATGAGAAATTGAACAGGTGTTCCTAATAATCCTTTAGGCAAGTGTACATTATAGAGCTGAAATAATATGATATGCTAGATAACAGGGTATATACAACACAACGATGGAGAACTGTGGAGACTTAAGATTAGGGTTGCAAAATTCTGGGAATGTTCAAGGCTGGAAACTTGTCATGGGAATTAACAGGAATTCATGTGAATTTAAAAATGGGAATTTTGAAAAAAGTTCCCTATAACAGGGAACTTAAATAAATCCATATTTGATGAGCATAAGTATCAGGATTTCCTTGCATGCATGTCTACTTATGACCAAACAAAATGTTTATTTCTGTTTGTATATGATATAATTCCCATAAATCTCCATTAAGTTTCCAATTTGGAATATTTCCAAAATTCTCCAGATTAAATTCCCATGGAACTGTTCCTCCATTTACACCCCTGCAACCTTACACAAGATAGATGTACGATACGATGTAATGATGTTCTGATCTAAAATCTCCTGAGAAAGCATCTGTTGATGTTATCATGAACTGCAATATCACAGGTGTCAGCTGTATGTTCCTGGGATTCGTCCATCCATGACTCCGTTCATCTGAATCGAATCACTGCGCCCAATGAACGGATCTACCTGATAGTAAAAGCCACAGTTCAGCTCAGTCTCCCGGCCTCGATGGAGTTGATCCTGAGAAAGAGAATCGCTGTCAACGTCTATAACAGACAGGTCAGAGAAACACCATACATTCACATCTACTGCCCAACAATGCTGTATGAATGAATGTACTGTACTGTATGTGTACTGTAGAGTTTTACTCAGAGTCTGAAGAGAAGGATGTCTTTGAAGAACGTGCTGTACTCGTGTGGAGTCACGTATGAGATTGTGTCTAACATACCAAAGGTACAAACTCTTAAACATCGTTCTGAAGTGAACTGTGTCTGTATGAATACTGTCTGTCTAACACATCACTCTCTGTGTGTCGGTGGACAGGCGTCCGAGGAACCCGAGGAACGTGAGACTTTGGCCTTGATGGCAGCTCGAGGAGAAACTGAAGAGACTTTGGATGGAGAGACGTACATTGAGAAATACACCAGAGGAGTTCTGGAGGTAGACAACATTCTGTGTCTGGAGAGACTCAGACAGGTAAACAACATCATCATCTTAAGATCTTTCTTTCTCATGTTTTTAAGATGACAGCCAGTTTGTCAGACTTGTAAATGAGTGGATTTATATGATGTTAGATACATTCAGGTAGGTATTCGAACATGGCTTGTAAAGTTGTAATATGGTTCTTAAACTTTCGGTGTGGGGTGCATCCCTCCAAAGAAAATTCATGAAATTCTCAAACTTAGAATTTGAATTAAACAAAACATATTAAAGGATACAATGTAGTGCTGTTGGTTTTGCCTAAAATTAGGTTTAATATCACAGAATTTATTTCATAAAATATCTAAACTGGGGCCCCCTTTGCACTAGAGGTGTTCTCAGGTCCAAAGAAATGTATACGACCCAAAATGACCAAAATCACTTTTTACCCAAACTCGAGGTGCATAAATCTATTTTCTTTTTAAAGAAAGCTGAGAAAATGAAGCCGCCTTTCCACTGTACACAACAAACGATAAACCGGAAGTCATTCATTCCCTATGAAGAGTCGCTAAGGGGCTGCGTGAGGTGACAACCATCTGCGGATGCATAATTTTCAGATTAATTTTGAGCGTTGAATCTGTTAACTCTTTCCCCGCCAGGTTTTTCACAAAAGTTTAATGCCTTTAAAAAATTTCTTTAAATATATAAACATACAATATGTCAAATGAAAATGCTTTAAAACCAAAAAATCATCCTACCTTTATTCGTTCTCTCTTTATCACCTCTCAGATATGGGTAGGTTTCTTCAAAAACGCCAAATTATGAGCAAAAAGCTGAGATAAGATTCAGAGCTATAATGAAAACATACACAGAGTTTTTACTGTTTGAAGTAAAGGGTTGCTTCCAGGTTTTATAAGTTGGGTAAGAGCGACACCCGGTGGATAATAGCAGAAATACAGATTGCCGTAAAAACTCGTCATTTGCAGGGAAGCAGTTTCTCTTAATTGACGAGTTAACTTGTTTTTGGCGGGGAAAGAGTTAAAATATTTGAACTTGTGTGACTACACTGCAGGCAATACGCCAACCAGAAGTGATGCATTTTAGTCTGTTCCAATCAAAACACTGTGTGCAAGGTGAAAATTATTAATCTTTTTTTTTACTTTATCAGTAACACTTGAATCCTTTAGAAAAACCGATTGATTACTGATAAGTAATACATTTTTAATTTAATTAGTATATTTATTTTTTTAATCTTATATTGTCAGTCTTTGTAATATATGCATAGCTGTTTATTGTTTCATTCATTTGCATTCATTTATTTATTTCACTATGGCAAATATTTGAATGAAGGCTCTTGCGCTGTAATGAGCTTCTCTCCCACGTTACGATTAAACTAAAACATCATTACGACTGCCACTAGGGGGTGAACTCTTACTGTCGTGTCTGAATGTCTTGTACAATGGAAAGGCGACGACACCAAGGTAACATTCAAAATTGATTGACAGGTTTGTCTCAACAAAAATTAACCTACTGCCAGCCACATGATTTTGCAAGTACTCTTGGTAAACAGAGGAGGGGTTGCAAAAGAACTAGATGCACACAAGCGAGATAGTTTGGGTTTTCTCTGATACATTCTGCAAAAATGTTAAATTACCAGAGGCCGTTAATATTATACCCGATCCGTGTATGAGGCACACGTGAAGCTTTTAGACTCAAACCCACTTGGGTTTTCAGATGTAAGTGAACCGTGAAGACCTCTACATCATCTCTCAGTGTTTATGTTTGTTTGTTTGTTCAGGCGGTCACTGTGAAGGAAGCCCTCTCTGTTAAAAACAGACACATTCGCAGAAGTCTCAGCACTCCAAACGTACAGCACGTAAGACCTTTATTTGATTTTTTGCAAGTGTGTAAAAATATATATAACCTGTGTGCAGTAGAGTATATATTTATAGATATGTTTACATGTTTTAAAAAACTTTTTTCTAATGATTGAACTTTAATAATGTCAGGTGATTTAACCTGTTGGGGAATAGGTTACACTTTTTATTTCAGTTTACACTCATAATAATGATTTACTAATGTAAAATAATGTCCTGAAATGCTTCTGGGACCAATTCCATTCAAAAACATCAATTACTGACAAAACTATCAAATAAGTCTGCACTTGACAAAAAATGGCTTCCAGCATTGATGGTACCATGATAAAAGTTTTTAGATATTTTAAAAAGAACTTCATTAATAATTTTTTTAAACACTACAAAATTCAGAAACAGAATAATAAAACATGTTTGTAAAAGAATCAATATAATGTCTGTATGAATTTCATTATGATAATGATCCAGACACAACCATTGACTGTTTAATGTGTTTGTTGTGTAGAAATCAGACGTGACTGGATGTGAGGAAGATGACATCAGGGTTAGTAAACACACAGTTAAACATCCGGACAGATTAACAGACGTCCACACTGAGTGTTATTTTACACAGGGCCACAGTGATCCTCACACAGACCTCTCTGAATCCAGCATACTGGAGACTTCACACAACAACAACAACCTCACAAAAGACACAACGCTCAGAAGCAGAGAGAATCATGGTAAAATATATCTCACTTAGTTTAGTCCTGTTTCAGCTGTACTTAAAGTATTTGCTTTAAGAAACTAAGAAGGACATAGAGTAACGACACACATGATGGACATTTTTCTCTTCAGTGTCGGTACCAGAGAGTCCAACCATCTTCAACTCCAGTCCATTTAAAGTTCTGTCACCTCAACCACCCAAATTTCTTAAATCCCTCATGCCAGTGAAGGAGGAGAATAAAACCAAACGTTCACTGGAGTCACGACCGCTTCTGGGCCTGGAGGTATGAACACATACATACAATCATGCACACACACACACGCATATAATCTCACACATGCATATAATCTCACACATGCATTTAATCTCACACACAAACACACACACACACACACACACACACAAACACACACACACACACACACACACACGCGCGCATAATCTCACACATGCATATAATCTCACACATGCATTTAATCTCACACACACACACATATAATCTTGCATATAACACACACACACACGTGCATATAATCTCACATGCATATAATCTCACACACACATATGATAGCATGTTTTACTCACAGAAAGTCTTGCACATGACTCTGCTCTCTGTTTTGTTTGCTCAATCCATCAATCAGCCATGATCCAAACTTAACACTTGCTATAACAGCAGGTTAGTCTTTCATTTGATTAGAAGCATAACTCATAATATTAATTATACTGTAAAAATGACCATTGAGTCAAAGCAAGACCATTTCTCAGTTAGCAGGTGTGTAATTTTGGACCAGTTTCCCTCTTTTTAACTCACCACCACAACATCATTGCACCGGTCAGTTTCACCTGCAGTACGCTTGTCTGTTTAACTCCATCAGCATGTCTCTGTGTTTAACGTGTTGCATGGCATGCGTGAAGTGTTATGACCTCATTACAGAGCATGCGCTGGTTTGTGGAAAGCAATGTGCATGGTCCCACCGGCCCCTGGTCCAGACCCAGGGCCCAGAGCGAGGGTCACGGCGGCAGTGACATCAGCAATGACATCATCAGCGTCAGGGCCAATCACAGAAAACCCAGACTCAGCACAGATCTCACACACACACTGCCACACGCTGCTGTAAGTGTCATTTATAACACAAACTGCACAACATCACACACCGGAGAGGCGTTCAAACGAAGTGAAACACTTTAAACATTAAAATGAGTAGACGGGCAGAGCAAAGGGTTACTGAAGCGATTATTTAAGTTTTCTCTTTTTGAAAGCATGTTTCTGTTTCATCATCATCCTCATCATCTTCATCACTGCCCTCATGTGGCGATTAGCTGCATGTTTACACTCACTGCAGTACTCCACACGTCACCCTGTTTGTGTCTACACAGATCTGATTGAATCTCTTATTATCAGTGAAGTTAACCAGCAGCCCAGCATAGCTATTTCAGACATATTTTTTGGTAGCGAATTTATTACCGAATGTTACATCGAAGCCTAGTGGGCTGTAGACACACTGTAAAAATGACATAACACAGTGAGGAGATCATCACTCTTCTGCCGTTTGTTTCCTGTTTGCTTATATCTGATTGGTCAGGATTCAGAGGAGGAGGAACCTGATGCAGAATCAGCCTTCAGTATTCCAGACCCCAGTTTCAAGCCTTACGTTCCAGAGGATTTTGCAAACTTCGAGGTGTACAATGCCAGTCTGGAGGCATCCGTGTGCACGTCAGGTGTTGGGCCGCGGGCCACAGAGAAAGACGTGTCCAGAAGTCCCACGGCTAGCAGCTGTACCAGCGGCTACTTCTCTCATAGCGCATCGACCGCCACGCTGTCCGACGTCCTCTTCGCTGCCAGTGACAGCTGTGACCAGCTCAGCACAAGAGAAACCTCTGACCCTCAGGAACAAAGAGGATTCGTATCTACTAAAAGTGCTGAGACGGGTCACGTGCCGGTGTCTGGTCCACCCCAGATCGTCCACTGCACCAATCGAGATTGCTCTTCTTCGCTTCCTCGTAAATGCATCCTGAGCGTCAGTCAAGAATTCACAGATTTTAAGGGTGCAGATGATGCTGTCGTAGTGGAAGATCTCGGTTGTTTCCAGACAGGTTGTTCAGACTCGACCAAAACATCAGACATGGACGTTAGGCAAAGTGTCTGTCCCGCTCTTCCACAAGCCCAGTGTCGTCTCATCAATGGAGAAGAGTCTCACAGTGCTCCTGACCCAGAGCTGAATGGTGAAGAACTGGAGGATTTGGAGGATGCAGATTCTTTTGTGGATGAGAACGCGCCTGTGGTTCAGTTGCCGGACTGGATGGCACCCGGCGAGCAGGTTTGGGTGGGCAGGTTGAGCGGGACGGTGCATTATGTCGGAGGGGTGGAGTTTGCCAAAGGCATCTGGGTTGGATTAGAACTGGACCATGCTGCTGGTAAGTAAACAGATCAATACCAGAAGTCGTCAAAATTAGGGATGCACCGAATATTCGGCCACTGAAGATTTTCAGCCGAAAGACTTTTATCACCGAAACAATACGGCCGAAATGTTGTGATGACGCAAACAGAAACCACGGCCTGCACGTGCTTGTCTAATGCAACATGGATGTATTTAACCGCAAAAAGGCGCTAAAGTGCCATGGCACATAGATATATACACTAGATGTCGCCTTGGGGCTCTGAGCATGCGTCAAAACCGCCGCCATCTTAGAACAGGGGTCTTGTTGCTTAATGCTGCTATCTCCGCCTGTACTTCGAATTCATGAACGATGCCGGACTTTTGTGCTGCGTATGGATGTTAGGGCTACTAGTACTATGCATTACAGTTAGAAAAAGTACATTTTCATAAAATCAAAACTTTTATTTTTTCCTGTACTAAATGCTAAATACATGTCTGACTGTTGAAACGAACCAAAAGAAAACCAAGAAAATCGCGTTCATGACGATTTATGGTGATTTTATTTCCGTTACACCATTGCCTACAATGACGCTGATGCGGGATTCCCCTGTTTCAAGATGGCGGCTCTATTTGACGCATTCGGTCCAATGAACTGCCGTAGCCAAGGCGACGTCTAGTGTACATATCTATGGCCATGACAGAACCGTTTGAGATATCAAAAATCCCTTCGCAATTTAGCATCTCCAATGTCTCGGCATCATTATCACCACGTTTGGTGTAAATCGCATAAATCTTCTAGGAGGAGGATTTAAAAGTTCATCACATGCATTTTTGAAACAATCCAAAATGGCCGACTTCTTGAGGGCGAAAGTTGTTTGGGTCGATGAGATCTATATGCGTACCAACTTTCGTACATGTGCGTACATGTTTGCTCGAACTGTGCGCCAATGTTTGTTTTTACAGGGGGCGCTACAGAGCCCTACTGCCACACCCGTGTTCCACCCATTGCCCAGTCCCTACGACTCTGACGTCTGTGCCAAGTTTCAAGAGTTTTCGAGTATGCCGATATTTAATTTATACAATAAAGACAGTGTTATGATTCATTTAATTTGATGTCTGGACCTTATTTATGTACAACTTTGTTCTTTTTTATAAATGTTTGCAATTTCTTTATTTGTTATTAGATTTTCCCCACCCCCTTTTTGCTGATCTGAAAAATAATCCAATCCGTGCCTCAAAAACTGTAATGTGATTTGAACCGTGAGTTTTGTGATCCGTCACACCCCTATAAAGTGAAGTTAGTACACAGTGATAGCCATAAATGCAATTGTACTAATAATTGGCATAATCATTTATTTTGGTGTTTCGATTTCGGTTATCTGCCTTGGTTTCCTCGTTTTTGGTTTCGGCAAAGAATTTTCATTTCGGTGCATCCCCTAGTCAAAATAAAGTGCTATATTTGAAGGTCCTTCTTGTGATTTACAGGCAAACACAATGGCACGGTCCAGGGCAGAGTTTATTTCCGCTGTGCCACGGGTCACGGCATCTTCGTGAAGCCAGCTCGTCTCACCAGAGGACCTCCGTCCACAGATGCCAAACCTCAAGCTGTGTGCCACTAGTCACAGAATACTGACGTAAAGGTGAAAGGTGTCATTTCTGTACCATTTACAACTCCAAACAGATTTACAAAAATGTTTTAAAACCCCATCTTGCCAGAAATTCAGTGTTATTATCAGATGAATAAATGACAGTTTGATTTATTGCTGCGTATGGTGTAGAAATGAAACCCTTTACCTTTAAGAACATGTAGATGATATCTTTACCAGCCTGGACATTATGAGTGCTAACATCATCTATACTTCTGTTTCCATACGACTGATATCTGTATACGTGTTGACCGATTTGCCTCATTTTGTGGCAATAATATGTGTGTGTCTGTGTGTGTGTGTGTTATAGGCTTATTTTAATGTCATTTTTGAATGTCAAAAGTTGCACAGTTGCACAAACCTTTTATATCATGTTAGCTTTGATATAGCTGAAATACTAACTTCAAGTAAACTTGCATCTTGGTTAATTGACCACTTTTATACACGACTAAGTTTATTAATCAAACTATGCTTAACGTTCGAGTAGTTTAAGTGAGGTTAAGATGTCTGTTGGAGGTAAGAATGTACTACTGTTTGTTTGCGTGCTGATATCAGGTATTACCAAAGACAGCCTTTCAAATCTGCTGTGCAAACCTCAAAGATATCTTCTCATCTTTTCTAGATTACTTTGCCAATATGCATGTGATTCCTGTGTACTTTAATGTTTGTTTAACAGATTGATGCTAATATGCTAAGTGCCATATTTCTTCTGGACACCACGTATCCATCAGAACTTTACAATGATGGTGGATTGTTTTGCTGTTTTTTTATTGGACGGCAGGTCTCTTGTTGTTGAGTACTGTCGTTGTGTAAGGACTGATAATATTTCTAATATCAAAGGTTTAAACGCTTGCACTGGAGGAACTGAATCCTGGATGTACACGATGCACAAACGTTGGAGTAATCTCACAGACGCATGGGACTTTTTTCACCAGACAAAATTGTGTATAGTGTGGACACCCAATAATGCAGAAAGCACCTTGTTTTCTTTATTATACCCTTGACTGACAAAAAAATAGAGATTTATATCTATGATCTGCTTTGTGCCTATCAGCCAGAAGTACTGACACAAGCCCTGTTTGAGGATGGGGTCTTTTTAAATAGTTTTACCCACCTAATAATGAAGCTTCAAGCATTTAAATCAGTGTGTGTTTGACTGTCGAGTAAGAGTTTTATAGTTTGTGATACTAAGTAAAAGTTTTATTTAGGTAAACATGGGATGAGATATAGCCTAATGAAAGCGCTTAGTGCCATGAGCAGATTAGATTTTATTATTATTCAGAACTGTGGATTTTAAGTGAATATTGATGCTGTTATGGAGACCCCAAGACCTTAAAAAAGAAAAAGCAAAGCTGCTCTCCTTGACAAGGAGCTGTACATAACGTATATGAACATAGTATTTACATTATAATAATGTACAGAGTTGTATTTATATTCTACCTGCAGACTGTTGGTACAAAGATGTTGTAGAATACAGAACGTTTACAATTTAATATCTGTGTCTTCTGCTCTTTCTTTCTATGATGTTGTTGACTGAAGCATTGCAGTTATTGCTGAATAATGTTAATAATCTTAAAATAACATACGATTGTGAGATACAGAAGCAGTGAAAAACACTTAAATTATAACTTCAATTCATGTAGTATATTAAAAACGGATGCATTTAAGTGTGGACATTTGCTGATTAGATATAAACTTCACTGCAAAAATGACTTTCTTACTTAGTATTTTGGTCTTGTTTTCATTAAAAATATCTCAAAATTCTTAACTAAAGTTGTATTTTCTTGATGAGTAAAATGACCTAAGAAAATAAGTTTAGTTTTTAGACAAAAAATAAATTGAAGTCAATTTGTGCTTAAAACATGCAAAAAAATCTGCCGATGGGGTAAGATTTTTTTTGTCTTGTTTTCGTGTAAAAATAACTAAAAATTCTTAAATTAAGATGCTTTGTCTTGATTAGCAAAAAAACTTGAACATTTTTCTTAAACACTAAATTCAAGAAAAATTTGCTTACCCCATTGGCAGATTTTTGCTTGTTTTATGCACAAAATCACTTAAATTTGATATTTTTGATCTAAAAACTAGACTTATTTTCTTGGGTCATTTTGCTCATCAAGAAAAAGCATCTTACTTTAAGAATTTGCTGAAAACAAGACAAAATACTAAGAATTTTTTCTTGAAAATCCAGAGAAATGTACAGTTTTAATTGCTTGTTTTAAGCACAAATTCACTTAAATTTCTTTCTTAGTATTAAAAAAAGGTCATTTTTGCACTGTTTGATTTACATTGGTCTTCATTGTGTGTCTATGATAGTTCTGCTGTTATCAGTGATGTTATCATTAACTGGAGGAGTTCATCTCTGCACTGCAAAAAATGAAATGACTTTCTTTCTTAATATTGGCAGATTGTTTTGCTTGTTTAATCCACAAATTCACTTAAATTTGATATTTTTTGTCTTAAAACTAGACTTATTTTCTTGGGTTATTTTGCTCATCAAGAAAATGCATCTTGACTTGAGAATCTTTAGATATTTGTGCTTAAAACAAGACAAAAATACTAAGAAAATTATTTTTTGCAGTGTAGTCATAAATTTACAAATTTTCTGTCAGATTTTAACAAAAATAAAGAATACATCAATAGCACAGATTTCTGTTCCAAACTGTTTTTTTATAAAGCGGGGGTGAGCGGAGCACAAACAAACGCGGGGTTAATTGTAAGACGGCTTTCTGTATTTCTACAGGGCCGAGCAATCTGTGCTTTTGGTGTTTTTCTCTTACTGTCAGAAGATCTCCTGTGAATTTGTGAAAAGTTTTGATGTGTTTTGGTTAAAATATTGAACAAAGAGTGTTTTGGAGGCATGAAAGTAAAAATGTTGGATTGAACACATTTTTACACAGCGGGGTTAGTTGTCGCACAGTGTTACAATGAAGCCTCAGGTATACAATGATAATGAAATGAAAACAATATAAATACTATTCATCAAAATGATAACTCTTAATACAATAACAGAGGAAATAACTCACTATTAGGATTTTTCCTTTCAAAAAAAAAAAAACAATTTATATGCATTGCTGCATAATACAAGGATGGTTAGATGAAGGATGATGGATGGATCTATCTATTATAGGCAGATATAGAAACAATATCCACCTTTAGTATATAGACAGAATTTTAGCATTACTTTGTGCCCCGTTCTTCTCTATATAAGAACTACATATCACTTTATTATATGACCGGGTGATTTTCAGACCTGCAAATAAAAAAATCATGAAATTATAATTTTCTTCTTAACTCTTTCCCCGCCATTGACGAGATATCTCGTCAATCTGCAATACCGCTATTATCCACCAGGTGGCGCTATTCCGCAACTTATAAAAACCGGAAGTATTGCCCTAGGGGAAACAGCTGTATGTCCGTGTATGTTTTAAGGATCGCTCTGCATCTGATCTCTATCAAAAGTCCTTCACAAAAATGGAATTATCTCAACTTTTTGCTCAAAATTGTGTGTTTTTGATGAAACCTACACATATTTGAGAGGTGATAAAAACAGAACACATGAAGGTAGGATGAAACAGATTTTTTTGTTTGAAAGCAGAGGGTCTGTTCTTTTATTTCATATATTGTATGTATGTTTCATATATTGTATTGTATCTGGAAGGCATTAAACTTTTGTGAAAATCATGAAAAATGCTGGCGGTGAAACGTGAAAGAGTTAAAATATATAAATATCTGGATTTGGCTTTTCATAATCTTTGTTCCTTTAGTAGAGCATTGCATTAGCAATGTAAGTTATGCCCCCCCCGCAAAAAATTAAGTTTAAGCATCTTCCAAATATGTATAAATATAAATGTACAATGAGAAATTTGCCCGCAAGCAAGTAACCTCATACTGGATATTAATATCTTAAGTCCACCTTGTTGAGACACTTGTTGAGGAGATTTGGTAAACACAGTTGTTTTAATGTATTCGTTAAAGGTTTGACACCTAGTTTAAACTGAAGTCTGTTCTGCAAACTCTTTAAAATTATTATAAATAAAATCATTTTCCAGTACTCAGAAGATCATCAATATTTGAGGATGTAACAAATTAGGCTTTCATTTACACAAATTATATCTCAATGTTAATAATAAACTCTTGGTCAACATGTTTTAAATCGGTGGCAAAAACATAAAATGACAATGAATCATCACAAAATGAATCATTATAGTGTAGTAGTGACTCGAAAATGAAATCACTTGTTCAAGAGTGGGAGGAGTTTGTCGTGTGGGCGGGGCATTTGAATATGTGGGCGGGATCTACGAGTCCACCGCGTGTCACTGAGAGTCCGCACAAGCGCGTGTAGATGTTGTTGAGGTTAAACGCGTGTGTTTTACCTCAGTTTACACCTCTGTCACTGTCTCTGGTTTATTTAAGCGTTTAAAGAGTAAAACTTTAGCACTGATAATGATGCACAGCTCACAGAAAGACACGACTTACACGAAGATCTTCGTGGGCGGTTTGCCGTATCACACCACAGACTCGAGCCTGAGGAAATACTTTGAGGTGTTTGGAGAAATCGACGAAGCTGTGGTCATCACAGACAGACAGACTGGGAAATCCAGGGGTTATGGCTTTGTAAGTGTCTACATCTCATTCATGTCTTAAGACTTGATGTTACCTATAAAGAGCACTTTATAGTTCATAATATCTTTCTCTGTTAGAATGTGCGCAGGTGACGATGTCTGACCGCGCAGGCGCAGAACGAGCCTGTAAAGACCCCAACCCTATTATAGATGGGAGAAAAGCTAATGTGAACCTGGCTTACCTGGGAGCCAAACCGCGGGTTATTCAGCCAGGTGATAGTGTGACACATAAGATTAACTCTTTATTTTTATAGTATTTAAGACACAGGAAGTTGTTTTCACTGTACATCTTATTAACGTTTATGTTTTTGATTGAAAAGTTTAAAATATATAAAAGTAGAAAAAATATAACTTTATCATCTCTCAGTGAATAGACCAAAATATATATATATATATATTTCAAAATCTATCAAAATATAAAAAAGGCCAAAAAAAATATATTTTTCACTGATATACTTTTTTGGACATTTCTGTATATTTTAAAAATATATTTAGCCCTCCATATACTTCACATTGGAAGAAAAACTTTGTTATGAACATTTAAACATAAAAGCTTAAAATAAAATATATTTTCAACTTCAAAAATATAAAATTAAGTTATATTTAGATTATATTTAAACAATATATTGGTAAAGAATACCTTTTTGCTATATGGGATGTAAAAGTCGACATGTATTTGTTTGCCCTTGAAATACATTTTTAGTAATTTTAGGAGTAATGCTTGTGTAATGGTGAAACATGTTTATTGTGAAATGAATAAATGATTTGTTTTTTTCCACAGGGTTTTCATTTGGTGTCCCTCAAATTCATCCTACATTTATCCAACGGCCTTATGGGTAAGTGTGACTCAATTAACAACTGTTAAAAATCTCTCTTTAGTTTAAACCCAGTACTTTTTATATAATGTAAAAATATGATATTGCATTTCTAGCCAAAGTTTTTCCATTGGTAGCCATTAAACCCTTACGATGGCCTTGCTTGCTTTAAAATTGAGGTGTGGAGTTTGATATTAAACTATTTTCTTGAATCTCAGTGCAATGTTCAGCATGTGTTTATCATATATAAGCCATAACGTGTAAACACTGTTCATTGCGCTGTTTGTCCGGATCGACCCGACACACTGCAAAAAAAGAACGTCTTACTTAGTATTTTTGTCTTGTTTTCTAATATAAATATCTTTAAAAAAATCTTCAATTGAGATACATTTACTTGGTATGCAAGTGGCTTAAGACAGTGGTTCCCAAACTTTTTCAGCGTGTGGCCCCCCTTGTGTATGGTGCATTCCCCCCAAAGAAAATTTGTGACAAAAAACAGTTCTAAAACTCAACATTTTAATTAAAAAATTATAATTATACAAAAAAGTAGTGGTTTTGGTTAGTAGCCTTATTTTTTTAGGTTTAATTACACAGAATTCATGATAAATTAATGTATTTCATAAAATGTCATAAAACTAGGGCCCCCCTGGCACCATCTCGCGGCCCCCAGTTTGAAAATCACTGGCTTAAGATATTAAGTCATGTTTATTGAAATAAATGGTGAAAATCAAGAGGTTTTTGCTTGGAACGGGTCAAGCTATCTGCCAGTGCAGTAAGTAAAATAAACTTAAATTAAGCTTACTGAATTAAATTAAAACTGAAATTAGGTTTATTTTGCTTACTGCACTGGCAGATATTTTCACTTGTTTTAAGTAAAAAAAACTCTTGATTTTTATAATTTTGTTCAGTAAACAAGACTTAATATTTTAAGCCACTTGCTTACCAATCTATCTTAATGTAACAATTTTCAGATATTTATATTAGAAAACAAGACAAAAAGAAAATAAGACATACATTTTTTGCAGTGCACATCTTGCACTATAATGGATGACTTTCTTGCTTGGTGTTTCTGTCTTGTTTTCAGTACAGGTATCTCAAAATTCTTAAATGAAGATGCTTTTTTATGAGCAAAATGACCCTTTTGCTTGTTTTAAGCACTGCATTCATTTAAATAGTATATTTTTACATTTTTTGTCTATTTTAGGTCATTTTGCTCATCAAGAAAATAAATCTTGATTTAAGAATTTTGAGAGATTTGTACTGAAGACAAGACAGGGGTGCTAGGTAGGAAGGTCATTTTTTGTAGTGTAACATTAACTCAATCTGTCTGATTGTTCAATGGAAGGTAAACCGGGTTGAAAGTGTTTGAGAGATCTGTTTGATATCAGTCTTTATTTCTACAATCTTAAATTCCACACTTTATTTTTAAAGATACATTGATGATGATCAACAATATCATATTCCTACATGTAGTGTATTGTAGATGATGGTTTTCTGTGTTATAAAATCTTGTTTTCCTTGTGTCATAGAGATAGTGAAGATGATCAATCATCATTACTGTATCCGTCCCCTTTCCGCCAAGTCATGAGGTGTGTGCGTATGTGAATTTTCTCTATGTTGTTGTTGTTGTGCGTGTTTTATTTGCACTCTTGACTATGACTTTATTGTTTATCTAGCGTTACTCAATGCCACATGTCTCTCTCTGATCTGACAGGCTCGATTTCGGTTAACATAACCTACAGTAAGATGTGAACGAGCTCAATTCAGAGACTCAAACAGGTTCACGTCCAAACGGTGATCAGCTTGCATGGATGTTGGGTTTTTATTTCTTGGAGAGTTAGTCTTTGTGTGCTTTTGCACCTGTCTGAAGTGATTTTGATAGCTAAACCGTGTGCTTTAACTGTAGGACGTGGGGATTTTTGGAGAGTTGTATCTTTGTCTTGGGGTGCTGGGAACAGATTTTTTTGTTTTGTTTCGGTTTGGTTATTGTGCACAACTTGATATGATAGTTTTATAGGCATTTAAAGGGGTCAGAGTTTGTCTTTCTTGAGTGGTGCATGCATGCAGCGAGTCTTCTTCTTTTTACTAATGATTTATTTTTGTTGTGGTCTTTTGACGACATTTTCAGATTTCTTTACCTCTTTTCACAAAACATCTTTGTGAAATATAGACATCATTGATTGGCTACTTTTGATCATGTGTGTTTCGGGTAAAGCTCGTGTACACCGTGCACTTCTTTAGTTGACTCATCCGGACTGAAAGGCCACAGGACAGCTGCATGGGTCTGACATTGAGATCAGTAACAGGACGACAGGTGTTCAGAGAGACACGAGGGAGCGCCTGTCCCACAGATTCAACACAACATTTACAAAATCTCTTAAATAAGCCCTGAGTATAGACTCATAACACATTCATATTAATGTCCTTTTTCACTTCATATGACTTTTATATGTATGCATTTTGCATTTGCTTTTATATAACTTGACTTTCATTACACTATAAGGTATACATTTATATCAGTATGTCTCTGGGTTTGAACCCATGACCTTTTGCGCTGCTAACACCACACCAGTGAGCTATACGCTGAGTTATTCTTACTGTATATAATTCACATCTTCTGAGATGTGGTGGGCTTTAATTCATTTCTATCTTGTGTAAGGAGAGATTGATTCACTGAAAGTGTGTTGTGCAACATGTGTTGCTCAGATTTCCCTTTTAAGACACAAGGACAGCAGAAAATAACCTCAGCTCACAGCCGGTGCTGTCAGTCACTCCTGAAGATAGACAACATCAGGGTGTATGAACTCATCTACAGACAGATTTAACATCAACACCTGTTGTTTGCTAGTGAGAAGGTATTTGAGTAAAGTCAAATCTGCCCCGCAACAAAGACCCCTCTTCATCTCTCTTCCTATTCTGACATCTACTGCAATTCAGTTTGTTTTAGGCAGCTGGACCGGACACAATACTGTGAATCTAGGTTGTGATCTATGATAGGGTGGTTGTTTTAGGGATATTTATTTGGTGTTGATAAATTAAATGAGTGATGTCTTTCTGCTAATGCAAAGGTTCAGATCTTTCGTTCGACTGTGATGTCACAGCATTATCACACATTAATCCTTTTTGATATGTTTTATGACGTTTACAAACTTAATTTTATGAGCATTTAGATTGTTTCCCATATTTTTATGACGATTAATCAAACACAAATTATCATTATTGTAATGCAAAATATATTTTACAATGCAAAAATAATGATTACACACCATGGTAGTATTTGTTGTAATGCCTTTTAATTTAAATGATTTTAAAAGCAGGGTTAATGATCAAATCTAATGTCATGTTTGTTTGTTTTGAGTTTGTGGTGATTTGTGTTGTTTCACTCACATACAGGGATTCTGGTCCGTTGTGTTACTTTATTGCACACCTTTATGTGTTACTTCATTTTAAACCATCATCTGTTAGCAGCAGATCTATTACTGTGTGTGTGTGTGTGTGTGTGTGTGTGTGCGCGTGTGTGTGTGTGTGTGTGTGTGCGCGTGCGTGTGTGCGTGTGTGCGCGCGTGTGCCGTGTGTGCGCGCGTGTGCGTGCGTGCGTGCGTGCGTGCGTGCGTGCGTGCGCGTGCACAGTGAGTTTAGTGTGCCGTGTGTGTGCTGTTTTATCTGTAACTGGATTTTTGTTTTTCTTAGTTTGGTAATGACAGGAACACTGAGAGAGATTTTTGTTATTGTTGATTTCTCAAAGTTGTGCTGTATTCTCCTAATGAATTTCTTGGAAGGTGTTGTTGTATTTTGTTTTGGCTGTGGTATTGACAGACACGTCTGCTTTACAGAAGGCTCCCAAAAAAGTTGTACGGTACTGTAAAAAAAAAATTGCAGTGTGGCTTGCAGCTGGTTGCCGGTAACTTACCGTAGATTTAAATTTATTTTATTTACTGGCAAGAGTTTTTTTCAAGGTTGGATACATTTTAAATATTAACAGGTCTTTAACTTTACAGAATAAAACTATACAAAAACAGCTTCATGCAAAGCATTCTGGGAATCAGAAATCATCAACAACCTTTTTCTGTTTTTTGCTTCAGACTTTGTTTCCCAGAATGCTTTGCCTGATGCTGTTATTGTATAGTTTTAAAGACTTGTGAATGTTTTATGTTCATTTGATTTTGAACAAAATGTTGCCAGTAAATAAATAACATAAGTTTGAGTCTATGGTGAGTTGCCGGCAACCAGCTGCAAGAAACACTGTAATTTCTATGGAATTATTTTACAGTGTACAGTTCGCTGTTTTGACAATAGAAACAATAGCGTACTGTACTGTACCAAAATTACACAAAAATGTCCATTGTATTTTGTGTGGTCTTTTATTAATGCATAATTGTATTTAATTATTTGTGTATAATTGTTAAATATATGGACATGAACTCATAATTATTTGTCTTTTTTAGACTCCTGCGATCATTTGAAGAGACAATATGATGCAAAAGACAATAAATGGGATAATGAAATTAACTGAATGCTCTCATATTATACATTTATCAAATACTTTCACTTCAAATCTGCCTAATTCCGGCCTCAGGCCATTCAGAAATACTGATTTGGTGGCAGAATCCATTAAAACGAGACTTTTTTCATGTTGCACTTAGAGGGTTTTGCAGCGAAAGCCAGTTAAATTTGTTAAATACCAATAATTTAAGGACTAAAGTGAGATTTGTGAAAATAAGGCATTTGAAACTGGACTAATAACTTTTTAGTGAAATGACTGAACCTAAACAGAACCATCAAGTTTTACAAGTTTACATTTTCTTTCAAAGCAACAACATGCAACATAATTATAAATCAATCTTACATCTGGAGAAAGAAGCAATGGTGGTTTTGTTTTTTACTCTTTCCCAGCATGCTCTGTTGTGGCAGTCCTGTTTATGTTAATAACCCTTTAGTGCACTTGGGTTCCTCTGTGAGATGCGGTTGCTTGTGTTCACAGAATGTTTTAGTTTATTTCTCGTTTAATCCCGGATCTCTGTGTCCTGCAGGATTCCTGCTCACTACGTGTACCCGCAGGCGTTTGTCCAGCCCAGTGTGGTGATCCCTCACATCCAGCCGTCGGCCACCGCGGCAGCAGCCTCTCCGTACCTGGATTACACCGGCGCGGCGTACGCCCAGTACTCGGCCGCGACTGCCGCCGCAGCGGCTGCTGCATATGAGCAGTACCCGTACGCCGCCTCCCCGGCACCCACCGGTTACGTCGCTACGACCGGCTACGGTTACGTCCAACAACCTCTGGCTTCACCCGCGCCTGGAGCCACCGCAGCCGCGTTCAGTCAGTACCAGCCGCAGCAGCTGCCGACGGACCGCATGCAGTGATGTTTGCCGTCTCTGGTCCTGATGCTGAGAAGAGTCGGTCACCCGACCGTTTCTGACTGTCCACATTTACTGTGTTAGCCAAAAAGTTACAGGAGAAGAAAGAACTTTTTTATTCTTTTGTTATTGTTATGATTATTACTGCTATTTTATTTGAAGTATTTAATATTTATTGCTCAGTGTTAAAGTTATAGCTCAAATATAGCAGTATGTGTACTGCCAACTGACTGTCCAGCACTGTTTGATACTTAGGTTGAGAAATGTCACCACTGATCTATTATACACAAGAAAAATATGATACCCCTAAAATAATGACCTCTGATAAGCCACTGAGCCTTAATACAGTCTTCTTAAAGGGACGGTTCACCCAAAAATGAAAGTTCTGCGATTATTTAAATAGAGATTTCTGATGGAGAGTTTGTACTGATCATGTCTGTCACTAAAGTCTAATCGTACTATACACTGCAAAAAAAAATGACTCTCTTACTTAGTATTTTTGTATTCTTGTTTTCAGTACAAATAAATAAAAATTCTTAAATCAAGATGCATTTTCTGGATGAGAACATAAATCTAGTTTTTAGACAAAATGAATTGTTTATATGAAAAATGTTAACTTATTTCAAGATGTTTTTTACCCCATTGGCAGATTTTTTTAGCTTGTTTTAAGCACAAATTTATTTAAAACTTGATATATTTTCTAAAAGCTGGACTTATTTTTTTTAGGTCAATTTGTAAATCAAGAAAATGCATCTTCATTTTTAGAAAGTCCCTTTTTTGCATAATTTTCAAGAAAAAAAATTCTTCGTTTTTTTTCTTGTTTTCAGTAAAAATATCTAAAAAATCTTAAATTAAGATGCTTTTTCTTGATGAGCAGAACAACCCAGGAAAATAAGTCTAGTTTTTAGACCAAAAATATCTCATTTAAGTGATTTTGTGCATAAAACAAGCAGAGAAATCTGCCAATGGTGTAAGCAAAAAAATCTTGAACATTCTTCTTAAACACTAAATTCAAGAAAAATTTGCTTACCCCATTGGCAGATTTTTTAGCTTGTTTTAAGCACAAATTTACTTAAAACTTGATATATTTTTCTAAAAGCTAGACTTATTTTTTTAGGTCAATTTGTAAATCAAGAAAATGCATCTTCATTTTTAGATATTTGTACTGAAAACAAGATAAAAATACTAAGAAAGTCCCTTTTTTTTTGCAGTGTAGAGCGTTGTAAAATAATTCAACATCATTGTATGGGTATGAGATTACTGTAAGTCTCTGACTGCTGCATTGGGGCGTCACACCGCTCGACTTTAAACATCATTGATTCTCGCCTTCACAAACACACGCGTGTCACACGAACATCTCCTCATATGATGCTCAGCTGATCATTTTGAAACAGGGACATAAATATTCTTTATAATGTCACTTCTTTGTTCCTCTGAAAACATCAGTGACAGATTTTGGGGGCGACTATTACATTTTCATTATTGTGTGAACTGTCCGTGTAATGCAACACAGGTGTGAGACAGAGAAATGTCAGTCATCTGTTAATCACTAAGTGTTATATTGTTAAACAGCTGTTTACATTTATTTATCTATACAGCTGTGGTCTCTATAAGCCTCATAGAGTTGAACAGACAATCATCATATTATTGATCTCAGCTGTGGAGCAGATAAAGTGCCTTAAAGATACAATAGTATATATTTATATTGGTATTTGTATGATAACGTTTGTCAAGCTGTTTACTGCTGATCACAGTCATTGAAGGTTTATGTTCATTATGAATCTCTCTATACTGATGTGACTTGATAGCAGAACTGTGCAGCTCAAATGTGACCTCTATTAGCGTCTGATACAATTCTCTGTGCCTTACATCAAATAGTTATTATATAACTGATAATCATTTAGTAATATTATAACTTGGTGTATGGAGGTAAATTTTATATTTATAACCTACTGAACAAAAATGAAGGCCATTAACACTACTGAGAGATGTGGATTGTGATAGTTTTATCATTAGTATACTTAGAAACATGCTGTCTCTGTGTATTTATTACTGTATTTCCATTATAGTTGACTCTTATCATTACAAAGAAAACCTCTCCACTCATTAAAGTAAATGTCATTGTATTTACAAGTTATCAAAGCATTGCCTTGAACTTAACATTACACGCAAGAGATTGTGAGTTAAAAGGAAATTGCATTGAAATGTTATGTGTGTAGATAGTAAAATAAAACAAGAAGTTGTCTTAAAAGGCAGTAAATATCCAACAATTGTGCAACGTATAGTTTTCCATTACATATTATTTTAATTTTGTTTTGGACCTTTAAGAATGTAACTGGGGCTATTCTGGTAGTAACATGTTTATAAGACCATTGTTGAATCTGCTCATTTATTTGGTAAATCAGGGTTTCTCAAACTGGGGTTTTAGTGGGGGAATTGCAGGGGTTTGTAAGTTTGTGGAAAATTCATTATAATTAAATAATAAAAATGTAAGTAATAATTTAAATTAATTAGTTATAAAAATATAAAATATGAAACATACAATAACACAAATGTATATTATAATTTTTCATCTGCATGACATGACCTTTACACAACAGTACAATATATCAGAAAACTAAGACAGATCGTTTTTATTTGGCAATAAAAGAGAAATACCAGATGGAGGTACAGTAACATTAAAAAAACTTTGTAAAATACTACTGATAAAAACTTTAAATCGGATGAAAAATAAAGGTTTTTGAAGTTTAACATGGAAATGTGCTTTTACATTATTGAAATATTCACTTAAAATGACAGGGGGTACTTGAAGTGAAAAGGCCCTGGGTTAAAATTATAGTTTACTCAAAAATTAGTATTCTGTCATCATTTTCTCAAGCTGTTTTAAACCTGTATAAATTTCTTTTTTTTCTGATGAACACAAAAGAAGATATTTTGATAAATCACATTTCGATTTAGTTATTTGACAGATGCTGTTATCCAAAGCGATTTACCAATGAGGTAAACAATAGAAAATAACAGAAAAACAGCAATACATAGGTGCATTAAAACTAGTCTAATCAAGTCGAACACAGTGTTTTTTGTGTTTGTATGTTTGTTTCTAAGAACATAAAAGATAAAGATAGAAAAATTGAAAAAAGATATTAAACTCTGATGGTAAATGATGGTAAGCACATAGCTGATTGTAACCATTGACTTCCATAGTAGGAAAACAAATATGATTGAATTCAATGGGTACCATCAACTGTGTGCTTACCATCATTTATCAAAATATCTTCATCACTTATCACAATATACTTCCATAATATTTGTTTTCCTACTTATATTTGTATTCCCTACAAATATCTTCTTTAAATCATTTCATACAGGTTTATAACAACAATGGGATGAGAAAATAATGTCAGATTTTTTTTTGTGAACTATCCCTTTAAGAGAATGCACAAACACAGAATAAAACCGAATAATGGTCCAACACTGACACCTGTTGTTCGGACCGGGTCGTGATATCAAAATACAATTTTTAAATCTTTAATCATTAAGTTCATTTGACCTTTGAGTTAAGGTAGAAAGATAGACACCGTTAGAAAGATTTAACATGTAAGGTGACATTGTATAATAATAGATGTAATAAAGTTTTATTATTTTCAGTGTAATGACGTGGTGCAGTGACAGTAAGCGGCCACTAGTGGCGCTGCGCTAATGGGAAGCGCGTGTTAAACCGGAAGTGGGATAAGAGAGAACAGATTTTTCATCAGTGCGCAAAGAAAACATGTAAGTAGTGATAGATACAAAAATGAATTCTTTATTGTTTCTTAACATCGCAATTATTGTTGTGTTTTGCTTTATTTTATTATTGTGTTCTTTAATCTTTTGAGTGTATATTGCTGTTGTATTTTGCATGAACACAGATACTTTCGTTTTAGTTAACTTACAGTCCTTTCCTTTTGACGCTTGTTTGCTTTTAATTGTTTTACAATAATAAAATAAAGCATAACATTTTAAAGCTCATTCATATTTCTGTAGTAAAATGCACAGTGTTGTTATTACTAACACACAAACGTGGAAAACTTAAGAAATCTCCATGAAATGTATAAAATAAACGATGACAGTATTATTGTGAAGGACTGGAAAGTCAAACTCAAAACTTAATCCTGTTGTGGTGCAAAAGGGGCAAACTTTAGAGTTTTTACCTTTTGAATAAATAAAAAGTGTTTTAATCTCTAGTTGTTATTTTACAGAAGTGAGCAGAAATGGCGAATAACAGAGGTTACACTCGCTTTGAAAACCCAACACAGGATTCAGTTCCTCCTCCTCCTGTAGGGTTCGTGGTTCCTCCTCCTTATGATGCGTCTTTACCTCATACAACCATGGGTGCTGGTGTACCTGCTGGAGCTCCGTATCCTCCACCCACTGCTTTTGGGGATCCCATGTACGGACAGTCTGGGCCTGGATATCCTCAAGCACCATATCCTCAAACATCATATTCTCAAACAGGTCCTCCTTACACGCCTGCGTCATATGGTAAGAAATCAAATTCTGTGTTAGGTGTGTTTTAAAAAGATTGAAGAGTTTATTGTCATGTGTACAGGAAACATTCTGGTGCACTTAGGGTTGCTAAATTCTTGGAATTTTAAAAGGCTGGAAACTTGATCTCTACTATCGATATTTTAAAACACATCAAATCACTCTGTGTGCGTCAAACAACCTCCTCTGACACTGCTGTCAATGTCTCAGAAGTTAGAGGAAGTGAGAAAATGGCAGAAAATTAAAAAACACCTGCAGCTTTCAAAGAGCTGCAGGTGTTCAGCTCTATTTTTTTAAAAAGAGAAAAAGTATTGCAATTTATCGCAACATGCAACGCATTGTATTGTATCGCGATACGCACTGCACCATGGGCCGTATCGGGAGGCCCTTGCCAGTACCCATACCTGTTTGTCATGTTACTCCTCATGTTTTTGTTTCCAATTTTATTATTAAAAGTTATTTATTTTTGAACTCTGCGTTTGCGTCCTCACTCCTCTACCGTATCATGACAAAATGAAGTAGAAAAAAATAGAATCATTCATATTAAAATGATTCCTGAAGAATTTTTGATCAAATAAGGCCACGGCTTGATGAGTTAAAGTATCAGGATTTTTCAAAATGTGTCGTACCTTGCACGCATCTCTGCTTATGACCAAACAAAATGTTTATTTATGTTTGTATATGACATAATTTATATACATTTCCAAATAATTCCCATAAATTCTCATTACATTTCCAATTTGGAAAATTTCCAAAAGCTCCCCAGACTAAGTTCCCATGGAAAGTTTCCGGAAATTTACCAGAAACGTTCAGCCCCTTTGCAACTCTAGTTGCACTATGCAATGAAAATCTTACTCTGTGAATCCTTTATTAGCTTAAAATATGAGGACACAAACTACAAATCTGCTGCTGACAGTATATACATATATATATATATATCTGTTATAGAGGAGTATAATAAAGTGTATAATGAGCTATAGTGTGAATTTGATATTTGTTTTTATAATAAAGCACCAATGACTGAGCCGGTACAGACCGAGCCGCCACCAGATTATAATGCTGAAAACTTCAACGCCTCTCAAATGGACAACAAAGTCATCCGCAGGCTGTTTATTCGAAAGGTAATTCATTGAAAACATTCATATAGTTGTTAAATGTCTGTGTGATAATCCAGTGAATGAAATCATTTCACAAATGAAGACACTTCAACACTTTTTATTCTTATTTGGCACTAGAAACTAAAACTAAATGATAAATGTTGCATCATTGCATTATATCCAATTTTGATATTCTTATGTCAGTGTAAAAACAAAAAGGCATATGCATATCTGTGACCACACAGCTTTTGAAATGTTGTATTATAAATCCTGCTCTATATTATTTATATATTATACCACGGGTCTGTTGAATGCTGCATTCTGATTGGCTGAGAAATGTTCTATGGGTGTTCATTATTTTTCTGTAAACCGCACACCTAACTTGTCAAATGTCTTAAAAATAGGCACCAGAGCAATGTTTGTGGTAACCGTGGTATAAGAATAATACTTGACTCCGGTCCTTTGAATTATTTGAAAATAATGCACACCTGCGGTGTAACCTCAGTGTGCATTATTTTCTTATTATTCAATGGCCCGTCGTTTTTAAGCCTTACTTATTGTATTGTTTATATCAGTCTCAAATGTAATGTGAAGCCCTCTTATGTCCTCTTTTGTCTTGTTTTCATGAGCAATATCTAAAAATTCTTAAATTTTATGTTTTTTGTTTAAAAACTAGACTTAATATTTTAGGTCATTTTGCTCATCAAGAAAATGCATCTTGATTTAAGAATTTTTAGATAATTGTACTGAAACATTTTTTTGCAGTGTATGGCCATGCAATTGTATCTACTCCTATGTACAGTCAAGCTTAACACAAAATGAAAGATTTACATTACATGTATGCATTTGGCAGACGCTTTCATCCAAAGTGACTTACAAGCTCTAAATCTTTTATCGGTACGTGTGTGTTCCCTGGGTTCAAACCCATGACCTTTACCCTGCAAACACAATGTCCTAGCACTGAGTTATATAGGAGCACCTGTAGATAAAGATTTCATTGAATTGATTATGAAGTTGTGATTAAAAACATCCTGATGAAGTAAGTTTGAGGGTTTTTATTTCATCGCAGGTCTTTGCAGTTTTGAGTCTGCAGCTGGCAGTAACCTGTGGCATTGTGGCCATCTTCACCTTCGATCGGCACGTCAAACTCTTTGTGCAGCAGCACGCCTGGACATACTGGGTCGGGTACTTGGTGTTTCTGTGTCCGTTCTTCATCCTCTCGTGCTGCAAGGACTTTCGCAGGAAGCATCCGTGGAACCTCATTGCATTGGTGAGCCTGATGAATCTTTTACATTCACACATGAAACATTTGCACTCTCGCTTTATTGTATTGATTTCTTTTTCAGAGTGTTTTGACTCTTGCCATGAGCTACATGACAGGTGTGATATCCAGCTTTTATGATACAAACATTGTTATTATGGCTATCGGGATTACGGTGTTGGTTTGCTGTACGGTGGTGATGTTCTCTCTTCAGGTCAGTGTTCATGGTTAAAAGACTTGAAATTAGGGCTGCAACTAACAATTATTTTAATAATCGATTAATCTGTCGATTATTTTTTCGATGAATCGGATAAAAACAAAAAACAAGAAAAGCATTCATTTTCAACCCCTTATTCAAAACAGAACTAAAATCTTAAGAAATTACACAAACATGTTGCTCCTTGAACATACCTGAGCTGTAACATCAATAATAATAAAATAAAATAAAAATGGACTAACACAAAAAATACACATGCATGCTTTACATCTGCCAAATATATAGACTTTTTTATGATGCATTTCCCATCAAGAAGCCTCTCTTGATGGGATCAAAAAGATAGTATACGAGTATACTCTCAGAAATAAAGGTACAAAAGTTGTCACTGGGACAGTACCCTTTCAAAAAGGTACACCTTTGTACCCAAAAAAGTGCATATTATTACTTCAAAAGTACATATTGGCAGTTCAAAGATACCTTTTACCTTTTATATTTGACTTTATGTGTTTTCTCTGATCAGATAGCTATCTCATTTGTTAAAACTGTTCCAATTACATTTGGCCACATAAATGCGTCTTGTGAAAACGGAAAAATGCGTCTTCTACTCCCGCGCAAAATGCAAATACACCATTCATTACTTCGCCTGTAAGACGATGTTTATGCAACAAAAGGAGGCACTTACTGTATGTTGGGCCAGCGTCCATGGTCAGGTTGCAGTGTCTCTCTTGGCTGTTTTATAAGCCTCCTGGGATGTCATTTTTACTCCAATTCAGGTGTTTCAGTACACCTATCGTGATATGAGGTACGTGCGCTTCAGTTTCTGATTGGCTTTCAATATAAGTCATAATTATGAAAAATAAAAAAAGTAATAATAAGATAAAAAGTCATAAAAAATGATGTGATAAAAAATCTAAATTATGACTTCAAAATTAAACAAAAAAAAAGTATTTTAAAAATTACATAAATATATAATTAAAATAATAACACACATTAATGCTCAGCTTATGTAAAAGTCATAATTCTTATCTCATAATTATATTACAGATATGATTTACCAAAACATAATTTTTTCTTATGTGGCGGAAATGGGCTTCCATACGAAACAATGTGGACAAAACCGTATCCATTTAATGCTGTGTTATCTTTTAAATAAAGAATTCTCATACAAAGATGAAGTTATAAACATGAATTGTGGTGAATTATTGTGACTATGGTAAGAACCGTATGTTTCTTCCACCCATAAATAACCCCAGGCTACATTATAATATGTGAGGAGGTGATTTTAAAGGAAAACACCACTGTTTTTTAATATGTGACTATGTTCTTACCGCAACTTAGACGAATGAATACATCCCCTAATGCGTGCACTTCATTTGTGTACAGCGCTTGGCTAATGCGTTAGCATTGGCAACATATTCACAACATTAAAAAAAGATAGACGAATGAATGCACACCTATGTTGAGGTAAGACCATAGTCACATATTAAAAACCGGTGCTTTCCTTGAACTACTACTTATAAAAGTACACAGCGCCCTCTACTGGTAAATTAATTGTTACAACAGCATCCTATAAAGTGATAGTTTACCCAAAAATGAAAATTCTATCGTCATTTTCTCATCCTCATGTTTTTCTAAACCTTTTTCTGATGAACTATGATAAATGATAGTAAGCACACAGCTGATGGTAACCATTGACTTCCATAGTAGGAAAAACAAATACATTGGAATTCAATTGGCACCATCAACTGTGTGCTTGACATTAGTTAAAGTATAATACAGCTGTGTTATGTAGATAAGCTGTGAGGTTTTAATCAATATTTTGTCTCATCTCATCAAAGACCAAGTATGACTTCACATCTTGCGCTGGCGTGTTGTTCGTGTGCTCCATTGTCCTCTTCATCTTTGGAATCTTCTGCATCATAATGTATAACAGGATTATGGATCTCATCTACTCCTCTCTGGCTGCACTGCTCTTCACTTGTGTAAGTGAATATCTCTCTAACAAACTTTTGTTTAAAGAAATGCTTTATAGAACTTAAAAGTAAAATCATTTCCATACTTCATTGCAGTTCTTGGCTGTTGACACACAACTTCTTCTTGGGAATAAGGAACTGTCCATAAGTCCTGAGGAATACATCTTTGCTGCACTTAACCTCTATATGGACATTATCTACATCTTTTTATACATTCTGCAAATCCTAGGAAGAAGTCGTAGCTGAATAACTGAATTCATTCCTACATCACAACTACTATCATTAACGGTGATGTGTGTAATAATGTGAACGTAAGAAATTCATCCATAGATTGGATTTCTGTGAAAAGACTGTGAATCTTTCAGAACATATCTCTTGTTTCTTTTAGTATTGTTTTTATAGTTTATGGTGACACCAGATGCTCATGGTTTTGGTTGTAAGGTTCAGAAGTCAGTCCCTGCCATTACAATAGATGACTTAACTACCAGTCTGTCAACTAAAAGCCTGTTTACACACAAATTACACACTTCACCTTCACACTGCAAAAAAATTGACTTTCTTACTTAGTATTTTTGTCTTGTTTTCAGTACAAATATCTGGAAGTTCTTGGGACAAGATGCATTTTCTGGATGAGCAAAATGACCAAAGAAAATAAGCCTAGTTTTCAGACAAGTTTTAAGTGATTTTGGGATTAAAACAAGCAAAAACAATCTGCCAATGGGGTAAGAACAGATTTTTTCTTGAATTAAGTGAATTTATTTCAAGATTTGTTTATTTTATTGAATCTTTTGCTTGAATTAAGCAAAATATTTTTTATTTTAAAACTAGACTAATTTTCTAAAGTCTTTTTGCTTATCAGGAGGGTGCATCTTGATTTGGGAATTTTTGGATGTTTGTACTGAAAACAAGACAAAAAAAGTCATTTTTGGTGGTGCACTTGTTGTGGTTTTTAAATGTTTCTGCTCTGTTCTTGTCACTTGGATGCTCTCTTGATTTTTGGTCAATCAACATTTTTATAACTTTTTTGATTGTGTTAATCAGAATTATAATGTACAACCCCAAATCAGAAAAAGTTGGGACACTGTATAAATTGTGAGTAAAAAAGGAATGGAATAATTTACAAATGTCATAAACTTATATTTTATTCACAATAGAATATACATAACAAATCAAGTGAGACATTTTGAAATGTCATGCCAAATATTGGCTCAGTTTGGATTTTATGAGAGCTACACATTCCAAAACAAGTTGGGACAGGTAGAGGCCGGAAAAGTTAAATGTACATGTAAGGAACAGCTGGAGGAGGACCAATGTTTAGGAATAGAAATGTTGTCCTATTCTTGTCTAATACAGACTTCTAGTTGCTCACCTGTCTTAGGTCTTCTTTGTTCTTTGTTTTTTCTGAGTTGAGGTTGTATAAATAATCATAAACAATTGCTTGTTTTATTTCTTGTTACACATAATATGTAGTTTATAGGTGCATTACATTACTATAACTTTGTGTTGTATTACCTTATATTACAGATTACAGTGTTTGAAAAAGGAAAAATTTTATTATTATTATTATTTTGTACATTTTTCTGGCTGAAATTCCTCCATTCGCGCGCGCCCGCGCACCCTTCTACACAATTCTGTGCCTTTATGACGCGTTGTGTTTATGACATAATTACAGCGTGATGATTCTTATTCTGTAGTTATGGCTGTTTTTTTTTTTCAATAAAAAAAAACGTTAAGTCACAAAATAAAGCAGGTTGTGTTATTTTTGCTGGAGGTGTATCAGTGTAATATGAGTGATGAAAATAACGCATCGTTGTGGGTGGAGGTTGAGGAACTGCGACGTGAAGTAAATGAACTGAAAACATCGCTGCTGGATGTCGCGACGAAAAACACGCGACGCGAATCTGAAGACGACTGCACAGGAATTCGCGGTATGAATGAACGAGCTCTGTTCACACAATATATACAAATATATTTGTTTGAATTGTTAAACACAAACTGTTTGTTAATACTTATTTAAAGACATATAAAGTTGTATTTAAACCGCTCACGGGCGCACTTACACATGTTTTTATTAAATATACATGACTATCACCTCGTTAATATGTAACTGCAAGCATATTTTGTAATTTGTCTGGTAATTACATTTTCATTTTATGATACGCAAGTCCTTCCCATTCACTTAAACGGGGCATCTTTTTTGTCGATTTATTGGTTTCTCAATTTTTTTCTGTTTTTTAAACCATTTTCGCTTGGGTTTAGGGTTAGATTTTAGATTTGCTTAATGAGGTTATTTAATATACAGTTTTCTCTAGGGGTGTGCATTGGCACTGCCCTCACAATTCGATTCAATTACGATTCACCAGGTAACGATTCAATTCAATTCGATTCTACGATGCATTGCGATGCATCATAATTCTACTGTACACAACAAGGCAAATTTTTAATCAGTCAAGTAGTAAAGTCAAGTGCAACTATTCTCAACAAAAACGGAAGCTTAGCAGTTTTAAGACAATGAAAATTATAAACCTGAGATGAGACACAGCGTAAGTCTTGTCTAGTTTCCCATTAACTTCATAGAATCCGAAATGTGCCCATATGTCCACCTTCCATGGAAAAGGGTGCGTTTTTATTTACCCGTCTATCACTGTCATCTCTCTTGGCCTCAGCCATCTTGATTGTTGTTGTTATGCCTCCGGAAGTAATTGAAACTTCACAACTTTATTGTGCACTCGAGGTCAGAAAATAAACAGTGGCATAATCGATTATGGCACTTTGCTGCATCGATGCTGAATCGTGCATACGCGCATTGCGATGCATTGCCGAATTGATTATTGTTGACACCCCTAGTTTTCTCCATGTTTTTGTCAATATTTAAGCCATGGTCGCTTGGAGTTGGGGTTAGAGTTGGGGTTTGGGTTAGGATGTCATTTTTATATAACAAAAAGTAGTTCTAACCCTAAACCTGAGCGAAAATGGTAAAAAAAAAAAAAATTGAGAAACCGATAAATAAAACGACAAAAAAAGATGCACCGTTTAAGAGAATGGGAAGGACTTGTGTATCATATGCACGCCAAAGTGGAATTTGGCGTATGTATTGCACGAGTTTTACACTTCGTGCTATTTATACGCATCTTCTGTCATAGTCTGGGATGTAAATGTTATCAGGGCTCGGAGAAAATCGCTTTGTTACTTTCATCCCATGTTACTTTTGCCCTGGTTCTCCCCTACTCTTCCAGACCTGTCCCAAATAAAACATGTAGCAGATAACTGTGAAGATCTGGATATTGTAATAGAAACCTTGAACAACGTTTGTTCTAGCACGAGCCTGGAAGCCGTTGCTCCTATTAGATCAAAAAGAGTTAGGAAAAATGCCAGCACCATGGTATGACCATCATACCGCAGCCCTTAAAAAGGTAGCTAGAAAAATGGAACGCAATTAGAGAAGCACAAAGTTAGAGGCCTGCGTGCTGCATGGAAAGAGAACGTTTAACACTACAGACAGCCTATAAAAAATGCCAAGCTTAATAAACAAGCTTATTGAAGAAAATCAGAATAACCCTCGTTTCCTCTTTAGCAGAGTTGTGAAACTGACTAACAACTGATTATCAGAATGCAATCCATCATGTACACTGCGGTCGTAAAATTCTGGTTACTTAATTATCCCTAGATTATCAAAAGTATCTAAAGGCGGTCAATCCTTTTTCTACTTAACCCCTAAGCTCTGGAATGATTTACCAAAAAAGGTTTGAGAATCAGACAGAGTTGATCACTGTAAGTTTAAGACATTTCTCTTTAACAAAGCATTCAAATAACTCATCTGGGTAATACTTATGCAGCAATAGCCTGTCTGGAACCGAGTAGATATTAAACCATGGTTTTTGGGGTGGTTTCCTGAACAGGGATTATTTTAAACCAGGACTAGGCCTTAGTTTTATCAGGAAATAAAACTAGTTTTAACAAAAATGCTTTACTAAAAACATTACTTGTGTGCATTTTGAGGAAAAACAAAGGGCAGTTATGTATTTAATGACGTGTCAGTGCAAAATGTTTTCAGTTTGGACAGCACTTACATTTATTTTAGTTCAGGACTAGTCTAATCCCTGTCCGGGAAACCGCCCCTTTATCTCCCTAAGCCCTTCTCCCACCGGGTTGTTCTCCTAGGAGAATTTTTCCACCACTAGGGAGTCTGCTGACATTGGCTTAACTTAGCACCCTCTTACATTAAGTTACATTATTACTACGCTCACTAGTACGGTTTAATCTTAGCCACTGTACTTTACTGATTATGTTGTACCAAATTGTGAAAAGTGTTATAAAATTGAATTGACATTGAATTAATATAAGTCAAACTGCAGTTGATTTGTTTTAATTGAAGCCTTAATAACAAAAAATACAGCTAAGTAGCGCAATAAAACATGATAACAACATGTTTTGACAAAAACATTTAAAAATCTAGTTTTTGGAACCAAACTCTTCATATATTTTCAAACATAATTTTAAATATGTTTACACAAATATATTATTAGGCAATTTTTGTATATTTTGAAATTATATTCACCTCGTATTGGGAGACAACTGCACTAACTGCAAAAATATACTTATAATTTTAAATTTTATACAAACTTTATACATTTTATACAAGCTTTTATTTTTATTTTTGCTGTATGGGTTTTGACCCTGAAATATATTCAAATTCAAAAATATATTTAAATAAGTTTTTACTTTCTACAAAATGTAGCACATATTTAAAATATGTATCTTTGACCAAAGAAATGTTTTTTGTCATATAGGCCTGTTCACCCTATGCAAAAATTTTAAATACAGAACAATATTTAAATATTTACTAAGCGCCTACTGACAACACATACAACCATGTTTAGCACTTTCAACAGTGTTTTATGTAATTTCAAAGGGTTTCCATGTAAAATGATACCAAACTTTTGTATGTAAACCTCTGCATGTGGGTATGGGAAGCTTTTGAAATTGGGTAGGCCAAATCCAGGCGAAAATCCCCAAAATAGCTTCAGGGTGTAAGTTGGTTAAATACAATATTTCACTGTAATAATACAGTTTAATGCTGTGAAATCCTTAATTTTTTTACTGTGTTGCTGTGATATTACAGTCATTTCTGTGATATAACAGCAGGTTTTAGATTGCAAGATTTTACTGTAAAAAAGAGTTAAATGCTGTAAAATCCAAGGATACTATAGTTTTCACAGGTATTCATTGGGATATTACAGGGAAACTTAATTACAACAAGTTGTGGTAAAATAACACTGTTAATGATTGTAAAATGCTGGTAATTTCTAACAGTGTATAGAATTACAAAATATTTTTTGTAATAATGTAATTATGTAATGCTGTAAATATAATTTAGATCAGAGGCTCAGTGAATCTGTGGATGAGAGGAACTTCAGTGAAGATCTGCTGAGGAGACCTCAGAAAAGCTCTTCATTCATGAGTCTGCTACCATCACAAACATCATCATCTGAAGATCTGTTCAGCTCTCGCTTCATATACCACAGACTGAAAGGTTTCTGCAACCTTTATTTTACACTAGCAGTTTACATTCATCACCTTCTCATGTTTGTTTCTATTAAAAGTTTTAAAAATGTAAGCACACTATTTTCCAAACATTTCTATAGGCAGTGCATCTTATACTGTTATCTCTTGATAGTGACTCTGATTTAATCCCGCAGATCCGCGGAGGTTAATGGGTGAAATTGCTTTCCAACTGGACCGTCGAATCCTCTCGTATGTTTTCCAGGAACAATCTAGGTTGTATGGATTCACCGTGCAGAACATAAAAGACAAAATAGAGCAGGTAATCTGCAGATGATATCTTTTTGACATGTGGTACAGGCGATTGATGTGCAGGTAGGAGAAAGAGATCTGCTTTGTGTCCTCTAATGTTTACCTTCAGGTCTCCACACATCCACTGACTGGGAAAGTAGATGAAGCGTACAAGCACCAGCTGTTCAAACGTCACACAGAGATCATGGACAGGCTTCAGAGACTGGGCTACAACATGAGTCTTCACCCTCCCTTCACCGAGTTTATCATCAACACATATGGGATATTGAAGGAGCTTCCAGGTGTGTATGGAGACCAGGACACAGTTTCTTTAAACAATCCAGAGTTTCTGCGTAAGGTGATTGTTGAAAATGCTCCGTCAAAGCTGCTGAAGGATCTTCTGCTTTTGCTCAGCTGCTTGTGTTTCATGTCGAAACAGGACGGCAAGAGTCTCTTACTGTGGTAAAGAGCATCAGTCATATTCACTCCCATCATGCTTACCAGGAGAAAAAGTCTCAGCAGAATCCCTTGACTGAAAATAAACAGCAAAGAAATGCAATGTGTTGTTGGAAAGTTGCTTTCCTTTGGTTTGCATCAGATTTAATAAGATCATTTATGCAGAATGTGCTTCACATAAGGGTTTTATTATTATGAAGGAACATAAACTCCTCTCTACAGTCATATTTCATTGCTTCTGTTGATGCACACGTTGTCCATTAACAAGAGATCATATGATCCTGTGCTTCTATCCTAACCTAGAAAATGTGAAAAAAAACTTCAACACAGTAACCCAGATCAGTATTTGCATTTCCTTGGCATTTAAAGGAAAACCCCAAAATGGCACATTTTTGCTCACACCTACAAAGTATCAATTTTATCATGTTATAATAAATTATCTATGAATACCATATTTAAACTACAATTACTATATTAAAACCATAAGTAATTTGTAAGGATGGATATTTTCTATGGACAATGTAAATGAAACCTCCTTCACCGAAATTAACCATGATTTTTTGTGGTAAAAGTGTAGTGTGTGTTTGTGTGTAGTAAAGTGTATTGATTACTATTAGCAAAACCATGTTTTTACTAGCCTATAGTAACCATAGTTTTTGTATACCATGGTTTTCATAATCTGACAGTCATGTCCAAATATCCAATTGAAAAATGGTTTAGCTTATATATCTTTAAAATATTAAAAAGAAAACATGAAGTGCAAATTTAGTCATTAGGAGAAGACTGACTGTGAATACTTGAAATATAACCATTTATTAAAGTTAAACAGTAAAAACAAAAGAAGTTTAAGAGCTCTTTGTTGATTACACTTGCACATTTTTTGTGCAATGTTTATAGTTGAAATATTTATATATGGCTCTCGCAATGTTAAACTGTAAAATATGAGTTTTCAGTAATTAAAAAGCAAAATACTGGATACAAGTAGTGTGCATCTTTTTGAAAATGCAGGTTTTTAAATATATATATATCCTATAACAAAAGTAACAAAAACAACAAAGTTATAACATATTTAATAATAGGGTATTTTTCAGATTAAGGGCCAAATTGGGTTGCTGCAATTTTGAAAATTCCAAATTTGACCTATTGGTATACACCAAATGATCAGTCCTTAAGTCAGGAGCAACGTTATGAGCTTGGTTGAGATCATAAGATAAGGGAATTTATGATTTTCTTTTTCTTTTATACTATGTCAAGTAAATGTCTCTTTACCATCACATCATTGAATAAACAAAACTCAAATGATAAATCAGTGCTTTTTAAACATTTTGTGGTTTCACGTGGAATCTAATTTATCTTGAACTTAATGAGATTTTTACTTGCAAGATGAATTATAGTCATTTACGTATCTAAATTTCTGATTCATCAATACCCTGGCTTGGAATCTAAGCTTATTTTAAGTGAATGCCATCAAAACTTTTTAATAAATTGTCAGAAATGTATAATTGTAGGATGCTTTTGTTATTTATACATGATAATTTATTGGCAAAATTATGTATTGTGCTGGTAATGACTGTGCTGGTAATGACATTTTTGTAAAAAAAACTAGCTCTACTAGCTAAGATGATGACTAAGCAAGTGTAGTTAGCTTTCTACATGTACTGTACACCATTTTAACTATTAAAGTGACAAAAATATTTAAAAAATGATTAAAAATACAGAACTACAACACATATGGTAATGACATAAGTGTACAGAAAATATAAAGAGTCGATTTGCTTACTTTTCTGGACATCAAGGCATCAGTATTGCAGTTTGAAATCTATGTGCTCCACTATGTCATTAGGTTACCATGGATAAAGTCCCTTTATGCAGAGCGTGTTGGTAATGACAGCTAAACCATGGGACAGGTACAAATTACGCAAAATAAAGTACAAAATGCATATATATGCTTAATCTGTGCATGTAATTTATTAGTTCAAGTAACATTTAATTCATATAAATATTTTTTTTTATTAATTTGTGATAAATAATGTTTGAAATATGGCACGACATGTGAAAACTCTGGTGAAGGACAACACCAAAACACCGATATTGTACCACAAAACACCAATAAAATGTGATAAAATTATTAGTAAGAGCAGCTATAAAAAAGTCTAGGCTTGTTTTTGTTTATACTAATTAATGGTGCTCAAATGTATTAGATTTAATTAGGTTTTAATAGAATTACACCCTAGGGACATAAATAGGCCCGAATTCTGGGAAATACCCAAAAATCATAAAAGGCAAAATAGGGGTAAAATTTTGTCCTGCATCATATTAACGCTTATAAAATCTGGCCCTGGAAGAAGAGTGCTTGAAGACCCCTGCCATAGGATAACCATTTTTCCCCCCAAAGAACTTTTTAGTCTAAGAACCATTGACCTTTTCTGAAGAATCCACTATAATCACTAGAAAAACCTTTTGTGCAACAGAGAGAACCTTTATAGAACCGTACAGTTTTGGGAACCTTTAATTTTAAGAGTTAAAACATTTTTGATGTGATAAGCACTTCAAGTCTCGTTAACTTCAGACAACCAGGAAGTTCGCTGTCAAGTGAACGGGAGCGCGCACAGGGATGTGATCTGTAGCGCGCATGACCCATTAATACGCGTTCTTGTAGAAACCGCTGGAGGAGGGACACGATCAGGAAACGAGAATCAAAACCAAACCATACTGCGCTTTATTATTGAATCGGTTCGGTTTCCAGTAAACGAGCCATGAAACAGAAGATCTGTCACATCCACTCGTCAAAACAACGACTGCGTGCACACCAGAATCATTTAACCAGGTAAGTGTTGATAGACAGGTAAACTTCACCATTATCCGCCCTGCTAACCGGGAACTGATCGCCAGTTACACGTGGCTATACCGTGCAGTTTTATGTTAGGCTGTTTTGTAGCTCGTGGGTGTACATTTATTTATTTGATACGCCGCAAACGTATGATGACGTCAGCACACGTGTTGTTACACGGATCCTGTCAGTGTTACTACATGACAGCTGGAGTTATCATTAAAATCTGTTGATTTTATCATCGAACATGTCAGTATCATAAAATCTGTGGTGTTATTGAAGTCGATCGATAAATGAAAATATGAATCTGTTTGTGTTTGCTCGATCTGTGTGAGTAAACACGCATCATCATCATCATCATCCTCACACGCGTGTGTGAGAGTGTGCAGATGGTGAGGTGTGGATTAACAGAGAGACTCAGTCTGCTTTCATCATCTGTGTCTACTGTAAATCAACTCTAATCTGGACAATTTCATTCAGAGAACACTGACTGGTTCTTAACATGGCCAAAAAAAAAGATCTTTAGGTCTGATGTGGTGCGTGTTGTGATTGGACAGCAGGACATTTAAATGCAAATCAAATGCACTGAATTGAGTTCTAGTTAGGATTGCAAAACAGGCTTCTTAAAGGCAGGGTATCTGATTTGATCCAGAAACATTTATAGAAACAGCTGCTTAAAAGTCTCCTGATAGCAATCACTATGTTAAGTTCTTTAAATTTATTTTTATAAATATATGTCACCTATATGTGACTAAAAATGTTTCAATAAATCATTGAACTTGGACCAAACACAGTAATTGGATGCATGCAAGTTTTGCTCCTCATCTGTGAACGTGTTTTGCATGCCACTGCAACCTGTTCACACAGACACCATACGTCATCGGCGCGTTCACGTGCACTCACCTCTTGTCTGTAAACAGAGGAAGAATGGCAAACTTTCCTGCTGAATTGACAAACTGCACAGTAGCCACAAAGCAAAATACATTTTTTGAGACAACAACAAAAAACCCATCTGGATCAGCAAAGAGCAAAAACCTGAATTAACATTAGTAACTTTACAACATGTGTTTTGGAGGAAGCGTGTCTTTGGATGAAGATTTGAATGAAGGGTGGGATTGTGATTTTAGTGCTGGTAGGCTACAGTAAGTATTTTTCAAAATCAGATACCCTGCCTTTAACTCTCCAGTCCCATATATGAAGGAGTGTCACAAAAACTCATCTGTGACTTGTTAGACTCCAGTTAAATCAGACAGATGCATTCATCATTGAAACCAGAAACAAAACTAGAAGGTAAAAGGAAATCTAACCCAGATTACATTAAATACAGATTCTGTTGCTGTGAGGATCTGTAATATCCATGTATGAAGGGGAGAGCAGGGCACAAAAATTAACAATTTTTGACTTTGGCTTATCATTAAAAAATTTACAATAAAAATTGTTTTTACACAAATGAACACTTAAAGTTTGTTTGTGTGATCTACAGTTATCGTACAATTACATAAAAAGTGACAGGAATGCAAACGTTACCCCATAGTTGGGGTTCATTGTAACAAACAGAGGGTTTGTTGGAACACCTGATAGAAAATTTAGTTTAAACACACATAATTCAATCAAATTCTGTCTATATACTAAAGGTGGATATTGTTTATATATCTGCTTATAATAGATAGAAATCCACACATTCATCCATCAATCATCCTTCATCGAACCATCCGTCTATTATGTAGCAATGCATAGAAATAGATTTATAAAGAACAAAAAAAAATGATACTTGTGAGTTATTTCCCCTGATATTGTATTAAGAGTTATCATTTTGATGAATAGTATTTACATTGTTTTCATTTCATAATCATTGTATACCTGAGGCTTTATTGTGTGACAACTAACCCCGCTGTGTAAAAATCTTTTCTCTTCGTTCAATATCTACCTACATAGTTTTTCTGTGTTGTATGTTATCAGTATCAGAACAGACCTGTTTTTGGTTTGTGACCCAACAGTGGCAAAGTAGTATTTCATATTTCCCTTCATTAGATATATGTGTAGATATCTACCTGAAAATACATGACAAAGGTTATGCAAACCTGTTTCTCTTGTTAGCAGGCTGTATGCACGTCTCAAAGCCATTTAATATAAAGTTCCAGAAGGAAACTTCAGCGTGTGAATTGATAGCTGACAGTTGAAGGTTTTATTCCAGTGATGTGTCAGATTTGCATTGTTCTTGTTATGACACTCGGCATTCAGTGTTTGTTCTGTCAGTTTTGAATGAACACACACTTCCCTGTCACAACTAATGTCAGTGTCGGGTCGATTTGAAACATTGCATGTTGATCAAGTTTTTGTTTTTCATTTTGCAACAGAATTCAATTGGATCTGTGTGAGATATGAGAAGACTGTTTGCTGTGGTATGTGGTGTTAAGGCATGTCTTTGAGAGAGTCCCCTTTCCCCAATGCTTTTTTGGAAGGTCTCCACGCTGTAGGATGGGGACTCATCTTTCCATGTTTTTGGTTTCTGGACCGTCTCATCGCTGGCTGCCACAGCACCAGTTTGGAGCGCAGGCAGCGGCGAGAAGAGGAATGCTACCTCCACCCGCTTAAAGTCATCTTCGGCTCCGTCCTTTTCTTCATTCTGTTCATCGTTTCCACACCCTTCGCTCTCCTGGGCTTCCTGTTATGGGCACCGCTCCAAGCGGTACGCAGGCCTTTCTCATACCACAAGCAGGTGAAGATCATTCCTATGGAGGACCGCAACGCCAGATGGGAAGAGACGGGTAAAGTCAGTTTTGGATTCATATCTGCTAACCTGTGCCTGCTGACAGACGGCATAGCGCGTTTCAACAACCTCGGACACACCCAGCGGCGTGCGGAAATCATCGGGCACAACATCGTCCAAGGTGTGACTCGCCCTCATATCCGTATATTTGTCGATTCTCCCAGTAGCTGCCGCACCGTCACCCCCTCCAGCACTCTGCTCACGCAGGGTGCATCTAACTCGTACGGAGCCATGGATCAGACGGAGGGAATTGAACCAGATAGAGATGTTCCCAAGAGGGATTCTGTAGCATCTTCTGAGGAACCGGGAGAATCGAAGCAGCATTCCAATCCCAACTGCAACCAGAATTTCAACCAGCATCCTCCTCGCTCCTTACGGACGCTGTTTACAGACAGCGATGTGCCGATGGAGGTTTCCTCTCTGTTTCCACCCACCGTGGATATAGTTTGTCTGGAGGAGGTGTTTGATAAGAGGGCCGCTCTGAAGCTCACGCAGGCTCTCGGTCCACTTTACGGTCATATCATCTATGATGTTGGCGTGTATGCGTGCCATCCGTTTGGAAGTTGCTCCTCTTTCAAGTTTTTTAACAGCGGATTATTCCTGGCTAGTCGTTATCCGGTGCTGGAAGCTCAGTTTCACTGCTTTCCCAACAGTCGTGGAGAAGACGCGCTGGCTGCCAAAGGCGTGCTGTGTGTAAAGGTGCATTCATATTCATTCTAGTTTTGTGATCATTAATGTGTCTAAACCTTTGACCGGTTGTGTATTTGTGACTAACACAAGCTGTCTCTTCACAAGGTGGACATAGGGTTACAGAAAGGAGGGAAGACAATGGTTGGGTATATGAACTGCACTCATCTGCACGCTCCCGAGGGCAAGTGATCTTCAACCCAATCCCCTATAGGCATTGTTTTCATTCTGTGCTTATCTTTTATTATAGGGCTGGGCCATTTTACTGATTTTTTAAATTAATTCGAATGTACGTTTTGACGCAATTTTAATTTTATTTCAATCTGGGAATGGAGATTTTGAATGGAAGATCGTTAAAGTCAATGTGAATCTGATTACACGGCATCGTTTTGCTACATAGAAAATGAAATGGCACTCCAATTAGGCAATATTATTATTTTATGCCCTTTTGTCCTGTATGTGGGAAAAGTAGAGTGCCGTTATTGATTTTATATTTAAAGTATGCTGATAACTCTTCTTTACTGCACTTGGATTAAAACTTTAGTTAATTTAACCAGATGTTCTTGCATCTTATAAAAATAATGTTATCGGAAAGAGAAGTTACTGCAGTATTGTAGTTATAAGTTGACAAAAAAATGGTGAATCAGTCGAATGTCTTGAAACAAAATCCAGATTAAATTTTTTGCCATATCACCCAGCCCTACTTTATTATGAGCCAATTTTAATTATGCTTTACTTTGAAACTAAAAACATTGATTTGGTCTTTATCAGGGGATGGAGAAATTCGTTTCGAGCAGCTGAACATGTTGACCAGATGGATAAATGAGTTTCAAAAACAGACCAAACAAGAAGGTGAAATGGTGATGTTTGATGTGCTTTGTGGAGACTTTAACTTTGACAACTGTTCCCCTGGTGAGTCTTTTAAACAACATGTCATATTCTACAGCCAAACTATATACTCGCATTGTATTATTGTTTTCTGGTGATATTTAAGTTAAGATTTTGCTTCATTTTGGTTATTATTCTTTCTAAAGATGGTGTCATATAAAACTGCAAATCTTAATTACTATCTATGTATTGGTTCTTATAAATTAAAACACTGTTTTTGGGGTACTTAATGAAAAAACATTTTAAAATCATGCTGTCATTGTTTTATAAACACATTTTTACTGTGCGTTTACTTCTTTCATTAAGGTCATTTTTATTTGTATACATTTAGTATGGTATTGGCTATAAGGGCTGTTTAGGTTTCTTTGATTGAGAAAATCACTTTTATAGTAAATATAAAATACTTAGATATATATTGAATAAAACCAAAAGCTATAATTGAGTTCTGTGTAACAGCTGTACGTCTGTTGTGTGTTTAGATGACAGACTTGAACAGTCACACAGTCTGTTTGATGACTACAGAGATCCCTGTAGATCTGGAGCAGGTCAAGAAAAACCCTGGGTCATAGGTCAATAACACTCATACTAACTCTTCATCTGCATGTTCAACACATTGAAATACACAAACACCTCTGTTTCTGTTCCTCAGTTAATGTGGTTTTATTTGTAGGTACTCTGTTGGAACAGCCGACACTTTATCATGAGAAAATAATGACTCCAGACAACCTGCAGCAGTAAGATAACACTTCTACATCAGACGCAGTATTATTGATACAGTCGATACTTCTTTAAATGTATTTTGAAGAAGCATCACAGCTGAAACTGAAGCAGTTTATTTAATAATCAGATTATTTGGGTTGGTTTGTAGAACTTTAGAAACTGAAGAGCATCGCAGACTTTATATATCTCCACCGGTTCCTCTTAAAGATGTTCCTCTGGTTTACCCTGAGTCTGATCAACCCTGGGTGGGCCGTCGAATCGACTATCTGCTTTATCGAGAGGCTTCTGTCTCCAGTCAATGTAGTACAGTAGGTTTCATTTCTCTTTTTCAATGTTTGGTTAAAACGCATCATATGATGTAGTACAGATCAGACGTGATCAGTTCACATTGTTCACAATACTCTATTTTTTTACTCTAGTTTAAAGGCTTTGAATGAAAGGGTCAGTTCCAAAGCACTTTAAATTGTTTCCTTTGTTCTTGTTTAGGAAGTGGAAGAGTTTACATACGTGACCCAGTTGGCTGGTTTGACCGATCACATCCCTGTGAGCTTCAGACTCAACGTCACTTTGGATTCAGAAGAGATGTGAAGATCATGTTTATTGTCCAGTAACCCTCATCCTAGCTTTAAAGGAACAGTTCACCTAAAAATTTCAAAGGCACTGCCAGATGAGAATGACTTAAATATACAGTAAGGCTTTAAATCACAGAAAGCTGTTGCATGGCATCAGAAAAGTTTCAAAAGTTGAAATCCAGTGCATGAGTATAAGAAACTTTTGTTGGCTGTTACTTTAATTGCATGAAGAATAAGAGGATTGATAGACTGAAAAAATAAACAAAGATTGAAAAGATGAACTTTCTTTTTAATTTTAGAGTGAACTGTTTCTTTATGATTGATAAGGATTAAGAATCAGCAACCCTTTTAAATGCTTGAACTATGTAAGAGAGTAAAACCAAATATCAGAATCTGAATCACTTCTTTAAGCAATAGTTCTGTTAAATGTTTATCTATGCATAACTTCAGTCAGTTATATTATTTTATCTATGTATAGATGTAATGCATAGTTTAAACATGCTTGTAATCTGCAACATTTTTCATGACAACACCAAAATAATTTTGGAAATGTATTTTAATAAAAGGTAGATTTTTTTATAACATTTGAGTAGTTTTTGCAGTTCTCTATTTATAATCTTCTCTGATCATATTGATCAAATTTTCACTAAAAGTAACGTAAACAGACAGAATAGTTTTCAGGGAATGGTTAAATGTGGGAATTGTTATTCACTGAAAAATGCAATTAATTTAGATTAAAATAGACCTGTTTGTAACGTAGGCTGCGTCCAAAAGTTTAGGCAGCTGACTTGTTGCCTCGCTGCCTCATAAGATAATGAATTCACTGGCATGAAGGCAGCTCTGAGAAACGCATTCGGACAGCCTTCATAGGCAGCATAATAAAATTCAGTTGGAAATATAAACAGAGAGCACCTTTCTGATAACTAATCCCACATTCGAAAACTACAATAATACTTTGTCTATAAATGCAATCAAAAGGTGTAAAAAGTGAAAATAAAACTTTATTTACACTAAATTTGTGCTCCAGTCGCTTTCTAGGCTGCCTTTTTTTTTAAATCGACCAGACACATCCTGCTTTCGGACGCATCCGTAGTTACATTTAAACTTTAAAACTATTACATGAATTTACAAATAGTAAAGTATAATGCATTCATTTCTTATAAGAAATACCAAAACAAAAACTACCAATATCATTTTTTACTTTTTCGCAAGTGTAAGCGGTTTAAAAATTAGTCTGTACACAAAGTAAATGTTATACATCCATCTTTGTAATACAGTGTATTCGTGCAAAGAGGCGGATATAAAATCCAATCGTAGTTTTCAAACTATTTTATAAATATTTTTTTTTAAATCACACCCTCATTGGAACTCATTGGAGGCTGAGCCTACCTATTATTAAAAACCTAAATTTTGCCCTGGTAAATAAAACAGAAAATGCAGTTACACACACTTTAAATGCACAAATATTTTATATCCCATGCTACCTTAAAATGCCAAAAAGCCCCGTGACTTTTATTTTGATATGTTTGGTATTTCTACGTCCGGCTTCACACACGCCAATATGGCGGCGTCGGAGTCTGCCGTTTATTTCGTTGTAAACAACATTCCTGTGCGGTTCCGATCCGCAGATTTGCGGAACTATTTTAGTCAGTTTATAGAGAGTAAATGCTTTCAGTGTTTCCATTACCGACACCGACCGGAGATTCGAGTGCAGGCAGCGGCTGTGTCCGGCGCTGGAACCAGTGAAAAAAACGATGGTTCCGATGGGAAACACGACGGTTCGCGTTGTTGTGTGGTGTCGGTACACGCAGAGGCATCAGACAGATTCATGAAGCTGTATTCTGGTAACCAGTGGGTCGATTCTGCTGGTAACTGGTTGGGCAGGAAATGTCTGATCAGAAGAATCAAAGTATCAGATCAGACCGGTGAGTACACTGACGTAACAACATTAACATGACGTCATCAAAGACAAACTGCACAACAGAAATTGTTTATTTTTGTCTTTGTTCACAGAGCCCAGTTCATTCCCTTACAAGACGAAGGCTGAGTTGAAACGTCACGTTGCCCAATCAGATCAGTTTACCATGCAGGACCTCAAGGGTCTTCCAGAGTTCAATCCACCGGCGCTCATGCCCGCAGGGAACGTCGGGACCCCGGTCAGCGTCTTCCTCGCGCTCATCCAGTCATGCCGCCTACCGCCGCGCCTCATCCGCAAGCTCGGGCTCGTCTTCCCGAAGACCGGCTCACATCGGCGCTACGGCAACGTGCCATACGAGTATTACAACACAGCTGTCGTGACCCCTACAGAGGAAAGTGTGTTCACGGCGGGTGGGGTGGAAATCTCAGGGCCTGGAAGTGTTGCCCCGCTCGGACCGACTCAACACGCGGACACGGAGCATCCCGACTCTGCACCTGTCAGTCAAGAGTCACAGGATGGTGATGGTGAGGAGGAGCTGTCAGGACCTGATGATGATGAGTTTGTGTAAAACAATCAATCTTTTTGTTTTATTTCATCAGCAAAGTCATTGCTGTAGCTCAGAATTCTGGATTTGATTTTTAGGGAGCACACATACTGATTAAGCCAATCCAACCCTCATGGCAGCAATGCAAACCTCCATTGTTAAAGATATATTATATCCAAGGTGTTAAAAAAAATCATTTAGAAAAGATTGATTAATTTTGTCAAATTGTTGCATGTAAAATAAGTGTGTTATCTTTAGGATGATGACCGCTGTGAGGAGTGGGAGAGACATGAAGCTCTTCACGATGATGTCACGAGTCAAGAGCGCACTAAAGAAAGACTTTATGAGGAGAAGATCGAGCTGAAGTGGGAGAAGGGAGGATCTGGACTCGTCTTCTACACAGATGCTCAGTTCTGGCAGGAGGAGGAAGGAGGTATCTTTTTCATAGCTTTATATTTATAGCTTAAAATTAATCTTATCATAATTTAAAATCATTAGTAGCAGAGATGTACAGTATTTGGATTTGTTTTTTATTTATATTAAAATAATAAATAGTAGATAAGTAGACACTAGTAGGGTTGCCAACTTTCTCACGCTAAAATACGGGCCCAAAGATGGCTGCCGCAGCACATATGGCTTTGTGTATACAGTGTATTTAAGCCATTTGTTAAAATGGTAAATCTCCTAATTAAATATTTATTTATAACTCTTTGGCAACATACAGTGGGTTTACTAATAGTTAATTTACTGCAGGTTTCTTTTAACACAGTCTTTTAATATCTGTCTAAAACAAAACACGTGTGACTCCGGCACTAAGAGTAAAAAAACATTATCCCACTGCTGCTTGTGGCGCCGCAAGAACTGACAGGTGGATGACATCAAAGTGGATTTTGATGTTATCTGCCTCTTGGTTCTTGTGGCACCACATGAAGTCGCACAAGCTTGTTGTATAAGTCACTTGTTAGATCAGCGTAGCAGTCAAAAAACGAGACGCGGGATGTCCCGTACGGACAAATAACTTAGGCTCAAAATACGTCTCATCTAATGCAGGACAGTTGGCAACCCTAGTTATTAAGATCTACATGGATCTGTATTTAATTCTGTTTATACAATTACTCACTGTTGTTTAAATGTTTTGTACAGATTTTGATGAGCAGACAGCGGACGATTGGGACGTGGACATGAGTGTTTATTATGATAAAGGTAAAAACATGTTGCTTATAAACAGACTTATGACATTAACTGTTTATATCACAGAACATGACATATTTTTATCATCATTTCATCACACTCCCATTTTTGTCAAGTTTTCTAAAAGAAGTCTTCTGAGTATTTTGGCATCCATGACCGCTCAAAACTGACATGATGTGCTGAAGCACAACTTTCTTATAAATCTGAACACAGATATCATTTAAAACTTAAAATAAGATTTACACTTAGTGATGATTTTGGTGCTCTATTTTACTTTTGTATGAAAGAGTCTGCTATCATAATTCTCCCATCATTAGTGTCTCATCTGAAACATTACAGCACACAGCACTGGAAGGATGTGAGGTTGCCTAAATTATGACTAATGTGTAGTATGCTGATACACAAGCTGTACTTGTATTTAGTGAGATATTGTATTTTATATCTTGTTTATATTTCTGTCAGATGGTGGAGATATGGATTCCAGAGATTACGTCCGCATGCGATCTGAAAACAGGCTGCGAGAGGGGCTGGAGGGCCTCCCTGGACGACAACAGAAAATCGGCAGCTTTGAAAGATTTACAAAGGTTTGAGTGATTTAATTCACTGTTTGGTAATCACCAGTGGAGATCTATTAAAGAGTTAAACATCTTTAACAATGTGAGTTCTACTTTAAACCTGTGTGTGTTTTAGGGTGTGGGTCGTCGTGTGATGGAGAAACAGGGTTGGAGAGAGGGCGAGGGGCTCGGGAGCAGTCGGCCTGGGATGTCAGAGGCTTTAGAGAATGAAGGACAACATCCAAACTGTAAAAGAGGCTTTGGGTGAGTGTTGACATTATGCCGCACCTGTTAATTATTTCTACCACTGCTGTTTATTATTATTCTATGGGCGGTTTTTCACATAGTAAATGGTTTCTTCTAAACATTTTGGTGACTTTGAATTGGTTGCTAAATTACTTTTTGTATGCATTTGGTAGGTACCATGGAGAGAAGCTCAGCTCATTTCTTCCACTCAAGAAACCCAAAAAAGATTTTCATATATCGACAATATATGATGAACCCAAGGACATTGATAAAGGTGATGAGGTGCTGCGACGTCAACCCAGTACCAGTATGAAGTACAGATACTGGAAACCAGCGAGCAGCTCTCGCAAAACCAGATGACCACTGGCTCCTCTTATCATTCTTAGTGATATTCACTTGCATTTTATTGATAATGCATATTTATTGTCATCTACATATGTTATGCAAAAAGAAAATGTGTATTTTGTTTTTCAGGATTTTTAAACTGAAGTTTGTTGTCTGTTATTTTGTATTAAAGTGTACAGCAAAGTCAGTTTGGCTTTTTTTATTTATACAGTCATGAGGTTCATGTGCAGAATGGGTGTCACGACTCCGAGCATGTATAATTGAGAAGCTTAGATGCAAAAGACAATAAACGCTATAAATGAGACAATGAGGATATATCATGAGTTGAGTACATTGACCTGAATACAACTCTCATATGGCAGTCACATCATGGACCACAGCGCCCCTATCGTGGGCTTATGTTGCTTTATTTTTATGTTTTTTATTTATTTGCAATGTTTGTAGTTGCGTCCACATTCGCAAAAAATATATATGTTAAAATATAGTTTTAAATATATTTCAAAATATATCATTTATATTCAATATATTTTGAAATATGTTTACTATATATTATATGTTGTTTGAATGTTTTTTAAAGCATTTATGTTCACGTCGCATTGAGGGAAAAAACGTTGTATGTTACGAACCTGTAAACATAACAAAAATTGAATATATTTTCAACTGCAAAATATACTTATAACTTTATATTTTATACATACTTATACGTTTTATATTTATACTTTATACATTTAAAAAATTATTTTTGTATTTTGGCCAGGAAAAAATATTTTTTTCCATATGGGTTGTAAAAATAGAAACGTATTTGTTGCCCCTAAAATGCATTTTGAAATATGAAGGTTAAGACAAAATATAATATATTCATTCAAAAATATATTTAATTATGTTGGCTTGAAAAAGCCAACATACTGTTCTTCATCTTAATCTTATTATTATTAGTGGTGCTTGCATTTATGCAAGGCATCACTATTACTATTCCTCAGGGATATTATTATTAGTGGTGCTTGCATTTATGCAAGGCATCACTATTACTAGTGCTCATACTTAGTCTATCTTTATTCTTATATCTGGACACTTTTTCGGCGCGTAACTCGTCCCGCACGGTTTGTCGTAGACCAATGAAACAGGGCTCAAAACGACCGGCTTATTGAGGACACGTCTGCTATGACTTTTATAAGCAATCGGGTGCAAGATTTTCGAAAGGGGGGCGAAAAACTACCCAAAAAATCCCATTGACTTAACATTGCGCCCAACTTTGATGAGTCATAGCTCCGCTCAAGGATTTTGTAGAAACATGTGGGTTACAACATTTGAAGAGGGTGGTAGGCTCTGTAAGAACATATATCACAATGGGGTGTAAGTTGTACCCCTGGGGTGTAAGAGGCACCCGAAAATTACCATTGACTTATAATGGGGCAGGAAACATGCCCATATAAGGGAATAAAACAGTTCCAGATGGGATATCTTTGCTTTACAGTGTCGTAGAGATAAGTGGGTGGGCTCATTTCACTCGGGCATCCAACCAGTCTCTCAGGATCATCCCAGAGCTATAAAGCCACGCCCCTAGCTACAATTTTGGGCACCCTAGCAACATCTCCCATAGACTGCCATTATAAAATGCCCAGATGGATATCTTTGCACCACAGTGTCATAGAGACATGGGGGTGGGCTCATTTTACTCAGGCATCCAATCAGTCTCTCAGGATCCTTACATAGGTATTAAGCCACGCCCCTAGCAACCACTTTTGAACACCCTAGCAACATAAAATTCAAACAGTTATATCTCCGCATCCGAACATCGTAGAGACACGGGGGTTGGACCGTTTGACTCGTGACTCGGAGGGTAATCACTAGTGGATGCCATTTTTTCCCCTAGCAACCAAATACAGCTCCCTAGCAACAGAGTAAACAAAGCCTTATATCTCCGCATCAGAACATCGTAGAGACACGGGGGTTGGACCGTTTGACTCGTGACTCAGAGTGTAATCATTATGAGATGCCAATTTTTTCCCTAGCAACCAAATACAGTACCCTAGCAACAGAGTAAACAAAGCCTTATATCTCCGCATCAGAACATCGTACAGACACGGGGGTTGGACCGTTTGACTCGTGACTCGGAGTGAAATCATTATGGGATGCCAATTTTTTCCCTAGCAACCAAATACAGTACCCTAGCAACAGAGTAAACAAAGCTTTATATCTCCGCATCAGAACATCGTAGAGACACGGGGGTTGGACCGTTTGTCTCGTGACTCGGAGGGTAATCACTATGGGATGTCAAATTTTTCCCTAGCAACCAAATACAGTACCCTAGCAACAGAGTAAACAAAGCCTTATATCTCCGCATCAGAACATCGTACAGACACGGGGGTTGGACCGTTTGACTCGTGACTCGGCGTGTAATCACTATGGGATGCCAATTTTTTCCCTAGCAACCAAATACAGTACCCTAGCAACAGAGTAAACAAAGCCTTATATCTCCGCATCAGAACATCGTACAGACACGGGGGTTGGACCGTTTGACTCGTGACTCGTAGTGAAATCATTATGGGATGCCAATTTTTTCCCTAGCAACCAAATACAGTACCCTAGCAACAGAGTAAACAAAGCTTTATATCTCCGCATCAGAACATCGTAGAGACACGGGGGTTGGACCTTTTGACTCGTGACTCGGAGTGTAATCATTATGGGATGCCAATTTTTTCCCTAGCAACCAAATACAGTACCCTAGCAACAGAGTAAACAAAGCCTTATATCTCCGCATAAGAACATCGTACAGACACGGGGGTTGGACCGTTTGACTCGTGACTCGGAGGGTAATCACTATGGGATGTCAAATTTTTCCCTAGCAACCAAATACAGTACCCTAGCAACAGAGTAAACAAAGCCTTATATTTCCGCATCAGAACATCGTAGAGACACGGGGGTTGGACCGTTTGTCTCGTGACTCGGAGGGTAATCACTATGGGATGTCAAATTTTTCCCTAGCAACCAAAAAGAGTACCCTAGCAACAGAGTAAACAAAGCCTTATATCTCCGCATCAGAACATCGTAGAGACACGGGGGTTGGACCGTTTGACTCGTGACTCAGAGTGTAATCATTATGGGATGCCAATTTTTTCCCTAGCAACCAAATACAGTACCCTAGCAACAGAGTAAACAAAGCCTTATATCTCCGCATCAGAACATCGTACAGACACGGGGGTTGGACCGTTTGACTCGTGACTCGGAGTGAAATCATTATGGGATGCCAATTTTTTCCCTAGCAACCAAATACAGTACCCTAGCAACAGAGTAAACAAAGCCTTATATCTCCGCATCAGAACATCGTAGAGACACGGGGGCTGGACCGTTTGACTCGTGACTCAGAGTGTAATCACTAGTGGATGTCAAATTTTTCCCTAGCAACCAAATACAGTACCCTAGCAACCGAATAAACAAAGCCTGATATCCCCGCATCAGAACATTGTAGAGACATGAGGGTTGGACCGTTTGACTCGTGACCCGAAGTGTAATCACTATTGGATGTCAAATTTGTCCCTAGCAACCAAATGCAGTACCCTAGCAACAGAGTAAACAAAGCCTTATATCTCAGCATCAGAACATCGTAGAGACACGGGGTTTGGATAGTTTTACTCGTGACTGGAAGTATAATCATATACAGTCCCCAGAAATTTGCCACGGCAAGCACCACTTCACATTTTCTTCAGGAAATGTACCTATCTAGTTATTATTATTATATTTTATTCTTACATCCGGACACTTTTTCGGCGCGTAACTCGTCCCGCACGCTTTGTTGTAGACCCATGAAAGAGGGCTCTAATCGACCGGATTATTGAGGAGAGGTGTGCTATGACTTTTATAAGGGATCGGGTGCAGGATTTCCGAAAGGGGGGCGTAAAACCACCCGAAAAATCCCATTGACTTAACCTTGGGCCCAACTTTGACGGGTCATAGCTCCGCTCGTGGATTTTGTAGAAACATGTGGGTTACAGCATTTACAGAGGGTGGTAGTCTCTGTAAGAACATACATCACATTGGGGTGTAAGCTGTACCCCTGGGGTGTAAGAGGCTCCCAAAAGTGCCCTAATGAAAAGTCAATGGGGCAAGGAACACGCCCATATAAGGGAATCAAAATTTTCCTGAAGGGATATCTTCGCATTGCAGCTTCGTAGGGACAAGGGGGTGGGCTCATTTTACTCGGGCATCCAATCAGTCCCTCAGGATCATCTCAGATCTATAAAGCCACGCCCCTAGCAACAATATTCGGGACCCTAGCAACATCTCCCATAGACTGCCATTATAAAATGCCCAGATGGATATCTTTGCACCACAGTGTCATAGAGACATGGGGGTGGGCTCATTTTACTCAGGCATCCAATCCGTCTCTCATGATCCTTAAAGACTTACTAAGCCACGCCCCTAGCAACCACTTTTGAGCACCCTAGCAACATAAAATTCAAACAGTTATATCTCGGCATCAGAACATCGTAGAGACACGGGGGTTGGACCGTTTTACTTGTGACTAGGGGTGTAACAATTGGGCACATAATTGGCCACTCCCAAGCCACGCCCCTAGCAACCAAATACAGTACCCTAGCAACAGAGTAAACAAAGCCTTATATCTCCGCATCAGAACGTCGTAGAGACACGGGGGTTGGACCGTATGACTAATGACTCAGAGTGTAATCATTATTGGATGCCAATTTTTTCCCTAGCAACCAAATACAGTACCCTAGCAACAGAGTAAACAAAGCCTTATATCTCCGCATCAGAACATCATAGAGACACGGGGGTTGGACCGTTTGACTCGTGACTCGGAGTGTTATCATTATGGGATGCCCTTTTTTTCCCTAGCAACCAAATACAGTACCCTAGCAACAGAGTAAACAAAGCCTTATATCTCCGCATCAGAACATGGTAGAGACACGGGGGTTGGACCGTTTGACTCGTGACTCGGAGTGTAATCATTATGGGATGCCAATTTTTTCCCTAGCAACCAAATACAGTACCCTAGCAACAGAGTAAACAAAGCCTTATATCTCCGCATCAGAACGTCGTAGAGACACGGGGGTTAGACCATATGACTAATGACTCAGAGTGTAATCATTATGGGATGCCATTTTTTCCCTAGCAACCAAATACAGTACCCTAGCAACAGAGTAAACAAAGCCTTATATCTCCGCATCAGAACGTCATAGAGACATGGGGGTTGGACCGTATGACTAATGACTCGGGGTGTAATCATTATGGGATGCCATTTTTTTCCCTAGAAACCAAATACATTACCCTAGCAACAGAGTAAACAAAGCCTTATATCTCCACATCAGAACGTCGTAGAGACACGGGGGTTGGACCGTTTGACTTGTGACTCCGAGTGTAATCATTATGGGATGCCAATTTTTTCCCTAGCAATCAAATACAGTACCCTAGCAACAGAGTAAACAAAGCCTTATATCTCCGCATCAGAACATCGTAGAGACACGGGGGTTGGACCGTTTGACTCGTGACTCAGAGTGTAATCATTATGGGATGCCAATTTTTTCCCTAGCAACCAAATACAGTACCCTAGCAACAGAGTAAACAAAGCCTTATATCTCCGCATCAGAACATCTTAGAGACACGGGGGTTGGACCGTTTGACTCGTGACTCGGAGTGTAATCATTATGGGATGCCAATTTTTTCCCTAGCAACCAAATACAGTACCCTAGCAACAGAGTAAACAAAGCCTTATATCTCCGCATCAGAACATCGTAGAGACAAGGGGGTTGGACCGTTTGACTCGTGACTCAGAGTGTAATTTCTATGGGATGCCAATTTTTTCCCTAGCAACCAAATACAGTACCCTAGCAACAGAGTAAACAAAGCCTTATATCTCCGCATCAGAACATCATAGAGACACGGGGGTTGGACCGTTTGACTCGTGACTCGGAGTGTTATCATTATGGGATGCCAATTTTTTCCCTAGCAACCAAATACAGTACCCTAGCAACAGAGTAAACAAAGCCTTATATCTCCGCATCAGAACATGGTAGAGACACGGGGGTTGGACCGTTTGACTCGTGACTCGGAGTGTAATCATTATGGGATGCCATTTTTTCCCTAGCAACCAAATACAGTACCCTAGCAACAGAGTAAACAAAGCCTTATATCTCCGCATCAGAACGTCGTAGAGACACGGGGGTTGGACCGTATGACTAATGACTCGGGGTGTAATCATTATGGGATGCCATTTTTTTCCCTAGAAACCAAATACATTACCCTAGCAACAGAGTAAACAAAGCCTTATATCTCCGCATCAGAACATCGTAGAGACACGGGGGTTGGACCGTTTGACTAGTGACTCCGAGTGTAATCATTATGGGATGCCAATTTTTTCCCTAGCAACCAAATACAGTACCCTAGCAACAGAGTAAACAAAGCCTTATATCTCCGCATCAGAACATCGTAGAGACACGGGGGTTGGACCGTTTGACTCGTGACTCAGAGTGTAATCATTATGGGATGCCAATTTTTTCCCTAGCAACCAAATACAGTACCCTAGCAACAGAGTAAACAAAGCCTTATATCTCCGCATCAGAACATCTTAGAGACACGGGGGTTGGACCGTTTGACTCGTGACTCGGAGTGTAATCATTATGGGATGCCAATTTTTTCCCTAGCAACCAAATACAGTACCCTAGCAACAGAGTAAACAAAGCCTTATATCTCCGCATCAGAACATCGTAGAGACAAGGGGGTTGGACCGTTTGACTATTGACTCAGAGTGTAATTTATATGGGATGCCAATTTTTTCCCTAGCAACCAAATACAGTACCCTAGCAACAGAGTAAACAAAGCCTTATATCTCGGCATCAGAACATCATACAGACACGGGGGTTGGACCGTTTGACTCGTGACTCGGAGTGTAATCATTATGGGATGCCAATTTTTTCCCTAGCAACCAAATACAGTACCCTAGCAACAGAGTAAACAAAGCCTTATATCTCCGCATCAGAACATCGTAGAGACACGGGGTTTGACCGTTTGACTCATGACTCAGAGTGTAATCATTATGGGATGCCAATTTTTTCCCTAGCAACCAAATACACTACCCTAGCAACAGAGTAAACAAAGCCTTATATCTCCGCATCAGAACATCTTAGAGACACGGGGGTTGGACCGTTTGACTCGTGACTCGGAGTGTAATCATTATGGGATGCCAAATTTTTCCCTAGCAACCAAATACAGTACCCTAGCAACAGAGTAAACAAAGCCTTATATCTCCGCATCAGAACATCGTAGAGACACGGGGGTTGGACCGTTTTACTTTTGGCTTGGAGTATAATCATATATGGTCCCCAGAATTTTGCCACGGCAAGCACCACTTCACATTTTCTTCAGGAAATGTACCTATCTAGTTAGTGGTGCTTGCATTTATGCAAGGCATCACTATTATTATCTCTCATACTTATTATTATTATAATTATTATTATTCTTCTTTTTCTGGACACTTTTTTCGGCGCGTAACTCGTCCCGCACGCTTTGTCGTAGACCCATGAAATAGGGCTCAAATCGACCGGCTTATTGAGGAGAGGTGTGCTATGACTTTTATAAGCGATCGGGTGCAGGATTTCCGAAAGGGGGGCGAAAAACCACCCGAAAAATCCCATTGACTTAACATTGCGCCCAACTTTGACGAGTCATAGCTCCGCTCGAGAATTTTGTAGAAACATGTGGGTTACAACATTTGAAGAGGGTGTTAGGCTCTGTAAGAACATGGATCACAATGGGGTGTAAGTTGTACCCCTGGGGTGTAAGAGGTGCCCAAAAGTGCCCCATTGACTTATAATGGGGCAGGAAACACGCCCATATAAGGGAATAAAACCGTTCCAGATGGGATATCTTTGCTTTACAGTGTCGTAGAGATAAGTGGGTGGGCTCATTTTACTCGGGCATCCAATCAGTCTCTCAGACTCATCCCAGAGCTATTAAGCCACGCCCCTAGCAACAATTTTTGGCACCCTAGCAACATCTCCCATAGACTGCCATTATAAAATGCCAGGATGGATATCTTTGCAGCACAGTGTCATAGAGACTTGGGGGTGGGCTCATTTTACCCAGACATCCAATCAGTCTCTCAGGATCCTTATTGAGGTATTAAGCCACGCCCCTAGCAACCACTTTTGAGCACCCTAGCAACATAACATTTAAACAGTTATATCTCGACATCAGAACATCGTAGAGACACGGGGGTTGGACCGTTTTACTTGTGACTCGGAGTGTAATAACTGGCCACATCATTGGCCACTCCCAAGCCACGCCCCTAGCAACCAAATATGAGCACCCTAGCAACCGAATAAACAAAGCCTTATATCTCTGGATCCGAACATCATAGAGACATGGGGGTTGGGTCTTTGGGTCATGTTAGCTTCATGCTAGCTTAATGCTAAGTCATACTAGCTTCATGCTAGTTTCATGCTAGCTTAATGCTAATTTCATAATAAATCTTGCTAACTTCACATTAAATCATGCTAGCTTCATGCTAACTTCATGTTAACTTCTTGCTAATCATGCTAACATCATGCTAGCTTCATGCTAATCATGCTAACATCATGCTATCTTTATGCTAATCATTCTAACATCATGCTAACTTCATGCTAATCATGCTAACATCATGCTAATCATGCTAGCCTCATGCTAATCATGTTAGCTTCATGCTAGCTTTATGCTAATCATGCTAACTTCATGTTAGCTTCATGCTAGCTTCATGCTAATCATGCTAGCTTCATGCTAATCATGCTAACATCATGCTAACATCATGCTAACATCATGCTAACATCATGCTAACATCATGCTAGCTTCATGCTAATCATGCTAGCTTCATGCTAATCATGCTAGCTTCATGCTAATCATGCTAGCTTCATGCTAGCTTCATGCTAATCATGCTAGCTTCATGCTAGCTTCATGCTAATCATGCTAGCTTCATGCTAACATCATGCTAACATCATGCTAACATCATGCTAGCTTCATGCTAATCATGCTAGCTTCATGCTAATCATGCTAGCTTCATGCTAATCATGCTAGCTTCATGCTAGCTTCATGCTAATCATGTTAGCTTCATGCTAGCTTCATGCTAATCATGCTAGCTTCATGCTAGCTTCATGCTAACTTCATGCTAATCATGTTAGCTTCATGCTAACACAATGCTAACACAATGCTAATCATGCTAACATCATGCTAATCATGCTAGCTTCATGCTAATCATGCTAGCTTCATGCTAATCATGTTAGCTTCATGCTAGCTTCATGCTAATCATGCTAGCTTAATGCTAGCTTCATGCTAACTTCATGCTAATCATGTTAGCTTCATGCTAGCTTCATGCTAGCTTCATGCTAATCATGTTAGCTTCATGCTAGCTTCATGCTAATCATGCTAGCTTCATGCTAATCATGTTAGCTTCATGCTAGCTTCATGCTAACTTCATGCTAATCATGCTAACATCATGCTAATCATGCTAGCTTCATGCTTATCATGCTAGCTTCATGCTAATCATGTTAGCTTCATGCTAGCTTCATGCTAACTTCATGCTAATCATGTTAGCTTCATGCTAGCTTCATGCTAGCTTCATGCTAATCATGTTAGCTTCATGCTAGCTTCATGCTAATCATGCTAGCTTCATGCTAATCATGTTAGCTTCATGCTAGCTTCATGCTAACTTCATGCTAATCATGCTAACATCATGCTAATCATGCTAGCTTCATGCTTATCATGCTAGCTTCATGCTAATCATGTTAGCTTCATGCTAGCTTCATGCTAGCTTCATGCTAGCTTCATGCTAGCTTCATGCTAACTTCATGCTAACTTCATGCTAACTTCATGCTAATCATGCTAACATCATGCCAACTTCCTGATAATCATGCTAACATCATGCTAACTTCATGCTAATCATATTAACATCATGTTAGCTTCATGCTAATGATGTTCGCTTTATGCTAGCTTCATGCTAATCATGTTAACATCATACTACCTTCACGTTAATTATGCTAACATCATGCTAGCTTCATGGTAATCATACTACCTTCAATAAACAAAGCCTTATATCTCCACAACAGAACATCGTAGAGACACGGGGGTTGGACCGTTTGACTCGTGACTCTGAGTATAATCATACATTGCCCCCAGAATTTTGCCACGGCAAGCACCACTTCACATTTTCTTCAGGAAATGTACCTATCTAGTTATTATTATTATTCTTCTTCTGATCCCCATTTTTTCTGACTGTAACTCCTCCTAGAGCTTTCAAGCTACACCCACAAAACTTTATAAAACTTTTAAGACTGGTCCGTAGATTTATGCTATGACTTTTCTAACTGATGGGACCTACCGAATTCCTAAACGGGGGGCTCAAACACCCCAAAATTTCCATTGACTTAACATTACGACCAACTTTGACGGGTCATAGCTGCGAACGAAAAATTTGTAGAAACTTGTGGCTTATCACAGTTGAAGAGGCTGGCAGGCTCTGTAAGAACATACATCACATTGGGGTGTAAGCTGTACCCCTGGGGTGTAAGAGGCCCCCAAAATTTCCCATTGACTTATAATGGGGCAGGGAACACGCCCATATAAGGGAATAAAAACGTCCCAGATGGAATATCTTCCTTCTAGAGTGGCGTAGAGACATGGGGGTGGGCTCATTTTACTCAGGCATCCAATCAGTCTTCCAGTATCTCTCCAAAGCTATTAAGCCACGCCCCTAGCAACAATTTTGGGTACCCTAGCAACATCTCCCATAGACTGCCATTATAAAATGCACAGATAGATATCTTTGCATCACACTGTCATAGAGACATGGGGGTGGGATCATATTACTCAGGCATCCAATCAGACTCTCAGGATCCTTACAGAGTTATTAAGCCACGCCCCTAGCAACCAAATATGAGCACCCTAGCAACACAACAAACAAAGCCTTATATCTCGGCATCAGAACATCGTAGAGACATGGGGGTTGGACCGTTTTACTTGTGGCTTGAAGAGTGATCATTATGGGATGCCAATTTTCTGCCTAGCAACCAAACTTAGTACCCTAGCAACGGAATAAACAAAGCCTTATATCTCGGCATCAGAACATCGTAGAGACACGGGGGTTGGACCGTTTTACTTGTGGCTTGAAGTGTTATCATTATGGGATGCCAATTTTCTGCCTAGCAACCAAACTTAGTACCCTAGCAACGGAATAAACAAAGCCTTATATCTCTGCTTCAGAACATCATAGAGACACGAGGGTTGGACCGTTTTACTTGTGGCTTGAAGGGTGATCATTATGGGATGCCAATTTTCTCCCTAGCAACCAAACTTAGTACCCTAGCAACGGAATAAACAAAGCCTTATATCTTCGCTTCAGAACATCTTAGAGACACGGGGGTGGGACCGTTTTTCTTGTGGCTTGAAGGGTGATCATTATGGGATACCAATTTTCTCCTTAGCAACCAAACTTAGTACCCTAGCAACGGAATAAACAAAGCCTTATATCTCCGCTTCAGAACATCTTAGAGACACGGGGGTTGGACCGTTTTACTTGTGGCTTGAAGGTTAATCATTATGGGATGCCAATTTTCTCCCTAGCAACCAAACTTAGTACCCTAGCAACATAATAAATGTTAGCTTCATGCTAATCATGTTAGCTTCATGCTAGCTTTGTGCTAATCATGCTAACATCATGCTAATCATGCTAGCATCATGCTAGCTTCATGCTAATCATGCTAGCATCATGCTAGCTTCATGCTAATCATGCTTACATCATGCTAGCTTCATGCTAATCATGCTAACATCATACTTAAACATACTAACAGCCGGATAGCCTACTAAACTAAACTTCTGTCAAACCGTTTTAAACGTTCCGGCTACACTTTTTCAAGCCAACATAAAGTTTGTCCTCAAACTTTAATATCTAGTTAAGCTTTATTTTTTACTTAAAGGTGTAGTGTGTAATTTTTAGAAGGATCTCTTGAAAGAAATGCTAAATATTGTACAAAACTATATTATCAGTGGTGTATAAAGACCTTTTAATAATGAACCGTTATGTTTTTATAACCTTAGAATGAAAAGTTTTTATCTACATACACAGAGGGTCCCCTTACATGGAAGTCGCCATTTTGTGCCGTCATGTTTCTACAGAAGCCCTTAACGGGCAAACCTTTTAACTAAGTTGTCTCCAACGATGAAATGCTTGTCCGGTGGTGGCTATCGTAGGGTCTTTATGCATTTCAAAAGCAAGGGTTGGGCAGTGGACTGAGCCGTTGGTTGCAATTTGCAACCTCACCACTAGATAGCACTAAAATTTACACACTGCACCTGTAATGTATTTAGCATATATTTAAAAAAAATTTGCCAAAGAAATGAATTGTTTTGCCATATGGGTCTTTAGTGAGTTTGCAACTGTTTACTATGTCTTCTCTTCAATAATTAGATTGTTTAGAGGTGTTTAAAGCTTGCACTAAGTCAATATGTTAAATGCCAATAAAATGAATAAAATGACGTTTGTGAGAAAAAAAAAAAAAAAACATAAAATCTGATATAAAAAAATATATTTTACAAGTAAACATAGACGCCAACTCCTCAATTAATATCGTCTTTCAGTAATTTCTATCTAGAGACGCTAAATTAAAGAAAAATAATAAATGACCTATTTAAATATTAAAATATAATTTAACGTAAAATATAAATAATATGTTGTATATATCACGATATTAACCATCAATTTTTACGAGGTTTTCGATTTTATACATTTTTTAGATTTACTGCTGTTTACAAGAACAGCATTGTGTAACCATTGTGTTCAAATCTTTAGATTACATAATAGCTGTAAAGCACAAATTATAAAGAGACTTTTATAGTAAATCATTTCCGGTTGTCATACTGGTCGCGCGCTTCCCGCTGCCGCACTGACACGTCACGAAGGTCAGGCGAGAGCTGATGGAAAGATGGCGACCACCTACAACAGCTTCAATTTGTGAGTATTAATGTTCTCCAAACGTTTATTCAGGAGATATGACTGCTGATCTGTGATCGGCTGAGCTTTAAATCGCCTCAGGATCAACAGTGATCAACTACAGGCGGCCATGACTGAGGCTGTGTCTCAAAACTTAGTGAGCTGTCTATCTAGAACAGAGTTACTGCATTGTGGATCAGCGGCGGTTTTAACGCTTGTGCGCGGTAGAGTCATATCTAGATAACATGATGGCAACACTGCAGTGAGCTACAAACATAGACAAGTAAAAGATCCTGTTTCTGTAACCAGTATAAACACTCAATGACTCTCATACCTGTAACGTATTCATCAAGTATAGATGTGCACCTGCATTAAAGATATTCCCGTGAATGAAAGGTGTCAACATGATAAGGGAAAAACAAACATAACACACATATTGCCTCATTCAGTCAGTAACACAAACAACAAGAGAAGAATGAAACAAGTAAAGTTTATATTTACATTGTTTAACTTTGACTGTGAGTCAGATCCTTTAATATAGAGTTATACAGATAAATGACAGCTGTGCAAGTCAATGCATCGATCACTTTATTACACAAGTTGAGCATTAAAATGATAAAGACAGAGATGAATTTAGGGGCGATTTCCAAAAACTGTAAACATGTACTACTGGTTTATTATGGAGATACTCACCTTCCTCTGTTTGTGTTGGCAGATCAGACAGATTTCAGTACGGATATTATGTAAAATTAATACACACAGACCCGCATTTAACTTGTGCATTAAAGGGGACATTTCACAAGACTATTTAAAGATGTCGAATAAATCTTTGGTGTTCTCAGAGTACATATGTGAAGTTTTAGCTCAAAATAACCCATAGAAAATGTATTATAAGATGTTAAAATTGACACTTTATAGGTGCGAGCAACAATGTGACATTTTTTGGGTGTGTCCTTTAAAATGCAAATGAGCTGATGAAATGCAAACACTGATCACCATAATGGTGGTTTGTTGAAAAGAATTGAAAGTCAACTATCTTTCTTTCTCTCTGCACTAAATGTCAGTGCCGTGGTTGGATAGTTAATTCAGTGCGAGTTAAGGGGCGGTGTTATTAATATAAGATCCCATTCTGACATCACATGGCGAGCCAGATTTCAATGAGCTATTTTTTCACATGCTTGCAGAGAATAGTTTACCAAAACTAAGTTAGTGGGTTGATCTTTATCACATTTTCTAGGTTAATAGCAGCACTGGGGACTCAATTATAGCACGTAAACATGGAAAAAAGTCAGATTTTCACGATATGTCCCCTTTAACTTTCTCTCTTTTGACAGGCACACATCTCCAGAGAAGTTTTACATTGAAGCCTGTGATGATGGTGCTGTTGATGTTTTGGCCATTGACAGGGTGTCCACAGAAATGACCCTCACAGGTACACATGCATACTGGTCAATTCAACCTACTATTTTAAGTTTTGGCTTGTGATAAGTTGACATGTTGACAACTTATAAAGTCATGTTGAAATTGTTTAACTTATTTCTATAAGTAAAAGTAACATAAAAATATATGTTAATTTGACAAAAATGCTGAGTGTGTTTGTAAAAACTAAATTTAAACCCTGTTCCGGTCCATAGTTTTTTCAAACTAATTGAGGATGCAAATAAAATGTTACGGTAAAAAAAACGTAAACAAAATCTTTAATGCATTGAGGTCTAATAGTGCAGGAGTTTCTAGAGCTGGTTTGATTTTCATTACTTTCGGCTCTGCTTATGTTTTCTTTGATTGTCCATTCTGGCATTTATTTGTTAAAGGTTTATTAGTTTAGGGTTTATTTACTTATTTATTATATCGGTTTATTGTCGTGTTTATTAATAAATAATTTATCTTGGTTATGTTTCAGTGAGGAAGGACATCCCTCCATCAGCTGTCACTCGACCAATCTGTGGCATCATGGGAACTATACGACTGGTGGCAGGTCTGATCTCTCATTATACAGCGAGTTGATCTGACTAATCTGCTCCAAATAAATCCTTAAATAAATGACATTATTGCAATTGTATGTAAATTTGAATTGGATTGGCAATACTGAACAGATGTTGAATTGGAATGACAGTTAGGGAAATGTACTAAAATAAAATACTAAGTATCATTTTGAATAATTTTGTAAGGAATAATTGACGTTGAATTATTCGAAAATAATGCACACCCAAGGTGGTAATGCCTCGCAACGCATTATTTTTCGTGCATTATTTTCTAGTAATTCAGCATCTCGTCGTCAATTACTCCTTATTGTTTTTTCCTTTTCTCATGAGTTCAGTGATGTTAAAACATTGACCATGACCATCTCTTGTGTTGTTGTATCTTGTGTGTATGTTATTGTCTCTGATCTCAGGCATGTATCTCATCGTCATTACAAAGAAGAAGAAAGTTGGGGATCTGCTTGGTCACGTGGTCTGGAAAGCTGTTGACTTTGACATTATTTCATACAAAAAGACGGTTTTACATCTGACTGATAATCAGGTTGGAAGTGAATCTTTCCTTTATTTTCAGCTCATGCTTATAGTTGAATGATCTAGAACAATATTTCCATTTGATGTAGTCAAAATTAATCCACAATCTTAATTCATCAAGTTATTCAATTTAGTCCTGTGTATTTGGACATTTGAGACATTTTGTTTGGCCTATTCATTTCTGATCTCAAATGTCCAGGTCACATTTCACCTAGAAATCTTCAGTGAGAGACTGAGATTCCTGCTCTAATAGAAAATACAACTTTAATATGAATCTTCCAGATGCAGGACAACAAGACATTTCTGTCCATGATCAACCACGTCCTGAATACAGATGGTTTCTACTTCACCACAGACTACGATCTGACGCACACCCTACAGCGACTGTCCAACACCAGCCCAGAGTTTCAGGAGATGAGCTTACTGGAGCGGGTAAGAGAGAGACACTGACAGAGATACGGAGAGTTACTCCATCTATATGCTAAATAATGTGTCCTTATAATGTCTAGGGATGCACCGAATGTTCGCCAACCAAAATTATTCGACCGAAAATAGCACAAAACTCATCTTCGTGTGAACAAGTGAAAAAACTGAATACATTTAATGATGCAATTAAATAGCAGCCAACACAGAATGAAAGGTGTGCAGGCTTCATAAATGCAGTCACATTACAAGTTTTATTTATCATTTAAAATCAAGACATCCTGAACAACATGCAGCGTATGAGAAAGACACGCCAGTGATTATGATCTGCACCGAGAGTGAGAGACTTCTTATAGATGAGAAGAGGAACAATGAAGAGCGTCAGCAGTATGTAATAAAAACTTCCTACAATGACAATCACGCTTATATTAGGGTAGGGGTCTGCGGATAGGATTTTTTCATTTTATTCAGCTTTGACCAAGAATTTTCCTTTCAGTGCATCTCTAATAATGTGAGTGTTTAAGATGAAGAATGGGTGCAAGTAAATCGTGGATATCTTTTGTTTTATCTGAAGGCAGATCAGAGGTTTGTGTGGAACGGTCACCTGCTGAGAGAATTTATAGCTCAGCCAGAGGTAAATTAAAGATCCATTGTAAATGTATAATAATTAATATATCATCCAGCTGTAGTTATGAAACTATATAAGGATATTATATTTACACTGTGTTTTCTTACAGCTACACAAGTTTGTCTTCCCTGTTATTCATGGCTGTATCCTTTCATGAGCTGTGAGGAGTGACATCATCTGAAATCATAAATCCAGTTCCCGGATGCAATAGCATCCAGCTGCAGCCCCGCAGACTCACCTATGGCTAGACACCAGTGGATAGACACCAGTGGATAGACACCAGTGGATAGACACCAGTGGATAGACAGCCTACGTCATTTCCGTTTCGCCGCTAATTTCCGTTTTCACCGCTGGATGAACAGCAATTTTATTTCATATTTTTACCTCTTGATAGACAGCATATTTTTTATATTTTCACCTCTGGATAGACAGCATATTTATTTTATATTTTCACCAGTGGATAGACATTCTTTGCAGGTTTAATTGCACACGTCTTTTGCGTATTGTCATTTTACTTTAATGACTTAAAATATATAATAAAACAATTCTCAATAAAATGCTTAATATTATAACATCAATAATTCATGCGAACTGCATTCACAAGAACCACCTTGAAAATATATATTGTTCAGATCATTTCACTATTTTTTGTGACTTAAATTCAGCCTAGATCAATGGACTATAACGTTTTGTCATTACAACAGACTTGTACATGTTAATTGACCACAGGTTTTTTTGTAAATGTAACCCACTTCTGTTTTTAAAATATACGTAGATTCACACGATCAGACAATTTACCAAACAATCCAGATCAAATTAACACTTCGTGGTTTTGCAATATTTATTGGAAATTACAGACTACAAATCTGACCATCAGAATGAAGATGCAACAGTCAGGCCCGTAAGGTTGTGGGGGAAGTCCCGATTCCAAGAGAAAATAAAATATGAACAGTTCCAAATAAACGATTGCACACTGTGCACACCACCTTCCTTCCCCCTAAAACTGGCTAGCTAGTTTGTACATTTGAATTCTGACATGACCGATAAATCATCGACAGTTTATTATTTTTTCTTACCGCTGACATGTGCATCAAATTTGAAAAGTGAATGACGATACGGAAATGACGTCAGCTGTCCATCCACTGGTGTCCAGCCACTGGTGTCTAGCAAGAAGTGAGTCTGTGGGGCTGCAGCTGGATGCCTCTCCCCGGATGTGCTGGTAGTTCGTATGTCTTATAGTGAAAGGGCTGGACAATATCAATATATTTTGCTTTATATTTTTTCCAATAACGGTAATATTGTTTCTAAACAAATTTCTGATATTTCGATTTATACGTTACAGTGTTTCGTGGCCGTTCATGTCACTTCTAAAAACGCATGTTAAACGTGGGTCATAAGACGCTTTTTCCTTCTAAAGCGTGCTCCCGTGGCGTCTTTCGTAGCTAAGCAACCATGAGTCGCCCATTCTGGGAATGCCTGATCGGATTTAAATCGCTCATCTGTACCTCGTGTCAAATCATATCATTGTCACCATTTGATCAATCATTTTTATTTTTTTAAATATCGTAGGGGTGGTTTCCCAGACAGGGATTAGCTTAAAATGCCCATATTATGAAAAACTCACTTTTTCTGGGTTTTGGGGTGTTATTTTGTGTCTCTGATGCTCCCACACGCATACAAACTTCATTTATTCAGAAGTTTATAGGTTCAGACATTTGTTGTGGGCATTTTTTGCAGTTTATCCAAAGGCTTTTTTAACATTCATACCACTATCAGATTTATACCCTATAGACCGAAATTTTAAAGTATGTCGTCGATATAAATTTTGGCCATATCGTCCAGCCCTACATCAAATCCATATTCCTGTCACATAATGTCAGTATGCCATTTGTGTTGGTATTTATATCCACCGTTTGATTTGATTTTAAACTTTATTTTCCACATATAATGTTGACTGTAGAAGAGTGTTTAAGATCTTAATGCCAGCTCTCAGTTATCACCATGAAGTCCTGCTGTATTAACGGTAAAGTCTTCGATTGGAACATCATTTCTCGACGGAGCTGCTTTCGGGCTGGTGTTCGCTACTACGTACGAGGTAAAGATTACAAAGCCCTGATTAAATGACGTGTCCTGCATCTGTCCACAGTTATAGTCAGGGGAGTCTTTGATTTAATAGATTCATATTGGCTTTAGTTCATTCCTGTAAATAAATGATTGAATGTAAGCCCAGCTAACACAAATACGTAACTGTTACGTAACGTCGACGTAATATGATTACTAAACTTACGTCGTGGCGACCGGAAAAGTGAAATTCCTGGATTCGTCGCCTCGACGTAACTTTGCAACGTAATCTGCCTGTCGTGGGCACGTCGTGACAACGTAATGGATTAAAAGTTTTGTGTTGGTAAGTTTTGTGTTTGTCTCTCAGTCAGAAAAACGACCGGTCCTGTCAGATGCTGTGCTGTGCATGCGCGGTTACACGCTCTGATTGAGTTCAGCTGAAGGAGGGAGACGCGTGCTGTTTTTTGTTTCCTATGTAAAGAGCAGCTCGTATGGTGGTTAAATATCTATTCTATTTTGACTTATTTAAGGGAAACTTTGAGACTGAAAAGTTTTAACACGCTAACCTAAATAGAAAATAAAATAAATGTTAATATAATTGTAATGGTAATTAAATTACCTCCCTGGGACGTAACAGTTACGTTGCCAGTAAGTTATGAAATTACCAAAATAGTACGAATGTATTACCTAACTGGAACGTACTTGGTTACCTCGCGACGTTAGGAGACCGTACTGGCGACGTAGTGATTTGGTACTGTAATGGTAATGAAATTACCTCCCTAGGACGTAACAGTTACGTTGCCAGCTGGTAAGTCATGAAATTACCAAAAATGACAAATAAATTACGTAACTAGGACGTCGTGTGTTAGCTGGGAGATTTCATATTTAAGCTGAGGGACTATTAGAAACAAAGTTTAATTTGAACATCCTCTCAACCAATGGGATTCATTTGAGGGTGAGACAGTCGGTTTGATGGACCAATAGCAGACAATCATAACTCTGCTTGATATTAGACCAACTGTCCTAAATGATGTATGATCATGAAAGACTCTTTCTTTTATACTAATAAACCCTGTTTGTATCACAGGTATCGATTCAGAGGGCCATGCGGCTAACTTTGTGGAGACCGAACAGATTGTGCAGTTTAATGGATCAAAAGCTTCATTTGTACAGGCGAGTTTATGAGTTTATTTGTCGTTAAAGAGCTTCTTATCTTTGTTGAGAGTGTATTCAGAATGAAAGGTTGATAAACATGTCAGAGCTCCTGTGGGTGTAAAATTAATATATTTATAGATGAAGAGACGGCTGTGTTGGGCTTTGTTTTCAGAGATATAAAGGCAAACAGCTTTCCGTTATTTAACCTCTGTCAGAAATAAAACCACATGAAACACACATACAGAAAAAAGAAGCAAAGCCATAGAGCCTGAAAACAAACACTGGTTCAGACCCTCAGGTTTCTCTTTTCCCTCAGAAATCTGTTTAGACCTGCTGAGAGGACATTAAAGGGCACAAATACCCACTAATGCCCCTCAAACCCCTTAGCCTGTCTGTGTTTTCAGAAATTCAGAAACTGAGTTTGTAGTTTCTCATGCAAAGACATCAAAGAGTAACATAGAGGTCTTCTCGGCTCCAAAGAAAGGTACCCGAAATGGCCCGAATCACTTTATACCCGAACCCGACGTCCATAATCTGTTTTTTTTTTTTAAGAAAGACCCGACCCGAGACAAACCCAAGAAAATTAGACCCAAGTCCGACCCGACCCAATAGCAATTTTTTATACCCGACTGGACCCAAATGTAAACGGCACCACTTGTGTGCAGTCTGCGGCCCTGCATCCACCCGTCAGACAGAAAGAACCCCCAGCAGCCTTGTATCCAATTTGGCTCGCTGCAATATTTAGAAAACACCAAGATGACCACTAAAATGCATATTTAAAATTGATTGACAGCCACATGATGTCGCAAGCGCTCTTGGCAAACAGAGGAGGGGTTGGAAAAGGACTCCATGCACACAGGCAAGATAGTTTGGGTCTTCTTGGGTTCATTCGGCAAAAGCACATTCATTTTAAATTACCAGAGGCTGCTAATATTATACCTGACCCAAGGCAGATGCCCACATTAAATAGGCAAACGTGAAACTATTAGACCCGAACCCGCTCTTGGGTTTTCGGATCAAAGTGGACCTGTGAAGATCTCATAACATACACATGTATGATCTCTGTGAATGATGAATGAATGATCCGGTAACCCCGCTATGATCTTCCACAGACTCGAGGGTCCATCCCGTTCTACTGGTCTCAGAGACCCAACCTCAAATACAAGCCCCGACCACAGATCAGCAAAAGTGTCAATCACGTGAGATTTACATGATTTCTGTTTGGTTTGGTTTTTCTCAAAATGATTACTTTAAAATGATCAAGATTATAATAGTTTGTGATATCTTCTCTTACAGCTGGATGGATTCCAGAGACACTTTGACTCACAGATCATAACATACGGCAAACAAGTCATTCTCAACCTGGTATGTAATAAATAAAGAGTAACAGTAATATTTAGGACCAGAAATAGAAACAAATTAATAATAACTTTGTCTTCTTCATTATATAAATTAAATATAATTAATCTTTTTAAAGCTGCAGAAGTGATTTTTCTTTTGTCTTCTCTTAGGGACTTAGGGATGCATAACGATTAATCGCGATTAATTTATAGCAGAATAAACGTTTTTGTTTACATCATATATGTGTGTATATAGTGTATAATAACTTTGTATTGATAAATGCACACACATGCATGTACTGTATATATTTAAGAAATGTAATACTTATTTTTTCTTAAAATTATACATGCATGTGTGCATATTTATATATACATAATTATTATACAGAGTTCACACAAACATATATGATATATATCTGCTATAGATTAATCGCGATTAATGGTTATGCATCCCTACTTCTGTTGTTTGATAAACATAATGACACAAACATAAGCAGATTTATTGAGGGTACTGCCACTTTAATCCATACACACATCTGATTTCTTAACTGAGTGTTTTTATGAGAATACTTGTCAGGACTGTGGTATTGCGAGATAATTTTGCGTGTATGTGTCTTGTCAAGCGCATAGAGATTCTGTGTTTGCGTGTTTTTGAAACCTGCGTCTCCGTGCGTGCACTTATGAGTGTGCGTCTGTGTGCACAGAAAACGGCTCACTTTAACATCTTGTGCTCAAATTGTTGAAAATGGCTTGAATGTTAACATTTGCAAGGTTTAGAAAACACGTGAAAATGATAAACTTTATATAAAAATAGTTATTTATATGAATTATGAGTAATGCGTATTTGAGCAATTAATATTAAAGAGATGATTATCATTTATATGTGATTTCTTTAACTTTACTGACTGGGTGGGCCAGCGGTCAATCTGAGTAGGGCTGTCACAATGATTAAATAATCGTCTTATCGCGATTGGTTGACCTCATCGCGATGATTTCAGATCACCACAATTATTGCACATCTCTTTAAAAAACACAAGGGGGAGCTGCAGCGATTGTATAAACGAGACCGTATCAGATGGTGCTACTTAACTTAAAAGTGTGACGCAATACATTATTGCAAAGCCATTCAATACAGTTAAAAAAGCATTTAAAGAAATGCTGCAAAATTTTGATAAGCAGTATGAACTGCCAGGTAAATCATACATTTCCAAAACAGCAATTCAGGGAAGTAAAGGATGCTATTCTTAAGGATCTGTAAGGAATTGATTTTTTTGCAACCACTACAGACATGTGGTCCAGTACTAATATGACCTTAGTTCTGGTATAGTCAATTATTTTGATTGCATTTTAGTTTCATTTATTTTTTTAGACACTTTATGTTTATTTCTAGTTTTTAAAAGATATATTTATTAAATAATTACTTTTGAATATGTGTTATGTGTATTAATATTTACTGTCAGGTAAACCTTGCAAAAGATTTAATTTAAATATTCACAACAATGTGTGAGATTTATTTCATGAACAAACAAAAAAATGTATGAGAATTAAATGTCAAAGCAATGAAACAGACAATTAATCGTCATAATCGCCACAATTTATTAGGCAATTAACCGACAGCCAAATTTCATATCCGTGTCTAAATCTGAGTTGGCCAGTGTCACCCTGTGGCCCTTATGTAGCCTCGCCAACACACAGCACATGAATGATGTTTTTCCACTTCCTGGTTTGGTTCGGTATGGCTCATTTTTCATCTGTAGTACTTGGTACTTTCATTAGTACCACATAGGCTGAGGTTCCAAGTTAGCAGTATCAATACTAAAATGTGACCTTGGTCATAGGGGTCAACTTAGCTTTCCATTAATGAATAGGACAATATTTGTTTGAGATACAATGATTTGAAAATCTGAGGGTACAAGTTGAGTCGTAGCATGGTGAGGAAAAGCACTAGAACATCTATTTTGTTCTGATTTTGTGTAAAGATCTTATTGTGGATTTCTCTGTGTTTAATCTTCAGATAAATCAGAAAGGCTCAGAGAAGCCATTAGAGCTGGCCTTCTCAAAGATGGTGAACAGTCTGGGCAATGGGATGATCAGGTGAGATGATGAGAACATCACACAGCATCAGATGTTAACACAAACACACTGTTTACCACATGAACGTCTTCTTCTGCAGGTACATCGCCTTTGACTTTCATAAAGAATGCAGTCATATGAGGTGGCATCGGCTGCAGATCCTGGTGGACATGGTGGCTGAGATGCAGGATGAGTTTGGGTACCAGACTCACTAAACACTGACAGAACTGTTGTTTTTAAAGTAATATTCTGGATCTTTGATGTGGATATTTGTGTATATTTTTGACAGCTACTTCCTGGTGGATTCTGATGCAACAGTTCAGATGCAACAGGACGGGATGTTTAGAAGCAACTGTATGGACTGTCTGGATCGTACCAACGTCATCCAAAGTCTTCTGGCCCGCAGGTCTCTGCAGTCACAGTTGGTGGTGCGTGTGTCATACGTGTCTCAATGTTGTTTTTCCCCCACAATCTGATCAAATGTTGTAAACGGCTTTGTGTATATATGTGCAGTAGTGTATAGATGAGCTGAACGCTGACGTTCTGTGTTGTGTTTCTATAGAGGATGGGCGTTCTCCATGTAGGCCAACAGATTGAAGAGCAGGCAGATTTTGAAAAAATATATAAGAATGGTAAGAGGTGCCAATATTTTTGTCCACCACTGTATAAAACTATTACATTCTTATCTCCTAATCATCTGAATATGCATATTTTTCATCTTTCTTTCATCTCCTTTAGCGTGGGCAGACAACGCTAATGCATGTGCCAAACAGTATGCTGGTACAGGAGCTCTGAAAACAGACTTTACACGGTGAGATTGATGTCTCATCTTTTCTTTACTCGTCTCGTGTCATATGTTGAACATCAATAAGCTCAGACTTTCTCTATTTCTGTATTCAGGACGGGGAAGAGGACCCAGTGGGGTCTGTTAATGGATGGATGGAACTCTATGATCAGATACTACAAGAACAACTTCTCCGATGGATTTAGACAGGTGGGTTGATCTCATTGAGGTACTTGAGATTTCTGTGAGGACGTTTAGCTCATAAATGCAGTGTTTCTCTAGGACTCCATTGATCTGTTCTTGGGGAATTATGCAGTCGAAGAGGCCGATATGAACACTCCTCTAAATGAGCCCAAAGACTGGAAGTTCCTCACGGTAAGAGACACTAAACAGAAAAATAATTCATTTGGTTGTGTCAAAACATTGGTTGTATGATTTTTTTAAAAAAATCGGTTGTTTGATTTTTACCCCCCCCCCCAAAAAAAAAATTTGGTTGTATGATTTTTACAAAAGAAATCGGTTGTATGATTTTTTTTACCAAAATATATGGTTGTATGTTTTTTTCCTAAATAATCGGTTGTATGAATATTAAAAAAATCAATTGTATGATTTATAAAATAAATAAATAATCAGTACCCCCCAAAAATAAAATAAAAATAAATAATTTACCCCCCCCCAAAAAAAAAATTGGTGGTATGATTTTTACCAAAATAATCAGTTGTATGATTTTTACAAAAACTAATTGTTTGTGTGATTTTCAACCCCTCCCAAAAACATTTTTTATAAAAAAGATTTTTACAAAAAAAAAAAGATTTCTACAGATGTTTTTGTCAAAATAATCGGTTGTATGATTTACAAAAAAAAATTGGTTGTATGATTTAAAAAAAAAAAAATCTGTTGTTTGATCCCCTGTCCCAAAAAAAAATTGGTTGTAAGATTTTTACTAAAAAAAAAATCGGTTTTATGATTTAAAAAATAAAAATTGGTTGTATGATTTTAAAAAAAATTGCTTGTATGATTTTTTTTAACCAAACTATACAGTTGTATGTTTTTTCTCAAAATAATCGGCTGTATGAATATTTTTACAAAAAAAAACAATTGTATGATTTAATATGTAATTAAATAATCAGTTGTGTGATTTTTACCAAAATAATCAGTTGTATGATTTTTACAAAAACTAATTGTTTGTGTGATTTTTTACCCCCTACCCAAAAACATTTTTTACAAAAAAGATTTTTACAAAAATAAAGATTTTTACAAATGTTTTTGTCAAAATAATTGGTTGTATGATTTTTTTAAAAAAAACTAATCAGTTGTATGATTTTTACCCCCCCCCCAAAAAAAAAAATGGTTGTATGATTTTTTTAAATCGTTTGTATGCTTTTTTTTAACCAAAATATACGGGTGTATGTTTTTTCCAAAATAATCGGTTGTATGAATATTTAAAAAAATAGATTGTGTTATTTAAAAAATAAATAAATAATCAGTTGTGTGATTTTTGCCTCCCGCCCAAAAAATAAATTGGTGGTATGATTTTTACCAAAATAATCGGTTTTATGATTTTTACAAAAATGGTTCTATTAAAAAAAATCAGTTGTATGATTTTTACCCAAATAATCGGCTGTATGATTAAAAAATGTTTGTATGATAAAAAAAATCGGTTGTATGATAAAAAAATCGGTTGTATGAATTTTACCATAATAATTGGTTGTATGATTAAAAAAATTGGTTGTATGATAAAAAATGGTTGTATGCATAAAAACAGTTTTTTACTAAAATAATCAGTTGTGTGATTTTTACCCCCCAAAATAAAATAAAAATTGGTTGTATGATTTTTACCAAAATAATCGGTTGAGACGTATCATCAGAAGACATCAGCATGTGATTGTTTTATTGCTCATGAATGTTTTCTGTCCCTGCAGCTGCCCATCATCATGGTCGTGGCGTTTTCAATGTGCATCATCTGTTTGCTCATGGCCGGTAAGATACTCGAATAGTTTACTTGGTTTCTTTATGAGCATGAAATTGTTTTGTTGGCATGTCATGGCTGATGATTCCTCTGAAATGTCATCACGCAGGCGACACCTGGACAGAAACATTGGCGTATGTGCTGTTCTGGGGTATGGCGAGTATGGTCACGGGAGGCGTCATCCTTTTCAACGGACGGGACTTTGTTGATGCCCCCAAACTGGTGCAGAAAGAAAAGATGGATTGAATGTGTGTGTGTGGAAAGCAGCTCAGGCCCTCTGAGTCTTCATCATCCTCCTCATCCTCACTGCTGTCTCACTCTCAGTTTCATCAGGCCTGGAGCCTGTACTGACGGTAAAGGAGGAGGATGAATGAAGAATGGGGTCATGCGGGGGCCGAGGCAGGGCGAGACGAGACGAGACTGATGCCTGCCTGCTGCTCTCCACACGGTTGATGTTTTCTGTAGGACCACCAGCTCCTCTCTGCACCACAAAGTCCCACAGCTCCAGCAGCGAATGAGCAGCTTCACCAACACTTTATGACCATTGTGCTTTACATGCATGGACTCAGGACACATCCGAACAGTTATCACAAGGTTTCTGGCCCCAAATCTTGTGCTTGACACGTTCAGATTATTTCATTGACTTGTGTTTCTTTACACAAAGGCCTGCTGATATTCTGTTGCCCATCATCACTGGTTATCTTCAAGAGCACTCTCGCTTTCCTCAGACATCTTTAAAAGCAATTATTTGCAGAATTTTAGGCGATAAGACTTGCTTTCAGTGAATGCCATTTTGTATTTTTTATCCCATTTTGCAAGAGCATACAGAGATAAATTATGATATAACTGTCAATAACAAGCACATTGACTGTCATCGTTCTCTGAAAATAAGTTTATTCAGATTTCTTGTTTGTTGACAATACTGAAAAAGCAAAGCATGTTTTCTAGCTGCACATCATCAGATTTATTATTAAATGAGAGCGTTTGTGAGGATGCCAGAGTCTCGTGTGCAGTCAGATGGACAGATTTTATGATGCCTGTTATGATGATTTTATGGCAGTGATCTGGAAACTTCCAATGAAGTGATTATGGACTCATGCTGAAGTGATTTGCTGTGGATGTTAAACGGATGGAGGAAATGAACTTCTTAACTGTATAATCCAGATTTGATTTATATGAATCTTAACTTCTTATAGGACCAAAGTCTCATCGTCCAAAGGAAGAGGTGTTTGTGTTGTTCCCTGCGTGTCGGCCGGCACTTCTGTTTACTGCATGTAAGGGAATGTGTTCATAATTAAATCATGTGCCATTATTCCTTGTTTGAACTCTCTGTCAGGGTTGGATGTTGCCTTGAGTTTAATCTGAGCTTCATTCTGTGTCCCACTGCAGGACGTCCTCGTGTCCAACACCTGCTTATGTCAGAATGTAAAGATGAAATATGTATTATGGATATTAAACATGTTATCATTGTGCTCTTGTATCAGTTTTATTTTGTTTTAAGTTCAAGCGGTCTTCATGCTTTAGGTTCTGTAATGATGTTGTGTGTGACTGGGATTGTGTTGTGGGTCATTGTGTTAGTTTTAGACAGTTAGTGTCTGTTTCATACTGGTACCTGATGTATGGTGTAAAACTACACAAAATGACAAAAATTAAAGGACATGAAATTGTCATTTACAAAGAACAAACATTTTTTTAGTGGTACCTGATGGGCCAACAATATTTTCTGATGAGGAAACCTTTGAAAGAGAAACATGTATGATCTCAGTCAAACCAAAGATTTTTTCATCAAAATTTTTTTTCTTTCAATTTTTTTCTTGTTCAAATATTTTTTTCTCTTTCAAATTTTTTTCTTTCAATTTTTTTCTCTTTCAATTTTTTCCCTTTCAAATTTCTTTCTCTTTCAAAAAAATTTTTTTTTCACTTTTTTTCTCGTTCAAAGAGTTTTTCTCTTTCAAATTTTTTTTCTCTCAATTTCTTTACTCTTTCAAAAATGTTCTCTTTCATTTTTTTTCTCTTTAAAAGACCACAAAATTTTTTTTAAGTAGTACCTGATGGACCAACAATATTTTCAGATGAGGAAATCTTTGAAAGGGAAACATGTATGATCTCAGTCAAACCAAAGATTTTTTCATTAAAAAAAAAAATTTTCTTTTAATTTTTTTTCTCTTAGATTTAAAATTTTTTTTCTCGTTCAAATATTTTTTTCTCTCTCAAATTTTTTTCTTTCAATTTTTTTCTCTTTCAATTTTTTCCCTTTCAAATTTTTTTCTCTTTCAAAAAAATTTTTTTTTCCACTTTTTTCTCGTTCAAAGAGTTTTTCTCTTTCAAATTTTTTTTCTCTCAATTTCTTTACTCTTTCAAAAATGTTCTCTTTCATTTTTTTTTCTCTTTAAAAGACCACAAAATTTTTTTTAAGTAGTACCTGATGGACCAACAATATTTTCAGATGAGGAAATCTTTGAAAGGGAAACATGTATGATCTCAGTCAAACCAAAGATTTTTTCATTTAAAAAAAAAAATTTTCTTATAATTTTTTTTCTCTTAGATTTTAAAATTTTTTTTCTCGTTCAAATATTTTTTTCTCTCTCAAATTTTTTTCTTTCAATTTTTTTCTCTTTCAATTTTTTCCCTTTCAAATTTTTTTCTCTTTCAAAAAATTTTTTTTTTCACTTTTTTCTCGTTCAAAGAGTTTTTCTCTTTCAAATTTTTTTTCTCTCAATTTCTTTACTCTTTCAAAAATGTTCTCTTTCAATTTTTTTCTCTTTAAAAGACCACAAAAGGAAAAATGCGAGCTAGCTAACAGTTTGCATGCATTACCAACTTTGGCTCCAGGTGTCACCACAAAAATGAAATCTTGTGAGCATTGGATTCAGGTCCGTAGCCAGCCTATTGAAAGGGGGGGTTCTTTTTTTCAAAAAGTGGACCTTTTTTGCAGTTTTTCTCCTCCTTTTGTATTTAATTATGAGCAGGGCCATACGCAGGATTTTATAAATACCGAGGTCCATATATGTATTTTTCTAGGGCATGCACCCCAGGAAAAAAAAATTTTCTCTGCTCTACATATATGAATTTCAAAAAACATCAGAAAACCAAAGAATCAAATAACTAGATTTCAAACCAAGTCAGTATGCAGAAGATTTGTGTTGGTCATTATAGGAATGCATTGTAATAATTATTTTACCATCCTGGGCACAATGGGCTGTCAGTAAAGTAAACATAGGCTTACTGAATATAGGATCATTTTAGTGAATTAACTAAAGCCATCAGTTTATTAAATTAATTCAAAATATGCACACACTTATTATACACTTAATATGCTTAAATACAACATCAGTAATGCAGGAAACTAGAATTGTATAAATGGGTTGGCAGAGACTACTTTAGGGGGTCCTTATCCCATGAAAGAAAACTGTAATTATAAAAAAAAGCATAAATGAATTATTTCACATTACCCCACATTAGATAAATATTCTTCTTGCCCTGCATGCATTATACTAACTGTGTAAGATATAAACATAATGCAAGCCTTAATTTTAAACTTCTCACATCTGATTTAATGTCTGTTAATGAAGCAAAAGGCTTCTTGTTAACTGCAGTAACTTTAGTAAAAATTCCACGATAAACCTTAAACTTACTTTTAATAGCAGAGCTCAACATTATAGGTTACAGTCAGGACCAGTGAGTGACTTTCTCTTCTTTTGTTGTTTAATTATCTTTATTACACGGCTCTCTGGAATGCTTGATTCTGATTGGTCAGTTGAGACATTTGCAGGTTCGTTCTTTTCGAATAATAACCGCTCCAAAATAATAACGCATAGCCGGCACTACTTGCACGAGTAATATCGCTCCGCGCCAATAAAGATCAATAAAGATTACTGTCTGTGTGGCGCCATCTTGTGACAAACACTCGACAACCACGACAAGAGACAGACAGCTTACTGAGACTGAACTTGACAAAATAGAGCATGACAGCTACGAAGCCAACACACAAAAAAAATACAGAATGGGGATTAAAACTTCTCAAAGAGAAAAAATGGAGACAAGTATGAAGCAGAGGATCTTTATAAGGTATTACGATCATTTTATGCATCTGTGCAAAGTTTCGCGGAAGGATAAAAATGTTAATTTAAAACAAATATGCCAATAAAATGTTTCAAATTCATGTCCAGTTTTTTTTCTTATGTGGCAAGTAGCCGTGTAATAAGCGGGATAATGTAGAGGCAGCCGGTAGTTATTGGGAAATAAGCCCCCCCAGTGCGACACAAGACCCTCCGCTTCGCGTCGGGTCCTGATCACACTGTCGGGGCCCACCTCCCAACAACTACCGGCTGCCTCTACACCATCCCTTACTTAATGACTTCAAGAGGTACTGTTTAGTGGGCTTTAAGACCGAATGCAATAAAATGTTTAAGCCAAAAGATGAATATGGGCTCATTTAAACTCCGTGCACGCGCATTACCGGTGGATGAAGCGTTGTACCGCGCACGTGATGCGTCGCGTTTTCAAGTTCAAGCTTCGCAGCAGTTCAGTACAACACAGTGAATCTAATCATACAGTAAAAAAGATATCTTAAAGAATTAAAGAGTGGCGTTGAATTTTGTTAATAAACACGCTGAATAATGGGAAGTGAATTACTGGAGGGAGTTAAAGCAGCGTATTATATTTGGACACCCATATGTGCTTAGCTGCAGTAATGTTTCTTGTCTTGTCACCTTGACAATCACTGCGTTTCATGTTTCACATCATTAAACTGCTGTATAATAGTCAGCGTTTGATTACTTACATCTTTCTTGCACTTCTACTAACTGCGCATCTGACCCCTGTGTTGCACCTCTGTCTGCCTGGTCTGATTTTATTGGTCATCTTGGAATAATTTTGACTTTATCTTACTTAATGCCTGTTCGCTTGTGACACCACACTACCGCGAGATCTATTTAAAAGCACACTGTGTCATTTACTATTGAATCGGTCTCGCGGTGCTAAGACGTCACATGCCGATCGGTCTGCGCAGCGCAGCCAGAAGTCAAACGAGCGCTGAGCGTTGAGTCAAATAAAACGAGCATCAGAAAATGTCAGAAATCATGCGTCCAGCTTCAATAATGTATCATATTAATTTGAAACAGGAACCCTGAATATTTGTCACAAGCATTGATTAAAACAATGACAATAATCAAGCAAAAAAAAAAAAAAAAACTACTTAAATTCTGGACCTTTTGGCAGTGAGGGGGGGTTCGTTCGAACCACCCGAACCCCCCTGCCTACGGGCTTGGGATTGAAATCACATATCCACAGTGAGCATTTAAAGCACAAGATTTCATTTTTGTGGTGACACCTGGGGCCAAAGTTGGTATTGCATGCTAATTGTTAGCTAGCAATCCGTTTTTTCTTGTGTGTTTTGAAATTGAAAGAGAAAAAAAAAGTTAAGCAAGAGCAAAAAAACATTTTGAAAGAGGAAAAAAATTTAAGCAAGAGGAAAAAACATATTTTGAAAGATGAAAAAAAAAACATTTTGAAAAAGAGAAAAAAATCTTAGGATTTTCTTAGGATTTTTTTGTAATGTTTGTTGTTTTTATTTGAAATTCTCAAACTAGCTATATTTCCAAATGTTAATGATATTGAATGTCAAAGTTTCAGTGTTGTTCAGAGTTTCAGACAGTAAATCAGTTTCTCTCGGTTTGGTTTAGATTGACAGAAACATGTTTGCTGTAAAACGTGCTTGAACCTCATTTTATTACACACTTGTTTTTGTGCCATAGAGCTCAGATTATATTGAACAAACAGGGATTAAAATGTCACATCAGATTAGCCGAAGCTAATGAAGAAACAAGCTGTAATGAAGCATGAGATGAACACATTACGGTTCAATTAAAACATTTTCTTTGTGTGGACTTGATGACCAGACAATACACTGCAGCATGAAGTTAAAACAACTTGTCAATTCAAGATACTATTTTAAGTTTTGTCTTAAAAAAAGTTCATTGGTAACTTATCAATTAAAATAATTGTACATTTAGTAGAAAGTAAAGCTTAATTTATTATGTTTTTGAAAGTTAGTTTTAACCTTCATATATTACATATTCAAAATGTATTTCAGGGGCAACAAATACATTTCTAATTTTACAACCCATATGACAAAAAATATATATTTTTCCTTGCCAAAATATAAAGGTTTTTATACAATGTATAAGTATGTATAAAATATAATGGTATAAATATATTTTTGCACTTGAATATATATATTTAATTTAGATTTTTTTTCTTTAAATGCAACATGAATATAAATGTTTTAAAATATATTTAATTTTAAAACCTATTTAGAAATATATTTTAGCACACATATTTTTGGGCAATTTTTGTATATTTTAAAATATTTTTTAAAAAAAATTATATTTTGAAACATTTATATTTACGTTGCATTGGGAGAAAAACTTTGTATGTTACAAACCTGTAAACATAACATGTTTGAAAAGATAAAAATGTAATATATGTTCAACTGCAAAAAATATTCTTATAATTTTATATTTTATACATTTTATACAAACTTTTATTTTTTTGAAAATATATTTTTTAACATATGAAGGTTCAATAAAAATCAGACATCCGATATTCCAAACCCATCTGATTTCTGTTTCTCCAGTCTTATTTTTCCAACCTTTCCTTTGAATTTTTGGCTGCTTGAAATTACCATGAAATTTAGATTAGACAAGCAGATTTTATTTACAACACGGTAAGTTTAACAGTGATGCATCTGTGTTTACATTTATTCATCTAGCAAACACTTTTATCTAATGTGATGGGAGTGCTCAATGTTTTATCTTAGTACACAAAGTTTACAAGCAGTAAAGCATTTTTATTGATCCTGAATTTACATCAATTTTTCAGACTGTTGTTACCCAGAATGTTTCACAGTAACATTTAATATTAAAAAAGTAAGAAAAAAGTACATAAAATGACAACAAAACTGATCTCACGGTTCAATGACAAATCATAAAAGTTCAGGGGTCTCATTTATAAAGCATGCATACGCACAGATTTGATCGTAAAGTGTGCGTACGCAAAAACCCACGGCAAAGTCCATATTTATAAAAACTGACTTTGACGTGGAAAAGTGCATAGCGCGTCAGGGTCTGAGCAGACATACGCACTTTTGCTTGTCTGATTGCTGCGTGTTTTTGGAAATATAAGCCATGCTCGAAAAAGGATTTGATCATTGACAGGCGCTCTTTTATATGTCAATGACATTAATTGGACATCGTTTAAAGACGAAGATCTGAAACTGCGCACAGGTTCAAGATCATTTGCCATTTATAGATTTCACATCTGCAAGAAAAGGGTACGCGCGTTTTCTGTGTGTATGTTCAGTTTATAAATCACACGTACGCATTTTTGATAAATGATCATAAGATCAAATGTAGGATGATTTCTACGCAGCATTTTATAAATAAGGCCCCAGTTCTTAATCCAGTGGTTTGTATGGTATATGATATGAAGATAAAATTTTGTGATTAAAGCTACAAACAAGACTTACATTACTACTACAACAATAAATGAACCTCAGTATAAAGTTATTTACACATAGTTTACATCAATGCTTGTGCATGTTCACGTATACCTCATATATTCTTGGATATTCTTTTACTATTTCTGTTTTTTGGCCACAGTAAGTTATCATCACTTACAGTAAATAGCTTTAGTTGCTTTTAACTCTTTCCCCGCTATTGATGACTTAATGAGTTCATTGTCAAGAGAAAACACTTCCCTGCCAATGACGAGTTTTTACGGCAATCTTTGTTTCCTCGATTATCCACTAAGTGGCGCTGTTACTCAACTTTTAAACACTGAAGCATCCACTGATCCAAAAACAGTAAAAACTCTGTGTATGTTTTGATCATTGCTCTGAATCTGATCTCTAACAAAAGTCCTTTACAAAAATACAATTATCTCAGCTTTTTGCTCAAAATTTATTATTTTTGAAGAAACCTACCCATATTTGCCCCTACCCTTGGTCTAGCCCATAGTTAATTGAATTGAGACGCAGCTGTAAACTGCATTCAGACTAGCAATACCAGAGCGATGCAATCTCTTCGATTTCAATGGAAGTTTGGTGACTTCCAGCGACACATGCGGCAATGACCGTTGGCCAATGAATGGGCCAATTTGTCCAGTCGCGCAACAAAGTTGAGAAAAATTGAACTTTATGCAAATAATGAGCAACTTTCAGGAGCGACTACCAATGAAAACAAAGCAATGAAGTTCACATCATCTGCCTCTCGTCAGTTACTGGTACTCATTGTTTTTGACAACCAGATTTAGAAATGCCTCCTAATGACCTCATTGAAAAAGTCGCTGCTCGTCTGAATGCAGCAGAGTAAATATGACCCGTGCTGTCTAAATGAGGCTTTTATTAAAAAAAGTACATTAAGCTCTTGTCTAGTGAATCCAATGCTCTAAATAGTTATTAAACATCTAAAATGATCTTTATTTGTAGGTTTTCTGTGAGGAGTACCGTCCTAAATGCTTAACTAATACACAAAGGATGGTTGTCCACTTGCACGTCTGACATTTTGGTTTCGGTTTTAAAACATGCAGAAATTAGAAAATAAAGTTTGGGACTTGTTTGATGTTAAAATAGTTATAAAGTGAGATAATGTTTAGGACCTGATTGATGTTTATTAAGAGTGATAAGTGTTAAGTTAGTGTTTTGTGAGTATTTTGTGAATGTGAGTGTATCTTTTATCATAAATCCTTTCGACACTTTTGCAGCAGGCATGTATTTTGACAAGAGGCATGAGATACATGGTACAAAAAAAAAGATTTTGAATTTGCGCCCCTCAGAAGAGAAGTCACCGGCCGCCACTGAGGGAATGTTTGGTTAACGCTTGAGGAAAAATATCTGATTATATTAGATCCTTGCGCAATAGTAGGTCTTAAAGCTGTCAGTCTCAATGTCAACAAAACAATAAAAGAAAGAAAAAACATATATAGATATTGTTTTTAACTTTGTGTGCTAAATCGATTAGTTTTACAGTGATTTTATGGTATGGATGTGGTCATTTTTGTGGTAATTTTGGATTTTGTTGACTCACCTTCAAACAGGTGTAGCTCGACATTGTTTTTCAATAAAGAATGTCAAAATATAAATAACTTATTTGTGAAAATTTACTCATTTTGACTCAATTTGCCAGCATGAGTCACAAATGATGCAGCAGCAAACAAAAATTGAGAAAGAAACGGGCCTTTTGAAAGAAAAGTTAATAAAGAAAACAATGTCTGATGGTTCTGTCAAAAATGTAAACAGGTTGGTGTAAACATACATTTGCATGAAGCATCTATATTTGTCCATGCCCATGTTGATTTCAGGATTAAAAACTTGAAAAGCCTTAAATTATGGTACATTTAGAACAGATAAAATGTGAGATTCATTTGCGATTATTCGCGAGTTAACTCATGAAAATCATGCGATTAATCTAGATTCAATATTTGAATCGATTGACATATGTTTATATATATATTTAAAGTAGTAAATATTCTGTAAGACATAAAAAAATCATAAAAAATGCTAGCATTGGCTGGCAACTTTGTTTTTAAACGCTGGCGGGGAAAGAGTTGCATCAAGAAAAAACTTTCATAACTCCGTAAATGTTACTGGATGTAAGTTAGTTTTCTACACTATACAAGTTGTTAAGTTGTTCTTCAAACATTTACATTTATAGAAACACATATAGTACTCAAGGTCTATGTTTCTAGATGTACACAGCACTTACTGTATGATAAACAGAAATATATTTTGTGATTAGTGTTAGACAAGCAGTTGATTTGAATCAGGTTAAAGTCCAGATGAGACTGTAGTGATGATCTGACGCTCACGGATGGGTTGTCCTCGCCGTTTTCTCTTACAAAGTTCATAAAGAGCCACCAGAGGAACGCAGCTTACAGCAGACAACAGAAGCAGAGCTATGAACGCCTGACCATACGGAGGATATTCCTTCATCACTGATTTACCCTACAGAAGATACAACACATACATGCCATTATTTCTCTTTTAGATGATGCTTGTGTCCACTGTGAAGACTCAGACCTCAAAAAATTCACAACATGAAAGACTAAATAATCACCAACTATACAAACTAGAGCAACTCAATAATCCTGATCCAGTTAAGAGTACACCTAAAAAAAACCTTGTTTGAAGGATTGAAATGAAATCACTTTTTAATTCAAGTTGTTTAAATAAACATTTAAGTGCAACAAAGATTTTTTTACAGTGCACAACATGACATTTCAAACCCAACAGGACTCACTAGATCTTTGTCCCAGGCCTGATAGGTTGGTGTCCCGCCCTGGATGTAGTTGATGATGTAAAAGATGAAGAGACCGATGAGGAGAACCGGACTCACGACAGCCCACATCACTCTCCAGTACCAGTTCGGCCGATGACCCAACATATCCTCAAAGTCTTTTTCAAACCTGTGAAGAACAACAAGATGAACATGGATCATTCATCAGGACTGTAAAATATTAAACATGACTAATAAACTCAACTAAATGAATCATGATTTAACAAATGTCAAGATTAATGACATAAAAATATTCATCGAAACAATCTACATAATAAAAGTATAATGTCTGTGTGTTATATAAGAGTAAGAGTGAAAGGTATTAGACACACATTTATAAGAGATTATACAAGAAACACTGAAACTCTGTTATGAGGATTTAAAGTCCAGAAGATTATCAATGCTAGCACACAATTTACAATAAATAATTACAAAAGTACAATTTTGCTTTGGAAGATTTACAAACTTCTACAAAATAATAGATTATAACTTGTTGATGATTTATGTTAAAAATGTATTGAGAGGAACATGTTAGACTGGAGTCAATTGTAATATTTATGTAGTGTATTTGTGTATATTTAATTAGGTTTTGTTGATTTGTTCTGTTCTCTCTATATGGAAATGTGCTGGAGTTATTCCATGAATCGTCTGATATGAACAATTATCATCTGATTTCCATTATTTGTTCTGTTATAAAAATTTTGTAGAAACTTATATTGAATCAATTATCTTTCTATATGAGTTTACTGAATATTTTATCACCATTTTAGTCTGATTTTTTCTTCTACCACTGCTCTTTTAAAATGAACAAATGAAGTTTTCTCATCCTTTGACAAAGGTCAAGCTACTGGTGATAATTGTATTGATCTTTCAAAGGCTTTTGATCTGGTTAATCATGATCTTCTTCTTGATAAATGGTCTTTTATTGGTTTATCTAGAAATGCCCTTCTTTGTTTTAATGTTTATTTGTGATTATTTGATTGTTGATGAAGGTGTTTCTTATTGATTTATTTACTTTAAGAAAAGAAAAATGTCTCATATCTGTTGCTATCATATCTGCAGTGTTGGGCAGTAACTTTCTGTAATAATATTACTTTCCCTGCCAACTAGTAAGTAATACAAAAACATTTCCGGTTGTTTAGTTGGTTCCACCTGCATGAGTCCTAGCTGGTACAGATTTTAGTTACTGCTTTATTAAATTACACAAGTTGTTTAAAAAATAGTTTGAGCCAGTTGTACTCTTTATTTATTTGTAACTTTCATGGATTCACAGACTGCAAAAATGATGCAATTACCAATATTTTTGTGGGTGTAAAAGTAACTAATAGTGTAACTAATTACTGAGTAACTAGCTCAACACTGCTGGTTAGTAATTGTTGTGTGGATGTCTGATACAAGATCTGATTTCTTACTGTAAACTGTAAATGCAGCATTTTATGTCAAAACAACATATACTTTTGTTACTTTTAAAATTACATTTTATAAGTTATGTCAACTTTTCACAAGCCCACACTTAAAATAGTAGGTTGAATTGACTTGCAAAACCAAGTTGTTTTAACTTAAAGTGTAGTTATCATCATGTCTTCACTTTTTCACCTTTTAATTCCGTAGACGTAGCAAACGCTGATGACTTCAAAGAAGACGATGAAGAGCAGAGACAGCGTCGCTCCGTAATCATTAAATATAGTGAACCAGTAACTGCCTGAGCGCGTGGTGAAGCCAAAACCCAGAAGAAGACAGACAAGACACACCACACCTGTCAAACAAACCAATATGCATTATGAATCAAACTTCACTTGTTATTTAGTTGAAATGACATTGATTTCTTTGATTAAATAGTAAATAAATCACCTTTATAATCATGTCAGAGCAAATAAATCAACATTGCTTTAAAAGTTTTGAGATCAGTTATGAAAAGGCCTAAATGTGAGAGCAGATATTTTGGTTGTCTTCTGACCGTTGATGGTCTCATTGCTGAATCTCTTTGACAGGAACTTAAGGTCACCCAGCGGGGTGATGATGGCCGTGACGTTACCCAGCATGCTTCCCATTCCTAACAACAGTAACATGATGAAGTAGAGGACAGACCAGATCTGAGACACGGGCATGTTCTTAATGGCCTCACTGTACACAATAAAGGCCAAACCCGTGCCCTCGACCGCCTACAGAGAGAGAGAGAGAGAGAGAGAGAGAGAGAGAGAGAGAGAGAGAGAGAGAGAGAGAGAGAGAGAGAGAGAGAGAGAGAGAGAGAGAGAGAGACATTCATGCATTTTATTCAATTTTTTCCAAAGAGACTTATAGACGGTTTCTAGGGTGGCCATACGTGCCATTTTCACCTGACACATCCTGGCCAGGATTTTTGGTGTATTCTCCGGAAGTCACATTGCTCGACCGCATACGTCATCGAGTTTTAATATTTCAGGTTCTATTTCAGAAAAGCAACCGTTACATTTCAAGGTAAGAATGAAACAATACAATGATTGTATGTCTTAAGAGAAATATATCTTTATTTTATATTGTATTTAACTGAAATGTAAGAACCTTGATGATGTATGCGACTTCCAGAGTATGCACCCGAAATCGTGGCCAGGACGTGTCTGGTGAAAATGGCACGTATGTCCACCCTTAATGGTTTCAGCAGTAAAAACATAAACAAATGGCTTTCATGGAACAAACTTAACTATTGGTAAACTCGGCAAAGTATCAATAACATCAGAGTCCAATCCATGACTGCCGTCTCCACTTGTCTTTAGGAAACCAAAACATTTGTTACTAGGTCTTTGTTCCAGAGTTTAGTTTAGCCACTAGACAGAGCATTAAACAAACAGAGACCAGAAGTTAAGTTCAGTCCAGATGGGTGACTGCGACATGTGTCTGAGTTCAAACTACAGATTACTATTGCTATGTTACTTACAGTAAATAGCTTTAGTTGCTTTTAAAAACAAAAATGACAGAGACTTAGGGTAAAATGCAAGCCTACAAAGAGTTCAAACCAGAGGTGGACGCTACTTAAGTATTTTAGTTGCATTTTTTAAGTGTCAGAGTGTTTGTCTTGGGAAAAAATGTACTTTACTAAAAAATGTTCACTACATTCTAAAGCATAGAATCATACTATGTATTCTTTTTATATTGCATATTAAAATTGATTTAATACCTAATTACATAAAAATTGTGTACTTTTACTTTCTTGAGTAAAAGCACAAAAGTACTTTTTACTAAAGTAAAAGTAAAAAAATACTAATTAATATGTAATGTACTAAAATATGAAAGGGGCCATGGCACAAGACTTTTTTAAGATGTCAAATAAATCTTTGGTGTTCCCAGAGTACATATGTAAAGTTTTAGCTCAGAATACCATATAAATAATTTATTATAGCATGTTAAAATTGCCACTTTGTATGTGTGTGCAAAAATTTGCCTTTTTGGGTGTGTTCTTTAAAATGCAAATGAGCTGATGAAATTCAAACACTGATCACAATGATGGTGGTTTGTTGCAATTAAAACTCATTTGTGCTGCTGGGTTGATCTTTTTCACATTTTCTAGGTTGATAGAAGCACTATGGACCCAATCATAGCACCTAAACATGGAAAAAGTTAGATTTTCATGCCATGGCCCCTTTAAATATAAACCAAAAACTTGAAATTATGAAATGTAGTGAAGTAAAAATCATGATGATATGCTTTGGAATGTATGTTTTCCAAAGAAAAACACTGATAAAATATGAATACTTGAAAATGTACTTTTATGTAAACCTCTGGTTCATGCATTGCTGCAGTTATGTGTGTGGTTCATCATTTCAAAATATGTGCCATGTGATGTAAACTTTTGTGCATCATGCGTCATGTCAAAATAAGTGCCTGCTGCAGACGCTTTAAAGGGGTTTATGATAAAAGAGACGCTTGTGTTTGCTAGATACTCTCATCAGAGTTTAGTGTTAAGTGAGTGTTTTGTGAACGTGAGCGTCTCTTTTATCATAAACCATTTTGATGCGTCTGCTGCATGCCGAATAGTTTGAGAATTACTGATCTAGATTCATACTTTGAGTCAGACTTTATCACATGATCTTTAATGATTAAAGTTTATGATTATAGTTTTATTATGTTGATTGTTTTGATGTTTCTGTGAGACTAACAGTGATGTGGATTAAAGCGAGACTTTACCGTGTCCAGTTCAGACTCCAGATTACAGTTCTCTATTTTTGAAGCGATAGCTGCAAACTCTTCAGGTCTGGTGTGATTCAGTAAAGAGATCCAGACGGTCACATTATCAGCGGTGATCTCACTCTCAGACAGATCAAATGTGTTCAGCAGTAACAATCTCGTCCTGAACAAACACCAAAAGAGTTCAGTCTGTAAAGCTGACAATCTGCTTTCTCACATTTTCATTCATTTGCATTCACTACAAATCTTTCATATGACAGATTATAGTTATTCAAATCACACACAGTACATATACGTATATTCATATGAGAGCGTCTCACCTTTCCAAACAGCTTTCATAGTTAAACGTGGCTTTAAATCCGTAGATGGCAAACGTGACAACACTGGCAAACACTGAAGTGCCGCTGTTGATCAGAGACACGACCACCGCCTGCCTCTCAAAGTTATTATTCTGATGATTATAGCTGGCAAACGCGATCAGAGAACCAAAACCCAAACCCAGAGAGAAGAAGATCTGTGTGGCCGCATTGATCCACGCCTGAGGATTGGCTAACTGCTCCAACTGAACACACACACACAAACATACACAAACATTTAATAATATAGACAAAGGTAATGGGAATGAAGGAAATCTTTGTTCTTTAAACACAAACATACTTTAGGTGTAAACATGTATTTTACTCCGTTCCAGGCCCCGTGAAGAGTGATCCCACGAATCAGATAAATGATGAGAACTACATACGGAAATGTAGCTGTAAAATACACAACCTAAAAAAAATCATATTTAAATATACAAAGAAGATAATACAACACTGATTTATAATCAGGTTATACGTTTATAAGTTGACTGTCAAAGTTCCAGAGTGTTGATAAAAACTTGCTTTCTTCATTTCAAGAACTGATGTAATTTGACACTGCGTATGTAACTGTGAATTATTATTTGGGCCATTCCACCGAATCTGTGTATGTATAAAAATGCAAGAAAACTAACTCTAGAATACATTTTATTATTAAGCAAAGTCTCCTGCGTGTTAATCTAACAACAATGTAAACAATATAATTTAAAACATTAATAAAAACTACATAGAACACTGAAAAACAGTATTTTTTCCGTCCCTGCTCTCTCTCTCTATACTTTACATTTAAACGTGCCAAAGAATGCATTGAAATAATCTGTTAAATTCTTCTTTAAAATCTACATTATTAACTCTTTTCCCGTCATTGATGAGTTATCTCCTCAATTAAGAGAAAACATTTCCCTGCTAATGACACTTCACTGATGAGTTTTTATGGTAATCTGTATTTCCGCTATTATCCACTAGGTGGCTCTTACCCAATTTATAAAAAACTGAAGCAAAAACAAATTCAACAACATAAACTCTGTGAATGTTTTGATCTTCATTCTGAATCTGATCTCTTACAAAAGTCTTACACAAAAACTCAATTAACTCAGCTTTTTGCTCAAAATTTGGTATTTTTTAAGAAACGTACCCATATTTAAGAGGTGTTAAAAATACAATAAATGAAAATAGGTGGAAACTTTTTTCCTGTTCTGTTTGTTTGTTTTAAAGCAGATGATCTGTTCTTTCATTTTAACTTTAACTTTCATTGTAATTTTACAGAAGAACATTTTCCTCGAAGGTATTTTGTGAAACTTATTTTGTGAAGCCTGTTGAGGAATGACTTAAGTGCAAAAATGATCCAGAGTCAGTTTTTCATGTCCATTTACAACCCTAGTATTTGCCTTTAGAATTAAATGGTCTATTATTACCTTATTTGAAAGGGTCATATATAATAATGTTAAGCTTTGCTCTGATTGGCTGTTTCTCCTTCAGTAGCTCTGTGTGTGTGTAAACAGATCTTATGTTTGAGTCGCTATCAGATTTTGAGGAATAATCAATTGTTTGGAGATTGTTAATGGACGTTTCTGAGTAATAAGTTTGTGCTTTTTTCAGTATGGACCTGCAAAATGTAACTGTAACATCAATAGTAGAACTTCAGCCTAAACGATAGCATTAACTAGCATATAGCGCTAACTCAGCAGTCACAACTTTGTTTTAGCATTGTAACAACACTGAATGTGTTAATTGAATGTGTAATTTAATGTATTAATGTTGGGGTGTACATCTTGACTGTAACGTCACAGTTGGTGTTATGTTGAGATTGGTCTGTTTTCCAGCAGTCGCTCTTTTGCATGCACGAGGTTTACATAAGAAGGAGAAAACAATCGTGTTTGATGTTTATGATATGTCATTACCATCTACACAACTCTTATTATTCATCTATTCCTACATAAATACAGTTTAACATTATACAGCACATTTAAATATAAAGCATAAAATTCTGTAGATATGTTTATTTTTTGCATTTTTGTGGGTCCACACATCAAATGCTTTTTACCATTGAAAAAGTCATAATATCTTAGATAAAATGCATGTTTTAGTCATATCCCAGGATTTTACTCAGCCCTGTTACCCTTCACATTCCTTTTTGTGATAGAAATATCACAAAAAAAGTCAAATTTTTAAGAGGAAGTGACATCATCTGGATCTTCTGAAGGCCGTGGGAAGATTAAAAGTTACTTTTCTCATTTTCTTTTCTGTATATTTTTTTATGACATTGATGCTATGACTGAAAATGTCAAACTTAATGATCACTCCTGTTAGCTGTATTATCTATATTAGGTAAATCACTATAGAATTTGATCAGTGTCTTTAATAATATTAATTAGCCCAGATTTAATGCAGCTATATTTCTTGTTATTGCTAAAAACTCAGTCCTGTTACCAAAATGCCTACATCCTCCATTAACAAACCATGTTAGAAAATATCTGAGACTGACCAATACTCATTTTTGAAAAGCACAATATGTGTGTTATTAGATTTAGTAATAAAAAATACACTTTAATTTTGATGAGTTAAAACATGCAAATGGCACCGATTCGGTGGAATGGCCCATTTGTTTATCAACTTTTGGTCATATTTCTTTTGGTGTATCCACTGAAATCATAGATATTATTAATAATTGCATATATGTGTAGATTTGATGAATTACTGTGGCATTAATTTTAACTACACTGTCAAAGCACAGATGTGATTTCTGATCACAGTGATTCGGGTGCTGATCTTACCATTCCTGTGGACTTGACCCCACGGACGATGAAGAGAAAAACTATGACCCACGCCAGCAGGAGACAGAGCGCCAGTCCCATATGAATCCCACCGTTCTCATCTATAGAGGAGGAGATGTTCAAAGTCTCGCGGTAAAAGAAATACTCTGTGGATGAAGACACTTCACATTCCTCCAGATATCCGGTCTGGTTAATGTTGATGGGACACTGGGACCAGGGCAACACTGACTACACAAACACAACACATACACAATGAATATTAACATCCACAAAGTTTAATCCAGTGCCAGTTTATTATGCATCTGTAAGTCCGTTCACATCACAACAACATCAGCTAGACTATTGATGTACATTAACTCTAACCTGAAATGAATGAAAGAGATACCAGAAGCTCCAGGCATTGATGATGTTGTAGTACAGACATAAGTAAAGTGAGGCCACAACGCTGGCAAAGCCTGTAATGGGCAGATAACAACTTTATTACCTTCCATTAACTATCTAGTAGCGAGTGTAAGGTGGTAAAGAAGACCCTCAGGACGCTCACCCAGTCCACCCAGATACGGGCTGATGGCCGTCCACGCCCCAATGCTGCCCTGACGCATCCTCTGACCGATCGCCAACTCCATACAGAAGAGAGGAATTCCCTCCAAAACCAACATCAACAGATAAGGAATCAGAAATCCACCTGGAATCACATTTAGATAAATAAATCAAACAATAAATGACATTTTAAACAGATGTAAATTCCAACTTGCACCTTTGAACAAATCTCACAAGATCATCTTTATAATGCAGAAATGTTAGATCAGGGTTCCAACTCTATTCCCTGACTAAAAAGCCGAATTTCCATGATTTATGTCCGGGATGCCGTGAGCCTGAATAATGTAGTGTACACTGTGAGTTCATAAAAATGTAGCTTAACCCTCAAACGCTCCTCGTTTTCTGTTTACACTTCTGGCCCTTGGGGTCTATATGACCCCAAAATTGAAAGCATAATTGTAAGAAAAATATACATTTTCAATAATACAAATAATATATCATTTTTTTTTGTTTACTTCTCATCTACACATGGAACTGTGTTTTAAGAGATTTGAAGTATTTTTGTATCTGTTTACCACTAAAATCCTCAACTACACCATTAGCTTGCCTGAAAAATATCAATTTATTTTATGAAAATTTACATAAATTATGATGTAAATTGTTTTTAGATATTGATATAAATAATTACTGTTTAGGAATGAAATCATTTCGACCAGCAGATGCCCATAGAGACTCATTCATTTTACTGGATATGGACAACTGCTCAACATCACTGCTTTAGTGAAACATTTTGTGAATTTTTGTTTATATAAACATAAATTTATATAAAGAAAGTGCATTAAAAATAAATATTATTTCAAATAGTATTTTTTTAATAGTTTTTGATGCATTTGAAATGTCTGTATTAACAAAATGCAACAGAAATTTGAACGAATGTAAATGTGTGTGTGCCCATATGCGTGCGCATGTGCATGTGTCTGTGTGTGCGCATGTGTGTGTGTGTTTGTGAGTGTACATGTGTGTGCATTAGGTCACACCCCTTTATATCTTATTTTTTGCATTTGTGACATACAAATGCTCTCTGTGGCAATCATTCCTGTGTGTGTGTTTGTGTGAGCATGTGTTTTTTGCATTGCGTTTGTGCACAAGTAAGAGGCCTTTATTTCTGTGTCAACATTTTTAGATTTTTGCTGGATTTATTGATATTTATTTTTTGACAAATGGAATAAAGTAAATGTTTTGCATTTCCCATTCACTTTCAATTGGGATCATATTGACCCCAAGAGACAGATTAATACATTTTTTACATACCTTTAGAACAACTGAATCAAGCCCAGTTTTTTTGTGTATGTAAATATAGATTAGGAAAAGTCAAAAAGTTTTATATCTCTGAGATGAAGGGAACCTTTTTTAACTAATGAAATGTCATTTGGGGTCATATAGACCCCTAGGACCATTTGAGGGTTAAATGTGTGAAATGAATAAACAGTGCCAGTAAACAGCAGTTTAAATTGGAGGCAGTGAAGGCTTGGACCCGGAAATGGTATTCCTTATGTCAGAAGTTAACAAGCGGATTTATTTTGATAAATAATTTAAAGCAACAAACAAAAATCACTGATATTCCACAAAAAATAAATATTTGGACTGATATTTGCACAAAAAATAAAATTCCCTGACTTTGCAAAAGACTTTTTAAAATTCCATGATATTCCAGAAATTCCATGACTTCTTGGCCACAGTGGAATCCTGTCTCGATCAACAGTCTCTGACTCGGCATACATTCCTTCATTTACATCTGCACTTTGATCTCTTTCTTCAAAAGTAAATGAAACATTTATCAATTGTTATTCATTTCAGTTGTTAAAGACGCACTGAATGCATAACCAGAGAAGATCAACACAAGACAAATCTGGCTTTATTGAATCCAATAAGAACATTGTCATGCCCTCATCATTAATATCACTGAAAAATAGAAACAGTAACAAAACTATTTTGTAAAAACTGATAGGAGTTCAGTAACAAGAATAAACCTGGTTTGTGTTTTCTGTATTACAGCTTTATTAAGAAATAATACACTAAACATATTGAATACTGTTTTATTGTTGTATATGTGTGACTGTAATTTTTATTATTTTTTATAGATTTGGATGTTCTGACTATTAATAAAGTCTCATATAAATAATGGCCAAGATCAAATGAAGAATAAAAGTAGCTGCCAGTTCCCACAGCTAATATGAATGCAATGCAAAACAAACAGCATGACAGAAGGATTGATTTATATAAAGCAGCATTAATAACATCAATGTCTATTGTGAAATACACTATACAAATAAAATAAACCTTTCTGCACTGTTAGTAAGCACATTTTATTGCTTTCTGTGGAATACAACTTTTTTTATTTGGGTCTCTGCTCGGTCTAGTTGTAAAGTTTGTGTCTTCATGTTTGTTTTATAAAAGGACTGTTTAAATATAAAGAAAAGAGAAAGAATGAATGATCGTACCTCCCCCATGCATTTGGCAGAGGTATGGAAAACGCCAGACATTCCCAAGACCGACTGCATAGGACACACAAGCCAGGACAAACTGCACGGGACTGTCCCAGGACGGACGGGATTCTTTGGTCATGATGAAAAGTCCTGTCCGCTCAATCGGAAGAGTCAGCAGAGTTCAAATCCCAACTGAAGCGGAGATTGTGGGAATATTTCCAGCGAGTTTAGTGAATGTAAAGACGGCTGTGTAAATCTTGTGAAGTGGCAGCACTCCAGTAAACGTCTGGGGGAGGAACTCATACTGTTATTGGCTGCACTTGTGTCATTTAGGTGAATGTTTGACGTATTTCATCTCCTCAACACACAGATTATCACATTCACTTTTACTGACATTCTTAAAAACACGGAGCTGATTTATTATTTGTTATGTTAAGGCAAAAATCACTGTTATTGTTTACAATCAATAAACCTGATTTGTCTTTAAATCTCTATTTATTTGTAATTCATCCAGCAGTTTTAGTGTAAGATGTTAACTGGTCTGACTCAGTGTTACATTAATAACACATACAGTATACAGTATCTTCATTTATTGGATTGGTGTTGAACACCCGTGGCTAAATAAACACCCATGTGTTCTTGACCGTATGGGTTGTGAAGGTCACACACACCCTTAACATCTCTGTAAACCACAAACCTGTGATATAACATTAACCCCTTAAGTCAGTGCTTCTCAATTATTTTCTGTCACGCCCCCCCTAGGAAGAAGTAAACATTTTGCGCCCCCCCAACTCTCTGCCGCGACTGTAAATAGTATAATTTGTCTATAAAATTACACATCTGCAAAACATTGCATCCTTATTAACATTAAAGAAAACACAAAAAAGAAATATCGATCAACTTACAACAAATAATAACTTTATTAACATTGTTTTTTAGTCTGTAACAGAAAAGACTTAAAATGCATCAATTTGCCTGAAATAAAAAAATCAATCCTTATTTAAAGTATAATATTTTTTGACCATTTGATACTGAAAAATTAAATTAAATATAATCAATAAATAATAATAAAAAACTTAAGCGGCTTATCAGCGTAATTGGGGTGTAATGTCTTTAAGTGACGGTGCAAAAAAATTACTTCCTGAAAAAGTATTTTCCCCGGGGTCTCGCGCGCCCCCCCTGGTGTTGCTTCGAGCCCCCCCTGGGGGTCCCGCCCCACTATTTGAGAAGCACTGCCTTAAGTGAAGATGTCAAACCGTGCTCGGAAACAATGTCCTTGTTTTTAAACAACTAGTTTCATGTAAAAGTTACTATTATTACCTAAGCTGTGGACATCAAGTAATGTTTTCTGCTCAACAATGCACTTCAAATTTTACTGTTATGTTTTGAGCAACATTATGGATGTGACTTTTTCAGTCAAATATTAAAATATAAGTTCTCAGAAAATGTATTTAACGTTTCAGATGAGATTAATCTGTGGCGGTGGTGATGGCGCAGTGGATAAGACACACGCGCACTTGTACGGTTTATTCTTAGAAGCTGTATTATACTTGTATACTTCTTATATTATCTTATCTATTGATTATTCTGTGTTCTTCCCTACATCTACTTATCTAAAGCTATATATACATAAAATTAAATTGGATAAGACACACGCCTTTGGTGTGAGAGACATGTGTTCGAATCCACTGTATCACACCATTGTGTCCCTGAGTAAGACACTTAACCCATAGTTGCTTCAGAGGCGCGCGACCTCTGACATATATAGCAATTATAAGTCACTTTGGATAAAAGTGTCAGCTAAATGAATAAGTAAGTAAGTAATCTACAAGTGCATGGAAAAGACCTGAAGCAATAATAATCAAACAAATGGAGAAGAGACGGCTCTTCAAAAAAACAAATATTATTTATTATGATTTTCTCTAGACAGGTGTGTGATTATCTCATGCTAGGTAGTGATTATATAAACTGAGTTTAGCTGTAGGTCATCTGATAGTTGTTTTATTGGTGTTCACTGTGGGCAGATGTAGAGGTCACAGCTGTATAATTGTGTGCAAACTTGTTTTTCCGTGCATCCCACTGACAGATCACCCAAAAGCATGTGTTTGTTTCTTTCAGGATGAACCTCTGATTCATTTGATGTCTTTGTTGCTGGCGCTGTTTAACTATTATGAGTCCTGCAGCGACAGCACGCAATGCTTACAGCAGATGCACAACACAATAATTATTCTAGAAGAGTCCGAGAAGGTTTTTATAAACAGATGGAGAATTGACCGTGAAGACACTCAATGGGAGCTGGGGTACAAACAAGAGCAGAAACTCTCTACGCATGTAAAGTACAGTTTAGGTCAACTACTGCCAAGCTGAAGAAACAGAATTCTGCTGAGCAAGTTAGTTCAAGTTAATTTAACTCACTATGGGGCAGACAGGGTTTAGATTATTCCAGGACAAACATATCTTACAGAAAACAACACTGGTGTGCATATTGAGAAAAACATTGGCAAAAAAATCTTAGTATTTTTGTCTTGTTTTCAGTAAAAATATCTAAAAATTCTTAAATTAAGATGCATTTCCTTGATGAGCAAAACGACCCAAGAAAATAAGTCTAGTTTTTAGACCAAAAATATCAAGTTTAAGTGATTTTGTGCATAAAACAAGCGAATTTAGTGTTTAAGAAAAATGTTCAAGATTTTTTGTTTACCCTATTGGCAGATTTTTTGTTTGTTTTATGCACAAAATCACTTAACTTTGATATTTTTGGTCTAAAAAAACTAGACTTATTTTCGTGGGTTGTTTTGCTCATCAAGAAAAAAACATTTTAATTTAAGAATTTTTTAGATATTTTTACTGAAAACAAGACAAATTTTTTTTTCCTGAAAATCTTTTTTTGCTGTTTATATGTTAAGATATTTCATTGCAAGATGTTTTAGCTCAGACATGCGTTTTAGTCTGGGATTAGAATAAGACCTGTCCAGGAAACCGGTTTATTATAGTTGTAGTTAGCGCAACACATTTGGTTTAATAGTAGCAATATCACTTTGACTGGAGTTTTGTAACCACAACCGTATGTAAAGTACGTTCAACAGGACTGCATGCTTACGATGCATTAGGAGCATTCATGTTTATGTAACTTGCAAAAAGTTTTTTTTTTCAGAAGCGCAGCTTAAACTCGCCTGTACTTCATCTCCATAGGAATTCAAATGGCACCGTAAGCAGCATCTGGAGGGCGTGTATGAAGGAATTAGTGTATGTATGTATGTATAGGGGTGCGAGGAGTCCTTGGCTTTGTAGGCAGGAACTAGACATTTTTGGACCCTATGAAAGAATATGAAGTTGGGCCCTCCACCACACCCATGTTACTACTCATAAAAATGACATTTGGGGGCCCCAATAGTGCGTGGGCTCTTAGAATCGTCCTACCACCAACCCCCCTTAGTGATGCCCCTGATTGTAGGCTGGCATCAGAGCTTTGAACTTGATGTGGGCAGCTATACGAAGCCAATGTAAACTAATGAGGAGATGTGGGACATGTGCTCTTTTCGGCCGCCACATTCTGGATCATTTGTAGAGGTCTGACTGTGGAGGCTGGAAGGTCAGCCAGGAGAGCATTACAATAGTCCAGTCGGCTTAGGACTAAAGCCTGGATGAGGATTTGTGTAGCGTGCCCCGACAAGAATGCTCTGATTTTATTAATGTTGTACAAGACAGATCTACTGCACAAGATCAAGCAGTGCACATTTTTGTTGGTCCTGGATCAATGTTTTAATCAAAGAAACCCCAAATTACCCTTAGTTATCTCGTCATTTAAGGGAAAACATTTGCATAACAAATGTCTCTGAAGAATTTTTATCTGGAATACTGCGATTATCCACTAGATGGCCCAATTTATGAAAAAACTGAAGCCAAAACACTATTTACTAATTTTAAACTTTATGTATGTGTGATAATCGTTCTGAGTCTAATCTCCAACCAAATTCCTTCACAAAAATGCAATTATTTCAGCTAAAAAAATATTTTTAAAGACAAATACCCATATTTAAAAGTTTATTATTTGTTTGTTTGTTTGAAAGCAGAGGGTATGTTCTTTCATTTGATATAATTGTATGTTTATATATTTTTAGAAGAACATTTTCTGGAAGGCATTTTGTGAAACTTTTGTGAAAATCACAAAAAATGCTGGTGGGAAACTTTTCAAAAAAATGTCTGGCAAGGAATGAGTTAACTTAAACCCTACCCATACACTCTGAAAACAAATGGTGCTTAATAGCACTAAAAGTGGTTCACTCAATGACTCGTAATCATAGGGGAACCATTACTTGTGTATCACCTGTGTAGAACATTGTGCTATATAGAACCAAATCTGGTGCTATAGTGGTGCTATATCACCCCTGGATGGTTCTTCATAGGTGCTTTATAGGCTTTACATGTATGATTATGAGCTTTTAGTGCTATTTAGTACAAATTTTTAGAGTGTACAGCTAAAAAAGTCAAATATAATTTTGAATATTTTTCAAAATATACAAGAAATGGCCAAAAATATATTTGCTGAAATATTTTGAAATATGTTTACAAAAATCTATTTTTCTGCCATATTTTATATTTTCAAAAATATATTTAACAAATAAATATATCTGAAAGCATTTATATTCACATCGCACTGGGATTTTTTTTTATGTTATAAACCTGCAAACACAAAAGGTTTGATTATGTTAAAAGTATATATTATGTAAATATACTTCATAAATAAACTTCTATATTTTGGCCAGGATTTTTTGTCATATTTGTAGCATAATTTGAAATGTATTTATCATATATTTAAAAGATATTTTTGGTGAGATAAATATTTATTTTTTTGCCATTTCTATCCCTTAAATTAGTGTGCAATAATACAGCACGAGAATTTTTAAATTTTTAGATGTAACATACTGTATGGCTGGCATTTATTCAGCTATATACTGTTTGTTAAATCTACATATCAAAATATCATCATGCAAGTGTTAATCTAAAGGTCATGAGGTTAGTTAATGTGGGAAACTCAACCACTGTTCAAGTCAACACAAATGCCAAAGCTAAGTTAGTGTTTGTTGGGACAGTGTGAACCTTTAGACTGTAATGTACTGAACAGACTGTGTGTACTTCACAGATGCTTATTTACAACAAATAAAGATGGCCATTTTGGTTAAGAATCAAATCATTTTCAGTCTTATGTGGCCAGACTTTTGACTAGTGTGTGAAGGTTTTATTCAGTCAAAAAAGGAAAGATCCATCTGACTGAAAATCAACCAATCACAGTTCATGTGATTTTCAGAAACAGTTGCAAGCACAATATTAATTAATTAATTAATATCTGTAATCGACTGTAGAAAAAACTGATGAAATTAGCAAAAATGTAAGTTGATGTTGTCATCAGGATTTCTGTTTGCCAAAAATAAAGACTCGCAGAAAATAAATTGGAATATACAGAGCTCTGATAAATGATAAAGTTGCTACTATGAGTGACTTTAACAAAACTCATAAGTTTTTTTTTATATTTCAGTGTTACTAACCTGACAGACTTTAAATCCAGGTCTGGCTCTTCCTGAACCACCCGTGATGGACTGTGAACATTGGGTCTGGAAAGCTAAAAAAAACCCCACATAAATAATAAAACTAATAGAAATCATTTTGATGCTTTAGATATATACTCGATTTACAAAACCACTAATTTTCATAGTGGCCATTTAACAGATTAAAATAACTAAGATTATTTCATCACGAAACCCATATAATGTCTTTTTTTGTGCCAAAATATGCTTTAAATATATGCTAAATACGTTTTGTAGAGAGTAAAGCTTAATTAAATATACATTTTTGAATTTACAAATATATTTAGTTAATACATTTCCAATTTTACAACCCAAACTTCAAAAAATATATTTTTCCTGGCCAAAATGTATAATTATGTATACAATTATTATTTAATTTTAATCTTTTCAAACATGTTATGTTTACAGTTTTGTAACATACAAAGTTTTTTTCCAATGTGACGGGAATATAAATGCTTTAAAATATATGTATTTTTAAAATATACAAAAATATACAAAAATCTACAAAAATATATTTCAGCTCGTCAATTTTTTTGCCATTTTTTATATTTTGAAAATTATAAATTTGATTTAAAAATTCTATTTAAATTGTTTTTTTTTGCCATATTGGGACAGCAACACTCTGAGTGAATGAATCAATGAGTTTAATCTCTAATTGCTTTAACCCACCAAATTGTAAAATGTCAGTGACAGAAACTTTCAGCTTTCAATGGTATTTACATTGACCGTCCAAAAAAGCTTTACTTTCATAGAGAGAGAGAGAGAGAGAGAGAGAGAGAGAGAGAGAGAGAGAGAGAGAGAGAGAGAGAGAGAGAGAGAACTGATGTCTTACCAGTGTCCACCCCTCCTGTGGGTAACGGGATTAAAGATCCACCCCTCAGTCTCTGTGGGTAAAAGTCTCGGGTTCTTCTCTCTCTGACACATCAGATTGAATCGTCGTACAGAAACAATGTCCCCAATAATGAAATTGTTTTTCATTGTCGTCAGTCTGATCGGACTTTTACTTCTGTGTTCTGCAGGTAAGTGATCTTTCATGTTTGATCAGATATTTAGTTACAAGAACAGAAACAAAATGAACTTTCAGTGTTCGGTACTCATCCGTACATCAGTGACAGCAGCGTGACGAGCGCTCGCAGTTCTGTTCTCGCGATAGCTGAAAATAACGTCTGTCACTATAGTAACCGTGACATTTACAATCAAAGATGGCGATGTCCACCACACCGGAATATTTTGATAGAATTAACATGAAATAACGTAGTAAACCAATCTAATTGATTTTTTATTTTACCTTATGAGTGAGTGTTAGAGAGCATGTGACTGAACTGATGGATCAGCATCTCGTTTTCCGGCAATTATTATTCGCCCGGTAAGAAATTAAACAAACAGTAACGTTACTTTAATAATAAAAAAATCTCTGCTTCCAAAAGACATACAGTAGTTATTAGTTTAACTGTAGACTGTTGTCAAGAAGCAGTTGAATGAGTACAGATTAAAATCATAATTTATAGTCAAAACTATCAGTTTAAAATTGGCAAAATAATTAAAATTAGATAAAGTACTCAGAACAATTTGTACATTACGGATGTAACTTGTTCAAAATCCTTAGTTCATATCTCAAAAGTTATGTTTTTATGTCAGTAAATTATGTCCCGTGAAAATGTTTAGCATGTTGTCAATATAACAATTAAAGGTGTCTGTATTTTCTGATGTGAACTTTATGGCTACAGTTTTGATCATGATGATTGTAAATGAACATGGCTTCACTTTTTCAGTTTCAACAGTATGAAGTCACTTATAGCAGTGGTTCTCAAACTTTTTCAGCTTGCGGCCCCCCTTGGGTACGATGCATTCCTTTGCGGCCCCCCCAAAGAAATATTATTACAAATTTGTTCTAAAATGTAACATTTTGATTAGACAAAACATAGTAAAGTATACAAATTAGTTGTTGTTACAATGTAATTGTTGTTGGTTAGTAGCCTTATTTTGTTGAGGTTTAATTACACCGAATTTATGATTTGAATTATTGTACGTTATAAAATATCATAAACCTGGGGCCCCCCTGGCACCATCTCCCGGCCCCCAGTTTGAGAACCACTGACTTATAGTGTATGTGAAATATTGATGGCAAGAGGTTCACATTTCATTGCATAAAAACTGTAACCTTAGGTCAACACACACAAGAGTGTTTTCAAATAAAATATTTTAGTTTTCTTAAAGGGCATTAAAGAGGATGAGGAAGTGATGAAACAGGAAGAGATTAACGGAAGTTGAGTTGAACACAGAACTCTACTGTAGTTCTCTACTTGTTGTCATTTTGATTTTGTTTTTTTAATAGATGGTTCTTTTACGGACACATTGCTGTCCAGCAGTTGTATTTCAATGGTCATCTTTTGCTGTAACTGTGCCCTGAAGTTTGTCTATGATTGACATCTAACATGAACTCTCTGGGCTGATCAGGACTCAGAAACAAATTTTCTTAGTATTTTTCTTCTTTGTGAAATGAACCTACCATACAAAAAAGTCTTTTAACATTGAGCCGCCTCTACTAGAGGGACTTTGGGAAAGTTCTTGCTCACAGTGTGTTAGTTTTCACATGAATGCAGTCCAGCTTCACTGCAGTTCAGGACACAATGGATTTGCATGACAATGAATGGAGTGTTGTTGAACGGACCTATCAAAGAGATGTTGTTAACCTCTGTCACACCATTAGCTCTGATGATTCCACAGCGATCTGTCCCTCTTCCTCCTCTCACCCTGTCCCTCCTCATCCTCACAGATCCTCTGCCCACTGAAGCCTTAGACATGAACAACAGCACAGATCAAATGAATGCATCCACCTTCCTGTACTTCGCTTACGGAAGTAACCTTCTCAAGGAGCGTCTACAGCTCAGGAATCCATCAGCAATTGTATACTGTGTGGCCAAGCTAAAGGTATGAGGTCATCCTTCCTCTTTATCTGTCCGTCTGTCTGTTCATCGATCTACTCTTGATGTCTGACATAGCTTAACATCTACATTTCATAGGACTATAAACTGGCCTTTGGAAACCACAAAGGTCAGGCGAGCCAACGCTGGCACGGAGGTGTTGCGACTATTGAACACAGCCCGGGGGATGAGGTGTGGGGAGTGGTGTGGAGGATGAATATATCAGATCTGGAGTCTTTAGACAGGTAAGAGACAAACTTAACTTATAAAACCAGAAATCACTGCTTACACCTGATAGACATCTTGTTGATGTTTCACTGTGTTTACAGTCAGGAGAGTGTTAAAATGGGAATGTATAGCCCGATGGACGTGTCCGTCTCCACCAGTGACCAGGATCTCAGCTGTCGGACTTACATCATGAACAGCTGCGTGTATGCTCCTCCTTCACCGCAGTATCTGGAGGTAAAATGCTTTAACAATGAACAAACACTGCAAGTGAGAGACAGACGCATTTTAATGTAGGAGTGAATGTGTGTACAGATGTTATACCCATTATAAACAAGGTATAATGCCATTAGTCAGGGCTAGTCAACTGGCCACCTGCGGGGCAAATGCGCCCACCCAAATATCTTTATCCAGCCCTCCGGTCATCTTTGTCCAATTTAGCGTGGTTACTTGTTCACGGTACATGACAAATGATGGCCGATAAACCGGAAGAAGAGTCAGAAAGGGCTGCGTGGGGTTCCAATCATCTGCGAGTGCGTAAATTTCAGATTCAGTTTGAGCTTTGGATGCATAAAAAAACTTGTGCGAATACACCTTGAATCCTTTACAGACGATTGAATACTGATAAGTAAATTGTATAAATATATTCATCGATTAAAGGCTTTTGGCCTGGAATGAGCTTCTCTCCTATGTTGATACAGTGAATAAACTGAAATGTCATTACGACTGCCACTAGGGGGCGAACTCTGACAGTCGTGTCTGAATGTAGTGCACAATGAAAAGGTGGATTAGTTTATATATCTTTAAAATATTAAAAGTACAATTTTCAACTGGATATATGCGGTGAATACTTTAAATATAAAGTGAAACAGTTATAAACAACTAACTATGTAAGTAGCTTTATAGTTAGTGCTATATAAAAATACATGTGTTGATTATTTACAATTACACTTTTTTATGCAATATTCATAGTTGAACTATTAACATTTGTCTTTTGCAATGTTAAACTGGAATTGTTTTTAACAAATTAAAAAAGAAAATATGAAAAGGCAAAATACTGGATACATGATGTGTGGATCTTTTTTGAAAATGCATGTTTAATAAATGACCTATAACAAAAACGACATAAGTTATAACATATATAATAAAATATAGAGAGAATTTAAAATATATGAAAGATAAAAAGGGGTAAAAGTTTGGCTCGCATTATATTTAGATTTTTTAAACCTGACCCTTGAATAAGAGTAATTCTGCCATAAGACCCTTGCCATAAGTTTTACAACATGATATTAAAGAAAATGTTTTATGTAAAAAAATGCTTTTAGTAATGCTTTATGTTTGTACAATCAGTTTAAAATTGATTAAAAATATTTACAAACTGAAAATGATATAACAAACATACCATGCCTCTGTAAGATGAGTAATCTAATGCCATTCTTTACACAGGATGAGTTTGTTGGCAGGAGCACAGTGTTGTTTACTCTGTTACTGGAGTTTTCTCTCTTTTACTATGTATGAAACAGACGATAGATCAACAGCACGGTCAAAACATCTGGAATAATTCTCATTAATATTTGCAATGCATCAGACTATAAATTGTACCCTGTACTTCTGCTATAATAATTCTTATATTTGAAGCGACATCTGATCTTCTGTGTTGTTACAGGTGATTGTGATGGGTGCAGAACAGAACGGATTACCAGAGGACTACAAGGAGAAACTCAGGGCTATCGAAACCAACAAATACGAGGGTTCCCTGCCTATGATGAACAAACTGAAGAAAGCTATGAAAAAATCTAAGGAACAGACTAAAGAGATGCTGTCTGATGATTAGTGTTGGATTTACTGAGTCTCTATAGAAGAGCACTGCATGCATCAACATGTTGTGTTTATAATAATCATGAAGTGTTAGTAATGTATGGTAGCAAATATTAAATTGCAAATACTACATATTAGTTGTCTGTCAAGTTTTAGTGGATGAAAGTGTTTGTTTGTTGCTAAAAGTTTTTACTGTTTACATTGAGTACACAAGTTTATAAATCATCTTAAAGTTAAAAATCATTAAAAAAATCATGAACTGAAAGCCACAACACTCTTACTGTCATAATATAATGATATATTCATATCAAACACTGAAACACACTGATTTTGTACAAAATCGCTATCCATCTAAAAAACGCTTTGTCCCTGATTGGCCAGCTAATCTGTACATTGTGATTGGCCTGAATACCCATGACATCAGCTGGAAATGTGACACTCCTTACCATGTTTGAAAGACTCGGTCACAATGCAATGCTAACAGGAGTGAACTTAAAGGCTGTGAGTCCAAACGGGAGGAATTATGATAATGTCGGTCTTTACTACATCACCAATCCCAGGAAGTAAACTGTTGCCTACAATCCGTGTGTTTGTTGTAGTCCAAGAAAAGAGATTTATGTTGGAGATGATAACTCACGTTCTTGTTTACTTTGGGGTTTGTACCTTTTGCATATCGTTAACATGAACTAATACAAACTTACACACCAAAGCAAATATAAAATCGTGAATCGGACCATCGTTGCCCTTTAATTTTTAGATGAACTATCCCTTTATTATGTGCATTTATTTTTCTAAGTTAAAGGAATAATTTACCCTAAAATGAAAATTAGCCTTCATTTTACCTTTAAGCCATCCTAGGTGTAGATGTTTTTCTTTCAGTCAAACACAGTCAAAGTTATTTTAAACATTCTGGCTCTGTTCAGCTTTATAATGGCACTGGATAGTGCCCCATTTTTACCCTCAAAAACGAATCCATACAATTATTAAATTACTTCTAAAGTGAAGCGATTGGTTTTTGTAACATGTCAGCTTTTGCTTAAACTTAACTCTTTCATGAGCACATTGGCTAGGATGACATCTATGTTCATAATATAGTTTAAAATGGAGTACTACTCATTACATTATTTAAATAATATATTTTTAATAACTCCATGTAACTTAAAATACTCCATGATCCACCTTAAACCTAAAAAGTGCCATGTTTTGTTGTTCTTTGCTTTTCTTGGTTTTTCTTTTTTATTTCATGTGAAGCTGCTTTGAAAAAATGACCAATTGTGAAAAGTGTTGTATAAATACAATTTTATTGAGTTTATAAAGTTTAAAATGTAAATTTTCTTTTAAAAAAAATCATTGCTTCACATCGGAAGACATGTGATGTAGTAACATCATAGATTGTTTTTCTTTAAAAATGGGGCACTATCCAATTCCATTATAAAGCTAGAAAAGCCAGCATATTGTGAAACATGTGTTTGTCTGAAATACAAAAGTTTAAACAGTAAAATATGGGATAATTTTTATTTTGAAGTAAACCTTTAAAACTTAGGTTGCGTTTAGCTTGAAAGAATTAAGGATTAAATGTTTCACCACTTGAATTAATATGTAGATAATAAAAATAAGAATGCAATAATGTAATCTCATATGAAACAGAAATGACTCAAGAGGTCAGAGGTCATGTTGAAGTTTCACTTCCTGCTCGAGATGAAAGCGCGAGCGCAGTTCGGTTCTACGCCATGCACGCGCTTTCGTTTTGTCTTCCGTGAGTAAATTAAAAACTTTATAAACTTTACAATGACGCGACGGGTGTGTGTGAAGCTCGAGCGTCGCGTCAGACGCGTTGAGTTTGGGTGTGTTTGCTGAGAGTTTGCGACGTTCATCAGCTGGATACTTAACGGATGTTAAACGTAAACACTTACCTGGTTTAACCTCAGTAACTTACTGACCCGGTTCTGTAGAGATGGGTTCTTATCCAGTCTCATATGTGAAGCTTCTGACGGTTCATCGGGAGCTTCTGGTGGAGCAGGTGAAGAACACGCAGTGTTTGCTGGACAATCTTCACATGAACAACTTCATCTGTACTGAAGATATAGAGATCATACAGCAAAGTGTCACCAAAACCGATCAGGTTCATTGTTATATTTACACCAACTAACCATCATAATAACCATGCATATAATTAAAACAGATTAGTGTATGATGTCTCGTATATCACTTCATTATTAAATGTTACTGTACTTTACCAACCCAATATCAATGCATTAATCTCTTTGATTCAGTCTGAAAACGAAATGACGTCACGTTACCATGTTGTACCCGCAGGTGCGTAAGATCCTCGAGCTGGTCCAGAGTAAAGGAGAAGAATGTTCTGAATATTTCATTCATGTTCTTTATGAAGCGTATGATGCTTATATTGACCTGCGCCCATGGTTTCATGACATTCAGTACAGTCCATCAGATACTATACAACACATACCTGTGGTAAACACAGACCCCAGTGAGTGAAATTACATTACAAATCTTATATACAATTATTTATAATATAAGGATTGATTCTGATATTAGGGGAGAGCGGGGCACAAACTAACACTTTTTCGCTTTGGCTATCATTAAAAAATATTTAAGTTAGATGAATAATTTTCTACACAATCAACACACACATATCTCCTACAAATGCACACTTAAAGTTTGTTTGTGTGATCTACAGTTATCGTATAATTACACATAAAGTGACAGGAGTGCAAATGTTACCCCATAGGTGGGGTTCATTGTAACAAACAGAGGATGGAGAGATTTACTTTCATGCCTACAAAACACTCTTTGTTCAATATCTTCACCAAAACACATCAAAACTTTACACAAATTCACAGATCTTCTGACAGTAGAGAAAAAGACCAAAAGCACAGATTTCTCAGCCCTGTAGAAATATCTAAAGTAGATTAACTTTGCGTTACAATTAACCCCGTGTTAGTTTGTGCCCCCTCACCCCTACTTCAGATTTTTTTCTGGCCCCACCAATTTAGTTTATTTATTTGTTTGTTTTTATATTGTCTGTTTATTGTCATTTAATTTATTGTCAAATTGGTAAAGTATACCAAATATACAGCTGCAGAAAAATTAATGAAAAATTAAGAGCCCACTCCAGTTTTGACTTTAATCATCAATTGTAGATGTAATGTGACCATTTCAGTCCAGAGTCTGTTAAAGTTTAACAACTGCAAACTTCAGGAATGACATAAAGCCACCCAACAAATATTATAAAATATTGAGAGCATGACAAGACACATGAAATGTCACTAAAAATCAATTCCCCCCCAAAATTTAGTTAAAAATATATGTAAAAACATTCGTTTTTCATTGTTGAGAAATGAATTTGAATTTGTTTTCTCTGCAGTATTGAAAATTGGAAAACACTGCATCTTTTTTTTGTTATTTTAACCATGTTTTCCCCATTTCAATTTTTAGTAAATAAATGCAAATAAAAACATTATTTTTGATTAAGAATATGGCAGAAGTTGACAGAATGAAAATTTTTTTTAATTTTACTTCAATCTAGACAAACTGAAAGGGACTCTTATTTTTATCTGCAGCTGTATAGACGGTTTCAGCAGCAACAACATAAACAAGCGGCTGTGGCGGTCCGCAGTAACTTCCGGTAAACTCCGCTAATAATACATAACAACAAAGTACTTTAAATGTAGTTTATTTATATAACAAGATTTATACAACACATAGATTACATAGGAAACCAAAACATTTGTTATTTTTGACAAGGCATTTGTTCAAGAGATCAGTTTAGCAACTAGTTAGACCATTAAAAAAACGAAATCGGAAGTAAGGTTCGGATCCAGACGTGTATCACGTGCGTCCGGTGAAACCGTCTATAAATGCAGATTAGCATAAACAAATAAATTTTTAAAGAGTAACTAAACCCTAAACCAACTTTTTTTAGTTAATGATCTGTAAGAAAGCTTTATTATGTCTAAGCTTTATTAGTGCTGTTCATTGATTTTAGTACGTTTTTTGACATTTGGATATAAAGTGTTTCAATACTATAATATATGGTGTAAAAACGTCTGAGTGCTGCCCTCTTCAGGTTGAACGGTGGCTACTGCAGTTTAATTTTTCTATTGGATGTTGGGTCCAAAAAATAACTCGTGATTTAAGCAGGTTCAAGCTCACCACGCCCTTGTTACGATCTGACCACACTTAGCTTAGTTCGTCCCCTCTATCTCCGTTGGGATCTGCCCACTTTTCTTGCATTTTTTAAATATTGCCAGTGGGTGGAGTCAGGCTCTGAGGAGGGGTTTAGTTACGCTTTAAAGTACAAACGAAGAGTTCAGATGCAAAACGTCTTAAGTGCATCTGACATGTTTTCTAGTAAATAAGGATTTTCTATCAGACTCTTATGTTTAGGTTTGGTAATGTCACTTTAAATGCGGAGTGCACAATGTTTGAAAAACGCTTTGGAAAAGGGAGTCAGGCCGACTTCCAGATCACACTTGTAGCCAATCAGCAGTAAGGGGCGTGTCTACCAACCGACATCCTTGCCAGGGTTGCGTATATGTGTGGGGCGGGTCTATCAAAAGAAGGTCCAGATTATATAGGGGTAGGGGCGTGTATGTTTAGTTGATTTTAAATATCAACATTGGCTTTTAAACATTGTGCACTCCGCCTTTAATGGCAATGAAAAAGTTATTAGTAGTCAGTTACTGAATTTTACAAAAGACATAATACATTTTCATAATATATATATATTTTTTTAGAAATGATTGCATATTATAATTGTTTTAAAGAGTTTATTCCTGCAGTTATGATGACATTGTTTTCATCTTCCTGATGCACTAACTGTCTTTATGTCTTTGTAGTTAGCAAGTACAGTGAGAAACTCAGACATGAGCTCAAGAGAGACACTCAGTTCATCACATCATACTCAAAGTGTGAAGAGACGCCGCTGGAGGATCTCTACACAGACACACAGATGGAGCTCATAAACGACAAGGGCGAGAGCCTGGGATTTCTCCAGAGTCTGGATGAGCTCCTCGGAGATCAGGGGGTCTTCAACCAGGAGGCCGAGACCATCTTCATCACCGGTGATGCTGGTGTAGGCAAATCCATCGTTCTTCAGAAACTCCAGAATCTGTGGTCCAGGAGAGAGCTGAAAACTCGTGCCAAGTTCTTCTTCAAATTCAGGTGCAGGATGTTTAGCGCCTTTAAAGAAACGGATGAGATCTCGTTGAGGGATCTTATCTTCAAGCACAACTGCTATCCGGACGGAGACCCCGACAACGAGGTCTTCACGTACATCTTACGATTCCCAGAGACGGTACTCTTCGCGTTTGATGGATACGATGAAATCCAAACAGACTTTGACTTGGATAACGTGCCCGAGGTGGTCTCCCCAGAAGAAAAGACTCATCCGCTTTTGCTTCTCATGAATCTGCTGTGTGGAAAACTGCTGAACGGTTCTCGGAAAATTCTGACCGCGCGGACCGGCACGGAGATCCAAAGCCGAGTGATCAGGAAGAAGGTCTTTCTGAGAGGTTTTTCCCCCGAGCATCTGAGGACGTACACGGCTTTGCATTTCCCCGAGGAGGAACACAGGGCGATGGTGCGAGTGCAGCTGGATGCAAACCCTCATCTCTGCGGTCTCTGCTCCATCCCACTCTTCAGCTGGATCATTCTCAAGAGTTTCAAGCATTTCTATTCCATCTACGATGATTATAAATTGCCAGACTCATGCATCACCCTCACTAATGTTTTCCTGCTCCTCTCGGAGGTCTTTCTGGGTCGTACGACCGCTCGACCCGGTCTGCTGAAACGCAGTACGAGGTGTCCCGCCGAGACCTTTAAATCCGGTGAGCAAAAGCTTTTGGCCTTCGCTAGACTCGCTCTGCAAGGTCTCGAGAGAGGTGCATTTTTATTTAGCATCGAGGAGGTCACGTCCTGCGGATTAGACGATAAGGACCTTCAGTTCGGGTTTTTGAGGCCCGTTTGTCATTACGACATGTGTGGAAGCTCTGCCACATTCGAGTTTCTTCACGTGACCCTGCAGGCGTTCTTAGCCAGTTTTGCTTTGGTCCTGGACACTAAGATCGCTCCTGACACTATCCTAAAGTTTTTCTCCAAATGCAAATACAAAAAGAAGTCCCGCCTCTCTTGTTTATCTTGTCTGGGAAAGTCACAACCTAGAGACAAAGATCCGTTCCAGACCAATGAGCACTTCCAGTTTACCAATCTCTTCTTATGCGGTCTGTTGTCCAAGCCCAACGCCGCTCTTCTCGAGCACCTCGTTTCACCGCTTTCACTCAACCAGAAGCGTAAGGTGCTCAAGTCCTATTTGTCTAACAGCGTGAAGTCACACCTGAAGGATCTGCCTCGGCATCCGGCCATAGAAATCACGGGTTATAAAGTGCACGCCATGCCCAATTTCTTATGGATGCTGCGGTGTATATTCGAGATCAACAGCGAGAAAGTGGCCAAGATGACGGCTAACGGCATATCGGCCGACTACATTAAGATCGCCTACTGTAACATTTACTCAGCAGACTGCAGCGCTCTGAACTTTGTGTTACATCATCGTAAAAAACATCTGGGGGTGGACATGGATAACAACAACATCAGTGATTATGGAGTGAAACAGCTGAGACCCTCTTTCAGCAAAATGACCGTGGTAAGGTACGGTAAACACGGTAAACACACCACACAGAGGTCATATGGTCTGAAGAATTCACAGAATGAGTGAAACATCAAACGTTTGCTTTCAGATTATGTGTGAATCAACTCACGGACGACAGCATGGAGGTTCTGGCAAATGAGCTCATCAGATATAAAGTTGTCAAGATTTTGGGGTGAGTTAAGGACTGATCTTGATTCTCTTTATGTCTCTCGTGTATTTATTTCTTAAGTGTGTTTGTTAATACTCACAGCCTTTACAAGAATCACATCACAGATGTTGGAGCCAAACTGGTAGCAGAGATCATTGAAGGATGTCCTCACCTAAAGACTGTCAAGTAGGTGTCACAGCAAACATACACAGAGAGATCAAACTCAAATCATATCATATGGTGCTTTTCCACTGCGTGGTACGACTATGCTCGGCACGACTCCATGCGGCTTGGTTTGCTTTTCGCTGCAGTTCAAAATGGGTGGGAATCGGGATTATAGGCTTGTTGTAGTTGCGTGGATATTTTTCACTGCAAAAAATTTGGTAACTCGTACAATAATGTGTAGATGATGACATCACTTGGTTTGCTCGACAGCACATGAGGGTAAGCTAATTTTGCATTTAGCAATGACGCCAGTAGTGACGATTCTCTCTGACCAATCAGAGATCTGCACATTTAGTTTAGTATCGGTACAGCTCACTTGTAACCTCAACCAAAGTGGTAATAAAACAACTACAAGGTACTTGCTACTGTACTGAACCTCCCCAAAAGTGAGCCACACCGAGCTATGAAGGAAGTGTAAAATGCCAGTATATACAGACAATCTGTGTCCTGGTCTAGCGTGATTTAAGTACAGAAATATGAAATTAAGAAATAAATGCTTTCCAGGTGATGCACGTGTTGACAGATGTCTCATACTGTCATCTCACTGGATTCAGATATTTAATAAACTTATCACAATCATTTCTGATCTGTTATGTACATTTGTCTGTTTTTAGACTCGGCTGTAACAACATCACAGGTTTGGGTGCCAGCTATCTTGCCAAAGGAATTCACAAGAGTAAATCTATCTTTGATGTAGGGTAAGATTGTTTAACTGAAAAAATTCATGCTTTGTACAGAGGAACAATTTATCTAAATATAAATAATCTGTCAGTACTTAACTTATATTTACCTAAAGCCATTGTTGGAGAGCCGCAACGTTTGTTTTCAGTAGTGGTAATTTTGTTATAATTTTAATAATTAATTAGTTTACTATTATGATTTTGTTTATATTAGTAATATATATGAAGAGTTTCGTTGCAAAACGAGATAAATCCATTTTTTAACATTTTTGTCAAAATATGTTTATTATTATGTTATCATGTTATTATTTTGTTTTATGGTTCTACTTAGCTGAATTTTTTAAGTTATGAAGGTTTAAATCAAAACAAACCAACTGCAGTTGCATTGAAATTAATTGGAATGCACAACCAAAAAACGAGATTTCTGAACAATTAAAAAAAATGTGGTTATCTCGTTTTGCAACGAAACTCTTCATATTTTGACAATATTCTTTTTTGTTGTTGTTTGTTTAGTTAACTGTTTTTTATTTATATGTTTAGTCTTTATTTTTGGTTAGTTTAGTAATTACAATATTTGATTTATACACCCGAGGGCAGTAGTGGGCACAGGCAAAGGTAAATATAGGTAGGAAGTAGGAGGTGTACTGTAGGATCTTGGTGATGGGCATATGGTTTTTTACCAGAGATGTTGTATTGTTTGCTTAGTTGGAACAAATAAACCAGCCACAATTCTGAATCCAGCTTGAATTTGATTTATTTCGTACCTGCGTACATCACCTGCCCAGGGTGCTAGAAGTTGTCGTTTGAAGGTTTGATTTAAGTTTAATTCTCTTTTGTTTGTTGACAAATGGCCACTACAGCCATAGACATTTTTTTTACTGTGGTACACAAAGAGAAAACATGACATTACAGCATCACACCTGACATGACAAATCTAAAGGCTTCATATATAATGTGAATGAGTAAATAATAGGGATGCACCCATACAACATTTCTGTGGCAGTACCGATATTCAATTACTTAACATGACCCATACCCATACAAGTAAATACTGCTAGTTTTTTATTCATTGTTTCGAATTATAATGTCATGAAATCCTCAAAGTGCAGAGCGTACAAGAAGCTAGGGTTTCCATCACACTGATTTTGTGTGCATTTTGAAGTATCACCTAAGAAACGGGTGATGGAAACACCAAATTTTGCAAAAAAGTTTTAACGCCCGCTTTACTTATGTGATTAAGAATAAATGCGAATAATCAGAGATGGAAACGCATTTGTCGAATACATTCTGATATAGCAAACATTAAACCCACGTGACTGATTGTCTAGCTGTATTAGCTGATGTTGTCTTTATCATATATGGGGCTCGATGTCATCTCAATGCCCTTGCTGTTAGTGCCCGCATCAAAATCTCTGCATTCCTTCTTCTGTGCACAGCATTCAGTTTGGTAACTACAAGCTGCACTGATAGTTAATTTATAACTTACACAATCTTAACAAAATGCAGTCTTTTCTCCATTTTCTAAGTGTGCCTTGTTTAATTTACTTTTGGTTACTAGGTTATTAATACCACTGTCATTCAATGGAACAGCTTGATGGAAACGTGCGTGTATCTGCCGATAGTGATTATAAGCCGATATATCGGTGCATCCCTATTAAATAATATATTTTTATTTGTAAGTGAAATATTATTTTATTTTAATATCATACAATATAAAAAGACTTAGTGTGATGATAACTGTGCTTTCAGACATAAGTAAATGATAGTCTGGCAAAGTTATCATGTACTACCGTCTGTGTTTGCAGGATGTGGGGTAACTCGATCGGTGATGAAGGTGCGAATGCTTTCGCCGAGGCTTTAAAGAATCACCCATCCCTAACAAACCTCAGGTGAGTCTCACATCAAGACTTTACACTCGGCTTTAGAGAAACACAAGATATAAACACTGATGTTTCTCTTCAGTCTCTCCGCCAATGGCATCACATCTCAGGGGGGAAAGAGTTTGGCAAATGCACTCAAGGAAAACACGAGCCTTCATATCTTCTGGTAAGACTGAACAAAAATTGTGCATGCAACCCTGTTTCTTTTGTAGTAGTAATAATTGATGACGCAGGTGTCTGATCACAGCAGTGATGCTGTACAGGAATATCATTAAACCAGGTTAGACTTTAATCTACTTCATGTGCTTATTTCAGGCTCATTCAGAATCAAATCTGTGATGACGCAGCATCTGATCTCGCTGATGTGTTCAGGTCAAACTCATCGCTGACCCATCTGATGTACGATAACATTCAACCTTTCATATATTTATCATATTGCACCTGCAGCACACAAGCAATCTCTAGTCATGATTCTAACACATGGCAAAAATTACTTTCTTACTTAGTATTTTTGTCTAGTTTTTAGTACAAATATTTAAAACGCCTTAAATTAAAATGCATTTTCTTGATGGGCAAAATTACCTAAGAAAATAAGTCCAGCTGTGAGACAAAAAATATCAAATTTAAGTAAATTTAGGCTTAAAACAAGCAAAACATCTGCAAATGGGGTAAAAAAAACTTTTCACATAATTCAAGAAAAATTCAAGAAAAATGTGCTTACCCCATTGGCAGCTTTATTTGGTTGTTTTAAGCACAAATTCACTTCAATTTGATATTTTTGGTCTAAAAACTAGAGTTATTTTCTTAGGTAAAGAAATAATTCATTTGTATATATTTGTACTGAAAGCAAGACAAAAATACTAAGAGAGTCTTTTTTTTGCAGTGCAGTATTCACAATAACATGCATACTGCACACTGCAAAAAAATTATTTTCAAGAAAAAAAATTCATAGTATTTTTGTCTTGTTTTCAGTAAAAATATCTAACAATTCTTAAATTGAGATACTTTTTCTTGATGAGCAAAACGACCCAAGAAAATACGTCTAGTTTTTAGACCAAAAATATCAAATTTAAGTGATTTTGTGCATTAAACAAGCAAAAAAATCTGCCTATGGGGTAAGCAAGAAAATCTTGAAAATGTTTCTTAAACACTAAATTCAAGAAATATCTCCTTACCCCATTGTCAGATTTTTTGCTAGATTTATGCACAAAATCACTTAATTTGATATTTTTGGTCTAAAAACTAGACTTATTTTATTGTGTTGTTTTGCTCATCAAGAAAAGCATCTTAATTTAAGAATGTTTATATATTTTATACTGAAAACAAGACAAAAATACTATGAATTTTTTTTCTTAAATCATTTTTTGCAGTGCAAGCAATATAAGGTTTATATGAAATAAAGTTTTAAGCATTGATTGTGTGATTCTTCACAGGTTAATAGACAACCAGTTGAGCGTTCATGGAGCCAGACAGATAGCTGACGCTCTCTCAAACAACACTACACTGAAAGAAATCAAGTAAGAGCTCAAGAGTTTCAATATCTAGTGATGTGATCGTATAAGCGCCGGACTCATGGAGGGATCTTTGCTATCTGAGGCAGCATTTCAATTAATTTATAAGCACATTCTGAAACAAGAGAAATGTTTTGTATAAATGAAAAAAAATCCACACAGTTTAATCAAACGGACGGTTTAACCCAATATTTATGTGTACTGTTTGTATTCTTATAAGAGTAACACAATGTTAGCTTGTTAACATGCTAATAGCTAGATTAAATAATATAACCGTATAGCAGAACAATCTCTCATGAACTGTAAAAGAAATGCAGCATGAAGTTAAAACAACTTGGTTTTATTCAACAAACTATTTTAAGTTTTGACCTGCATTGACATAACTTATAAAAACCTTCATTTTTAGTTAAAGTTACATAAAAATATACAGTATGTTGATTTGACAAAAATGCAGCATTTCTTTTACAGTGTGACGTTCACAAGCTGAGGCCTGTGAGTTTTTTCTGACTCTGTAGTTTCCTCTCAAGCTCAAGCAATTATGAAACTGAAATTTTCTGTACTCTGTGTTTGTATTAAACCTCATCTGATGAGACTACTACAGTTTAACGTTTGCTTTTTGTTGACAGCATTAAAGGAAACCAAATCTCTAAAGCAGAAGAAAAACTCTTTGAGGAAGAGAAGAGGCTTCGTTTTCACTGAGAGATCTCCATGAGGAAATAATCATTACACACACAACTCATGTACAGTATATTAATCACACCTACAATATATTATTCATATCTCACTCACAGTTTTATATCAAAGCCAAATCATACTTACATAAGGGCTGGACAATATCATTATTTCATGTTTTTTTGGCACTATATAGCTCAGAATTAATGTTTTTTTCCTTCGGAATAACCATTATGTTTAAGATCACGTAACTCACACAGTTTCTGTCAATCGTGGGTACCTATAGAGTAGTGTTTCGTCCCTTATATGTCTATAGAGTCTTTTGTGTTGTCAGATTTATAAAAAGACAGAACAGCCTTTCCGTTTTTTTCCGAAAAAGGTCGAAATCTTGGAGGGTACGGTGGGAGGAGATAAAGAGTTACGAGTACAGCACAGCTATATGTTCATGTTGTTTACATTATATGCACTTATGCACCAATTGCAGATTAGATTTTTATTAACTTACCGCCTGTGGATCCAACTCCTCAATGGCGTCTTTAACGTTGGGACCACTCCATCACTCAGTAAACGATTAGCAAATCCGGTGTCGATTTGGGCCTTGTTTGTAAAGCAATAGTCTCCAAAATGCAGGTAACAAACATAAACATTCGCAATTATCTTGCCGTCCAGGAAAAACAAACTACATTCACTGTTGTATTAAGACAGGGTTACTTGAATAAGGTTTTCTTCTCCTTACCTTCAAAAACACACTTCTTTCTTTGTGCCATGTGATATATAAAACAAAACTGTTGTGTGCAATGATGTCTGTGACTTCTACTTAAATGAACAATGCTAATGACGAGCGTTCTCAGTCTCACTCTGATTGACGTGTGGGTGTGCTTTTCTGAGGGAAGTGCCCATAAAAGGAGTAAGGGGTCAATGATATGTAACAGTTAACCATGTTTGAAAAAAACTTTGAAAGATGAGTGAGTTTGGCCTGTACTTGTTATTCATAGAACGAACGTGCGCACAGAAAACGCTCGTACCACTTTCTTTCAGATGTGAAATCTATAAAATATCTATAAAAGAGTGTCTGTCAATGTTTAAACCCTTTTTGAGCAGTAAGAATGGCTTATTTTTCCAAAAACCTGCAGCAATCAGACAAGCAAAAGTACATACGTCTGCTCAGACCCTGACGTGGCACTAAACACTTTTCCACGTCAAAGACAGTTTTTAGAAATGTGGACGTTGCCGTGGATTTTTGCATACACACACTTTACGATTAAATCTGTGCATATGCACGCTTTATAAATAAGGCCCTGGGAGTTGCCCGCCAAAGCACATTCTATTAATAGCCTCAATTTTAATATTTATTACATATTTTTATATTAGCTTGGTTTGTTTTATGGATGCTAACATTTGAAACCATGATTAAACACATAAATTTTTTTGAGTTGACACTATATAAAAAGTAGCTCTTCAGATTGTTTTATCCATTGTGGATGTAGCCCTTGTTCACAAAAAGGTTGGAGACCCCCAATTAAAATATATGATGCCTCGTGAAGACGCATTCATTCTGAATTGTTTGATAAAAACAGCTTAAATGAGACTATAAAACATCTCTGTCTTGACTCTGACTAATATACTTGAGTCAAGGACGGTTTGTGAAACTAGACAAAAGCAGAAACAAGTATTGTCCAGCCCTAAACTCACACAATAAACATCCAGACACGAATTGAAAGATCTGTGCTTGAAAAATGTTGTTTTTTAATGTCATTATCTCTGTACATAATGTTCACATGGAATGTTACAATAAATCATTTTTTAAAGAACCGTTATCCGAGTTAACGTCACACGTGTGCGTAAAGGATTGGATGGCCAATCCTGTGTGTTTTCATTGCATCTTAAGAAAGTGAAACTGCTGTAAGTATGAAACTAAATCAAGTATCATTAACCTGATGAGTGTAGGTAGACATTTAACACGACGACACAAACAAACTAAAATCATCCAATCAGATTCATCTGGGCTCAGATCTGCTCACAAAGTTTTTGAAAGGTAAATTCATATTTCATGAATCTGAAAATATGCACATGATCAATTAAGGCCATTTAAACACAATCTACAATGATTTCACATTAAAGCTAATGGCCGGCCGTGACTGCATGTTATTATCAGGAACACAACTCCATCTTTCAGTATTATCTATAACATTGGCATGACTATAAAGAGCTCAATTCAGTCTCTCATCAAACTCAAAATCCATCAGCAGCATTTGAAAGCTATCATGGCACATTTGAGATATCACTGTAAATACTCAGACTTATCTTTGGGGACGTCATTATTTAACACGCAGTACATCTGCTGGTCATATTTAATACCAACACTTGATGAAGAGCTGACCACAGATAACTCCAGAATCACTAACAGATTGTACAAAATCTAATCAGTGATTAGTAATGATTAGTTGGCAGTGCTTCTGAACTGGAGAATGACATCACCGGTCAGGAATAAAAGCAGCTGTAATGTGATTAAATCATCAAAATAAAACATTTCATTCACAATAAAATGCATGAACAAACAAAAGAGATTTAAGAAAAAAATAAAGAGAGTTGATGTTTAAATCCAGACTGTATGTTGCATTTCATTATTCAAATATAACTTCTTTCTATCAGCTAATGGCATATTTTAGACTAATAAAGATCATTTTGAGTTATTTTTGAATAATTATCTGTGTTCTGTTATCTCATTCAGTATATAAATGATTGATGCTTGTACATTGATGAGGAGGAGAATTGATCTGAAAGCCATCGAGAAGCTACAGTGAATCTTCATGTGTCTCTATCGACACTATTGCTACACGAGTGGAGACGTTCACCATCAGACGACGGCCGAGTCCTTCTGACTCACAGGAGGAGCAGAAACAGACGCAGGGCACTTCTAATGTCAGTATGGCTCCAGGCCGACAGGAATCGGAGGATCTTTATCCCCGTCATATCCACAAGATGGCTCATGAAGACTCGTCTTTCATCCAAAACGCACCACCGTTGGCTCTTAGGATTTGAAAAAATGAAGGCACTGGTCGATACAGTAGTCCTTTATCACAAAATCATGAAGTACAATCAACTCCGATAGTCTATTCATTGATGAGGTCAGCTGACCCTGAGTCCGACCAATCAGGAGCTTCAGGTAATAAACTAAACCATCGAGTACGGCCAGAAGTTTATCGGCGTCTCCTGATTGGTAAATTGTTGCGTGGCGCAGTAGTAAGCGTGCCGTCTGTTTTTGTAGTACGGTGAAAAGGGAAGAGCTGAAGAGCGACAGTCAAGAGTTTCCCTGAAGATTTGCTGCATTGAGTTTTGGCACATCTGGGTTTTTATGGCGATGCTACGAGAGGAGAAGGAGTCGTCGAGTGATCGGGTCGCCCGCTCTGCCTGAAGAAACTGAAGACGTCACAGTGCGTCCAGGAGGAAGAGATTCACATTTGCTGTCCGCCAGTAGGAAACATCACCGCTTACAAACCTGAAGCTAAAACACAACAGCACCATTATACAGAAATAAAGTCAAGTCTTAAAGGTGCAGTGTGTACATTTTAGCTGCATTACTTAGTAATAAAAGTTTGTCCGTTAAGGGCTTCTGTAGAAACATGGTGGCACAAAATGGCGGCTTCCATGTAAGGGGACCCTCTGTGTATGTAGATAAAAACATCTCATTCTGAGGTAATAAACACATAATGGTTCATTATGAAAGGTCTTTATACAACACTAATAATATAGTTTTTTATACAACAGTTCTTTCTGGTTCTCGAATCTGATTGGCTAAAAGCTATGCGATATTCTACTGATAACGGCACTGTTCACCGCTTCACCTTTCGTATTATTCCACCACCTAGTGAATGGAGGTCCTAAACAGGCTCATCTCTGAATGGAGAAACTGCACCCACACACAGACCTGGACACACACACAAAAACGCGCTGTTTTGAATCACGCTCCGTGTGTCTCATTAGTTCACTAGCTCATAAATCAGTCTGTGCATCCCAATCGGAAGTTATTATTCCGTCAAAGATCAGCGCTCTTGGATGTTACGTTAAACTTAATGGGATTAATGTCTTGTCACATCGTGTGGACACTTGGAAAGAGGATTGTAAACACTCATTTTCTGGAGCAATATCTCTTATCAGAACGCGAAAACACCGTGGAACTGCAGGTAAGCCCCGCAGCTTTTAAATGTGGACATTGATCATTTACTTTATCGTGACGTGACTATTAAAACATGTTATGAGATATCGCCACTGATATATTTATAAGCAGCATGCAAAAACATCTCTCCGACCCTTATAAAAAAACAGTTTTATATAGTACTGACAAGAACAAAGTTTAATAATAATAATCGAGTGCTCGTATCGCGTTAAGAATAAATGAGAAATAGTAACGTTATACAAGTAGTTTTATTAACTTTTACCTCGCGCCAAAACACTAACAACACAAAAGACACTAAATATGAATAAAAAAACAAGTAATAGTTTGATCATGACACCAAATACTGCTGATTTGATCTCATTTTGACGATCATAAACAAACAAGGCCAACATGAGAGCCAGGGAATCCCTTTCAGAAATGCAGCCCAGAGAGGGCGGTGGTCAGCGGGGCGAGTGAACACTGACGTCCGCTCATGCTTTGGTTCTCATTCGTACCGAATCTCACTAAGCAAACGTTCAAACAGGCGCTATCTTTACTAATCGACTGCAGATTTAAATATAATACATATACATTCTCGACTGAACTAATCTTAAAACTACACTTTGTGACCAAGAAACGGTAATATAAAGAAACGGCTTTTCCGTCCATTGAGTTGTTATGAGCTTCAAAGCAGCCGAAAGTTTTACCTGTCATTTTAGTTCTCAAACAAAGAGGCTTTTAAAATAACTCCGTTGTTGTTTTCTAGTTTTCGTTTTTCAAACGTGTGCCGTCGAACTGTTGTATAAAAGCAATATCGCTCTCGGAGTCGTGTGATATAGCTCTATATCATCACGGCTGTGATTGCCTCCGGCCTCGTGCCTCTGGCCTAATCACAGCCGTGATGATATAGAGCTATATCACACTCCTACTCGAGCGATATTGCTTAAATATATTATGTTGCATTTCTGTCAAGAGACCCTTCTAAAAATTACACACTGCACCTTTAAATAAATAAAGAAATAAAGAAAAAGTATTTATTCAGCTTTTAAACTGCTGTGTTTATTCAGTTAAGAAGCCTTTTGGTCATCATTACATTTATGCAATTGGAAGACGCTTTGATCCAAAGCAACTTATGGTGCATTTAATCAGTATGTGCATTTCTGGGTTTAAACCCATGACATTTAGCGTTGCTTAATCAATGCTTAACCACTGAGTTATACAGGATCACAGTATTTTGAGTTTATAGTAATAGAAAGATAGAAACATGTGATATTGTCAGGTATAAAGTGTTTGTAGGAATATATAAGATGACGTCAAACAACAGTAAAAGAACAAACACAGACATACATTCACATTAAAAACAACACAGTGACTTGTGCTAGAGAAACAGATGAGTTTAATTAAAGTGATCTCTCTCTGTGTGTGTGTGTGTGTGTGTGTGTGTGTTACCTGTGTGCAGAGGTGATTTTAATCTGAAGGATGTTCAGGACACGATCTATTCACTTCAAACCATTCATCAATACAGCTGAAAAACAAAGAAGATGTACTGATGATAAATAATCATGAATATAACCGTGACACTTTATTTTTCTTTAATAGGATGGAGGCAGCAGAGAGTTTTTTACCCTTTGTGATAAATACAGAGACAGGGCAGACGAGCGATGGTGTCTCCCTGGATCAACTCCTCCAGACATATTGAACATTCACCCGTGTCCTTCACCAGCACATCCTCTGAAAAACACACACACAATAGAGTTTACATCAGAACGTGTGTGTGTGACGATTTATGAGTTGAACAAAAGGTGGCGCTAAAGATCAGCAGATTGGAGCAGATGCTGCTTTTAAACAGAATAGACTCTGGCCCTTGAGATTCACTTTCCTGCGACTTTAACTCAAGCCCTGATCAAATACACCTGAGAGCAAAGTAATCATGGTATTTAGGAATACCAGAAAATATCAGGCAGATGAGTTAGACCTAAACAATGAGGGAAAGTGGATCTCAAGGGCTGGAGCTGAAAACCTCTAGAATAAAGAAACAGCAAACTGTGTGATGACACAAATTAAAAGTCATCTTAACAAAAAAATCACAAAATGAGATGAATTGCACAGCACAGGTACAGATAGGAATACATTTATAGGTATTAATATGCACTATTTAGGTACAAAGGTTCAAAGGGTACCGTCCCAGCGACAGCTGTTATACCCTTCTTTTGAAAGTACAGAATATAATGTTTAAGACACTGCGTTTGCATGCAACTACGTAAACTTTTTTTTTAATCGTATTGATGCCTCAATCATATTGAAAAGCCTATAAACACCTTAATCAATACGATTGAGGTCAATTGGATGCAAATTTTTATTATATTGAAAAGGGGTGGTATAGTCTGATCTGTGATCCGATCATCAAGAGAAAAGTATGCATGTAAACGCATGAATCATATTCTCAATAAGATGCAAAATATCTCGTGCACATGCGCAGAAAGTTCACGTCTTATATTGATCTCTTATTTACGTATCACATGATTCTAATCACAGAAACATGCAATAGCAAGGCAATGGCAACACACATTATTATGGTAATGCGGTCACACACTGTACGTTCTGCAGCGTTCATGTCTTTCATAACATTATATAAAGCAATAAAATAGTGTCGTGACTTTCGAAAAGTGTTTTCTTTGCCTATTTCTGAGAACTTTAAAAAAAAAATTTCCAACCCAACTTTGACTTTGTATATTTATCCAGAGATAAAGCGTGAAGTCAATGAGAGATGCGGTGCACTGTGTTGCAAAACAAGTCCTCTGTTTTTTTTATTCAGATTTGGGGACCGTTTAAACTGTTTCAGTGAGTTGATTTTATTCTGCAAGTTAAAGATGTAAGGATTTTATTAATTATTGGTATTTGGTCTGTGAATATTCATTGGGATGCTTTTGGCTAGTTTTGAATCTCCATTGGGCTGATTTTGAAATGTGAATCTGGCAACCCTGGCTGTGCGCTTGCACAGATGTTTGGTTCAGATCATGTAGAATCTACATGTAAACTAACATTTTAATCAGATTGCAATGTTTAAGTAACATGTAAACTGTACTGTCTTAACCTGCAATTGGATTCAATTCAGGCTGATTGACAAAGTTTGTGCATGTAAACATAGCCACTGATTCATTATTTGATGACCTGAAGCAGACAGAAGTGTTTGATCAATCAGAGAAAAGTTTCATAAAATCCTCAAAATTTCAGTTTTTCACAATATCATCTCAGATCAGTTGAAGCGTTTGACAGAGAATCACATCAAAGAACAAACATCAATGATTGTGAATGACACAGAGTCACTACAGCACTGTTATGACTGAATCTACTCTCTCATATACACTATAGACAGTTCACATTTACTAGCACACCAAATTCACAACATGGCCACGATCTCCTGACACCACAGACTTACTGTAAAAACCCAAACCTACAGTACACTTACTGTAAAGAGCTGCAAACTCTCTTTATGTTCATTCACATCAGCTCTCCACAACCATTTTATTCCTCTTTACTTCAACTCAATCTGATTTCTCTCGATTTCTATTTAGGGACTAAAAATCAAAGAAAAAAATCAAAACTTAATAATAAGGTTACTCTAGTGTAGTTACATGAGTAAATGCATTACTAACTAACATGAACAATATAGTTTTTCAGCATGTATTAATTTTTGTTTATGTCAATACAGTTAATCGTGTTAGTTCATGGTGTATTCATTCATTTGAACAGATACAACGCTTGGTTTTATACATGTATTATTACAATGTATAAATTATAAATTTACATGAGCTAATATCAATAAATGCTTTTATTGTATTGTACATTGTTAGTTAATGCATTAACTAATTGTTAACAAATACAACCTTACTGTAAAGCACAATAGTATTCACTGCACAATAAATCATTTTATATACATGATTTGATAAATTACTGTATAACTGAGAGTGAAATGATGATGGGAGTATGTGAGGTGATGACTGGAACGATATATAAATACTCAATGATGTCTAATTGCAATGCTGAAGATATAAATAAATATTAATGTTGTAATATTGAATAAACACTTGTACAGTATGTGCTGTACACCAGCTGACAGAGAGCTGAATTACACCGTAAATAAAATAAACATCCACAATATATTTCACTAGAAAATAACAAATTATAGTCAAGAGAAAATAATTCAAACCTGTTATTAGAAACAGTTAAGATCATTGTGACATTCACATTTCCTCTCAGAATGTTATTATTATTATTATAATCAATAATGATTATAAATCATTAAAACACACATTGTATAACATCACAGTCGTTCATTAGCATATAACAAGATCTCTTATTTTTCATGGTGAACATTGTTGTGTGTGATTGACTGTATTAGACACTGATCTCTTAATGGACATCTGCTGTGTGTTTACACTTTGGTTAAATTTAGCAGTACATGCACGCACACACGCACGCACGCACGCACACACACACACACACACACACCTCAGCTGTGTATGTGTGTGTGTGTGTGTGAGCTCTGAACTTTAACCCTGGGTCTGGTCCAGTGTGGTGCGCTCGGTCACATGATAGCAGGCATCCATCATTGATCTTCAGATCAAGTCTGTGTATTGACACGTTACTGTTAATCTGACACAGTGAGCTGATGAATGGATCACACTGATATCTGTTCATGTCCCAGACACCCCATCACATCATTATATTAGTAGGGGAATGGGGCACAACCTAATGCTTTTTGGCTTTGGTTATCTATCATTAAAGAAATATTGAAGTTAGATTAAAAAAATTACATAATCACCACACACATATCTGCTACAAATGAACACTTAAAGTTTGTTTGTGTGATCTACAGTTATTGTATAATTACACATAAAGTGACAGGAGTGCAAACGTTACCCCATAGTTGGGGTTCATTGTAACAAACAGAGGGTTTGTTGCTACACCTGCTAGAAAATTTAATTTAACCACAAATAATTCAATCAAATTCGGTCTATAATAAAGGTGGATATTGTTTATATATCTGCCTATAATAGATAGATATCCACACATTCATCCATCAATCATCCTTCATCGAACCATCTGTCTATTATCTAGCAATGCATATAAATAGATTTATAAAGAACAAAAAAAAAAGATACTTGTGAGTTATTTCTCCTGATATTGTATTAAGAGTTATGATTTTGATGAATAGTATTTACATTGTTTTCATTTCATAATCATTGTGTACCTGAGGCTTCATTGTGTGACAACTAACCCCGCTGTGTAAAAATGTTTTTAATCCCAACTATTAGTTACTAGGAGTTGCTGACATGTTTTAAATGCTGTTATGTTTTAGGTAACAAGACAGAGATTAAAATAATATAAGGTTGGATTTGGTGACTTACACTCACAACTCAGAAATCAAATAAAACTTCAGATGAAGAAATTTACTTTCATGCCTCCAAAACACACTTTGTTCAATATCTTAAACAAAACACATCAAAACTGTTCACAAATTCACAGGAGATCCTCTGACAGTAAGAGAAAAGAAGCCGTCTTACAATTAACCCTGTGATAGTTTGTGCCTACTATAACTAAAAAAAACTGTGACATCTGTCATTAGTAATGTTAGTTAAGACATGACTGACAAAATCTATTTTCAGGTTTCCCACTCTAAGCCAAATGTAAATTCCCGACTAAAAAGCTGAATTTCTCATTGCCGTGAGCACCATGAGTTTATAAACATTTAGTTTAAATGCCTGAAATGAGTAAACAATCACTATAAGCGGCTGTTTCAATTATAGTCTCACTTGAAATTAGTGAAGCTCTCACAACTTAACAAGCAGATTACATTGTGATAAATGAAAACTCAAATTTAAAGCGACAAACAAAAATCCCTGATGACTTTTCAATGTCTGGAATAGACCATTTAAAATTCCATGATATTCCAGAAATTCCCCGTGGGAACCCTGTATTTTGAATGTTAGTACTGGTTGTCATTTGTGGCAAAATTTCAAGCATTCACATCTTAAATATACAGATTTTAAAGATTTAAATGTTCACGGTAACCTCCAGAAATCTACTGAAAAAACCATGAGAGCAATTTACAGACAATCTACTCGATTTATATCCATTTAAACCGAAACAAACACTTATGAGCTTGGACACAAACAAACACAGTAACCAACAAATTTATCTCAGTCTCTCTCTCTCTCTCTTTCAGTCTCTCTCTCACTTCTACATTATGAGAATAATTACAGTATGTAAATCAGTCAAGATTAATTTCAGGAAAACACGATCAAACTGCCACTTTCTTTTTAACACGCTAACATCACACGACACAACTTCTGCTTTTCTGAGAAGAACATTTAGGAAAAAACAAAAGCAAAGCAAATCAGTTTTTGTCCAATCATGTCCTTGTGTGGCGTTCATCATCTGTGTTCAGGAAGACAAACCTCACTGCATTCGATCAAAGCATTAACAGGAAGCGCATCTCAATGGAGACGGGTAAGTTAAAGGTCACATGTAGTTAGCAGGGCGGTTGGCATGGTAACTGTATTCCCTACAGTTTAACAAAAGACCGAGCAAATTATTCACCCTGGTAGGGGTCGAGTTAACCCCATCTAACCTCAGCTCATGACACATTTGGGTTGAAGTCTTGAATAGTTTAGCATGATAAAGATGATAGATTTGCCCGTTCTGTGTGTGTGCTTATAAAGAAATGTGCCTCGCCTTGGCTTATATTGACTTATAGTAATTATCATGTGTGTCACAGCTGGACAACCTTCAGAAACCCTGTGACCGATCCACAGTCTGAGGATTTAACCACTCGGTTACCAAGGTAACAGAACGGCCATCGGCTACTGATGCTTTCAGGCATATGGTTAAAGAGGCGAGTACATAGACAATATGTAACTATGGATAAACAATAGGGGTGTAACGATACGCAAAAATCACGGTTCGGTGCGAACCCCGGTTTTGAAGCCACGGTTCGGTTCATTTTCGGTACAGTAAGGGAAAAATGCAAACATTAAACTGCAGGTTGTTTATTACTATAAACTTTTTTTACAATTTGTTTACACTTTTTTAAACACTTTTTTATTAAATATAACATATAAAATATATATAAAATGAAAAAATAATAAATAAAATACTATTGCAAAGTTCTTTTTTACATTATTTTATAACAGAAGGTAACTCTTTTCTTAACCTTCTCTTAAACTTTTGCTACTAAAACCTTGAACTAACAAATTCAATTCCTGAATACATTTATGAACAATTAGCCTACATTTTTTGCCACCAAAAATGTTCTGTTTTGATTTATTTTGGATTGTTTACCTCACAGCATTGAATTGGCTATGTACCATCTCTGTATAAAAATAATATTACTGCTCTATGTGTAACTGCATAGCAAGCAACATGATGATATACTTATTATACACTCATTTTGAGATTAGTGAGTTGCATGCATAGCCATGATCTTTTGCACGTTTCTCCTATTCTTTGCTTGTGTCATCAATGTAAGCTGTAACGAACCCCTCCGCAGCTGAGTGACAGCTGAGTAAGCCCGGGTACAACTCTTCCGTGTCTCGACCAGCTGATCGCATTGTGACAATGATATGATTGACGTGAGGTGCAGATGAAAAATCTGATCACGCATTCCTTATTCTCGCTGTCACAGAAAGTGCGTCTCATGAATGCGTAGCAACGAAAGACGCGCAACCTCTCACTCACTTTTAAAAGAACAAAGCAGCGCGTTGACACGCGTTTAACATGCGCTTTTAGATACGACACGACAACATTTACATCAATAATCAAACGGATATACAACTAAGTAAATAAAAATCTTTCTGCGGGCCGAATTATGTTATATGTTTGACAGAAGACTTGCGCTGAACGAGGAGACTTCCGCCACTTAATATGTTCGTGCGGAAACGCACGTATTATGTTCCGCACAGGCGCACACAAAATGCATTCGGCCTTTCAGTGCACGTGTGCACCGTGCCGAAAGCCCTGAACCGAAACGGTCCGGTTCGAATACACGTACCGTTACACCCCTAATAAACAAAGATATGACCTAGACTTTAAGTCAAAGTCAATTTCAGGTTATTGTCATTTTTCCACTGCCTAAGAGATAAATGAAATGCAATTTTCCCAACAACCTTGGTGCAGACATACAACAAACAACATTTAGTGACATCACACAACATTTATTCATAGTAAACAATAACATTCAGTGACACAGTAGCACCACAGGCTTACTGATCCCCAACACAATAAATAAGATTAAAAACAAATTGCATACCGAGGAAGATGTGTCATTTAAGATCTACTGTAATGTAAGGATGTAATATAACGTTACACATCAGATTTTTTCCCCAACAGTTCAAACATTTACTTAAGACATAACAGATTATATCTGCGGGAATTCTTGTCAAAGCAGATATTTTTAAAACTGTAATTCTGTGTAGATATATATCTATATATCGTGGTCTCTGTGTGCAGAAAAGAATTTGCGCATTGCGATAATCACACTTTAATAAAATTAGTGGCATTAACATTAATTCTTGTTAACGCGTTATTAACACATTCATTATATATATATCATTTATTATTATTATTATTATTAAATATATATTCACTTCTCCTTTAAGACTAAAGTCCGGATCCAATCTACTGTTACCCATGAATTTTTTTTCACCTGTTTACTTTCTCTTAAGATCTAAATGGTCGTGTTTATGAGGATACGTGCAACGGGAATGATACATGTGTGTATTTAAGGACAATTAAGTCACAATATTTTTTGTGACGTCATGCACAGAAACGTGATGTGGGCGCATAACCTCAATAGAAAAGATAGTCCAAAATCTCTACCGATTGACAAATTTCTACTGGTTAATCATACATACCTTCCAGTTTATCTCCCACCCCCTGTACCCAAATGAAAATTCTTGGCCCGAAACAAAAAAAAGAAGAAACCAAGGCCAAAAACCGAAACACCTAAAGAAATTATTATGCCAATTATTAGTAGCATTGCATTTATGGCTATCACTGTGTACTAACTTTACTAGGGGTGTGACGGATCACAAAACTCATGGTTCGGATCACATTACAGTTTTTGAGGCATGGATCGAATTATTTTTCGGATCAGCAAAAAGGGGGTGGAAAAATCTAAAAACAAATAAAAAAATTGCAAACATTTATAAAAAAGTACAAAGTTGTAAATTAATAAGGTCTGAAATAAGCATTAGGTACAGAAATCAAATTAAATGAATCATAACACTGTCTTTATTGTATAAATTAAATATAATTATTATTTTTTGAGCTACAAAAGTGATTTTCTCTTTGTCTTGGGTTGTTTGATTAACATTAATTGCACAGAATTAAGTAGGTTAGTTAAGGTTACTGTCTCTTTAAGAACAAATAAGCACAGACTGGTTTCTGACTGTAATCTATACATACACTTACATAATTTTTTTTTTATTAGAAAAAGAATACTGTGAAGATCATTTTGTTTATGTGCCCTGTCAATAACACAAAGATTTTATGTACGCTACCTTTGTGAAACGCGTCTCTCGTATGCACTACTGAGTGCCCTTAAACACGCTCGCACACACACAGACCGAATTCCAAACAGCGCAGCATAAACAGTCGCACTCGCTTCACATACAAACGTTACGTTATTTTTTATTGCTTTATTTGCCAAATGTATGTTAATGGACTACATAAGACACATTAGCGCAACTCTCTCTAAAGTTTACACATCAAAAGTTCTGATCTTTGAAGGCATAGAAAGATGCTCACATCCACACCGCAGATATGTTGCTTCAGACAAGCACGTGCAGGTCGCGGTTTCTGTTTGCGTCATCACGACATTTGGGCCGTATTGTTTAAGTGATAAAAGTCTTTCGGACGAAAACCGAAAATGCTCTTTCGGGCCATTTTCGGCTGAAAATTTTCGGTGGCCAAATATTCGGTGCATCCCTAGTTACAACCCAAATAGACTATATACCAACAGCATGTAGAAATGTAAAGGAACAGTAGACTCAAGGCTATTAAAACAAGAAGTGAGACTTACTGTAGCAGCTGTCAATTTATTTGAATGTAGGACAAAGCGTATGAGGTGTACTGACGTTGTATGAAACTACGTCCCATGTTGAAAATCCACTCTCTTGACTACATGTTGTTGACATAAGATACTTATTATAGAAAACCTTTATTAACCCCCTGTAGCCGCGAGGAATCATAAATACTATCAATGTTGATGTTTAAAGGAACAGTATGTAAGAAATGTATATCAATTAATCATAAAATGGCCCTGATATGTCACTAGACATTAAGAAATCATTTTCATTTCAAATACTTTTATCACTGACAACAGTGGTCTGGCCAGGATATTGTCATTTAAAAAGTGGAGTTGCAGCCCTTAACTGATGTTTATGTTGTTATATTGTGTATTGGCCACCAGTTGTGTGATTGCAGTACCAGTTTTAGCCACAAGTTTTGTTATTGCAATACCAGTTTTGGCCACAATCCTACATACTGTTCCTTTAACCTCAACTGTGTGCTTACCATCATTGATCAAAATATATTCTTTTGTGTTCAGCAGAATAAAGAAACAACATGAGTGTGAATTAATAATGACAAAATGTTTATTTGTTGGGTAAACCATCCCTTAAAAGCCTCGCCTCAGTTTCAGTCTCAGATGGGTTTGCATGATCGCTCGCAACAGCCATGTCATGTACTACAGAAGGGTAACGATCATCTCAAAGTGGCAACAACAAAATCTGTGCACGGTATGGACGGCCTTGTCAGCTAAAGAGCGAATAAAAGCTGAACAGAGCGAGATGTTCATGATAACTCACTGCAGACGGTTATTGATTCACTACAGCTCTTCAGACCCTCATCATCTCTCTCTCTATCTGTCTCTTTCTCTGAAGTTGGCAAAGTTAAGGGATTTCCTGTCACACGGCCAGTGTGTTAACATGCTGAACAGACCGCAGTGATCTGCTGCAGGCCTAACGTGCTTTCTAACATCCTGTATGCTCCTTTACCCCTACACTACATACTGGTCACAGAGAGAGAGAGAGAGAGAGAGAGAGAGAGAGAGAGATAGAGAGAGAGAGAGAGAGAGCATTGAAATAATCTGTAAAGGTGCATTCACACCAGTCACGGCAGAGGCGGCAAAAACGCGCTATTCACGCATCGTTGGATGCTTGAACATTTGAGTTTACTCACTTTGTTCGCACGTGAAAGCCAAAGTTCCAACAAAGTTCCGATTTTTCAAATTGCGCGTTTCCCGTGGCAACGCTCAATTCTGCCTTCCGTGACATTCGCGAATACTGCGACGCAGGATGCGATATCGCGTCTTTGCATTGACTTAACATGTAAATCACTCGCACTTGCTGCCTCTACTCTCCGCGTCTGGTGTCTGCATTACATTTTTCTCTGACATCTACAGGGTTGGGTATCGAGAACCGGTAAAAAAACAACAACCAGAGAATCAATGACGACGCGTGCATTTCGATTCGGTTTATCGATTCTTGATTTTTCAGTCATTCTTGCACAGGGAACAGCAGTGAGCATTTTACAGTTGTATCTATCTGCCAGGACCTGCGACGACCCATCTCTCATTACGCACATGCGCAGTAACGCTACATTACACTCTGCACTGCCAAATGCAATACATTTGGCAAGGAAATTTTGTGTAAGGGAGGCAATAATACTAGGGATGCTCCGATCAGGATTTTTGCAGGCCGATACCGATCACCAAATTGTTGTCTTCGTGATCGGCTGATACCAATGCCGATTTTTCAAGCTGATATGCAAGCTCTTTGATGACTGTAACTGTTAACATTTTTTCTAAGTAATAACACAGATGTTGCCTTTGTTATATTACTTGCAGTAATTAGGTATATTATTGTTTTAATAGAGAATCAAATAAATTAGCACAACAAATATTTCTTCTGCAAAGAGAAATTTAATATGCCTTTAAAAAGTCTTATGTCTGTTAAAAGTGATAAAATTAAAACACTTCACAGCCTAAACTGTATGAATTAAACATACACGCATTCGTATAAAGTATAACAGTTCTTTAGTGAAGAGCAGAGAGTTATTTTATTGAGAGATGAATTAGGTTACTGTAGCTTTAAAACGTGAGAGAGATCACTCCGTTCACGTGCGCTGATGACTGAGGCTTCTGTATGTGCGCACCGAATGTACGCAGACGAGAGCAGCTGTGAGGAAAATGAAAGTTTAAACGCTCAAAACTTTAAAACGCATGCAAATAATAAACTTTTGGCATGAGGATGTAATTATCCACGATAGATGTGTGGTGTATACGCTGTTTGATGGGGATGTGAAGACGCGTCGCGCTGTTGATCGGATCGCGTCCTCATAGAAAATACACTTATCTCTGCAAAGGCAAAGAGAGTAATCCAAATCTGCATGTCGCACATGAGCGATCGGTTCTAAAAATGCTCGCATTGCGTAAAAATGGTCTCTAACTGCAGCCGCATTCAGTAGCCGTATGATGACAAAAGTAAACAGAAAGATCGGTTTAGGAGATCGGCAAATTTAGCGAGGACCGATCGAGTCATTTAATGACGTTATCGGCCGATACCGATCTGCGGCCGATCGATCGGAGCATCCCTAAATAATACCTCTAATATGATTAAATATTTGCTTTAAAACGACGTTAATTAAGGACTGTACCGTGTTTAATTCTCCCAGCCGCGAGTCCTCTTACAGCGCATCAGATACAGCTAATATTAGCAATAGCAGCATCTCACACTCGGGTACAAAACACAGATTCACCTTCAAATTAAAGCCGCATACTTCTGGATAAACTAACATCTCTTTTGTAAGACAAAAATGATACAAAGACGATAAAAATTAGACAGCTACAGAACAATTCATTCTTTTGTTTTTAGCATTGTAACAACATTGTAATTAATTTAATGTGTTTATCTGGACTGTAACGTCACAGTTGGTGTTATGTTAAGATTGGTCTGTTTTCCAGCGCTCTTTTCATGCACGAGGTTTAAGAAGTAGGAAACAATCGTGTTTGAGGCTCATGATATGTCATTACCATGTACACAACTCTTATTATTCATCTATGCCTACATAAATCCAGTTTTACATTAAACAGCACCTTTAGTAAAAATTCAAAAGTCATTTCGCTCGTTCGCATTTCCTGTGATCTGTCTGAACTCAAAAATCTTAAGATGATCATGCTTTTGTAATCTTTATATTGTATTTATAAAGGTGTCCAGGCCGGAGGTCTGACAATGGTAAATGGACTGCATTTATATAGCGCTTTCATAGACCAATGGCCATCCAAAGCGCTTTACATATTGCCTCACATTCACCCATTCACTCACATACACATTCATACACCGATGGCGGTGTCAATCATTCAAGGCGCCATCCAGATCGTCGGTTAGGTGTCTTGCTCAAGGACACCTCGACACTTGGAGCCGGGACTGAACCACCAACCTTCCGATTTGTAGACAACCTACATGAATCACTGAACCACTGTCGCCCCAAGTCAAGATAATGAAATGACACTGGTTTTACTCAGCTGCACCACTTGTGTTCACTGCCAAGTGCACTCAGTGTGTGACTGGACCAGATAAGAAGCTGTGGACATAACATGACCCCAGCAGAGTAACACACATCTGTGGTGTCCAGCAAACATGCAAAATATCTAACAAACTCACAAATACCCTACAGCACGCACGCACACGCACACAGAGTTAAAATTTACACAAACATCTCTTCTTAAAATAATGTGCAGTGCTTGTCCTTAAACTAGAGAGTTATCTTCATTTATCACATCACATTCATTTACCACATCCATTTTCATTAAACGCTCTGCACAATATAACTTTAATGCCACAGTGGCAATGAGCTACGCTAAAATTATCTTCAAAAAGGGAAATCGGGTGTTTTTCATCTTCTCTGAAACACATCAGACATCTGTGGATGTGTATATGTACAGTTCAGCAGAGGACTCACAAAGTCAAATGGATCAACTGTTTGAAAATAGATTTTCACAACTGAAATGAATTTAAAAAATGACGTGACAAAACACTAACAGACCGGACACACAGAAAAAGAGAGAAAGAGAGACGAGGTGTGGGCAGAGTATATTAATAACAGAATTTTAATAACAGAAAAACCTTATTAAAACATAAAAAACCCCTCTACCGTTATACATATCATACATAGCGTTATCATGATATAAAATGAATCCTATCGTGATAGAAGAGTTTGGTCATATCGCCCACCCCTAGTCTTGCGTATCTCTGTTATCATAATTTTAAAATGACACGCGATGCAGATGCACGGAACATATTTTGACATGATGAGCCACACACGACACCCAAAACACATATTTAGCTTTTTAGCCTCCTTTGAAGAGTCACTGGTTACAGTGAAAACTATTTTAATGATTGTAGTACTAAAATTATTGATGAAAATACAAACAATGGTCATCACTTTTTAGTTTTAACTGTGTTTAGAGTTACAAAAAAATGTGTCCATTATCATGTTTTATTTTTATCAGTTTTTTTAAATAAATTTTAATGATCTAGTTTGCAGTAAAATCATAGCACTAACTTGTTCCGGTATAGATACTAAAATAGACCAGTTTGACCCCCAAACTCAAACGTCAAGCTACATCTATGGTAGAAGAGTTTAGATTACAGTGTAGGAAAGATTACTGGAAAATCATCAGTTTCTCTTCTTCTTGTCTGTACAGAATTCCCCTCTGACTCACGGTCTTTCATTTCTGATCATTGCTCAGTGAAAGTTGATGAACTGGATTTGGTGAATGTTGTGATTGACAGCTGGCCAGTCACTAAAGTGAGCAGGTCGAGTTTGGAAAAAACGAAACAGGACAAAAGGGTCGTAAACACAAACATCAGAGCACTGTTGCGTTTCGAAGCCTTTACGAGAACAACCAGCTGTTGACAACAACAACAACAACAACAACAACAACAACAACAACAACAACAACAACAACAACAACAACAACAACAACAACAACAACAACAACAACAACAATATGAGCATTCAAACACACAAAAACCCTACAACAGATTCCTCATTTTCATTTCTCCTGACAGGATTACTGTGGCCTGAGATGTCTCAATCGAAACATTCAAACACAATTTAGGGGTTCCCACACATTAGTTAACTTCCAATTCAAGGACTTTTTCAAGGACTTTCCAGGTCCAATACCCTCAAAATTCAAGGACTAAATGTGGGGACACATTTCAAGTGAGAGCAAGGTTACATCGTGTTACCTTTTAAGATACATTGTTACAGTTCCCTTTCGAGGGAACTCGCGCTGCGTCACTGCGGTGACACTTTGAGGACACCTCCAGAGGTAAGTGCGTTTGAATGTGTATATCAAATTCAACCAATGTTGAGGCTTAACGACAAAGACAGGGTGACGCAGGAGCCAGGAAGTATATCACTATCTGAAATATTACCAAAGACGGCGTTACAGGGACGCAGGAAGTATGACAAGGGAGACGCAGCGTCTCGTTCCCTTCTCAGGGAACAACAGTTACATACGTAACCCGAGACGTATTTGTGTGTCAAGCACAACTATGCAAAAAAGCATTTTGGTATAAATCAACATTCACATACAGAAGATATAAGCATTTAAAGCATTTAAAAAGTCTAGAATTTTTATGATATTATCCTAAACTACACATAGAATAATATGGATTTTTTTCCAGAAAACTTCTTGCATAAAATAGATTCAAGCACTTTCAATCATCTGTATCTATGTATGTATATTTTCAAAAACTTCCCAGGGCCTTGAATTTTTGACCCCAGATTCACAAACTTTCAAGAATTTCAAGGACCCGTGAGAACCCTGACAATTTATTCAAATTAACTCACCGTTGTACGTCACCCTCGGTTTGGTCAAACACATGACGAGATGAAGATCCATCTCATCCGAGGAGACGAACTTTGAGCAGACGGGGCACTTAAAACCTAAAAACAAACAAACAAAAAACTTTAATATCATCATTAATGACAAACAACAACAAGTGTAATGGTGTGTGTGTAACATGAAACAAAATACTCATTAAATAATCATTACAATAATAATTCACAATGAAAATAAGAGTTTTGTTAGGATAAACTCTAAATATTAATTTGAAGAGGACTTAGATGGTGTAAAACTTCAGAGCTGTGACATTTTATTTTACAGTATTAAGCTACTTAAGTTCGCTGTCTGACACATCTTTAGTAATGATGTTTGTGAATGATGTCACAGATGATGTCATCAGAAACATTGAGATCAGTGTTTGTGTCTTTTGTGCATCATCACAGCTGAATAAACAATCAGTGTTCATTATTGTTCTTGCTCATGTCATGTGTTATTTTAAAGTCACAATTAAACTGAAATTCATTTTTTAAATGACTTATCTGTGATTGTTTAAATATTCATGTGCCCTCATAATCTTTAATAAAAAAATGCGAATCTCATGCCCTCCCCGAAACGATCTCTACTATTTACGAGGAATGGCAGGAGGGTGGGGCCTGGGAAAAGATCACAGCGATTAGCAATTAGCAACATGACCCTACTTTCAACTATCAGGTCTTGATGGACGAATTCAAGTCCCGCCCTAACTTTATTTATTTTTTTATTTCAGAAGCCCCTTCACTCGGATATACATCAGGACAGGGAAATAAGACAATCGCTACTTCAGTTTCATTGTGACTTTAAACTGAATTATATCTGTGTGTCTGACATTATACAGCAGTTTCAAGACACAGATTTTACAAATGTACTGGAAAAAAGTCCTAAAGATAAAACTTATGTAGTGTTTAAGTCTCAGAGAAAGATGATTTTTTTGGCCGAATAGTTTTGGTTGCAGAGCATTCGGTGGAACACACAATACACATGACAGTTTCTATGAATTTGTGTTTTTGTAGAGACAATAATGGTGTCATTTAAAAAAACTTAAGCCCTTCAGCAACATGCACAAACTTGTTCATGTTCACGTCAACCCAAAACTGTATACCCTTCTTTCTTCTGTGAATTACAGCAGCAGAGGTTGAGTAGAAACACTAACCCTTTAACTACCAGTGTTCACTAACCTTAAAGGATTACTCCACTTTCATAAAAATAAAATTCTGATAATCCACTCACCCCCCCATGTCATCCAAGATGTCTTTCTTTTTCGGTCAAGAAGAAATGAATTTTTTTGAGAAAAAAAAAACAGGACTTTTCCATATAGTGGACTTAAGTGGACCTCAACAGTTTACAGTTTTAATGCAGCTTTAAAGATGATCCCAACCGTGATATAAGGGTCTTATCTAACAATACTATCGTCATTTTCGGCAATAAAATAAAAATATCAGGGCTCCAGACTGACACCAAATGGTGGCATTTTGCCACCAAAATTTTAGAGTGTGCCACTGAATTTTACATCTAGTCGCACATGTGCGACCAGTAAATTTGACTTTTTTTGTGATGTGACACTGAATTTGAAACAGCACATTGTACCTTCTGCATTTATCATCAAAGTATTTATTAGTAATACAGTGGAAATTAGTAGAAATGTGAATATTTGGTTAGCATGTTGATTTACGGCGTGTGCCCCTAAATTTTCTGGTTGTGCCCCTAAAATTTTCATTTGGGGGCCACTGTGCTCCTAATGAAAAAGTTAGTCTGGAGCCCTGAATATGTACTTTTAAACCACAAATTCTCATCTTGCAATAGCTGTGTGAGGCGCCAGCGTGACCTTACATATTACGTAATCACATTTTGTTACATTTCACTTATATTTTCATTTCATTTTCACAATGACGCGTACGCGTCGCACCTTTGATTGCTCGGCCCCAGTTAATCGAGTACTTGTTTTTCAGATCTTTGGATTAATCAAAATGAAAAAATGACGCACATCCCTACACTAAAGTTTATTAAATTGAGAAAAATATTGGAATGCTTTCCTCAAAAAACTTAAGTTCTCGACTGAACAAAGAAAGACATAAAGATCTTGAATGACATGGCGGTGAGTGAATTATCATGATCTTCCATGAAAGTGAAATAATCCCTTAACCCACTAAAATACATTGTATGTGTTTGACAGGGACATTAGAGAGTTTGTTAATCTGCCTGTCTCTTAGTGATTCTGTTGGATGAAATCAAATGAATCTAAACCATTACAATACAGATCTCTCTATACAGACACACTGATGTGATTCACCAGCAGCTGGACAGACAGAGAAAACCTCTGACGTCTTGTGACGCTCTCGACTCGTGGTGATCTCATGACAAACACTCGACTGAGACACGGATTATAAGTGCCATTGAGAAAAATGAGTGGATAATAGACAAACTTTAGTCATATCTGGACAATGAAGACATCATTATTCTACTTCAACATCTGTATCATAAAACAGATCTCCAACTGGACCCAAAAACAGATCTTTAATTTGCTCAGATTTTTTAAGGGGTCAGAAAAAGTAAAAAGAATCCAAAGTTCAGATCTATAATGTAGACAATATGATGTCTGGTGCAAAATCTGGGTGAGAGAACAAATACAGAAGATATAAGCATTTAATGCGAGTTTAGCACATGTGCTTAAAAAGTCTAGAATTTTTAGGATATTATCCTACACTACACAGGAAATAATATGGATTTTTTCCAGAAAACTTCTTGCGTAAAATAGATTCAAGCACTTTCAATGACCTGTATCTATGTATGTATGTATATTTTCAAAAACCTTGATTTTCCCCCCAGATACACAAAGATTTCAAGGACCCATGGGAACTCTGATATTTAATAAAGAAATACTGTTGAAGACATGGAATTTATTTGGTGTGCTGTCACTTTAAGAACTACCAGCCTGATCTTATGAGAAATTTTTGAGTTGGCTAATTCGTATGAATTTTTTCAAACTGAATCATACAATGCAATAACGAAACCCCAGCCCTAAACCGCAGGGCAAAAGTAAATCATACAAAAATGTATGAATTTGGCCACCTCAGAACATACGTATGCATTTGCCATGAAATAGCGTTGGACGTATATGTAATGCAGGAATACAATATACTGTTAACACACACACACACACACACGTGTTTTCTTTCTGAACTGTTCACCTTTACACAACAGAATATGTTTACAAGGACAATTGTGGCATTTTAAAATACTTTTGTGTAAATGTGTCCATTCAAGCACATGGGAACATTAACCCAGTATTTGCATGCTTTATTTGTGTGCTTCGGACTTCTCAAACAGGGCGTGAGCAGCGCATTAAGGTCTGTTTCGCATCTTCTTTGTTTAAATATTTAAATTGGCAAGGCCTAAAACATATGCAAATAATAAACTTTCCTGCATGTGATTAAGACATCAGTACAATTGACAGTTCTAACTGTCCCAAGCATCCTTCACGCTTGCCCCAGACCATCAGGCACTCCTTATGAGGGGTACACCCCAAAAGTGAATTCAACGATATTCCACTCAAGTGAAAAATTTGCATAACATGAAGTTAAATCCCACAAGTAATATAGAGCGAGCAACATCATGCTTTGCGTTGTGTGAACACAGCATTACAACAACTGCCTGAAGTAAAGCACGCCTATAACAAATGTATTCAGGATTTACCCAATCAATATCATTTTCTTAACTGCTGATATGTTAGCCCACTCTATATATTAAACTTGAGAAAGTAAAAAAGTATTTTAACAAATACACACTGTATCTTTGGATTAACATTCACAAAATGACATTAATAAGTTAACAGTGACAAGAAAAAACTCCTAATTTGTGATCAGTTATCTGCAAACAACAAAAGTCTAGTTGTTCTGAGTCTATTAATACACAAAACCAGCTTTAAACTGCAAACAAAGATGAACGGGAAACTAAATGCATCTTTGGTTACAGCTCTACCAGCATTTAATGACTTCTGTAGCGTGTTGTAGGCCGGTCATTGTATGCTGGGTATAAGTTACTGTTGTTAACTATTATGACCACAGGAACACAGAGACAGAGCCACGTCTCGTGTCACAGAGAACCGTGAGCATAAAAACATGAAGAACCATCAGAGAACAGACCCGTTCATGAGGCCGAAGGTGTCGCTCCAGCACCGAGCAAAATCAAACAACTCATGCTGTGTTTATTTTCTTTAAACATCTGTTTTCATGCAAGAACAAAATCATGTGACAACAATTTCATGCTTTTCTGGGCAGATTGTGACACGCATTTGGGCAATGCTACAGTACAGTTAACTGAATATTTGTGTAACGATCACAAAAAAATAGCCAAGATCAACACGTACATCACCACAATATCATTCTTTTATTGCATGCAAGAGAATACGAGTCTTCTTCCTCTATATAATGCAGTTGTATTATAGACTGTTTCAGCAGTAACAACATAAACAAACGGCTTTCGTGGAACAAACGTAACTTCTGGTAAACTCTGCAAAAAATTAATAACAACAGAGAACTTACAGAGTGGATTATTTCTGCTTATTTCTCTTTTTTCCTGCTTACATGTTCGTGGGTCATATCCGATCTGTGCCACATGAGGGAAAAAAATCAGAATCGAGTCACATCAAACATGCAATGTAAATGCGGCCTGTAGGACAACTAGCATGTATCGCACGCTGAACGTGCACATTAAATAGCACAAGCTTAGTCAGACAGAGTCTATTTCCAGATGCAAATTATGTAGCTTATGTTAATCGTTATTGATTTTGATCAAATACGATGTTATGCAGTGCTTTTTTTTGCTGACTCGACTCTTATATTGAAGGGGTTTTATATTCAGCAGTCAACAGACAACCTTGTGAAAAATAATAAATCCTTTTATAAGTTTGTGGATTTGCTTGAGCTAGAAAGACCTATTGAACATAAATAAAATGTGCAAATGTAGATATGTGAGTAAAATTTTCAGCATGGTTAAATGCTAAAACTAGTTGTTCAGATAGAAAGAGCTTTAAAAAAATTTCTATGGGTTCAAGAATAACAAAATACTGGCCATTTGAAACTAGAAAGTCATCACTTTATTTTTTCCCATTGTTTTCCATTTTGCGGGTGGTAAAACTACTGTGCGCGTCGTTCAAATTCATTGAAAATTCGTTCACTTGTAGTTTAGCAATTAAACTAAATGTCTATTACAATTTCAAGAATGCTTTTACTCTGCACATCGCCTGAGGAAATCCGAAGTTACGTCAAGGGGAACCAAACTGACAGCCGCGGCAGCGGAGATTATCACGTACAGTACCTACAAAAGGGTATTGAATAAGGCTTGTGTCTGACCTGCAGCTATCATTCTGGCTTGGTGGGATGTCAGCCAGCGAGTCCTCTGATTTTGACCTTGTTCGTTTACTACTCAAAGTCTAAAACAAGAAAGGCATTTTAAGAGTATATTGTATTTTCATTTTAACCGAGCAGCTATGGTTGCGCGTTTCACACACAAACAACACACACACCTCTACACCACGTTGACACTGATTGACAGCAAAGGCGACGCATGCACTTTTAATGTGTTAAACTCAAGAGTGTATGGGTAATGTAGTCTCTGCTCTAGGTGGGACGAATCAGGAAGGGTACATTGTGAAGGGCGCTCTGAAAAGCGGCAGCGCTGCCAATTAAAACCTCTGATTTAAACAGATGTGCAAATGAGCGTTCCGGTACGCTAAAAGCACGTTCTGGGCTCAGGGAGAGGTGGTGGTATGCTCAAGAGCTATATTTAGAAGTGGCGATACAGAGTTAAAGCACTGATGTTATGTTAAACTAATGTGAGTGGCATGGAAGAAATTTGAATCACAGCAGACAGCTGCCGTCAGGTGCCGCCGGTGTGTGTACATTCATAGAAAATAATGTGTTTGATTTTTTAGATACATGGCGCAATGTTGCCCTTCTTGCCCAGTGTGTGACCCCCTTTAGACGACTTGAAAAGCACTGTTTGAGGATTCAACTTGCATTTCTTTGTTTCTCACAGAGTAATTTGTGATTTCTCTCTTCCATTTAAAACCGATCTCATATACCGTATTTTTCAGACTATAAGCCGCATTTTTTTTCATATTTTGGCTGGTGCTGCGTCTTATAGTGAAGGTGCACCTTGTAAGTCAGTATGAATTAATTTTGACATTTATGAGGCAAAAGACAACATTACCATCTACAGCCGCGAGAGTCCACCATATGCTGCTCCTGTATTTATGTAATACAGTTTATTGTTTAGTTGAATAACTTGCCTTTCCAGATTAAATGTCTGTTCTTCGGCTTGGATTTTGTTAAATATCTTTCTAAATAAAACGCGACTTACAGTCCACTGCGTCTTATATATGTTAAATATGTTATAATTGCTGCGTACACACCAAAAGTGAAGCATTGCATTCCTCTCTCTAGATTACTTGTGGGATTTATAGACCATCATCACAGTAATTCACAATATCCTCCAAGTATAAAAGAAAACTCATAATAAACAAAACACAAGAGCATTTATTTCACTTCAAGCATTTCTTTCTTATCTATGAGACGGGCAGCAATGAATTAAAAAATACGAGGATACAACAAAACAGTTGTGTTTAATTATTTTACAATAAACTGCATTCATTTCACCATTTCAGCGAGAACTTTTGACCTTTAAGTAAATTTATTATTCCATCTTTACTCCTCGTCCCAGTTTATTGATTTGCTGAATAAAGCATCTTCTCCAGGACAGCCGGTAAAGCAGTCGTTTCTCTTACATGCATCACCTGCAGCACACAGTCAGATCAATGCTGTTCATACATTAATACAGAAACAGATGACTGCAGTAAAAGAAGTGTCAAGAGAGAAGAGACAGAAGTCTAGAGATACGAGTCTGAGCATCAAACCCTTCACTGAGAGTTACAGAAGCTGTTGAAGAGATTACGGAAAATACACGGAAAATGCGTCCTGGATCGTTTGATTTTTGGTTGCTGTTCTGTCATGCTGGTGAATGATGGGATAGTAAGGGGCTCCCTGATTTCTGCTTCAGTCCAGTTTGATGACATTTCCTATCGTGAATGTTGATTTGCTTTTAAATTCCTGTGTCAAAGAGCTGAACTTCTTGTTGCGATGACACGCGCGTCCTCACTTTTCTGCCTCGTGTTCACACAGTATGCTTTCTGTGAATGTTATGGCAATGTTACTGGGTTCTCTTTACGAGAGCGATCCCAGATCAATTACAGGACGCGTTTGCGTTCACACAGAAACCTCGCTGACAATTTTAAGGACATTTTCTGGGACTAAAGTGTTATGTGAATGAGGTTATGGAAATTCAGACCCATTGAATAATGATCTTTAATGATAATAACGATCTTACGCGTGTCTGTGAAATCAGGTTAAAGTCTCATAATCAAATGATGAGATGAGGAGCATCAAAGTTTGCTGTCACTCATTGACATGACCTTATGCAGACGATATTAAAAAGACCAAGACTGTATTTTCACAGAATGTTCTAGGGCTCCACAATATATTGTTTGGCACTGACATCACAATGATGTCCATCTCTAAAACAGTCACACACAGAACATTCAAAGCAAGGAAAACTATCAATTTCAGATACCTTTGCCAATATTACGCCATACGGCAACAACCTCACACAGCAACCTCACTCATTTCATTGCATCTTGCGAAAGACATTGTGGTAACAATTAATATGGTTTCAAATGTTTCAATAACAAGATCTGGGTATGTAATACCATCATACAACTATTTCCCTCAAACTGCCACCCCAAAGCTTCACAAGAAATGAAAGGCAGAAGTTAATTTCTCTCAAACAGAGCTGTTTAAGTCATATAATGAAGCCACCCAATAGGTCTAATAATCGCAATATAAATGGCAGAGAAACAAAACAATATCACTCAAAACCAGCCCCCCCCCATATCGTGCAGCCCCAAAATATCCTTTACATTAGGTAGGATGATTTTATGTAAAGAAACAGTGAATCAATATGACATGACTTTGGTTTTCACAGACAGAGTCACATATCTGTATGTTTCAAGTAGGGCTGCACGATTCTGGGAAAAATTATACTCCCCCTCCCCCTGTTTCAAATGAATATCACGATTGTCCCACGGTTGTGAATGCCAACTAATGTTTCATTGGTTTCAATAATTTTTTATTAATCTGAAAGATTCAATGACTCAGACTCACTAATAAATCTGTTTTATTACGGTTTAAAAAGACCTGTTTGAAACTTATAAATCATGGTTCCCAATTTTTTTTCAATCCACGACTTACCTAGACAGGTATAATCTATCGCAAGAGTAGTTTTTATTTTCCTTTTCTTTTCCTTAAAACAAAGCAATAGTAAAACAAGCATTTTAAAAAGGCTTCCTTCGTTGTTAATTTTAACACAGTTTGCAAAAGAAGTAAAGTGAAATACTTGTATTTGCAGTATACAGACAGACAGCCGTGACACACGCAGTCAACATGAATGCACCGCTTGCGCATCCGTGAAAACAAAGCACAATAAATGTGAGCTTCACCCGTGCGTTTAAACGAGTGAACCTATGAAGAATTGTCATTGCAACCCAATGTTTAAAGGGGTTCAATGGTATTTCATGCATTCTGACTTTCTGACTGAGTTGTTTTTCTCATGCTAAACGTAGGCAAAGAGTAAAAACGCAGTTGGACGTCTTACAGAGTATCTCTGTGCCGAATGCACTTCACCAGGGTTCGTACAAGTTTCGGAACGTTTTTTTCGATTACGGGTCTAGCTGACGTTTCATCACATCACGCGACACAGCTTTGTTTAATTTCAAAACTCAACAATGGCACGAAAGAATATAGCAGCGGAGTTTTGCTTGTGTGTTTGATGCGCTGGGTTTCATTGAAAAGTCCAAACCGGGTCATGAGTTGCATGCGGTAAGTAAGACTTCTATCTTATGTTGGAAATAGTTGCGTGCATATTATATAAATGACATGAACATGTAGTGAATCATAAGTTAAACAGTGTTGTATAGTGTTGCATGACTTGTACTCGCTCCTTCCGCAGCTCGTAACTCCTCCTTCTTTATTTTTTCATACGTTATCGGAAAAAAACTGTAAAGCTAATCTTTCATTTACAAATCTGATTAAACTAAAGACTCTTTGGAGATATAAAGGATGTAATACTACTCTATAGGTACTCCAGATTAACATAAAAAATGCAGAAACAGTGTGTGTTATGTGAGCTTTAAAATTAAACATGATGATGGCTATCTATGCTAAAGTTTCAATGTTTGGTTTTCTGTCGAAGGTTTAATAGACAGACAAATCATTATAATTTAGGAATGTGATCGTGTGGGTGTTTGAATCGAGATTGTGATCTTTTTCGATGAATTGTGCAGACATAGTTTCAAGAAACCTTTCAATGTGACGACTTGATTAAATAACATGATGTCAATGTATGAAAGCCTTTCCAGGATCAGTGAAGTCACTGTATTTGATATTTACACACGGTCACTATAGATACTGGGGTTATTTATGGAACAGACACGTTCATCTCATCTATACACGAGAGGATTGGAGAGTCACAGCTGTAAGGAAATGAATTTGTTCATATGACCAACACTGAACATCCTTAACACACAAGTGAACAGTAAACATCATAAACGTCTCTTTAGGGCCGTTTTAAAATGCCAATGTTTACGACATTATAAGCATTACAGAAGTTGTGATGTGTTTCAGTTGTTACTTCAGTCACATTTCCTTGTTTCTGAAGAGAATTGAATCTCTTACACCATTGTGTGGGGTGTATTAAAACACAGGATTGTTGGTCTGAATCTCAGTAGGTTTATATAGACAAAACAATTATTGAAATGTTTTAAATAACATCTGATCTACAGGTACACCCATCACACATCAGCAGTGGGAGAGGCAGTAATACAGGTCAGGTGGGATATTGTGTGAAATGTATGACTTTAGATGATCTGTGGTGTTTCACTACAGAAAGTCATCCAGGTTCTGAAGCAACAGGATGAGTAAATAATGAATAATTTTGAGATGAACTGTTTCTTTAAATCCCTTGAGATTTCCCATCACTACTGTGGATTGTAATGTGTAGAAGATAATCGTGATCTCATGAGAGTAAAGCAAGCAGGTATCTTTTAATATACATTTTATCAGCACAGCTACTTTGGAGAACATGAGAGGGAAAGATCTCATCATCATCATCATGAGTCTGCACAGGGTTTACAGTGTACACGCGTGTGATGTGTGTCTGTGTGCGTGTGTGCAGCTGACGTAACTGAGCTAAAATTAAACAGCAGAGACAATGACGACTGCAGCAAGCAGGTGACACACAGTCAAAAACATCACAGGGCTGAACCGGAGATTTCCTCATGCATACAGAGTAGAGAAAGTGATAAGGGCCGAGTATGAGGACAGAGCCGATCTGATCATCAAAACAGAAAAACAACTATCCTGTAAATGCTAGAAAATGCTAGGGTTGTGCTTGAATGTTTTTGTCTGCCGTCTCAGTGGATCTGAGTGAATATATACAAAGTTTAATCTGGATTGTGCACTAATCCTTCTGGATATTGGATTTTAGCACAGAGATGCCCTTCAGCTGCTAAATGCGAGTTTGTTTTTTAACAATGGAACGAGCCTGAAAGTTTCATTCACTACGCTGATGTAACACCAATGATTTTAGAAGTACAAGCGTATTTTAACACAATAAATCAATACACTTTACCTTTAAAGGCAGAAAACGACATGTTTAAAGTTTATAGGCTAGTATCAAAACTACATAATCTAATACCTAATAAATCTAATCAGATGTTCAATAATCAGGCATGAATGCAGCAAACCTCTCTAGATGTCCATCTGTCCACTTCACAATGTTATAATCTTCATTTCTTTACAGCTTTCACAATCTAACATTAAACTTTAGGCCCTGCATGTTAATGTTTCTGCAGTACATATACCTGTATAACCCAGATGGCTTTCTGTGTTGGCCAAACATGCAATAAATATAGTATAACAGCACAATAATGTATCCCACAATGCAATGTTCTTGTTTTCCAGTACAACATCCCATCTCATACCATTCATGATCAGATTTCTAAAAGCTATGGTAAGGAAAACCCATCAATAATATGAACACATCCATTAACAACACCCACACAACACAAACACTGAGTAACCTGTCCATCTATACATCTATCCATTCATGATCAGTTATGCTCAGGAGGACTTATTTAAATAACATTATTTTGAAGGATTTTTCACTCAATTTATCACTTTTATTCTGCAGTGCAGGTTCGTTTTAAACCCACATGATGTTATCTGTAAAACACAAAATATATATTTTTACAGAAGCTGAGAGAGGACATGCACTATTATTATTTTTGCTTGCTTGTTTTCTCGTGATCACGACTTAATTTCTTGTGATCTCGAGATAACAAAAGTTGTTTTCTCGTGATCACGACATGATAATCCAAATGTCATAATGTAATTCCTGTCCATAATATTTAGTGTAAAGTAGACTGCTATTGCATATGAGTTGGGGTCTTCGCCGTTACCACGTGTAGGTAACGTGTAGCCGATAGACTTAATAGATAAATAAAGTTGGACGGTTCACGTTCGTGAATTTAGGGACCATCTCTAAAGTAATGTGTACACGTTTCTATCTTCAAAAGTATTTAACAGTTTATTTAAATAAATATCAAAAATCTAAAACGTGTGCATTATAGCTGACAACCACATAAACACGTTGCTTTTTAGTTACGTGTATATTATTGAGTAACTTAAAGACGGTCCCTAAAAATTCACAACTGTAAAATTGTAAATATTGACTAATCTATTTCAGCTTGAGCAAATCTCTGATCTAAGTAAAATCTAATTTGTTCATCCATGCTAATTTAGCAAAATATGCTTTTGCTGTTTACAAACAAAACAACACGTTCTATCGAGTAGGCTTTAATCACATCTCAAGAATACAACTTTTGTTATGTCGAGATCACAAGAAATTAAGTCGTGATCACGAGAAAACAAGCAAGCAAAAATAATAATAGTGCAGGCCTCTCTCAACTTCCGTACTTTTTTAAACACTAAACACTTCTCTAAAGTTCATGTGTCAAGCTAAAAAACACAAAAAACAAACAAACAAACAAACTAAAAGACAAGATAACAACATTTGTGATAATCTGATGCTGTTATTCTGTTCTGTATGGAGCTTATAAAATACTTTCATTGAAATGCATGAATATATTATTGTCATCAGGAGGGTAAGAAAATAGTCACTAAAACGTTTGCATAAATAAATCTGTTGTAAAGTTTAAACAAATCAATATTTCTGCAATAGCTCACTGTTGTGCACTACTTATTTAGATAACAGAGTTTTGCAATAGATCATGAGCAGATGAACAGATCTTCTCATCATGACTAGTCTCATCAAGTCTATTTAAAGTCATACAGACACATTTTCATTTCATGTTTTCTTATGTCCAGTTCCCTAATAAAATAACAAATATATCAGATGTACAGAGCAGCAGATATGCAGCGAATCACTTTATAATACTCATATTATATACTTACAAATATACTTACATTTAAATTTATGCATTTGGCAGATGGTTTTATCCAAATTGTGTTTGCTGGGTTCAAACCCATAACCTTTAAAGGAATAGTTTACTCATTTTCAATATTAAAATATGTTATTACCTTAACTAAGAATTGTTGATACATCCCTCTGTCATCTGTGTGCGTGCACGTAAGTGCTGGAGCGCGCTGCAGCACTGTCGCAAAAGAAAAGGAACTGGCCAACCTTAAAACTAAACTAAAAACTAAACATTTAAAATGCTAAACGATCAACATTTTGAGACAACAGGGAGAAACGCAGTCATGTTACAACTTTCTGATGAGGAACTCGTTGTGGCAGAAGCCATTTCTCAATCTGAAGGTTGCAGCCTCCGGATGTCTTATTTCTAAGCTGTATACGTCATCAAGACTGCCTTATTTCACAATATTAACAATTATAAAGTTGACTATTATACTTAGTTAATCGTAAATTGTTGCAGTATGCTTATGACTTGCGAATGTAATGCTCAGTTTACCTTAATAAACCAGGCTTGATGACGTGTGCAGCCTGCATATTTGACCTCCGGAGGCTGCAGCCTTCCAATTCAGAAACGACCAGACGTATTTCCTTGCCTTTTTCCAAACAAATATTGTTGCATCCTCTCTCTCTCCCTCGCCACCAGGATTTTCCGCAATGGCGCTCGTTATTCCTCTTTTTTGTGTGAAAATCGCTCCAAATCCAAGTAAACCGATGCGTTTAGGTCTGCCGCTTTGTAATACGTCACGCGGGTGACAGCGGAACGCAGCAAATGAGGAAAAGAGAAGAGAGAAACGCTCGGATCTGATTGGTGAATGAATAGGGTTTGGTTTTACACTGTGAGCAAGTTTGAGTGCTATAGCATCCTGGATTGTAATGTAAATACCATAGACAGTAAAAGAAAGGTAAATACGTGAACACAGCATCTGAATACAGGGAACTATATGCAATATAATCGCCGTAATTTATAAAGAACATCGCATTTATGTATGAATCAACAGTTTATATAAAAAATTGCCTTAAAGGGGAATCGAACCCGGGTCGCCCGTGTCATAGGTCCTTGACACTAAAGACTGTGCCACAGAATCACATAATAGAAACTGCTCTCTACACTCCTTAAGTACCCTCCAGCAAAATTCACGTTAAAAACAAATTGTGTGGAGGAAGTGACGTATGCCGTAAAGCAGTCGAATTTTTTAGTTTTTTTTGTGCTCTGGTTACTACCACAAACCCTAAGTTTTAAAATACGAGTAAAAGTGATACAGACCCCGTCAGGCTATGGTAGACATGTCATTCAACCTATTTAAAGTCGATGTACTATCACAAGGGTCTTGAAAATTTATTATGAAGGTTGAAAAATTACATGGTGTCACTTTAATGTCAAACTTTAATGTATGCCCAATGCAAAACTGAAATGACTTGATTTATAAATATACAGTAGTATCAGGGATGGAAATAAATTTTTTTGTGCATCGGCCACTCAATGTTTTTTACCAGCCACTTTCTTGTTTTTAACCGACAAATGTGTAACTGCATGTGGAAATTAATACTACAAGATCTAAAATACTTAAGCAGTTTATTTAATCTCAAGTCTTAATGAAATACACTTACTCTCTTATAAACACACAAACCATAAACTGATATACATTTCATTAAATGAGTAGGGCAGATTAAGTTAAACAAACACCTTTAAGATGTTTTCTTTTTATGTGAAATATAAGATCAGAACATACAGAGCAGAACATTGTCGGACTTGTCTAATCGGCCTCGTACACACTGCAAACTACTTTCGGTAGTGACAACCACATTTAAATGCGCGAGTGAATCCCCTAAATGTTCGTTTTATGTCTGCACGAAAATCTGATGATTGACAAAGAGATAACCATATCAACGTCTCACGTGCTCATCACTCACAGCTTTCACCAAAATAATTTAACAGCGTTATGTTTTGCAATAAACCTCCATCTTGGCGTTGCGTATTGCACGCATTTGTGAGGCTGACAGCCCAGTGTTGCCAGGTCCTCATCTTTTTCGTACGTACCGTTTTGGCGCATAACCGTTTATGGCTTTTGGCTCATGAAGCAATCAAGTTTTTGGTGTTATTAAAGTGTGAACATGCCAGTAATTTTATTTTGATCTTTGAGATAAAGCATTTGGGTTTATTTCGGTTTATTATTGGATTTTTCTTCTTCGCTGTTTTTTCGTGCAAGATCTGGCAACACTAGTCAGCAAATGCTCGTGCCTCTGTTATTTTCTGCACCGCGCATACAGATGACTTTTTACCCTTCTAGGCATTTATATTTTCAGCAGAGAGACCTGTCATCTGTCATGTCCATGATGCACGTTTAAACACTTGATTAACCCCTAGTTGTTCAGTTCGGTTATATACACACTAAGCAGAGTTTCTGTAAATGCAGTTGTCACTACCTGCATTTTGTGGGAGTTAATTCAATTGAAGAATACGGTTGTCAGTCCCGTAAATTACTGAACTGTGTGTGTACAGAACAGAATTAAGCATTAAAAAGTTAAGTGACAACCAAATTAATATGCAATGTGTACGGGACCATCGTAAACTAACTAATCACGGGACTCCCTGTCTGCTTTTCTCCATCGTTCTTTAAAAAAAAACGTTTTTGACCTTTGCCTCTTTGTCCACTGGCTCCTCCTGAGATGTTTTCTTTGCAGACCTCTTAACGCCTGATGTAATGCCACATTTTTTGAAAGTGTGGCTCCTCTAAGAGTGTCCGGATGAAACAGTATACTATTTTTATTTACCCGCCACGGTGGCCGTTAGGTGAAGCGAGTTTACCCGCCACGATGCAAAATCATCCGCATTTGGCTGGTGGCGGGTGCTAATTTCCATCCCTGAGTAGTTTGCATGCATTTATTATAAAAATTTTATTGTTATATCCTTAAATAATGTCTGACCCTTACATTAAGTCTATCTCATGACAGCATTAAGATGCTATAGAAATGACTTCACATGTTAAGATAAATTTAGGAGATAAAATCTGCCACATGCCAAAAATATACAACTATATTCCCAGCCTGAATACAAGAAAATCCATAAACAACACTTCAGATGCAAAAATTATTCACTTTAAAAATGAGAAATATCTCTAATCTCTTTCTATTGCCACTAGTCAGTAAATATTCATGAAAACATCTGTGATGATGTTCTGACTCAATGTCCAAAAATCACAGATACAGTATGAGATCTCATATCCATAACAGAAGTGCATTCAGAAATATTCCCATGCTGTACATCTCATCATCACGTGTTTATGGCCACAAAAAAGTCTGTTCTCCTATTTGGTCTCACAGAGAAATCTCTGAGGTGACCCATCATCATCTCCTACTATACAACATCATGACAGTTTATTGAGACCATATCTGTACAGTTCATGCTTTATCATGTATGCACTAAATATTTGATTAGTTCGAGGAGCAAATAATAACTTTGCCAGTCGTACAATGATCACAAGTGCTGTATGGACAACAAAGTGTTTGATGTTTTGTGGAGCTGACAGTTGTGTTTACTTTAAATCTTTGTTGTATGAATCAAAGCTAAAGGATCTTTAAAAGTCCTGCTGTGTTCCCTAGAAAGAAACAACAGCATACAGTAGAGATATGATATGAGGGTGAGAAATAATAAAGGAATTTTTATTTGTGCTTGAACTTTTCCTTTAATCCTGCTGAAACACAAACCCCGAGGCACAGAGCAGTTTATGTACAAACACTCATGAGCCTCACTGACTCTTATATCAAGCAATGCTTTACTTCCTCTGCCTGGCAGTGTCTGTATTAATATTATTATATAACGATATACATCTCATAAATCTGCATTGTGATAAGTGAAGCTTATGAAGACACAAATACCTTTAAGTAAGAAGGTGGAGATATTATCATACGACAGCACAAGATCTGCACATGTTCAAACAAGCAGGAGCACAAAACCTTTTCTACATTCAGACTGAAATATACAACAGACCCAACACATAAATACACACTGATAAATTACAGCTGCGCAAATACATGCACAATATACAAATAGTGCAGACGCATATATTGCAATGGTTTGCAAAAGCTGAATGTGTTCATTGCTTCAAAATGATGTATAGTTTAAGTTTTCAATCAATGCAGAGAGACTGACACATAAATATGTGAGAGTGCGAGTGTGTACACGAATGAATGATCTGCTCTGATGTGTGGAAGATCATCAACCATCAGAAAGAATGTGAAACACATTTGGGGGACGCCTCCAGGGGTAGGTGCGTATATATCAAATTCAACCAATGGTGAGGCTTAACGACAAAGACAGGAGCCGTTTCTCAATATGCGTTCTTTTAATATAATAAAAAGTCTAGAATTTTTATTATATTATACTACACTACAGGAATAATATGGATTTTTTCCAGAAAACTTTTTGCATAAAATAGATTCAAGCACTTTCAATGACCTGTATCTATGTATGTATATTTTCAAAAACTTTCCAGGGCCTTGAACCCCCCCCCCAGATTCACAAACTTTCAAGGATTTCAAGGACCTTGGGGAACCCAATAGTTTTCAACTGGTAGAGCAAAACCAGTTTTCACCAGTTTATTAGAGTGCCATGTTAATAACTCAAAGGTCATGGGTTTGTTTCCGCAGGGAACACGTATATTGATAAAAATACATATAAACTTTCAATGCACTGCAAGTCACTTTACATACAGACATCTGTCAGATGCATTAATGTAAATCTTTACCAACATGCAGAAAATCTTAATAGTCCATGATTTTTTCCACAAAGTGTATTTTTCAAGCACTGTTCAGTGATCTTATTGTGGGTCAGTGTGTGTGAATCTAACTGATGTGTGTTAGAGACCACTGCACAATGATAATAGTGAAACTGAATTGATTGATGCTTGTATAAAATGTCCAGAAGACCACAGCCGACCATCAGTATTGGGGTGAGTTACGATCATTTTATTCCTAGAATAGCTGGGTGGTGTTTGCATGCACACGCTTTATAAAACATCTCTTAGAAATCTCTGCCGACATCACCATGAAGGAACAGAAACACAGGACAAACCTGATATCTGATCAACATACAGTATCAGACCCTAGGGCTGCAAAACGATGAATGGCAACTTATTGTCTGCAGAATAAAGTTTTTGTTTACCTCATAGGGCTGCACGATTAATCGCATGCAATTATCACGCGCATCTCGTCAGCAAAGCCGGTTGCTTGATTAGTAATAAATCGCCAAACTGACTCAATACTGACGAGATGCGCATGACAATCACATGCGATTTCTCGTGCAGCCCTAACATACACAGATCAGGTATAACATTATGACCACCTGCCTAATATTGTGTAGGTCCCCCTTTTTGTCACTAAAACAGCTTTGACCAATCGATGCATGGACTCCAATAGACCTTTCTATCAGAACCAGCATTCACTTTTTAAGCAATTTCAGCTACAGTAGCTTGTCTGTTGGATCAGACCACATGGGCCAGCCTTCGCTCCCCACGTGCATCAAAGAGCCTTGGCCGCTCATGACCCTGTCACATATGCATGTATATGTTTCAAAAATATTTACATGAGTATACACATGTTTATATTTGTATGCAATTTATATTATATATACACTCACCTAAAGGATTATTAGGAACACCACACTAATACTGTGTTTGACCCACTTTCGCCTTCAGAACTGTCTTAATTCTACGTGGCATTGATTCAACAAGGTGCTGAAAGCATTCTTTAGAAATGTTGGCCCATATTGATAGGATAGCACCTTGTAGTTGATGGAGATTTGTGGATGCACATCCAGTGCACCACATCCAAAGATGCTCTATTGGGTTGAGATCTGGTGACTGTGGGGGCCATTTTAGTACAGTGAACTCATTGTCATGTTCAAGAAAACCAATTTGAATTACACAATTGCATTAATGAGAAATTGAACAGGTGTTTCTAATAATCCTTTAGGTGAGTGTAAATATGAATAATTAATATATACACATATTTTTTTCTAAAATTATACATGCATGTGTGTGTATTTATATATTAATAATTATTATACACAGTACACACACATTTATTCTGCAAACGATTAGTTGCGATTAATCGCCATGCAGCCCACTGTGGACTAACAGGAATCCACTGATAAGCATCATTCATTGAAAAACAGCTTTATGTTCATGTGATCAAGAATATGCAACATTTACACATTCTGATAACCAACTAATCTTAAAGCCTCACTGAGTCTGATTTCCATAAAAAGGATGCAGGGTGCATTCAGTATAAAAGACAGCCATTGTGCATGTGTGTGTGTTTGAGAGATATAACAAATGTGCAGAAATTGCTCAAAGTGTAAAGCTCTTATAGCAGTAATTAAACCAGTGGATTAATTCACTGGAGGCAGTTTATTAATTAAGATGTGAAGTTTGACCTGATGTCAATCAATTGCACTTAAGACATTTCTCCTCTCTTTCACAAGCACTTATTTCACAGACAGTAATAAAGGTACAAATAAACTGAGCAAATACCCTACCCAACATTTCCACCACCGACAACATCCATATCAACTGCTGTGAAATTTAAGTACATACGAGAAGCTCACATGCAAACGCTGTCAAAAATGAGATGATGACATTCAAATCCGCTTAATCCCGGCCTCAGGTCATTCAGAAATATCGGTTTGTTGACACTATCCATTAAGAGTCTGATAAAAAAAATACTCAGTTACAAGAAAACATTTCAGCGTTTTGCATGAGTTCCTCATATGCACAAAACACAAACACAACAGCAATCATTCAACAGCAGTGAATGAGGCAGCAAAAACCATGTTGTGTGTAAGTGAAGGCAGAGAAAGCAAACACATTTAACACTTTCTACTGTAGTAATAAAGGACAGATGAGTCTGTAGTGTTTACTGTGTGTTTACACATACATGACCTCTCTCTCTCTCTGTATGTGTATGCACAGTATGAAGAGTCTCAGATGTCCTGGTGCTCATGTGTACACCGTCCTGTAGAGGACAGCAAGCAGGTGCACCTGTTAACAGTTAATCAGGTTTTCATGAACATGAGGGGAAATCTACAGCACATAACCACAGCGATTACCTGCTCAACCTGCTATCATCTGTGATATCTACAGTTTGGGGAGGAAACCGTTCCAGGTCACCGTCAACAGATGTCTAACACATGAAGCAAAATACTTCACATGAACTCAAACTGTCGGCTTTAATAAATGTGTCTGATCTTACAGTATTGGTAAATGAAGATTTGCCATTTGTCAACCCAAAATAATGACACTGCCATTGGTCGAAACTCACAGTACTGGCTGCTTGGACCATTTTTGTCACCTCACCTTTTAGATATCTTTAATGGCTGCCAGCCATCGATTTACCAGCTGTGAAAACATCGCGGCATCTGTTATTTAACATGAAGAGTGTTGCGCTCTCAGTGATGACCACAAATAACAATCGGCTGGAATAACAATCATCATACATCTCCATGCAGTTTCAATTAACACAGATGTTCATTATTATAAACCCAAAGTCTACAAAACTGTACCTGACACATATACATCATCAATGTGTTTTGTGACATGTTTACACCACGACCTCAATGTTAATGCATTCTGGAAGGTTTCCATGTCATTACTAGCTGTTGTTACTGGCTCTGGATCTAAAGAGCTCATCCTAAACCTCGAAATAATGATCTGGACCCCTACATGATTGGGTCCCTCTTACATGCAAGTAGGGCTGCAAAATGATTCATTTTTTACAAAATAAACATTTTTGTTTACATCATATGCGTGTGTGTAGTGTGTATGATAATTATCTATATGTCAAAACACACATGCATGAATAATTAAGAAAAATATATTTAAATATGAAGTATTTATAATTATATATAATATAAATATAAAACATTATATAAACATGTAAATATTTCTTAAATATATACTTGCATCTGTGTGTATTTATATATACATAATTATTATACACAACAATAAACAGGTTTAAGATGTAAACACTTTTATTTTGCAAACGACTAGTCGTGATTGATTGTTTGCATCCCTAAATGCAAGTCTATGGGAATTTAGAAACTTGGGAATTCATGAGTATTTAACAAGTTAGCTAAATCGTAAAATTTCGTAAGATGCAGAGCATACAAAAACGTAACAATGTGGTTTTCCGAATCAGCCACCTCGTAAAACACACACAAATTGCCACGAGATTGTGTTGAAGAAACCTTAGTAGAAGGTCAACCTGATGAAGGCTGATCATGGCTTTATAAAAATGTGATGCATCAATGTGAAATAAAGTTTTGAGTCTGACACAAACTGGATGTGATATAACTGAAATAAATGTGATATGAATGTCACCTTTTATAAAAAGCATTCACCTTTGACAGCAGAACACATCATCACCTATGAGCTTTTCACTTCAATCCTCAATACAAGGTTACAGTAAAATTGTTTAAAGATTAACTTCAATCACCAGTGAGATTCTTCTCAGTCTGTTACACCATTAAAGTTCAATCGAGGCCTTTCCCAACGGTTGGGGAAATTCCACATCAATGACCCGAATCACCTGCTTTTCCACTTGATTTAAATACGCCACCATTTGCATGCAAGAAACAATGATATTCTACTTAGCCATAAGAAACTGGGTGTAAAAATGCCATAATAAGGACAATATAAAACATGTTACTAGTTTTATCCCCATCATGTAAAATATTATGTGTCATTTCTAGTGAAGTAGGAGCTGGACTTGTTCTTGTAAAAGGTTTTCTGAGGTTGAAGCGTGTGACATGACCTCATTGCTTACACTTGTCAAAACCACCAGTTTATAAAACATCAGATTAATGAGTGAGTTCCCAGAAACACAACATCAACCACATGAGGACCACCTCTTTTCTTTTGTGTTAATCTTATCACAAACACAACCTACAGTTTCCTCTGACGTCTCATGTATTGTCTACAGCATTAGCTGATGAGTTGCCTTACAACTAGGGCTGCAACTAATTATTATTTTCATGATCGATTAATTGGTCGATTATTTTTACGATTAATCGACTAATTGAATAAAAACCGAAATATTTACTTAACTTTTATCGCTAATTAAGGCACTAAATTAGGGTATTCATGTGTAAAAGTGTACTTTAAAAGTGCAAAAGCCACACACCACTACAGAGTTTAACCACCAAACCTTTATTAACCAGCGTTCATTTGCGCTTTTGCTTTCGTGATTGTCCTGTCATGGTTGCCAGATCCGCATACCAAAAGCAAAAGTCCAAAAGCATCCCAATGACTATTCACAGCCCAAAAACCAATAACTAATAAACCAAATCCTTCAATCTCTAACCTGCAGAAAAACATCAACCTACAGAAACAGTTTAAAAGAAGACCAATCCAAAACTCTGCCAAAAGGCCGCAGACCTGGCAACACTGCCTTGCTTTTAATCCAGCTGTTTGCATGGTGAGAAGAAGCAGCGCCTGATAAACGTGCAGCTCATGAAGAAAACGTGCCTGACATTTACCACGCAGCTCGCCCTGTATGAAGAAACAACGCCTGACTTTAACTATACAGTTCGTACTGTATGAAGCAGATGCATGGGACGACACAGACCAACTAATTGCTGACAACAAATTTCATTATCAATTCATTTTTATCGATCTCATTGATTAGTTGTTGCAGCCCTACTTGCAAAACCACAAAACTGCACTCAACTTTATGTCAACTTAAGAGGTAAATGAAAACCATATTTCTTTCAATGACAGAAACCAGCAGTTTTAGTACAGCATGTTGTGTGTATGTTAACAGCTTAATTTTACAGGTTGTGCTCAGATCTGTGCTGGTTAAAGCCTTTAAATTTAAAGATCAACTGGTAAAGTGTTGTGTTAAATAACAATGCAAAGCTTATAGGTTCAATCCCTATAAACGCACACTTAAACTTTGCAGATCATTTTTGGTATTGTGTAAACGTCCCCTAGAATCAAAGTGAAATAAACCGTTTCTCTTCCATATAATGACAACACAATACTAAACCAGCTCCGCCAGGCCTTATTCATTTATTTGTGTATAGACGGTTTCAGCAGTAACAACATAAACAAACGGCTTTCGTGGAACAAACGGAATTCCCGGTAAACTTCCCAAAATAATCAATAACAACAAAGTCCTCCTTTCAGAGTAGTTTATTTCTGATAACAAGCAAAAAAACAACAACACGTGTTAAAATCATAGCTAAAGCGTATCAAAAACTACACAGAGCTAACGTTTCGGTGTAAAATGTGTACTAATGTTTACAACCTTAACTATAGATCAGCTGTCAAACCTCCCTTCACATAGTGGTGATCCATGATCGCCGTCTCCCCTCGTCTTTAGGAAACCAAAACATTTCTTATTTTTGATGAAGTATTTTTTTCCAGACAGTAGGCAGACAATTAAACAAACAGAGACGCGATGTAAAGTTCTGACAAGACGTGTTACCGAAACCACGCACGTGTGTCTGATAAAATCGTCTATAAATTAAATTGTTTATTCTGATTGGTTCAGATATGCACCTCGATAAACGCACAACTAACCTGTCAAATCAAATGTCTTTATTTATTCTTCACAAGATTCCTGTATCTATGGCTATTCATGGTGAGAACTGGTTAATCCATACACAAGTTGATCCACACAAGTACAAAGGTTAGGGGAGGTATCTCCAATTCATCTAACTTCCATGTTTTTGGCCTGTGGGAGGAAACCGGAGTACCTGAAGTAAACCCACGCTGACAAAGGGTGAACAGGCAAACTCCACACCTAGCTGGGGCTCGAACCGGGGACCTTCTTGTTGTGAGGCAACAGTGCTACCCACTGAGCCACTGTGCTACCCCTGTCAAATGTCTTAAAAAGAACCACCAGGGCAATGTTTGTGGTAACCCTGGTATTAGTAGAATTACTGACTCCGGTCCTTTTTATTCTTTGAAAATAATGCACACACGCTTCGCGTTGCATTATCACCTTGGGTGTGCATCATTTTCAAATAATTCAACGGCGTCAACTATTTCTTAGGGCTGTGACGATACATCGCGTTCCCCATTAAAAAGACCTGCCTAAAATCGATTCTAAATCGCAAGGCTCCGATTCTGTGTTTCATGTACAGCTTGTGCGTGTACTACGGCTCTGTGATCAGTAGGAAGTCCTTGTCAATCTAAAAATCACTGTGAGTTTGAGTCGTTTATAATGTTAATTTTCAAAAAACAACACTCGTCAAACACAATCATTCAAAATATTTTTATTATCATTATAAAAAATAACTGAAACAATCTGAAGAACAGCGATATAAATATTCCTGTAGACATTTCCTGGAATAGTGTTTGTAACTACTTCTTCTGTGGCACAAAGGGAGTTTCTCCACGAGAGCGCCCTCTGGCTTTTGGATGTGGTGGCATTTCACCGTAATTCATTCATTGAGAAAATGCGCATTTGCACGATTAATCGGTACTATTTCTTACTTCATTTGTAGATCAACTGTTGTGTTGTGTTAATAGTAGGGCTGCACGATAAATCGCATGTGTTTGTCACGCGCATCTCGTCAGTAATGCCGGTTCCTTGATTAGTATTAAATCGCCATCAGCTGCTTTTAGATGGAGCCACATTAACTGCACAGAGCCGTAGTACACTGACAATCGGGGCAATTTCGCATTCATTATCGCTGACGTATCGCCTGCGATATGGCCCAGCTTGTCAGGGAACTACGGCTCTGTGCAGTTAATGCCGTGCCATCTGAAAACAGCTGATGGCGATTTAATACTAATCAAAGAACCGGCATTACTGACGAGATGCGCGTGATATCGAATGCGATTTATCGTGCAGCCCTAGTTAATAGCAATGCAAAGCTCATGGGTTCAATCCCTAGGAAATGCACACTTTTTTGCAAATCGTTTTTGGTATCGTGTAGGGTTATGCCAATAGTAAACAAACACTTTTATTCTGCAAAAGATTAGTTGCGATTAATCGGTATGCAGCCCTAGTTCTGTTTAAGAGATTATTTCCTCCAAAGTAGACTTTGAACTTTGCAGATCTTTTTTATGCTCAAACAGCAACGTTAACTAAAGTTGAAAATGTAAAAAAACATAACAGGTCCTCTTTAAACAACATGTTTAGTGTAGAAAGCCCTTTAGTTAGTTTAATCTTCAGTAACAGGTGGAAGTAAAGCAGGATGGTTGAAGATCTCAAGTTCAACCCCCCAAAACCAGTAGAACTATAAAGATCCAGGTTGACTAAATAAACTCAAGATAAGAAGTTTAAAAGTGAATTATATCCAATGAAATATTGTGCAGCTGAGTAAACAAACATATATTATAATACTGTACATAACTTAGTTGTCACACATGTTTATGACTCTAGCAGGATTGCAGACAGACTTTGACAGGTTTAGGTTCTGATGTCAAGTTCAGTAAAATCAGTGTCTTACCTCCGAAGAGATGAGGCGACAGGTGAGCAGGTAAAGATCCGATCAAGAGTCGTGGAGTCCCGGCTGAACGCTCTCTGTCTCCCGCGCTATCCTCCGGCGTGCTGTTACCGGACTCCTGTGAACTAAACGCGCCAAAGTTCGGTATGTTAATCCCTGACTGCGGGCCGCCGGTACCGACACCCCCCACAGATCGAGTCCTAGAGCCGATGAACTGAGCAGCCGCGGCCGATGACGCAGACGACCCCGATGATGTCGCACCTGCGGCCCCGTGAGAGTGATACCTCAACCCCGCCGCCACCGTTCTGCCGTTACTCGACGACGTGCCCGATGGCAGATCCGAGCCCGAGTACGCGCGCGTCCGACCGTTTGCGGCGGGACTGCTCTGTTTTGCGCCCATGCTGCTTTCCGCAAAACCACGAACTGACAAACAAACTAACAAAAACACACTGACGGGAAGCGTCGCCTGTTACATTTGACGCGCCGCGACGTCCGCGAAACTTTTGCGAAGACCTTAAAGAGATGTCAGCTCGCTGACGCGTGACTCCCGCGTCTCCACTGCTTGTTTTTCCCTCAGACGCTCTTGATTTCTGACGCGCGTCCTCTGGGCCATGTCCTCTCTGGGGTGTCGCGCACGAGAAAGTGAAGAGCCGACGCGGCGCGTTCCTCTCGACGCAGTGACAGCTGTCGGTGTTTAGGGAAGTGGAGGAGCAAAACAGTTTTTACACAAACTGGAAGCCCTTTGCTTGCTGAGCGGTGGGCGGGGCATTCAACTGACGTCATATACCCGGGGACTAATGCTGCGTTCCAGGCAACCTGTAACCCGTAACTCACGACTTCAAAACCACGACTCACGACTCTGAACTGGGAGTACATCGATCTAGTACGAGTTCACGAGTGGGAAGTCACGGGTTTGACTGCCGTTCCAGTGCACTTTCACCGGTAGAAGGTTGTAAAAACACGAGTTACAGGCTGCCTGGAACGCATAGGGTCGTGAGTCGTGGTTTTGAAGTCGTAACTCACGGGTTGTCCATTTATACAGTTTACTATGGCATGGGCAGTAAAACCATAAAAAGAAACTACCCATCTGGTTCATAACAATTATAAGTAAGGACATATATGATTATAGGTTTTTTAGAAAATGTTACAGTAAAATCATTTTGAAACACAAAACAAACGGATTAATTTGACCAGAAGGTAATAAGAAATAAAGAAATGAAAATAACTGTCAATCAGTCAATCTTTCAGTCAGCTGGTTCTTGCAAATGGCCACAGATTATAGTTCATATACTGTTTTTTTAATGCTTTATTAACAACAAGCATGTACAGTGCCATATCTCATATAACAGAAATAATTCACATGCCTAAACAAGAAGGAACAAGAGAAAAAAAGAAAAAAAAACAGCAGACAAGAGGGTATCAGTTAGATATACATTTTACAAATAGATATACATTATATTATATCATTCCAAAGGATATTACAATGCAATTTGAATACAGAAAATATACTTTATTAGTCAGCACCATTTATTATATTTTACTTTTAATATTATCTGATAGGAAATGTTAAAGGAGGTTCATATACTGTTTATACCCAAAATTTAGTGATAGCAATCTGATGAAAGACGAGAGAATACCGCCATCTGCTGACCAACAACTCAATTACAACACAAGCAGCTGCTTTCACTAAATAAAACATGACGTCACGAAAAAAAACACCTGACGTCACGGAGAATTTTCACTCTGCTGCTCTGTTTCATAATAAAAGTCACGGTCGGTGACAACCATCAAGCTGTTGGTGTTAAAATGTATGCTTTTTTTAATAATTTTGAAGCTTAAATGTATAGTTCACACAAAAATCACAAAGTTGTGTGCTTACCATCGTTTATAAATATATAATATAATATAATATAATATAATATAATATAATATAACAAAATATCTTCTTTATCGTTTATCACAGTACTTCCATAATATTTGTTTTCCTACTATGGAAGTCAATGGTTACAATCAGCTGTGTGCTTATCATCATTTATTAAAATATCTTCTTTTGTGTTCGTCAGAATAAAAAAACTCATACAGGTTTAAATCAACATGAAGGTGAGGAAATGATGACAACATTTTCATTTTTGAGTGAACTATCCCTTTAATACAGGGGTGGGGAACCCTGGCCCTGGAGGGCCACTGTCCTGCAGACGTAGTTCCAACCCTAATTAAACACACCTGAAAAATCTAATTAAAGTCTTCAGGATTACTTCAGGTCTTTTGATTAGGGTTGGAACTAAACTCTGCAGGACAGTGGTCCTCCAAGACCCAGGGTTCTCCACTCCTGCTTTAGTAGCTCCAGTCACTATTCACTTTTATTGTGTGAAAGCACAGATTGAGTAAATGGTAGCTTAGCAAAAATTTTTGGACAAATATATTATTTGATACACTCACATAAAATATCATCAGTAGTAATGTAATAAAAGACAGCCATATATGTGTGTTTAAAGTGTATGTACAACATTTACATCTCTGAGTAAACAATATTAAATCAGATTTCAAAATATGTAATTTTATAAACACACATTCAGTGTGTGCACAACAAAATAGTACAGATGTAACAACCTGGAATTTGTTTGGCACTTAAACTTTTAAAGGGCCCCCATTGCATTGCTAAAAATAACATTATTTTGTGTATTTGGTGTAATACAATGTGTTTGCATGACTTAGATTAAAAAAATGATTTTCCACATACCGTACATTATTGTTGCTCCTCTATGCACTGCCTCCCTGAAACGCGTTGATTTTGTACAAAGTTCAACGTTCTGAAAAGTGCTGTGTCCTCTGATTGGCCAGCTAACCAGTATGTTGTGATTGGCCTGAATACCTCTGATGTCAGCAGGAAATGTGACGCTCCTTACCATGTTTGAAAGATTAGCTCCCAATGCAGTGCTGACAGGAGTTAATATTGTCTTTACAACCCTATCAATACGAGCCGAATCTGAGCCAGAAAATGCAGATGACCGAGCTGATTGATCAACTTTACCAGCGCAGCTTGAGCAGAACATAACAGATCGGTAACGTAAGAATAATAAAACATTAACACGTCTGCAATTGTAATCATAGAAACGAAAAACAACAAGCGCCACTTTGCACCGCACAAAACTTGTGTTTGAATCATGGTTTAGTCAGAAGTAAAGTCTTTAAATATGAAAACATCGACTACTTACAGGGTGTGATTCAGAGGCGGGCGGGATTATGATAACGAGCGTCGTGTCCACGTCAACAGGCCGAGGAAGTAAACTGTTGCCTACAATCTGTGTGTTTGTTATAGTCCAAGAAAAGAGATTTACGTTGGAGATGATACTTCACCTCATCGTAGACTTTGGGATTTGTACATTTGCATATCGTTAACATGAACTAATATACACTTACACACCAAATGATTTGTAAAATCATGAATTGGAAAATAGAACTGTCTGTATGTTTAGGAAAGACCCCTCTGGGTGAACTGGGACCCCAGACACATATCAGTCCAGACATATTGAACAATCTGTAAAAAGATGATGTCTGCCTCTAGGATATAAGCAACCACAATGTAAAAAAACATAAGGATCAGATGAAAGCAGGCTAATGTGAGTGTTTATGTGCAGAATGAAAGATGAAATAAGAGGTGGTCATTCACACAGGAGTGAACACCAGCAGGTACAATCGACCGAATGGAAAATGATTCCTGTTGAAACAGAATGAGGGCTCCCCGGCACAGCTGGATCCTCTTCTCTTGTAGCACCAGGACAGAGATACACAGCTTTAGTTTATCCTTTAACTTATGGACGCAAATCCATCAAATTATCATGGAGACAATCATAAGAATAATACTCTTATCAGTCTATAATATAAGCCTTCTTTAGGTTTCATATGGTAAAAGATTATAACACGAACGCACACACATATTTCAGCACTTTTATATTTTGGTGAACTAGTCCTTTAAAAAGCACTGATTGGATTATGAGTTGTTAGCAGTGGAAAGGCAAAACTCTGTCTGTTACCAGCAGGTGGCAGCATCATCTCAGTGAGTTTGGCTTTAAGTGCTCATAATGGGAAATCCCTGACAAACAGATGGAAGTCTTGCATTTATCACTGCACATGTCACATGCACTGTAACTGTAATATAGCTGCACAGATTCAAGTGACACTGAATGAACATATGGAGCTTCATCTTCTCATGATCTCCAGCATGCAAATACTCTTCATATATGATCTCACTTTCTGGTGGAAGACTCGGAGGATGTTGTTATTTAAAGAAATATTACAAAAGACTAATACAACAGAAAGTTTTATATAATATAAAATATTTGATCCAGTAAAGACTCTAGTAGTTGTCTAATGTTTTGGAAATGTATGTCAGCAACTCAGAGTCAAAGGTCAGTAAAGCAGCAGGGCAGAGAGATGTGAATCAGCATTTTGAGGCATCTAAGGATTATGTCCTGATGATCTTAAATAACCTCAGTAATACTCACACATGATGAGCTTTGACCCCTGAAGAAATCCATATATAATGAAACACACCGTGCGTTTTCTGCAGGAATCACCAACAGATCAACATGGCAATAAGATCACATCACACACGCACGCACGCACGCACGCACGCGCATGCGCTTGTTTGCTCATAACACACTGCTTTATATCTAATCAGTATGACAGACAGAACATCAGCACTGCAATGACACCTCTCGGACACCCAAATACACACCGACACACCTTGTGCAGATTTATCTGGAACTGAGTTTATTTCTCCTTTAACAGAGTAGAATAGGGCATAATTAGTCACACACCGGAATACACTCTCTCTCTCATCCCGCTTCCGTGCTCACTCGCGGTGCCTCTGAGCACACGCTAAACACGAGCGGCACACTTCCTCCCAGTGTGTCTCACTAAAAATGACCCCACCTACAACAATGGTAGGAACTCAAAATAATCCAACTAATATAACAGCAAGTTTTGCTGAAGTTAACACAAAAATTAATAAGTCTCAATACATTAACAGAACTTTGTTGACATTTTAAAATTAGCTTGTTACATACTCCCCTCTTAACTTCACAAAACTTGTGCTTATACACCTTTGGCACAACTAACAGAGTAATTAAGGCATGTCATTTGTCATGACCACTTCAATACATCATACAACATTCATGTTACCCACACATCATGGGAAAGAGAACAAAGGAGAGTTGATCAGGCTCTCGGATATTCTCTTGCATAAAGGGTGCCTTATACACCTCTCAAATTGATACAAATGCCTATTTACCTGTTACCTCAAAATTCCATAATTGGACCATATGTCTTTAAACTTCAAACTTTTTAAAGTGTAAGGGGTATTATGATATCTATGTTTCATGGGCAGTTTTCTGAGTCATATTGTGAATCAATCTATTCACTGGTTTGATTAACCTGCCAACGCGAGTTCGCACCTGAGTCACTAATTCGGGCACTCTAGGGGGCATACTGGAGATGGACAACATACTAGTTGACCCTGACCGCTCTCTAGCACTGAACATGGTATCTTCTGCATGCCCTTTGTGTTGAGCATCTGCTGGACTGGAGGAGACTACACTAGGTTCAATCTGAGAGTTATCGCTATCAGGCCCTAGACTTGGATTGTTCACAGTACTGTTGGGTTCACTAAAGTTCTTTATACTCTCTTCTCTTTCTGTTTCAGGTCTCTCTTCCAGCAGATCATCAGTGTCAGGTAAGGAGGCCACCCACTCTGCAGTGCGTTCTGGTTCATGAACATCCTCAGTACCATCCGACTGTTCTTGGCTAGTTAAGGATCCATCATGAAGAGACTTGGTTTCTTTTTCTTCAAGGGGCAGGAAGTTAGCTAGCAACATAAGGTTACGGTGTACCACCTTTTCTTGGCCGGTAATGGTATGCTTGATTCGGTAAGTGTGGCATCTAGGGTCTTTAGAGATTACTTCATAGGGCACAGATTCCCACCGATCTGCTAATTTCCTTCGGCCTCTTTCGCCTTTGTTAGCAAGCAAGACTCTGTCTCCTTCATCAATGTCATGTCCTTTAACTCTCCTGTTGTAGAACTCTGCCTGACGTTGCTGACTTGCACTGGCATTCACTTGGGCTAGGTTAAGAGCCTCCTTGAGATCATCTCTCATCTTTGAAACATAGCTGTCATAATCTGTGATGTCATCATCTCTCCCAATTGTGTGAAACATTACATCTATGGGTAGACGAGGGATCCTTCCATACATCAGGTAGAATGGTGCGTAACCAGTAGATTCGTGAGCAGTACAGTTGTAGGCGAATGTTAGAGTCTGTAACATCTGAGGCCACTTTTGCTTATCTCTCAGGGGTAGGGCTCGTATCATGCTACCCAATGTGCGGTTAAACCGCTCGGTATGACCATTCCCCATTGGGTGGTAAGCCGTAGTCCTCGACTTCTTGACTCCCGCAATCTGCAACATCTCCTGAATGAGGTGACTCTCAAAGTTCGCACCTTGATCCGAATGGATTCTCTCTGGAAAACCATATATGCAAAAGTACCTGTCCCACAACTGGCGAGCTACCTGCTTGGCTGATTGGTCACGACATGCGAAGGCGTGGGCCATTTTGGTGAAGTGATCTGTTATGACCAATACGTCAACACTTCCGCCCTTCTTGTTCTCTGCTGACCAGAAATCTAGACAGACGAGTTCCAAAGGTCTTGTTGTCTTCACACTTTCAAGGGGTGCCCTTGCTTCTGGCTCCAGCGTCTTGCTTACTACACAGCGTCTACAGCACTTTACGTATCTCCTGACGTCTCGCTCCATGCCAACCCAAAAGAATCTTTCTCTTGCCAAGTGAAGTGTCCTGGCTTGGCCCTGATGGCCGGCGTCGTCATGTACTCCCTGCAAGATCCGTTCAGTCAGCGATGCAGGTACAACATACTGCCAACGTTTCTTCCCTGTAAGCTGATCTTTGGATGCGCGATATAGAATCCCATCTAGCATTTTTAATTTTTCCCACTGCTTAAGAGTCTTCAGGGTTTTCAGTGTTTCTTTTGTCCTCTCTCGTCTTGATGGCCTCGTGCCACGAGCGACATATGAAAGAACTCGAGCTAAGACAGGGTCTTCTGACTGTTTATCCTGAAGCTCTCCCAGTGTAAATATTGGCAGCGCACTTTGACCAGCTGGGACCAAGTTATGTACATCCTGAGCCAGCCAATGATACACTTCCTCCTTTGGCCCTGCATTCCACTCTAGCTGATTCATCAAAATGGCTGACACATTGTCTGATGAAAGGGAAAACTCACTGTGCTCATGCCCTAGGGATGGTGACTGGACATTTTGACACTTAGCACTTAGTCGAAAAGCATGCTGTACTGTGTCTTCCTGGAAATGGCTGGCCTCTTTCAGCAGAGTGTCATAGGGTTCGGTCACTAACCTCTGACTTGCACGCCCCTGAACAAAGGGCTGTCTGCTCATTGCGTCCGCTACTATGTTCTTGTTTCCGGGGATGTATTGGATACTAAAGTTGTATGGAGCAAGCTTGGCAACCCACCTCTGCTCACACGCATCGAGCTTCGGCTTCGTTAAGATGTAAGTAAGGGGGTTGTTATCCGTCCAGACAGTAAACGGATGCCCCTTCAGCCAATGGCTGAACTTGTCACAGACGGACCACTTCAATGCCAGAAATTCTAAACGGTGAGCAGGGTAGTTTTTTTGAGATCGTGTGAGGGCCTTACTCGCGAAAGCGACAGGGCGAGCTCTGGTTTCACCTTCGGGGACTTGCGATAATACCGCACCCAATCCATCCAACGAAGCATCGGTCGACAGAACGAATGGGCGGCTGAAATCTGGGTGCGCAAGCACTACGGACTCCAAGAGAGCAGACTTCAACTGATTAAAGGAGTCACGCTGTTCTCTTCCCCAATCGCTTGGACTCAACTTCCTGAAGGTGGGTGACTTGGTCCCTTTATTTTGTTGACATTTTGGTGCAGCAGTAAGTGTGAATAGTGGCTTTGCTATGCTAGAGCAGTTCTGTATGAATCGCTGGTAGAACATGACCATGCCAAGGAAGGATTTTATCTTTTTTTGAGAAGGGGTAACCCCATCTTCCATCATAAGATCTTGCTCAGTTATTGCTGTAATAGCTCGGACTTTGTCAGGATCCGCTGTTACTCCACTCTCATCAATCACATGACCGAGGAAATGAACACTCCGCCGCAACAAGTGACACTTTTTGGGGGCAAGTTTTAAACCATGATCTTTCAGACGGCTGAATACCATCTCAAGCCTTTCCAATGCCAAACTCTCATTTGGCGCGAAAACCAAGAGGTCATCCAGGTAACAGAGTATGGTCAGAAAGTTCTGGTCGCCGAATATACCCATCATGAGACGCATAAAACTTGCGGGACTGCTACACAAACCCTGAGGGAGCCTGTTGAACTCATATAGTCCCATGGGCGTTGTGAATGCCGTAAGTTTCTTATCTTCCTCGGCCATTGCTATGTTATAGAATCCCGAGGTGAGATCCATGGTACTAAATATGCCATTGCCTCCAAGCGCGGCTAAACAGTCCGCTTGATGTGGTAAAGGGTGTGCGTCCTTACTGGTGCGGGCATTCAGCCACCGATAGTCGACACATATCCGTAGGTCCCCGCTTTTCTTCCAGACGAGCACCAACGGCGAGGCCCACTCACTAGAGGATTTGCGGATAATCTCACGCTCTTCCATTTCCGAAAGGACCTGCCTGAGCTTGTGATAGTGTGCTGGCGGTACGCGTCTGTAGGGGAGTCTGAAAGGGCGACTATCTGCGAGATTGATTTTGTGGACAAAATCCTTTGCTTTGCCGCAGTCTAGTTTATTCCTTGAGAACACATTCTCGTATTTACATACTAGCTTTATAAGCTGCTCTTTCCAGTGTTGTGACACTTCACAAGACTCGACATCGAGATCGCTTAACCCCAAGTCAGCCAGTTTACTGCAGAGATTTGAATCAGTGGGCGTACTGTCAATAACTGGACCGCATGTCATTACTTTCAACTCATGGTTGGCTGGACGTTGGGGATCGATGTCCAAATCCTCCAAGGCTACACAAGGGAATACATCTGCCAACTTTGTGTTCCTCCGCAACGTTATGGGTTTGTCAGTCACATTTAGCACCTTGATTGGCACCCATCTGTCATCATTCATGGATGCTACGACACGACCAATGACAACACTCTTGTGTGACTTTGCCGATTCGACAAGGACAGCACTTCCCACCGAGACAGGCACACTAGCGGGTAGCTTACCCCAGACGAGGTATTCTTGCTGGGGGCACAGCACTACAGCTTGGGTTAGTTTGGCGGTCCCTATCTTATTGGGCATCTCAGTACCCTTCCAACGGTGTAAGCCAGACAACATGTCAAGGAACTGCACGATATCATCATTTCCTGAACTTTCGGGACGACTCAAGACACGCCAATATCCTTGTGTATTCTTCATTTGACTGATAACATACTTAATAACATTTGTGCCTAGAATCATTTCATCTCTTTGACCAGGAACGACTAGAGTTGGGACACTAACTGGAAATCCATACACCTCCATCTCAAGCTGGTGCATACTTTTGGGCTGAACACTGACACCACCGCAACCAATGAGAACAATATCTGGGCGCATTTCGCTGGGTATGAGCGTGACTCCCGCGCTCTCCAGTTTGCGTTCAGCCTCCTCGTTTATGGTGCAGGCCATGGACCCGCTATCTAGTAGAGCATGTAGAGTGACCGGGGCCCTGGCAATGACAACATCAGTGTAAAACAAACTGTCAGCTCTTCCTAACTTCATCACATTTTGATATAGAATGTCTTTATCAGGGATTGCCTTGCAACTCTCTTCATACAACAGAAGATCATCTTCGCTGCTGAGGGTTTCATTTCTCCCGCTCACATCGTCCCCTCCCCGATGTAAGCAAGCTAGTTTTCCTGAGTGTGTGATGTTACATTCGGCTGGGAAGGAGTACTGACAACATTCGGGCATTCTCTTCGCTGATGTCCTATTCTCATGCAGATAAGGCACCGTTTTTCCCGCATGCAGTGTGAACGAGTGGAGTGAGTGACATCTCCGCAGACGCGACAAGCCAGATTACGGACTCCATGTGTCTGAAACGGCCCTGTGGGGTTTGGTGTTGCCTGACTGGTTCGTTCTAGAACTCTTTCTAACATGTTAAGGACACGCTCTAATGCATCAGAACTGGACGGAGTTAAGGCAGATGTATTAGGGTGGTTAACTGGAACGCACGCAGCAGCATTGACAGCAGAGGGCTCACTTTCTGTGACTGCAACATTTGAAGCTGCGGTGGCCGTTGATATTTGTAAGGTACAGGGTTTAACTGTACTGGACAGCCTGCGAGACTGACTTTCCTTCTGATGTTCATCAATAGCTTCCTGTATCTCCTCTACGGACTACTGTATCTCCTTGCACTTGAACACGCAGCTCAGGGTCGGGGCAGTTTCGTATGAACATCATGGCTACTTCTACACTCATGTTCTCCATACTACCCCCACTATGTTCTAAGTGGCTATTGGCTCGTTCAGCTGCAGAGTTCAGTCTCACCCAATAATCTACAGGGCTTTCCTTAGGTTTAGGCTGCGTTGTGTAGAAATCTGCCAAAGGCAGGAGAGACACCGGATGATCGCTGAAATAGCGTCTCAACATGTCATAAATCTTCTCAACATTAGCGTGACCAGAAGAAGCCGTGCTCTTTAAACCCACTTTGATTATACTTTTAGCTCGGCCCAAAAGATGACTCATGACGGTCTCAGCTTTTTCCGCTTCAGGGCAACGGCTTTTCTGTAAATAAAGTTCCATAACATCTATCCACTCTTGGACTGTGTATTTGTCACTCTCATCTCCCTTGAACAGAGGTGGTTCTTTGATATCAGACCTCACTATGACATTTACTTTGGAGGATTCAGATGGGAAATCAGTCTTTGTGAACTCTGGGGGGCTGGCAGGTGACAGGTTTGTTACATTTTGGCTAGCTAGGAGATGGCTGGCTATTGACTCGCCAATCTGACTGCCTAGTCTGACTATTAATTCTTGTAACTGTTGTGTACCAGCAGGAGAGTCATCAGAAGGAGTGGAACATGCTGGGTGTACTAACTTAGGTTGTGGACTTATTTCGGGTATTAGTGAAGTACCTGGGAATAACAGCTTTGGTATTGTGCCTGTATTCTCTCTTAGGCTACACAGACCCCTCCCTCTTCCAGCTAATGGGGTGTACACTACAGAATTATCTTCACCTCTACCAGCCATTTTGTACAGTGGTGTAAACAAAAACAACCAAAATAGGTAACCAAAACTTATGAGGTGTAAATATATAGATTGCAGATGACCAAAATATTTAACAAAATTGTGTTGGAAAAAACTTCAGTCCTTTAAAGGGATGCATGTATGTATATCAATGTCCAATGTTTGTAAATATCCAAAACGTGCACGCGTAACGAATGTAGCAGTCTGTGATTTCGGCAAGCTTCACAACTGTTAGGTAAGTATGTGTGTACGCGAACGTCCGAATAGCATCACTCGAATATCTGTTGTGAAGACACACTGATCACACAGTACAGCACCTTGATGTCACAGCACACTGCTTGACCCCGGCGATCGGCTGCGGCTGACCAAGTGATCCGGGTCACGGCACCAGTTTTATGTAGCAGACTTCAAATGACACCTCTCGGACACCCAAATACACACCGACACACCTTGTGCAGATTTATCTGGAACTGAGTTTATTTCTCCTTTAACAGAGTAGAATAGGGCATAATTAGTCACACACCGGAATACACTCTCTCTCTCATCCCGCTTCCGTGCTCACTCGCGGTGCCTCTGAGCACACGCTAAACACGAGCGGCACACTTCCTCCCAGTGTGTCTCACTAAAAATGACCCCACCTACAACAATGGTAGGAACTCAAAATAATCCAACTAATATAACAGCAAGTTTTGCTGAAGTTAACACAAAAATTAATAAGTCTCAATACATTAACAGAACTTTGTTGACATTTTAAAATTAGCTTGTTACACCTGCAAGTTAAACTTTTTTATTTGGGAAAAATAGTCATTCTAACATCATTGTCAATTGAGAAAAGATCCAGCAAACACTTTGTGGTGTGTTGATGCCTAGATTTGCCTTTTTTCCCAAATGTACTATTGCAGGGGTCTCTAAACTTTTTGTGAGCAAGGGCTACCACCCTTGATTTTTTTAGTATTCTTAAAAATGTTAACATACACAAACCAAGACAATCTAATATAAAAAATATGTAATAAATACATTTTACAATTGAGACTATTAATCGAGCATGCCATTTTGGACCAGTACTTTGTTTTGAGTTTTGACTCATATATATTCGTTGTCTGACGTCGTGTGACACCCTAAGGGGAGATGGAGCTAAATTAAATAAAGAATGGGCATGTGAAACTATCGCGTGCGCACGTGAAACGTGAAACTTTTGCGTGCAACTTTCGCTTTCACGTGCGCACGTGATAGTTTGGCGAAACTAAACTTTAAAAAAAATTCTGCACATGAAAGTTTCACGTGAACACCTGAAACTAAACTTTAGATTTTTTTTACTCCATTGTCACCTTAAGGGCTTCGTTCTTTTGCATCCATTGTTGTAAATTTAAAATAAGTAGTGCCGTTTACCCTACTAAAGAAACCAGCTTAAACCAGCCTAAGATGGTTGGCTAGTTTTAGCTGGTCTCCCAGCCTGGTTTTAGCTGGTTAAGCTGGTGTAGAAGGCTGGTTTTAGAGGGGGGTTGGCCACTTTTGAGCTAGTCTTCCTGGATGGATACTTGGCTAAGCTTGTCTTAGTTGGTTTAAGATGGAAATAGCTGGTTAAACTGGTCTTTAAGTCTGGTCAGGTTGGTGGGTCAGCCGCTCTTAGCCTGACCAGCTAAAACCCCCCTGCTACACCAGCTTAACCACCATTAATTTTGCTCATGTTGGGGTTGCCAATGAACAGGAATACAGTGGGATTTTTCTAGTAGACTTCCTTACATTAAAGAGTAAAGCATGAGCCAAAAAGTGTTACTTTTTTGATTGTCTGTATGATCAGACGGATCAGAGTTTAATGTTTGGGTTGAGCGCAGACGACTGCGCAGCCTGCAGCCACATGCAGTCTCTGCTCATCCACAGACACCCTGCAGCTGACAGCTTTCACAATGAAATACAAGTCTGCGGTTTCTCTGAGCCTCGCTCGACATACAGGAGAATTACACCAGCACTGAGCTGTCGGAATGCCGGGAAGCCCGTAGGATTTATAGGTTAGAGATTACAGTGATAAAGCCAAAAAAGATCACAGGTTTTCACATTACCAAAGTATTAATATTTCAGAGTTCAACATTCCTTACAAGCATCAAAAGAGCTGAAAAATGTGCTTATTAATTGCCCGGGAATGTTTCGCTGTAATTCCCAAGTCAATTTAGTCTGAGATGTCAATCAGACGGATTAGGCCTGTTTGTCGTCACCGCACGGTGCCGGCTGCCGAAAAATGAATAAATAGGCAAATTATGTGATCAGAAACGTGGACTGATTTCATTACAATTTCATCATGGACGCGACTCAAATCTCTAAATTGCTTATTAACTTGGCTTTTAATGCTCGTTCACCTTTCAACACTTCAAATGAACCACATATTACAGAACTTGATAATGTTCAGTCTTTTAGCAAGAAAAATGTCTTACCTAAAGGAACTTTGTGAAGACAAACAGACACATAGTCAGACAGATAGACAGACAGAAATCTGTTTCATCTGTTAGACTCTGAGCTCTTCAGCATGTAAAATCATTCAAGCTGTTTGGAGCAGAAAGCATGAAGATAAACAGACAGTGGGCAGGAGTGAAGAAAAGCTCTTTCATCTTTGTATATTAAAGGTTTTCCCAAAACTTCCTCACCTTCATGTCGGTCTACACCTGTCTTTCTTACAGAACACATATGGGATGTTTAAGAGAATTGTCACAGCTCATACAATTTATCATAGCATCTGCTGATATTAAACTTTAAAAAGAGACTAAAGGTGGAGTCACGAGCTTCATTCCAAGTCTTTAGAAATCCCATGAGGAAATGATCAATAATCAATAAACATTCTGAAGAATCTCTTGCTGACCGAGAAACTCAACGTGATGTTTATATCTACACAGCAAAATAACAACAACAACAAACAAAACCACCAAAAAATTAGGTTTAGTAGCACAAGAATGTGAAGGAAATTGTGTCGCCCCCTTGAGTCCTGAGAGATGTACTGCAACAGGAACACACAAGGGCATACTATTTTCAATGCACACTTATTATGCATTGGCCAAAGACACTGGATCTGATTCATTGAAGTACATCACATTCAGTACACCGAGTGAATAACAGTGAATAATTTGAAACACATACCTGTTATTGACACACAGGAACAATACTGATATACACTCACCTAAAGGATTATTAGGAACACCTGTTCAATTTCTCATTAATGCAATTATCTAAACAACCAATCACATGGCAGTTGCTTCGGTCTGAGTATTTTACAATCGGCTCAGTTACTGGGATTTTCACGCACATTTCTAGTGTTTACAAAGAATGGTGTGAAAAAGGAAAAACATCCAGCATGCGGCAGTCTTGTGCCTAGTTGATGCTAGAGGTCAGAGTGGAATGGGCCGACTGATTCAAGCTGATAGAATAGCAACTTTGACTGAAATAACCACTCGTTACAACTGAGGTATGCAGCAAAGCATTTGTGAAGCCACAACACGCACAACCTTGAGGCAGATGGGCTACAACAGCAGAAGACCCCTCCGGGTACCACTCATATCCACTACAAATAGGAAAAAGAGGCTACAATTTGCACAAGCTCACCAAAATTGGACAGTTGAAGACTGGAAAAATGTTGCCTGGTCTGATGAGTCTCAATTTCTGTTGAGACATTCAGATGGTAGAGTCAGAATTTAGCGTAAACAGAACGAGAACATGGATCCATCATGCCTTGTTACCACTGTGCAGGCTGGTGGTGGTGGTGTAATGGTGTGGGGGATGTTTTCTTGGCACACTTTAGGCCCCTTAGTGCCAATTGGGCATCGTTTAAATGCCACAGCCTACCTGAGCATTGTTTCTGAGCATGTCCATCCACCATTTACTCATCCTCTGATGGCTACTTCCAGCAGGATAATGCACCATGTCACAAAGCTTGAATCATTTCAAATTGGTTTCTTGAACATGACAATGAGTTCACTGTACTAAAATGGCCCCCACAGTCACCAGATCTCAACCCAAGAGAGCATCTTTGGGATGTGGTGGAACGGGAGCTTCGTGTCCTGGATGTGCATCCCACAAATCTCCATCAACTGCAAGATGCTATCCTATCAATATGGGCCAACATTTCTAAAGAATGCTTTCAGCACCTTGTTGTTTAAATGATCAGATGATCAAGGTCTGGTGTGTCTGGTGATGGGGGTTTGTCCATTATAAGAAAAATGGATGATTCAAACTCAACACTCACAACTAATCCTCATCGTCTCACTCCTGGATCTGTGATTACTGCCTGTTCTCAATCAGAAGAGTCAAACACCTCCAGTGGATCAAACTCAAACTACAGTGTAGGCCATTAAAGAGCAACAATTATCTGATTCACGATTTTACATTTTCCTTGGTGTGTAAGTGTGTATTAGTTCATATTAACGATATGCAAAATGTACAAACCCCAAAGTAAACGATGACGCGAGTTATCATCTCCAACGTAAATCTCTTTTCTTGATTACAACAAACACACGGATTGTAAGCAGCATTTTACTTCCACGGCCTGTTCACGTAGACATGACAGTCATTATCATAATCCCGCCCACTTCTGACTCACAGCCTGTAAGTAGTCAATGTTTTCATATTTAAAGACTTCACTTCAGACTAAACCATGATTCAAACACAAGTTTTGTACAGTGCAGAGTATCGCTTGTTGTTTGTCATTTTTACGGTCACAAACGCAGACATGATTTTAATGTTTTAGTATCATTATCTTACCAATCTGTTACGTTCTGATCGAGCTGCGCTGGTAGAGTTCGTCGATCGGCTCGGTCATCTGCATTTTCTGGATCAGATTCAGCTCGTATTGATAAGGTAGTAAAGACGATGTTAACTCCTGTCAGCATTGCATTGTTCCAGCTGATGTCAGAGGAATTCAGGCCAATCACGGCGTACAGATTGGCTGGCCAATCGGAGGAGACTGCGCCTTTCACGATGAGCTTTGTACAAAATCAGTGCGTTTCAGGAAGACATGGATATCTGTAGCTACAAAAATGTACGGTATGTGGAAAATAATGTGTTTTTTAGCAATGTGAGTGCTCTTTAAATCTGCAGATTCATGACAAACATGATCAAGAACTTCATTGAATTGAATGCAAATATATTTTTATATACTTTAAATATACATTTGCATTCCCCCGATACACCTTGTACCTGTAACGCACCTGAAACTCAAATCAAAACTCAAGCCAGATGTTTTTGGCCATAATCACAGAGTACAAAACCAAAATTTTTATTCTGTCGTTTTAGGTGACATCAGAAATAATCTGCCGTGTCATATTGTACATGACACAAAATAATGTGCACAAATTTGTGTTAAGAGCCTGAATTGAAATCAATGAAAGTGAAAAGCAAAGCTGTCTGTGTGTGGTGTGTGTTTTCTGGAAAGCTTGTTTATAATTCATAATTGCTCCGGCCTGGAGTATCACCAGCTGCTATGAATCCATTTCCATCTGGTTGAATCACGCATGCGAGGTGAGACATGAGATGAGAGTATAAAGACTTTCTTTAAATGCAGGCAAGCGTGCAGACAAACTTATGCTTGTAATCACACACACGCATGTATTATGTTAGTATTAGTAATTATGTGGGGCACTCGATAGATTTTAAAACAAAGTCTCGATTTGCTTGAAACTGGTCATGTTATTTTCTCCAGTAACTGCGGTCATTTAATGGACATTTTTCATCTCTCCAGCCGACCGTTATCAGCGAGAGCACGGCTGTATTTATTCACTGCCTTTGGCTGCAAATCATATTTCCCAATAAAGATTTAGAGAAAAACGAAAAACCATTTCATACTTCAGCCAAATCGGACATAAAGTGAATTCCTCTCATGTGTAACGAAGGAGCTGAACGAGAGCCACTGGGAGATGCGAGAGAGATGTTTGAATGAGAAAGAAACTGAATCATTTTCACAGTAAATCTGATTCTTGTGCTATTTGACTCTTTCTGCTTTGATCTCTGATCTGAGAGGAAATGTAAATGAATGCAAAGGACAAACTCACAGGCTCATTTAATGCACTTAAAACACACTGAAATCATCTGATACTTCACACACGCGCACGCACGCACACACACAAACACACACACACACACACACACACACACACACACACACACACACACACACACACACACACACACACACACACACACACACTCACGCACGCACGCACGCACGCACACACACATGATGGTAAAATAATGAGATTCCTTTTGAAGACACCCGAATCATCATCATTAAAAAAAAGATTTTTGGTTTTGTTTAAGCAGTTTAGTTTACTGCTACACATTTGTTTTAGTTTTTTGTTCAAACAATACTGGTGACTCTTTGACATAACTTAATCTTTTCTTTTTGAAAATACCACTCAACTCAGTTAAGATGATTAACTCCTTGCTCAGTTTACTTAATTAAGATGAGTTGGAAGTTTACTTAATCCACTGTGTTGGGACAACATCAACAAACTGAAACTATGATGACTGAGTTTCCAGCATGCTTTGCTCTCATGACAAATGAAGAGGATATAAATGTTCAAGTTACGTTAAAAACTGTCCATTTTTAAGCAAGATGAAAGTTATTGTTCTGAAATGTTGAAGTTTTCTTTCATGTTTAAGTTTTTGACAGTTATCATAGTGGTGAAGTGTGAGTGTTTCACTTAGGTTCGAGGTGAGTAATATTCACATTAACAGCGACTAGTAGCAGAGCGACGAAATCTCATTGATTTCAATGGAAGCTTGGCAACTTTCGGCGACACAAGCGACAGTAATCGTTGGCAACCGGGTGGTGCATGTCCAGTCACGCGACAAAGTTGAGAAAAGTTTAACTTTATGCAAATTATGAGCGTCATTCGGTAGCGAATACCAATAAGAACGAAGCAGTGGAGTTTACGCCATCCGTCTCTCGTCAGTAACTGGAATGGACAATACTCATTTGTTTATAACAACCAGATTTAGACACGCTTAAAACAAATTGAATGTTCAACATGAATTTCAACAAATTAAGAAGAGTGAACTTAATTTGTACCCCCCCCCCCCCCCGACTTATGTTCAAATAAATCAATTCAAATGTGTGGAAATAGGTGTCATACTTTTATTAAGTTAAACCAACAAGCTATATTTTGAGTGTAATATCATATCAACATGATGCATGGATACTCTGATTGAGCAATTTAAGATTGAGATTTTATAAAATAATAACAATAATTCTCACCAGTTTATTCTACAACGAGGTACAATTATCATAAAAATGACACTTCAAATAGCTACAGCTAAAACATAAACAATATCTGAGACTGTAGTGTAGAGCTCAGTACACTGTAGAAAAATGCAGTCTGAAGTTAAAACAACTTGGTTTTGCAAGTCAATTCAACCTGCTATTTAAATTTTTATATAACTTATAAAAACAATTTGAAATTGTTTAACTTATTTTTTTTTAAGTTAAAGTAACACATTTTTTTTTGATTTACAGTCCAAACATTGTATTCTCTTTTAAAAGTTTAAAGTGAAACTTTTTAGACAACTTTTAGATGTAAACTTTAGACTTTTTATAAACATCTGGTTGAGGTGTCTGATTAGGTTAAATCGTGAAATATGACACGGTGAACTGAAGTTCTTCAGCAATTCCCCTGAAATAAGGTTCATATTAAGGCTCATTATTAGCATGGAAATCATCCAGATCCAAAATGTTCTGGAAATGATAAAATTAGGGATGAATGGAACCTGGAACAAAAGGGTCACTGAGGAGGAATGCTTACCGCAGGGAACAGAAAGTTTCTCCTGTAGAGGAATGAAACAGAAGTGAAGAACATCAGCACAATAAAACATTATTATAAAAGACCTAAAAACTCATCTCTATGCACTTTTCTGTTCAGATTATGTGTTCAAAGAAGTCAGATATTTCTTACTATCTGTGAAACATTATATTCATGTGATCTAGATATAAAATCTCTGCTTAATTACAGAGAAAGTTTTACATATGGGAGAAGGTTTCAAGAAATCCCATTTAAACACTGATTGTTGTAAGACATCATCACTGTAACCCAATACATGCAGGTGAGATTACCATCATCATACAGAGACCTCAATGCATTCAGAACTGATCCTGTGTATAAATAAAACTAAACCACAAACTTTGTTTAACTTCACATAACATACAGTATATATTTATATTGTTTGTAAATGTTTTGTATTTATGATCAATGACATCCACAGATTTATGAGTGTGATTTAAATCTGCTGGTATTTAAGATCTGCTGATGATTTCTGATAAAGTCCTGCAACTTTTTTCATACAGAGGACATCATGTAAAACAAAAATCTTACTTTAACACTAGTGCTGGGCAAAGATTAATCGCGATTAATCGCATACAAAATAAAAGTGATTATTGGTATAATATATGAGTGTGTGCTGTGTCTAATTATTATGTATAAATATATACACACACATTCATGTACGTATTTAAGAAACATTTACATGTTTATATATATTTATTTATATTTTTATATAATCTATATTAAATATATATAAAAAAAATTATATATAAATAAAACAATTCTGAAATGAATATATGAATGTGTGTGTGGTAAAATATACATAATAATTAGACACAGATTAATACATAATAATTTTAGACACATAATAATTTTTGCACATATATTATGCAAAAAATCACTTTTATTTTGTATGCGATTAATCGCGATTAATCTTTGCCCAGCACTATTTAACACTCAAGAACACAAATCAAAAACACTGTGAGCCAAAAATATTGCAGCAGTACTGAAAACAGAAACAAGATCACGTGTCTCCTGTAAAGTTAAGACAAAAATCAAGAAATGTCTCAAACTGTGCTCAGTTTTGTCAATATACACAGTAAGTCCTCAGATCTCAAATGCATTTTTGTCAAATCAACTTTAAGTTAAGTTAAACAAAGTCAACTCGTTTTTATGGGTTATGTCAACTATTCACAGGTTAAAATAATTGACTTGCAAGAAAACAATGTGGCATTTTTCTAGTTGATTTTAGTGCCATATCTTGTATAGTTTTTCCATGTATTTTTGAGTAACATTTTAGGTCTATATATTCTACATACAAACAAAATTCATGATCTTATTGATCTCCCGCTCCACCATATGTTTGTCTGAATCAAGAGCTCATTTGTAAGAATATGTGTTGTACCTGAAGCCCTGCCGCTGTATAAATGAATCAGGACTGGGGGCAGACGGCCATTCAACACCCTGGGAATGTTGAGATGCTTTTGTCTCTGTATGTAAACAGATCTGCTCATAATTTACAACAAATCTACTCGACAACACCCAGTTAGACCACAGAAGATCCCACATCATCCTAATAAAGCTTATTGGGCAGAATACGCCAGAATGGGGAAGTCCTGAAGAGATAACATGTGAGATCTTGATTATTACTCCAACAATTCATGACCACTAAGACAAACATGAATAATAACTGTAAGTAAATAAATAAACTCAATAGTGTTAGCAGGGCAGATAAGCTGATGAGATACAAAACACTTCTTAAAATAAACAAATAATAAACAGTGAGCAACCTACACAGGCAACATTTTGAAATACTGTATGTGCTTTTCTTTAGTCTATTAAACACAATATTTGATTATACTATGCACATAGTAATGATAATGGATAACATTATCGAAATCCGTATGAGTTTCTATTTCTGCTGATGTTGTCTTAGACATTTACATTACGTTCATGCATTTGACAGATTCGGCAACTTACATTCCATTAGAAGATATACATTTATTTTTGCATGTATGTCTAAACCAACCCATGACTGTGAAAACATGCTATTCTGCAGTGGTAACTTATTGCTCTACCACTGAGCTATACAAAAACACCAGCCGACTGCAACAGACCTGTAGGCAAATCAGCCTGCTACACTGTAAAAACTAAAAGTTAACTCAACTCAAACCATTTAGGTAAACCGGTTGCATTAGTTTTAAAACATACATTTGAGTACTGTGAACTAAACAAATTGAGTCATGTGCAGTTATGCACTTATATTTAAGTTCACACTACTTAAATATAAGCGCAGAATTGCACATGACTCAAGTTCACAGTACTTAAATTTATGTGTTTTAAAACTTAAATGGTCTAATGCAACCGGTTTACTTAAATGGTTTGAGTTAAGTTAACTGTTAGGTTTTACAGTGTATATTCTTACTTAAAATCTCTTTTATAGATCAACTTTTTAAGAAAGTCTGCTACACGCTCCCAATTCAATTCAAAAGCCTTACAATCCCTGTGTGAAAACCGGAATATGAAACAAACAACAGGGTTTTCTTTCAGGTTTTATGTTATTCCAGATTGCAGATTTGGCCTGCAGTGGGGCTGTGAGTTCTGCAAACAATTAACACACAGAGAGAGAGATAGAGAGATAGATAGATAGAGAGAGAGATAGAGAGATAGAGAGAGAGAGAGAGAGATAGAGAGAGAGATAGAGAGATAGAGAGAGAGATAGAGAGAGAGATAGAGAGACAGAGAGTCCGAATGCGTTGGGACTCGGGGAATGAAATCAGAACTTGAGTATCTTATTGGACTTTAAGACTTTGATCACGGAAGAGAACGAACAAAGAGCTGAGCTGTCTACAGATATCAGCCAATCCTGGGATCAGATTTCATCGACAACAATAGGGAATTCAAGAAACAGAGTATCGGGTTTTGCCGTTTTTGTGATGGATAGATTTATATTCTGGTGTTTGGGATGTGACACCTGAGGCTCAGCGAGGTGTGCTGTGTTGGCATTTCCCAGAAACATTTAATTTCTACAGGGGACTTTACACTAAAAATCATGTGAGCTCTTAACCCAGACAATGTTTATATTTGACCCAACAATAGCATAAAACTACTAGCATTTTGGTTGAAAAAACCCAGCAGAGGTAATGGGTTGGGTTCGTATCTTTTTGACCCAACGCTAGGAACAAAATAACCCAGCTTTTTTTAGAGCGTATATTTGTTAATAAAGTCAAACTGAAGACAGACCTTCTGTGGGAAGAAAACACTATAGATTATTACTCAATGAAGTGCACAATATGAGTGTAGATATAAATGAAATGTCCAGAAAGAATCAATACACCCTAAAATAAAATTCTGTCATCATTTATTCCATTTAGTGCTGTATCTGTTCTTCTGAAACACACAAAGGGTGTTCATACAAAATGGAAAAAAATCATACAAAGGAAACTTTTGAGATCTATAGATCTAACGCTCTATAAAACAGATCATATTCTTCAATGTCTGCCATGTGTTTGTCATAAACTCAACTCACTGCCAAACGCTCTCGGATGATGTTTGACAGATTGATTTGAAGTTTGAAGGTCGTCCCATTTCAGGCAAATAACTCTCACGTCTCTCATGTGACTCCACACAGAGCAGTTCATTCTCTCAGTGCACAAATGTAATAAAAGTACAACATTATCATCATTATAGACTTACAGTAAAGCTTTGATACAGCTAAGTTAACATACAGCTCCAGAATGAACACATGAAGGTAAATTTACTTTAAAAACTAATTTAGAATATTAATTATAGTATCTCACTTGTTGGTTTGCAATATAATACATGTGTATAAACATGAATTCCACTAGCATCTCAGAAAAAGAACAAATGCTTAATTGTTTTAACAAGCATTTTGTTGACCCTGGCTTCTTATTTGAATCACGAAATCTTATTCATTCCGAGATCGATTTGTATCAATGCAGAAAGTCGCTCACAAAAGGAGTTTAGATTTCAACAAATCAAGAGTTACAATGTTTATAAAGCACTTAGATCGCTTGATACCAACAAATCATCAGGCCCTGATCGTGTGGAACCAATATATTTGAAGTCAGCTGCAGATATCATTACTCCTCCTTTCACCTTGGAGTCGTCCCCAAAATTTGGAAATCAGCATTTGTTGTTCCCCTGTTAAAGGGAGGGGGGGGGGATCTTGCGGAGTTAAATAATTATGGACCAATTTCAATGCTTTGTGTCTTATCGAAGATCCTAGAAAGTCTTATTTGTGATCAATTGACACGTTACTTGAACATAAGCAATCTGCTGTCTTTTAATCAGTTGGGGTTTTGTGAAAAAACACAGTACTTAAAAAGCTGTCTTGAAAGTTTTAAATGATATTGTGGGACCAATTGATAAAGGTGATTTATGTGCCTTTATTGACCTTTCTAAACCTTTCGACACAGTTGATCATGAATTATTGATGTGCAGAATAAAGAGTATTGATCAATCAGATTTTTAAAGGTGTTCCCCAAGGGTCTGTATTAGGACCCCTTCTATTCATATAAACAGTCTCGATTATGATATTCAAGGTGCTAACCTTCACGTCCATGCCGACAATACCATTGTGTACTGTAATGGTCCTTCTTGACAACAAGCCTTGTCTAAGCTATAGTCAGCTTTTAAAATCATTCAGTCACGGCTTTCCAGTTTAAAAATTGTTTTGAACACTGAGAAAACTAAGTATATGGTATTCTCGGGTTCAAAGAAACCCAAAACTGATCTGACTCCTCTTCAGACTTTAAGGCACCATGATTGAACTTGTTAAAGAGTATAAATATCTGGGCATTATTGTTAATGATGCTTTATCTTTTGGCTCTCATATCAACCAACTGAAGAAAAATTTGAAAATTAAGCTTGGGTTTTATTTTAGGAACAAACTCTGTCTGTCATTTATGCAAGAAAAAAATGTAGTCTCTGAAACATTTTTACCAGAAATTGATTTTGGTGACCTTGTGTACCAGTTTGCACATGAATATTTCCTTTCTACTTTAGACGCTATTTATAACGGTTCAGTAAGATTTATGGGCAACTGTAAATCCTCAACCCATCACTGTGTTTTATATAACAGAGTGGTTTGGCCTTCTCTCTCTGGTAAGAGAAAAATGCATTGGTACGTAACCATCTGTAAAGGCATTTTGGGTCTGTTTCCTCCATACCTCAGCTCTCTTGTACAACAGAAAACTGTTGAGAATTCCTTTTTGTGTTCTTCCAAAAATCTCACTGTTTCTTTGCAGTATTTAGAACCGAACTAGGTAAGAAGGCTTTTACATATGCAGCCTCATTCGACTTGAATCATCTTCAGTTGAAATTAACAAAATCTGTTGTCTCTGGCTCAATTCAAGAAACGTATTTGGCATAATTGCTTTTAATTGTTGACAGTCTGCTTATTTTAAGTGTTTTTAAGTTTGTCAGTTCAGTATAAGTCTATAATGAAACTCATTTTACTAATTGTACTGCTGCCCATTTTGACCAGGTCACTCCTGTGTAGAGTTGGGAATTGAATTTCAGTTCCAATTCTGTAATTAGATCCATAATAAAGTATTCGGATCAGGGCTTTGAACCAGATTTTTTCCCCAATTAGTTCGTTCCCAACAGAAACAGTATTTTAACGTTTCCGGTTTTCGGTTCAACCCTAAAATTGATGTTCCTGAACCGGTTAGAACAAAAAATTAAAGTCAGCTTGTGCGACATATAAATAAGTAGGCTGATCATTAGGACATTAAACTTAAATTATTAGTCTACATAATTTTCTCTATCTTGTCATCAAACATTAAAAAAGGCTACATTATGTAAGCGGCATAACTGTAATTCTGACATGCCTACATTTGTTTTAGCATTATACATGAATTAAAGACAAGGACAATTTCTGCCATCTCATTTATTGGCAAACAACTTAAACAAATGTTTTTATTAGAAAAAGAATACCTACTGTGGTATTTTGAGATCATTTTGTTTATATGTGTCCTGTCAAGAACAGAAAGATTGTTTGCTTGCTTTTTGAAATGCGTTTCTCCGTGTATGCACTTTTGAGTGCACTTAAACATGCGCCCACACATTTATATTAATCCGCAAATCGAATGCGAGCTGAACCTTGGGTCGTGATCTGTACGGATCACGGATCAACTGCGATCCGTTACACTACTAATAAGTATTACAAAAACAAACATCTTGAGATACTTGGTAGATATTTACCCCTTATGACTGAGCATTAGAGACTTGAGTAGGCTACTTGCTGGTGGCAAGCTTCTCATTTCTCTGATGAGTCAATGACGACTGGAAGTGAACTTCACCAAGTTAAATTGCACAGAAATCTTGTCAAAGAATGAAAAACATAACGGTATTAACCGGTTACCATTATTTTAAATAAACGATTCTGTTCCGGAACATATATTATTTGAAAGTTCCTGGTTTCGTTTTGGTTCCTCATCAAAAGTTTCTGGTTTTCATTTTCGTTCTGTGAACCGGTTCAAAGCCTTGATTTGGATCCTTGTTATAAAATATACATTTCAATTCCACTTACCAATTCTGGACCGCATGGTCACATAATTTCCACGTCATCTGCACAGTGCGCAAAACTTTTTGCTTGTGTGGCTGCATTTTGCAAAAGAAGACAAAGCGTAAGTGTAATTATTGTGACAAACTATTGTTGCAAGATGGGTGTCACCAGCATATGGCAAAACATCTGCACTTAGTTCATCGTATCGAATTAAAAGAATGCACCCTGTTTGATGCGTTGCGTCAACTCTGCCGAGTGCTTTTTATTAGTCGACGCCGACAGTAGCCAGTAGTTTAAAAGTTTTGCAGCTCCTAAAAAGTTTTTATAGCCTCCTTTTACGGCTGTAAGTAATGGCACAAAATACATTTTTTTGGTCTTTAAAGGCTTGAATTTTATTGCGTTTCACCCCTTTGGAATCAAAACCAAGAATCGTTAGGAATCGGAATCGGAACCGATAAGCAGAATCGAATTTGAAATCGGAATTGTTAAATTTGAAACGATGCCCAACATTATTCCTGTGAAAGAGATTTTTAATGTCAGAGAGTCTTTTTGGTTAAATAAAGGTTAAACTGTATACAGTGTTTTCTGTAAAACATAAATCACAAATCTTTAGGGGCTCTAAGAATAAAGACAAGAGGACTAAAGCCCTTGACTGACAGTATAGAAACCTATCAAGTGTCCTCTGTAGACAGCTTTTGCCGCATGATTATATGGTTAAACAAAATAAAGGAGGACCTTAAAAATCTACTTGTTGTAAAGAGAGAAACACATCAAACCCTCAATAATCTATCTTAACTATGAAGTGAACATAAGTATCACTGCAATCATTAGTGAATTACAAGACTACAGTAAAATACTTCACAACCCACTGAAAACTCTCTCATGTCTTTGATCACTCGTGTCAATAATTCACATGAACTGAATTCACTTGGAGTATGAAAATCATAACTTCCCAAAAACAACAGAAGATAGTTTAAGATCTGCTCATGAGTAGGAGTCTTAAATGTTGACACAAAGGTTCTGTGGTGACATCACTTTACCAGGAGGTTCATCTTCTGATCCAGACTTTATGTTCAGATAACACAGATGAAAAGATTCAAACTCATAAAACAACAGGACTGAGGAGAGTTCATCACGTGACCGATGAAAAAGCCAACAGAATATTCCTGAACGCTATCAAAATGGATCAGATTTTGATTTGGCACTGATAACATGTTTGCACCTCTCTGGGTTTGAGTTCAAAGAGATGAGAGAGACAGAGAGAATCTGACGCTGGACTTGAGGATCAGATCTCATGAGCAGATGTTGAGCTCTTCACCACCAGCTGTTGTCTGTGTTCAGAGATATATTGAAAGATTTTCAGAGTAACATTTTTTTCTGGCATCCATCAATGGCGCCTTTGTATTTATCTGGAACCAAGATCAGAGATCTGGACTGAAGTCTAGATGTTTTCTGCTGGAAACAGAGCTGTGATTCCAGATTTAATGACCACAGCCTACAGGCGTAACTGTTAAACAAGGGGAATGTTTTTCCTTGATCGACCAGCTTCAAATACATTATGATTATTGTTTTATCTGACCTGTGGACTTGAGATCTGGAACAGTTTAATATTAACTGCTCTCATGTTGCACATCAATAGTCGATGTGTGGCGCCATTAAAACAGGTTCCTTTACGCTCCTTCAGGGGAACCCTGCTGAAAAAACAATAAAACCATTACAGAAAATTCTAATCAGTTTCCATTAAAATACCAATAGGAACCATTAGCTTTTTCCAATAAAACCAATACACTGTAGTGTGTTTTGGGCCATATTCCATTAGAACCAATACAATTCCCAATAAAACCAATATAATTTCTGTGATGGTGTCTATTGATTTTTTAGCAGGGAACATTTTTCATACTGAAACAGGCTGATGTATTCAATATTCAAACAATTATGTCCACAAAGAAAAAACAACAATATAGAGTAGAAAATGACCACTAATATTTCTAAAATTATAACAGAGTGGGATGTGATTGGTCACAATGCAGACACTGGACGACAGTTTCTACAGAGACTAAAGACTTTCAATGAGGAAATACAGAATACAGAATACACAAATACATTTCAAGAGAGAAACTACTGACAGTCAGATAGAGAGAGATTTTGATTTTTCAAAAACCTGTTTTATTACAGTTTACATTGCAACCACTAACACATAACAACAATCAACAACATTAACATCAAAAACAATTGGAAACTTTCTAAAAATAAAAATACAACTCTTCTTCAACAATATCACATAGGCTCTTATTTGGACACCAAATAGTCTCAAAATATAAAAGATCATGCATTAATCTAATAATAATCAATCAAAATCCTCGATTTCACTAATTTTACGAAAATTGCTTCCAAACTACATTTTTCTCAACTTTATCCTTTCTTGTGTTGTAAATTGCCATTTTTGCTTGATCTTTCAAATTCAACAATTGAGCCTTGTGACAATGTGTTTGCACATATTTAACCCAACAAATAAACACTTTCATTGAAAAAACTGTATCAAAGCAAGCAAAAAAACTCATCAACATATCAAATCAAGGTTTTAACCTCTCACACTGCATAAAAGCATGAAAAAGAGTCTCTTTTTTTCAAACAAAAAGGACATCCTTCAGTAACATCAGAATTAATTAACCAGACAAATGTATTAACTGCAATAGCACCATGTAACATTCTTCACTGTAAATCCCCAGGTTTTTTTGACTAATGGTGACTTGTACAGGGTTCTCCAGGCTGGTCTCTTATGAACAGCTAGATTGAGTACATTTCGCCATGGTGTATCATTCCTGTTGTTCAAAGATTTCTTATTAAAAACTTTAACACAGACCTTATACAGATCTTTACCAAATGTAAAATTGGACCCCACAATCATTACTTCTTTCTAATAACATACTGCTGAGAGAGATAGAGATAGATAGATAAATAGATAGATAGAGTGAGAGAGAGAGAGAGAGAGAGAGAGAGAGAGAGAGAGAGAGAGAGAGAGAGAGAGAGAGAGAGAGAGAGAGAGAGAGAGAGAGAGAGAGAGAGAGAGAGAGAGGTCATGAAATTTAAATGGTCGCTGTACTCACAGTGAATGAAGGCGGTTTGAGATCCGAATCCCCTGACGCACCTTTGAAGTGGAGGTTGAGCTCAAATCTCAGCTCCCTCACACACAGAACAGACGGTTTTGTCTCATTACACACATGTACACAAGCACGTACGCACGCACACATATACAGACACAGATGAACCTACAATGACAACTTGAATAGTGTGTGTGCGTAACAAACCCTACACAACAATGAATTATAATTTCATTAATGAATTATAATTATAAATCATAAATAATGATTATCACCATTATCCATGTATTTTTTGGATTATTTACATAAATAAGGACATCCTTCTTCCATTTTTTTACTCTTTACATGAATACTTACCAATCCATCAAAAAGAGAGTATATATATATATATATAATTATTATTACTCAAGGCTGTGCTGTATTGTGAATAAGATACATTCACATAATCGAAAACTTTGTTGCTTTTATAAAATATTAAAGCAAAAAAAAAAAAACATGTATCAATGCAACTTTCATGAAGTAAAATCACCAAAAATCTTTTTTTGCTGGATAAAATAATCCCTGATTGACTGAAACGGAATGTTTCACATATGTTTACATTGCTTAAGGTGTTGTGCAGTGATACACAGAATCATTGGGTACAGCGGTCATAGTAAATAAAACATAGCTATTGACCAATCAGAATCAAGGACTGGAACTAACTGTTTTATAAATGTCATTATAGTGTCCCAATATATCCAGTGTAGCCTGTAATATTCCAACATTTGCCACAAATGGAGCTCCATAAAATCCCTTATTATTTCTCTCTGCTCCACAGGTTTATAATTGCATGAGTACACAGTGGCGACTGTCACACCAGATCAAAACCATTCCCTGTGAAACAATGAAGCTTTGGAAGCTCTCCAGGTCTGTGGCAGAATGATTCTGTTGTGTCCACAGAGAGCCGTACGTGTGTGTGTGTGTGTGTGTATGTGTGTGTACGTGTGTGTTTTCTGCTTCAAAGAGTCAGGTTTGTGTTTGATTTGGGATTGTGTTTGTTTCTGTTTGATGGACAGGGATTAAATCACATGTCTGCATGTACGCTTCACCTTTAACAGCTTAGAAGCGAAGGCCAAAAGTCTGAGCAGTGAACGACAGAATAAAGCCAAATTCTGCTGTTGACATCTGACGAGAAGATGGGTCTGTTTCAGGCTGTTCCAGTCACTGAAGAGCGGGACCCTACTGAAAAAAACACCATCAAACCAGCATGGACCAGCATGGGAATTATGCTGGTCTATGCTGGTTTAGCTGGTGGTCACAGCATACCAGCACCAAAACACAACATATGCTGGTATGACCAGCATGGGATGCTGGTGCTAATGCTGGTTTGTTGCTGGTTTAGCTGGTGCTGATGCTGGTGCTGATGCTGGTGCTGATGCTGGTTTAGCTGGTGTTCACTCGCAAACCAGCTCCAAAACACAACATATGCTGGTCTTGCTGGTATGCTGGTTTTTTCAGCAGGGGAGAGAGAGAGAAACTCTCAGAAAGAAGTAAAAAAGCTGTCACTGGGGCAGTACTCATTTATAAAGCCTAAACAGTGCATATTAATACCTCAAAGATATTGGTACAAAATATACACATATCTGTTCCTAAACGTTACATAGTGGGACATTTTAAAGGGTATCATCACAGTTAAAGCTTTGTTCTTCAATAAATGTTAGTAACTGCAGATATACAGTGAGGAAAATAAGTTGAACACCCTGCTGTTTTGCAAGTTCTCCAACTTAGAAATCATGGAGGAGTCTGACCTTTTCATCGTAGGTGCATGTCCACTGTGAGAGACATAATGTAAAAAAAATCCAATCACAATGTATGATTTTTAAACGATTCACTTGTATGATACAGCTGCAAATAAGCACTTGAAGACCTGTCTATCAGCTAGAATTCTGAACCTCAAAGACCTGTTAGTCTGCCTTTAAAATGTCCACCTCCACTCCATTTATTATCACAAATTAGATGCACTGTTTGAGGTCATTAGCTGCATAAAGACACCTGTCCACCCCATACAATCAGTAAGAATCCAACTACTAACATGGCCAAGACCAAAGAGCTTCCCAAACACATTAGAGACAATATTGTACACCTCCACAAGGCTGGAAAGGGCTACAGGGAAATTGGCAAGCAGCTTGGTGAAAAAAATCTCCCTCAGACTGGGGCTCCATGCAAGATCTCACCTCGTGGGGTCTCAATGATCCTAAGAAAGGTGAGAAATCAGCCCACAACTACATGAGAGGAGCTCGTCAATGACCTGAAAAGAGCTGGGACCATCGTTTCCAAAGTTACTGTTGGTAATACACTAAGACTTTATGGTTTAAAATGGTTCCATGCATGGCACGGAAGGTTCCCCTGCTTAAACCAGCACATGTCCAGGCCCGTCTTAAGTTTGCCAATGACCATTTGGATGTTCCAGAGGAGTCATGAGAGAAAGTCATGTGGTCAGATGAGACCAAAATATAACTTTTTGGTTATAATTCCACTAAACGTGTTTGGACCCGAAGCACACAGCCAGGATAACCAAGGAGTTGCTCTGTAAGAAGCATACAGGAAACATTTGACCTCTGCAATTGCAAACAAAGGCTACTGTACCAAATATTAACATTGATTTTCTCAGGTGTTCAAATACTCATTTGCAGCTGTATCATACAAATAAATAGTTTAAAAAATCATACATTGTGATTTCTGGATTATTTTTAGATTATGTCTCTCACAGTGGACATACACATACAAAGACAATTTCAGATCCCTCCATGAGTGGGAGAACTTGCAAAATAGCAGGGTGTTCAAATACTTATTTTCCTCACTGTATTAGTCCAAAGAGGAAATTGGAAGATTGTACATCTGTACAACAACAACAACAACATTTCCTTTAATGGAGTTTGCACAATGAGTCCGAAGATCTCGTCTGATATTTTCACATGTTAAAACGATCTCACATTGTATCAATAACTTTTACACATTGCCTCCGAAACATTTGATTGTCTGAAAATAGAAACGGGTTTAATTTTCATCATTTTTTGCATCCGTTGCAAGCATTTTGAGAGGTGTTTTGACAATTCAGAGCCACCATACAAAGAACACCAAAAACCAAAATGGCTTTGACAACTTGATCCACTTCATCACAAAGCTGTCAGGGTGTGGTGGTGGATAGAACCCAAACGCAGACAGCTCGTAACTTAAAGACGTTTATTAAAACATAAATACCCTCGAGGGGGCAAACAATGACAATAACTTGAAAATAATCACGACAAGACAGATCACACGAGACAGTATCATAGATACACAATGAACCGGCCCAGGACAGCAAACACAAGGGCTTTAAATAGGGAAAACTAAACTAGGGAACAATGACAAACAGGTGGAGGGAATTAACTAATCAAGAGTTAACAAGGAAACAGGAGGGTAAGGTTAAGACTAAAGACAGGAGAGCATGCGGTACACCAAACATAAACACAGACCACATGACTCTCCACACAGACACAGAACACGTATACGTGGGTGTCAGGATCCCGGCACCAAACAAGACTAAATACACTTAATAACATTTGGGATCCTGACACTACCCCGCCCTTAAGGGATGCCACATGGCATCCCAACACAACAATACAAAACATTAAACAATAAACAAAGTCCAACGGCCAGAAGGCCGACAGTGCCCAATGTCCGGACCCCCGAAAACAAGAAGGCGGGACAGACGGTCTCCGCCCAGGAAGTGGGCCCGGAACCCAGCACCGCTCGGCCCGCCGACCCCGAACAGGACACAGAACATGCCGTACAGGAACGCTCGCGGGGCTCACTGACCAGTGAGCATCCCGGAGCTTGCTGGCCGATCCTCTGTCGCGGGGCTCGCTGCAAAGAGCTCCATCGCGGCGACAGTCCGACGTGCAAACACTCCCACGGGATCCGCCGACCAGGAACTTCCCGCGAATCTCACCTTCCCGGCACTTATCCGCGGGGCTCACCGACCAGCACACTCCCGTGGGGCTCGTCGATCCGGATCTGTCCCGCGGAGCTCCCCGAACAGGAACACTCCCGCGAAGCTCGTCGACCAGTAGCCCTACCGAAGACGCCACCGATCAGGAACACACCCGCGGGGCTCACTGCACGGCCACAGGAACACAACGGCACAGACAACGGCAGGACTGGACAGACATCAGGACAAAGCAGGACTCGACGGACAACAGCAGACTCGACGACATCAGGTAAAAAACAAAAAGAGCTGTCTGCTGGGTTCCAGAATGGCCGGTTCATTCTGTCAGGGTGTAGTGGTGGATGGAACCCAAACGCAGACAACTCGTAACTTAAAGACGTTTATTATAATATGAATACCCTCGAGGGGGAAAACAATGACAATAACTTGAAAATAATCACGACAAGACAGATCACACGAGACAGTATCATAGATACACAATGAACCGGCCCAGGACAGCAAACACAAGGGCTTTAAATAGGGAAAACTAAACTAGGGAACAATGACAAACAGGTGGAGGGAATTAACTAATCAAGAGTTAACAAGGAAACAGGAGGGTAAGGTTAAGACTAAAGACAGGAGAGCATGCGGTACACCAAACATAAACACAGAACACATGACTCTCCACACAGACACAGAACACGTATACGGGGGTGTCAGGATCCCGGCACCAGAAACAAGACAAAATACACTTAATAACATTTGGGATCCTGACAAAAGCACTGTATGGCAAACAAAGTGTGAAATACAAAGAGATGGATTATAAAGACAGATTGTTAACAATATGTACTGTTTTTAAAACAAATGTACAACAGATGACACAATATTGCGCTCAAGTTAGCTTGTTGCTAATGTCATTTATCCATTCATAGTAAATAGTGCTAACGTTATGAAGACTCCAAATGTTTTCACAACAGATTCATTAATACGCACCATACTTGATGTGCAAGGTGTGTGTTCTTAGGATGACAAATACAAAAAAAAATAATGCAAACAAACATTTCAGAATTAAGTGTGCAAGGATCTTAACCCTTTTCATTGGACAGTGATCATCGTCTCAATCTCAATGTAAAAACAAAAGAATGTGAATTATGTAGTGACTAAAAAAACTGAACACCCATCAAATAAAGTTATATAATCTGAAATATCGTCATTCTACTGAAACATCTAGTTTAGTTTGTGTTTTAACTCCTCAATGCTGCACAGTAATAAAAACAGTCTATGGAGTCAAGAAATAAATAAAATAATATTCCAAGAGAAGATGAAGAAACCGGGAGAAAGTCAAAGTAACCTGACCACAATTATCTGGTTATTCTGAAACACAGTGGAGGTCATATTCTCTTTATATTCCTCTCTCCTGATCTCCATACACTTGTGTATGTGCTTCAGCCTGTGGGATTCATTATCCAGAAACATCAACCCCTCTCCTCCCTGTAGCACTGTTTTGCCCTGAAGCGTTGTATCTATAATTCATTCCTTCTCTAGCCTTTCACTTCTCTTCCATGTTGCAGACTCATTATCCACATCGCAGGTGTCGGCCGACAGCGTTGTGCTTTAATACTCATCTCTGAGGAATGGCAACTGTAATCCAGCGTAAACATAAACCTTCGATCGCCTCACAAGCGCGTCCACTTGGATTGATATCCATTCTGCACAGGGAAGGCGCGGTTATAATACAGCAAGCCATAACAAATATTCACACTTACTCAACTAAATAACACAAACTGATGCTGCAGCCCAATTTACACATATTTATGCCTCTATAGGAGCATCTGCATTCACATCAATGCTTAAAATGGTGTGAGGCAGGCGTTCACACTGAACACGGTCATTTACTGTAAATGGTTGCTTTGGGGCCCATCATGTGATTTCTGGTTGGATCTACTTTAACCAGCCTGGTCTCATTGTTAATACCTAGTTGTAAAATCTCTTTTTCAACCACTGGTTGGATTGCTGAAGGCTACAGGTTGCTGGTCAAGACAACGATATCTCAAGAAATGTAGGTTTGTTTATTGAATAAGAAATGTGTGGTTCTGAAACAGATTAATAAAGTACAAACATGAATATGTAAATATTACAACGGTTAAATAATCAACTAGTAAACAGATTAATAATGAATAACAACTAAAACACTACAACTCTGCATTTATACTATAATTATAACTACTTATATTATAAACTTAAACACAAACACGTAGAAAGTGTGTTATTTATGTGCATGCACAGTTCACGTGCTCGTCTCTGCCGTGCACGTGCAATGGCGCTGCTATTATGCAAAACCTAGAGCGCATGTGCGTTGTTAACATGTAAAGAAGCATTTATGATTTTAAATGAATAAATATAAACATATACACATAACAAGAATGCTAAACGGATAAAGTAATAGTTGATTGGATATCATCGAATCATATTATCATCGAATAATAGTTAGAGTGTAAACATCTGCATGTTATCACACCAATCATAACTATAATATGTAAACGTCCTATAAAGTTACTTATATACATATATCTAATTACTTACATCGTGATGCACGCACACGTATACATAATCAATAAACACTTAAATAATTTGGCACTTAATCCACCTGTTTCGGTCTATAAACTATCTACAACGTGCAGCCAACTCCGCTATACGGTTCTCTCTCCCGCTCCGTAACCTAGCAACCCCAGTGCGAACTTTTGGAACAGTCCATTTCTGATGAAACGATAGGGGTGTTTGGTAAAGTCCATATATTTAGCATTTAGTTTCTACAGCCGCCCCCAAATTCACCTTGTGAATTTGATTTATAAAAGTGGCTCATCTTTCTATCAGTCCAGGATGGGAGTTAATCATGGAGAGGGGGCAGACATACTAACTTGGCTACAGGTCGGGTGTAAGTTTTGTCTATCACCTGTATCTCTGCCGATCTAATTCTCTTATCAGTTCCAGGATGTACCTGAACAACCTTTCCCACCGGCCACAAAGCACGTGGCAATTGCTGGTCTATGATCATAACGGTATCTCCAATCTGCAGATCAGTTCCTCCTGTTTTCCATTTCTGCCTAATCTGAAGGTTTGGTAGGTAGTGACGAATAAAGTGTCTCCAAAAGTGATCAGCGAGGAGCTGACTATGCTTCCATCTTCTACGGCTCAAGAGTTCAGAATCATGGTATGTGACTTGAGGTAATGAGGCATCCCGCAGCCCCATCAACAAGAGGTTTGGAGTTACTTGGTCTGGATCCGCAATGTCAGAAGAGGTGTAGGCAATGGGTTTGGAGTTGAGAATACCTTCTATTTCTATAAGGACTGTTCTCAGTACTTCTTCACTGACCATCTGGGCGCCAAGTGTGACTTGAAGCGCTGCCTTTAGAGAACGTATTTCTCTCTCCCAGCATCCTCCGAAGTGAGGTGCACTGGGTGGGTTAAAGAGAAATCTTATCTGCTGGCTGGCGAGGTGAGCTTGTAACTCAGGATGAAGAGCCATAAACGATTCTCTTAGTTCTCTTTCTCCTCCTCTGAAATTGGTACCCTGGTCTGCCAAGAGCTCAAAGGGTTTGCCGCGTCTGGCTATGAATCTCCGTAGGGCCATCAAGAAGGAATCTGGGTCCATACTGGTAAGTATATCAATATGGACTGCCCGTGAGGTCATGCATTTAAAAATGATTCCCCATCTCTTTTCATTCCTACGTCCCACTTTTATAGTGTAAGGTCCGAAACAGTCTACACCCGTGGAATAAAATACTGGTTGATGGATCCTTAATCTGGCCTGAGGAAGATCTGCCATTTTGGGAGGGTGTGGTTGTCCCCGCCATCTTTGACACTCTGTGCATTGCCGTTGGTGACTTTTGACTGCTGCTCGTCCCCGTAACACCCAGTACTTTCTTCGAAGCTCAGCAAACACCCTGTCTGGCCCTGGGTGATGCAATTGATTGTCATATTCTTTGATTATTAGTTTGGTAATTGGGTGGCGTGAGTCAAGGACGATAGGATGAATGGCATCTTCTTCCAGTTGGCTGTATTGACGGAGGCGGCCACCAACACGTATAAGTTCTATGACATCATCGAATTCAGGAGCTAAGCATAACAATCGACTATGTTTTGGCAAGGGTTTGTTTGCTCTTAAGCATGACAGTTCCTCTGCGAAGGAGTCAGTTTGAATCTTACGAAGAGCTGCCAGCTCTGCTCCTTTATAGTCATCTGCTGTTGGTGTATTGTCATGTTGAATATAGGCTTTCAGCAAATCTGTATAGGTTGAGTACTGCTGCAGGTCTGGTGTAGGCACAGTGGAAGTTGTTAAACCACAAAAGGCAGACTTTCTCAGTTCGTTGTCATGATTAGTGGTGGTTAGCGGCAGCATCTCTGGCCAGCTATGAGATGTTTGGCTAAGAAATTTGGGCCCACTGTACCATCTGCTTTCACGGCCTATGTCACGGATAGATCTACCTTTCGTGATGTCATCTGCAGGGTTGTCCTGTGAAGGCACATACCTCCAGGTATCAGACTCCGTGAGCTCCTGTATTTCAGCCACTCTGGTGCCTACAAACACTTTGAATCGGCAAGATTGTGACAGAAGCCAGTTAAGCACAGTTGTGGAATCAGACCACAGAGTAATGCTTTGGATAGGCAAAGTTAGCTCTGTTCTCAAAACTTTTGCAAGTTGTGCGCCAGTCAGAGTGGCGCATAGCTCCAAGCGAGGAATGGTTTGCTGTTTCTTAGGAGCTACACGGGATCGGGCGGTGATAAAGGCTACTTCCACTCTACCCTGGTCTTCCGTCCGCAGGTACGCTACGGAGCCGTAAGCTTGCTCTGAAGCATCACAGAAAATATGAATCTGCCTTACACTATTATGATGATCGAGCTCTTTGCTACAGTAACACCTCGGCCAGTTGATGTTCTGTAATTCGTCCAGCTCGTTCACCCAGGCTTTCCATGAGCTTAACAGTTCCTCAGGCAATCTAGGGTCATCCCACTCTCTTTTCTTATCCCATAATCTCTGCACAATTACTTTGGCTCGTGTAGTAAATGGCACAATGTAGCCAATGGGGTCATACTGGCTGGCTAGAACATGGTAGATGCTCCGCATTGTAGGTGGGGAGTGGTCAAGGTTGCGAGGTTTATATGACAAGGTGTCTGATAAACAGTGCCAGTGCAAACCAAGAGTTGACTCCTGTGCGTTCTGATGACCTTCACTAAGCCACTGAATGCTGCTTTGGGATTGAACGTCAGTTGGTAAGTGACTGATGACTGATGGATCATTGCTCCCTCACTGCCTTAAGTCAAAGCCTCCCGAGCTTAAGAGGCTGCGGAGTCTGTTTACTAGGTCTTTGGCCATTTCACTGGAGACGAAGCTTTGAAGGCAGTTGTCAACATAAAAAGATTTCTCCACGGAAACCTGTGTGTCTATGGACTCACTGTGATCCTGAACATGCTTCTGTAAAGCAAATGTAACACAGCAGGGACTGCATGTAGTTCCAAAGGGAAGCACTTGCCATTCATATACCTCTGGCGGTTTATCTTTCTGTAAATCTCTCCATAGGAATCGCAGCAGCGGCTTGTCTTCAGGCAGAAGGCGCACCTGATGGAACATACCACGAATGTCGCTGCTAACTGCAATGGAATGTTCTCTGAAACGTAGTAGAACTGCCAGGAGAGAAGGACTGAGTTTTGGACCAGGTAGCAAGAACTCATTTAAATTTTGGCCTTTGTATGTGAATGAACAGTTGAATACGACCCTGTTCTTTCCATTATGCTCTACCATATGGTGTGGTATGTACCAAGTTTCCTTGGACTGTTTCACCTGTTCAGGGTTGAGTTTTATGATGTAGCCGGCTTTCTGTAACCTGACTATCTCTTCCTGGTATGCTGCTGCTTGATCAGGTTTTCTTTCCAACCGATTTTCAATTCCCCGTAATTGTGGCAGTACAGCTTCTTTGGGTGCATGAAGGAATGGCATGTTCTTAACACGTAGCAGAGGGGTTGCATATCGCTGGACTCCATCAACGTCTACTCTCACTGTTTTGTCTTGGAGTAGCTGTATGGACTCCTGGTCTTGTCGTGACCTTGTTAGTACTTTCTCACTCTGAAATGGGAGGATGTCCATTTTCCACAGTTTCTCCACATCAGCATACAGGCTGTCAATGGGTCGCAGGCTAGTGAAGAGACAATGCTGTGGGGCAAATCTGGTTGTTATATCTTGTGCTGGACCCTGTAATGTCCATCCCAAGCGTGTTCTCACAGCAGCAGGGCCACCCGGTGGGCCTAGTCTGACTGGTTCTATGGGTGTTATGAGGTGAGGGCAGTCAGAACCAATAAGAATCACAGGTTTCACATTGTGAAAATGCTGAAGCGGCAGACCTGCAAGGTGTTTGTATCTTTTCTGAAGTACCTTGACTGGGTGGGTGTGCTCTGCTAGTCCCAGGCTGTCAGCTGTAAAGGCACTCCGAATCCTGAAAACCTTACGAGGGTTATCCATTGAAGACACTGTGAATGTTACAGCCGCCCCATGAATGGTCTGTGTCTCTTGCCTGACTGTGCGAAGGGCTAAGTCCTCTGGCTGTCCCTTCAGTTTTAGCTTCTGTACTGCATCATTGAGGATAATGGTTCGCTCTGACCCATCATCAAGTACAGCATAAGCCTCCATAGCTTTGTTGCCATTTCTGAGCAAAACTTTGGTCACTTTTAACAGAATCTTGTTGTCACAGGTGGGACGATCAACATATAATACTGCACTGGGCGGAACAGATTCTTCTGTTTCTCTACCTTTCTCATTTACATCATGTAGTGCAACCAAGTGCTTTCTGTTACAGGTTTGACAGAGAACTTTCAGAGTGCAGTAAGCTGCTTGGTGACCGCGTCCACAGCGCCAGCATCTATTCTGGCTCCTAATCCATGTCACTTTCTGTTCTTTGCTGAGTAACTTAAAGCTCTCACAGTTATTCAGGTAATGTCTGTTGTTATCACAGTATGCACAGTAAGCATTCACCCATTCTCTCTTAGCCGCAGTTGGTCTCTGTTGATCAGCTGGTGATATTGAAGCAGCCTTTGGTTTCTCTGTTCCAAGGAAAATGGCAGTGGGTTTGCGGTTTTGCCTATACTCTTTCCTTATTTCCTTTCTCTGAACCGATGACACTTGTTTGAGTTGCGGGCTGTAATCAGTGTGGTCCTTCTTCATTGGTTTTCACGCTGGTCCTTCTTCATTGGTTTTCACGCTGAACAGATCGTGCATCGGAGCTCCGTCGAGTTCTTCATCTAAAAGCCTTTTTTACTATCTTATTCCTATTTATATATTAAGTTTTACCTAGGAATACTTTACCGTGAGGATTATTGAGCAGTACTACCACGTGAAACTATTTATCACTAATAAACACCCACAGTGTTAGCATATAGCCCGCTAGCTTCAACAAACGCTGCCGACTGAAGCTAGCATTTTCCGATCTAATGGCGGATTCATCTGATATATGCTTTTCTGACCTGTCCTCGCCTGAGCGGGAAGCTGCGAAGGAGTTGATCGGTTTGAGCAGATCCAACGCGAGCTACAGCGCCCACTTCACCATGTCTCCGGACGTCCACAAGCGACCGAGGAATGCGACAAACGAGTGCTCCACGCGATGCAGCTTTACGGACCGTAAGCGAGTGAACGGAGACGCCATTGCCCAACATGAAAGCGATCGGGAAGCTGTGGAGGAGCCGCTGCCCGGCCTTCGCAGATTCAGCATGCCCAACATCACCCTGGACCCAGACGTTCGCAGGCGACTGAGGCGTACCACAACCAAACCCCCAACGCGATGCAGCTCCGCGGAGCGCGTTCGGGTAAACAAAGACGCCATCGCCCAGCATGAAAGCGGTAAGACTCCGCTTGTTATTGTAACATGTACTACTTGCTACATGTATAGTTTAGCTTCTGCCGTTAGCATAGATGGGTTTACATGCACTAAGTGTATTGAAGTATTAAGATTAACTGAGAAGGTTGCTGAACTAGAATCGCGCATCCGAACGCTAGTTGAGGATAGCAAAACCGCTAATGTTACTGTTGTAAATACTGTATCGAGCGAAAAGACTAATGGCTCGGTTCCGACATCAGATGCTAATGTAAGCATTACAAACAATGTATCGAGCGCACATAGTGTTCCGACATCAGATGCTAATGTAAACATTATAAATACTGTATCGAGCGCGCATAGTGTTTATCATAATACACATGGCTCGGTTCCGACATCAGAGTCAAGTCGGCGGTCTAACTGGGTGACTGTCAGGCGGCATAGTCATATACGGCGTCCATCTAAGACCCATAACGTTACGGTACTTTCTAACAGATTCGATCCCCTAAGGAATACACTAGCTGAAACACCTGTTAAAAGTGCCCTGGTCATTGGAGATTCTATACTCAGGAACACTAACATTGTGGCACCAAACACCATAGTCGACTGTATACCGGGAGCCAGAACGTCTGACATTAGATCCAAACTTAAAGTGCTGGCTAATGCTAAACGGAAGTTTTCTAAGATTGTTATTCACGCCGGAACAAATGACACCAGACTCCGACAGTCGGAAATCACCAAAGATAATATTAAGGAGATGTGTGAAATTGCAAAAACAATGTCAGACAATGTAATATGCTCTGGTCCCCTCCCCGCCTACCGGGGAGATGAAACACATAGTAGATTAGTGTCTCTCAATGGCTGGATGTCAAAGTGGTGCCCTCAGCATAATGTAGGGTTTATAGACAATTGGAAGCATTTCTGGGGTAGACCATTTCTCCTAACCCGAGATGGCCTTCATCCGACATCAGAAGGAAGTGCTATACTCACCAGAAATCTGATTAATATTCTTAATTCTGATATAGTATGACTATCCAGGGCCCAGGTCAGGAAACAGACGGATCAGCTTAACTGTCCGTCTGTTAGCTGGCATGATATGTCTAGATCACATATATCCCAGCACTTCGAGTCGATCTTACCAGAATATCAACACATTTCAACTGTATCTGTTCCCCGAACAAGCAAATACAGAGCACCGCTTGCCACATCACGTACAAATTTGACCAACATAAAATTAGAAAACAATACATTACAAGATGAACCTCGAATGTTAAAATTCGGCCTTCTTAACATTAGATCGCTTACCAATAAAGAACCTATTGTTAATGAAATAATTAATGACCAAAACTTAGATGCACTCCGTTTAACAGAAACCTGGCTTAAAGCAGACGACTACATTAGTTTAAACGAATCCACCCCACAAGACTATTATTATAAACACGAACCTAGGTTAAAGGGGAGAGGGGGTGGTGTAGCTACAATATACAACAAAATTTTTAAAGTAAACCAAAAATCTGAACTAAAATTTAAATCATTTGAACTAATGTTGTTAAATATGGAAATAACTGATCGTAACCACAAACAGCTCTCTTTTGCCTTAGCTACAATCTATAGTCCTCCGGGCCACCATGCAGATTTCCTTAAAGAAATAGCAGATTTTCTGTCTGAGCTTGTAGTCACTGTAGATAAAGCTCTTATCGTTGGTGATTTTAATATTCATGTGGATAACCATAAAGATGCATTAGGACGTGCGTTTATGGATGTTCTAAATTCTCTCAATATTAGACAAAACGTGACAGGGCCAACGCATACTCGTAAGCACACATTAGACTTAATTCTGTCACTCGGGCTTAATATTAATGACATCAAAATATCACCTCAGAGTGATGCAGTTTCTGACCATTACCTTGTGTCATACACTGTACTTCTAGATAGGATCACTCAATCCACAACATGCTACAGATTAGCCAGAACAATAATTTCCACCACTAAAGATAGCTTTATTAGCACTCTTCCAGACCTGTCCCAAATTAAACATGCAGATAACTGTGATGATCTAGATATTGTAATAGAAAACCTAAACAATGTCTGTTCTAACACATTGGATGCCGTTGCTCCCATTCGAAAAAAGAAAATCAAAGAAAAACCGCCAGCTCCATGGTATGATCATCACACCGCAGCTCTTAAAAAGGCAACTAGGAAAATGGAAAGAAATTATAGAAGCACAAAATTAGAAGTATGGCGTGCAGCATGGAAAGATAGTGTTAAACACTACAGACAGGCTATTAAAACCGCCAGATCTACCTATCTTAGCAAGCTTATAAATGAGAATCATAATAACCCTCGTTTCCTCTTTAGCACCGTTGCAAAACTGACTAGAAACAAAGAACAAACAGAAACCAATAGTAAACTTCAACACAATAGTAACGACTTCATGAACTTCTTTTCTAACAAAATTACGGCTATAAGGGAAAACATCGTAGCTACACAGGCAGCCCAGCCACCACTCTACCCGTTAGTTCACTTAACACTAGACTACCACACGAACATCTTGATTCATTTAAACCTACTACAATAGAAGAGCTCTCTAAACTAGTAACGTCATCCAAATCATCGTCCTGTATATTAGACCCCGTTCCCACAAAACTACTTAAAGAGGTATTTCCTGTAGTGTCAACCCCGGTTCTAAATATCTTTAACTCATCGCTAGAAATAGGATACGTTCCAACATCTTTCAAACTAGCAGTTATTAAACCGCTGATTAAAAAACCACAGCTTGATCAGGGAGAGCTTAATAACTTTAGACCAATCTCAAATCTCCCTTTTCTTTCGAAAATATTAGAAAAGGTAGTGGCAAGCCAATTACGCAAATTTTTGACAAATAATAGTACATATGAAAAGTTCCAATCAGGATTCAGGCCCCACCATAGCACAGAGACAGCGTTGCTTAGAGTTACAAATGACCTCCTATTAACATCCGATCGTGGTGAAATCTCAATTCTTATATTATTAGACCTTAGTGCAGCCTTTGACACAATAGATCATACAATCTTACTCAATAGACTAGAAAACTATGTTGGTATCAGTGGTCAGGCGCTAGCATGGTTTAGGTCGTATCTAACCAATCGCTATCACTTTGTTTATGTAAACGAGGAAGAGTCATATCACTCCCTGGTTAAATACGGTGTACCGCAGGGATCGGTTTTAGGTCCTATCCTGTTCTCGTTATACATGTTACCTCTAGGAGACATTATCAGGAAACATAACATAAGTTTTCACTGCTATGCGGATGATACCCAGCTTTACATCTCCTCACATCCCAGCGAAACACACACGTTTTCTAAGCTAACAGACTGCCTTAGCGATGTTAGTGACTGGATGGCACATAACTTTCTTAAGCTGAACTCCAATAAGACAGAGATACTTATTATTGAACCGAATCGCTACAAACATAATATGTCAGATTACACGTTGCACATAGATGGCTGCACTGTGGTGCCATCTTCCACGGTAAGGAACTTAGGGGTGATGTTCGACAGCAACTTATCCTTCGATAGTCATATCGCCAACGTCTGCCGTACAGCTTTCTTCCACCTTAGAAATATCTCGAAAATACGCCATATACTGTCTACATCTGACGCAGAGAAGCTTATCCATGCTTTTATGACCTCTAGAATAGACTATTGTAACTCGCTACTCGGGGGATGCCATGCAAATCAAGTAAACAAGCTTCAGCTAGTTCAAAACGCTTCCGCAAGGGTACTTACTCGATCTAAAAAGTACGACCACATAAGCCCAATTCTGGCATCTTTACACTGGCTACCAGTTAAATATCGCATACAATTTAAAATATCACTACTCACCTACAAAGCTTTAAATGGCCTAGCACCCTCATATCTTAGAGAATTACTATCAGAATACAATCCATCACGCACACTACGGTCACAAAATTCTGGTCTCTTGATTATCCCTAGACTATCAAAAGTGTCTAAAAGTGGAAGGTCATTTTCCTACTTAGCCCCTAAGCTCTGGAATGATTTACCAACCGATGTCCGAGAATCAGACACAGTCGATAATTTTAAATCTAGACTTAAAACTTTTCTCTTCAACAAAGCATTCGCATAATTTGTCTAGTAAAAGTACTTAACTCGAAATAGTTATTTGTACCGAACAAAGCACTCGCGGTCATAAAACAGACCAACCAAATAAATAAATAAAAACCTTATCTTAACGTATAGTCGGATTGCGATTTTGGAATTTTCGTGTTCTTGTGAATAGTATGCCATACAAACCCGTTTGCCACTGAACCTGCATTAACGACGACAGTGGGGCATCCGGCCTTAGTCAAACGGGTTGGCACGTACGGTTGGGTTGGGCTTTTGGCGCTTTCTTTATATTGCGAATACTATGCCATACAGACCCGTTTGCCACTGAACCTGCATTAACGACGACAGTGGGGCTTCCAGCCTTAGTCAAACGGGTTGGCACGTATGGTCGGGTTGCGATTTTGGCGATTTTTTGTGTCTTTTGAATAGTATGCCAAACAGACCCGTTTTCCACTGAAACGGCAATAACGAAGACAGTGGGGCCTCCAGCCTTAGTCAAACGGGTTGGCACGTATGGTCAGGTTGCGATGTTGGCGTTTTCTCGTGATCTTGTAAATAGCATGCAATATAGACCCGTTTGCCACTGAACCTGCATTAACGACGACAGTGGGGTTACAGGCCTTAGTCAAACGGGTCGACAGGTTTCATTTTCTCTTTCTCTTAAAAATCAGAAGGTGACCCTTAGTTACCATATATACCGTCGCAGTGGGCCCCCAATTTGCAAAATCCTCAACTGTGGATAATATAATTATGCCGCAATAGTTAGTCTGTCTGAAACTAAGCTGATTAAACCACATCACTGTGTGACACTTGCATTACATGTGAACGGCCCCTACGCTAATATGATTTTGTTTTTTCTCTCCCTGTCCTGTCCTCGACCCTGAGGACAATGGGACAAACAGACCCAGTTCCGGTAGATGTGAAAGTCGACTCACATCTGATCTACTGGTCGTCCATCACTGTGATGCCCAACTGATGCCTGACCAACGACCACCGGCAGAACCCGCTTAAACTCCGCTTAATCCCCGCTTAATCTCCTTATCCGTTTATATGTGTTTATATACATAAATATCTCCCAAGGGTTTTTCCCTCCTAGGACTTTTTATTTTTTATTTCCTCGGCTAAACAACCCGGGGTTTTTGTTTTTTTTCTCCTAGGGGGTTTTTTACCCCGGGGAGGTAGCCTGCTTGGGCTTAATTTAGCTTCTTCTCCTAGACGTTACATTAGTAATACGCTCGTTCATAATGTCGAGTCATAGCCTCAGCAAATTTGACAGCTTATGCTATTGTGTATTATGTTGTGCTATCTGTCATTTTTCTGTGCTTTTACTGCTTCTATTAATGTAAAGCTGCTTTGAAAGAACCCTTGTATGTTTTCTCCTGTGTAAATGAAGGCTGGCTGACATCTTGAGTCTTATTTGGATGAGCAGGTGGCATTTGCTCATGTACTGGAGTCTCAAACTTTGACTGATGAGATGAGATGTGCTGAGAAGATGGGGGATATCTGGGTTGAAACGGACTGCTGTGTCGTACTCGTGATTGTACTCTCTCGTGAGCAAAGGAAGAAATGTCTAAAGTCCTGAAGTCCTCAGTTAAGTCAGTGTACTCGTCCTTTTGAACTGGGTGCAGTGCTCTCATGGAAGCAGGTGGTGGCGCTCTTGTCCGTGGAGCTGGCACTGGATGATATGAGTATGAGGTCTCTGGACTAGCCACTGGAACAAAGGATGTGGGTGGTGGTATTACTGACTGAGCTCTCTGTTCTGCTTTCAGGCTTTGTAGCTCCTGATGTAACATGGCATTCTGCATTCGCATCTCCTGTAATGCCGACATAATCAATGGCAGCTGACTAGTTTGACGACGTAAATCAGCGCTATCATTCTGCACTGTACGTAACATAGCTTTAAGCTCGACATCTTCTCCTTGTTCATCAGACGCATACCACTCATCTTCTAATTTCCATTTCTCATACTCTGCCACCTGACTAATAGGAGAAGTCGATCTGGAATTATCTGCATTGCTTGGGGGCTGTACTCTGCTTCGCCCTGTCATAGGGAGTGACTGTAGATGCTGTAATGGATCACCAAGCTCGTAATCTACCAAATGAGCTGGGGGTTTAAATTGTCGTCGTGGACGTACAACAGGTGCTTCTTTTCTTGGTTGAGACATCTCTGTAGCCAGTCAGCATCCGGCTCGAAGGACCATGTAAAATCTCTTTTTCAACCACTGGTTGGATTGCTGAAGGCTACAGGTTGCTGGTCAAGACAACGATATCTCATGAAATGAAGGTTTGTTTATTGAATAAGAAATGTGTGGTTCTGAAACAGATTAATAAAGTACAAACATGAATATGTAAATATTACAACGGTTAAATAATCAACTAGTAAACAGATTAATAATGAATAACAACTAAAACACTACAACTCTGCATTTATACTATAATTATAACTACTTATATTATAAACTTAAACACAAACACGTAGAAAGTGTGTTATTTATGTGCATGCACAGTTCACGTGCTCGTCTCTGCCGTGCACGTGCAATGGCGCTGCTATTATGCAAAACCTAGAGCGCATGTGCGTTGTTAACATGTAAAGAAGCATTTATGATTTTAAATGAATAAATATAAACATATACACATAACAAGAATGCTAAACGGATAAAGTAATAGTTGATTGGATATCATCGAATCATATTATCATCGAATAATAGTTAGAGTGTAAACATCTGCATGTTATCACACCAATCATAACTATAATATGTAAACGTCCTATAAAGTTACTTATATACATATATCTAATTACTTACATCGTGATGCACGCACACGTATACATAATCAATAAACACTTAAATAATTTGGCACTTAATCCACCTGTTTCGGTCTATAAACTATCTACAACGTGCAGCCAACTCCGCTATAGACGGGTTGCACGGCGACGTCACTAACTGGTTGCGCGCGCAACCGAGGGGCAGAAAGAAGAGAAGTGCATTGTGTTGTATGCTCGTAGCGGTGTCTGTAAGTCAAAATGCCAAGGAATTGTTGCGTGGAAAATAGTATTAACAGAGTCAGTGCTGGGTGCCTGATGTTAACATACCAGTAGATGCGACTATTACGTTACTAGCATTATAATTATAAAATTATAATTCATACATGTATCACAGTAAAACTGCAAAAATAAAGACAGAAAAACAGATCCAACTAAAATCAAGTCTTATTTATATACAAACAATAAAGAACGCTTCAATAATTAAGGTTGTTGCAGTAGCATATCAGCTCACCAATCGGGCTTTCTGCCCCCTGGATGCGCGCGCACCCTGCAATGTTTGTAAACTTGCAACCCCTCTATACGGTTCTCTCTCCCGCTCCGTAACCTAGCAACCCCAGTGCGAACTTTTGGAACAGTCCATTTCTGATGAAACGATAGGGGTGTTTGGGAAAGTCCATATATTTAGCATTTAGTTTCTACACTAGTATTAATACATAACTTTCAAAAATACGAAACATCATTTTTTGTATGTTTAAATAGATGCTGAAGCGTACTATGTAGACATATTTGCAACATGTAATTGTAGCATTATTATGTTTGAAGTTTTTTATTAAAATCATGTATGTATCATAACAGACAGAGAAGTGTAATCACAATTATTTATTTATTGTGACATTTCAAAAGCAGTACCAAAAGTATTTAAAATGAGGATGCAACCACAGTCCTCTCTGGAGCATGTTGTGAAGTAAAGATAAAGTATTAAAGTTATTAATCAACGAGAACGTTAATCCAGCTTTTCTCTGTGAAGGAGCGCATTTCAAAAGTACATCGACTGAAAGACAGCAATGTTGCAAATCTGTGACGTAGCACACAAGAGTCAATGAGCGTTTGATATCACTGCCATAAAACAATATGTGGTAAAGCTTCTTGAGGCGTAATATTTGAATTCAAATTCATATCAAACACGAGACGAATGGGGATCAAGATCGCTGGATAAAGGGCTGAATTTGGATCTGTTCCTCGCAATCTGTGGAATACAGCGAATTAATAAAATGTATTATTCTATACTATAAAATAAAATATTTTGTGAATTTATGTTGTGTTTGGTAAAATTATTATTGCATAGGAGAAAATACCTTTTGTGTGTCAAGGCATACAAACTAAATATTACAGAATGGTTAAATGATTACAAAAAATGTCATTCATTTTATAGATTTTAAAGTGTTGTCTTGCTCTTAAGGTCATGCATAATTCATAAATGAGTAAACTGTCATAAATAAATAAGTCAGAAAATATGAAAAATGTTAGTAAGAATTGTCAATGCCTGCAATTTAAATATTTGTATTATCTGTAAAGCTGTTAATACGTAAATTATTAATGTATTAGTCCTGTGAACACATTGATATTATGTGTTTCATTGTAAATGAAAACGTAAGTAAATGTACGTGTGGTACAATGATTCTCATGAGATCAGGTTGATTTTAACACATGGAAACTGACTGATATTATTGACTCATTAAAGTATTTTTTACACCTCCACTTGAATTAAGCTCAGATTCAGATGAAGCAACTGAAGCGAGCGTGAAATGAACTTAATTGAATCCAGAAGTCTGTGTGTGACATGAACTGCAGTCGTCTCTAACAATGTTGTTTCTGCTGTGGTTTAGACATCATTAATAACTCCAACCCAATTCTCCTGATGCTCATCAACACCACAGAACCGCAGTGAAGATCAAAGTCTGGACCCTTAACAGTTTGAGTAAAGTCTCACCACACAAGACCTCCAGAAACAAACAGCTACTGATTACTGACAATACAATAAAAACACACAATGGAAGAAATGTCTTTTAACATGATGAACAGTTTAGATGATGTTAAAGTCTATATGAACATGTCCTCGTGATGCTGTAGAATATAAATATACATGATTTAAAAGAATAATTACAGTGTCAGATATTAAATATTAAAACTGTATAAATGAATGAATGGTGTGCTCATATACATGAATATCAGCTGACGTCAACCGCGTACGTCACTCACTTCTTAAACTCGTCTGCCGCCATCTTGAGTACCTGATTCGGCAAGATCAATATGTCAGCCTATGTGTTTCTGTAACTTTGTTTTACATCAAATACAATCATCAATTATAAACTTTGCATTATTTGAAAGCTAAAACACTCAAGATTCATGTTCTGAGCTTGTTTTTGCCATCAATTACGGAAGAGGATTAGGGCTACTGATGAAAAAAATATTTGAATTCTGACTTTATTCTCAGAATTCTGAGTTTAAAGTCAGAATTCAGAATTCTGAGTTTTAAGTCTGAGATTAAAGTCAGAATTCTGAGATTAAAGTCAGAATTCTGAGATTAAAGTCAGAATTCTGAGAATAAAGTCAGAATTCAAATATTTTTTTCACCAGTGGCCCTAATCCTCTTCTGTAATCAATACACTGGAGTGGAAAGGGTTAAATGAAATGCAGACAGACCACATATAAATATAAATGTCGGTACTCACATATCTTGCCATATGGTTCTGATCATTTCCTACATATCCAAAAAACGTCAGCATACATTGCAATGTAGGGGGCCACCCTTCAAACTGCATCCCACATTTTAATTCACAACAATAAAAAATAGGGAAAAATCCATCAAGATCCTCCTTTGTTTACATGTGCACTTACGATCACGTTTCACGATCACTGAAAATGCATCTCTTTCTGCTTCGTTAAACTGTTCCGATAAATATTCCGCATTATTTTTCTGTTTTGATAATCAGATAAGGTTTGAGAACTTAAAATGTCCTGGAAGCGCACATTAGGTAAGCGAGGTGTCATTTTGCGCACCTTCGCTTTTGACTATATGAAGCCGAAATGAAGCCAGCCATTGCCTACCCAGCAAAGTTTTGATTGATGGGGGTAGTAACCAATCTTGAATCCTTGTAATCGTTTCATCTAACATCACTAAAATGTACTTCTGCGCAAATTCCGGACTGTGGAGCTGCGCTCGAATAAAGTAAGTTTGTATTGTTATGTTCATAATATATTTACAGTTTTTTTCATGTTTGCTGTTTTTGATTATAAAAATAACAGTAGATGACTAAGACACAAGACACATGGGCTCATTTTTCTATGACATGACATGTAAATGCATCATATTTATGATTTATGGCTATTTGAATCTAATGCATAGAATATACAAACTAAAAACAAGAAAATAAGATATGTGGCAGAAAATATGCTGTAAATCGTATCAAGCTAGCTATAGACAGTACTCGGTAGGTACTCAAGATGGTGGCAGGCACCTAGGATGATGCATAAGGTCACATGACTGATAATCATGTATAGTATATGTGTGGAGAAACTTTATCCTCCACTCCATCACAAATGCTTCTTATTCATATTTTGCCTAAATGGCTTGAAAGGTCATCTTTGATAATAATTGATCATTTATGTCCTGTCTCCGGTCAGCTGCACATGAAAGAAAGAAAATGTTGTGCTTCTTACATTACAGTATATGCATTTAATGTTTCTGGTGTCTTCACACTGATTCCTGATGTAATTGAAAGAAACTAACAGGTTTATAACATCATGAAATACTGACAGAACTGTCATTTAAGCTAAACTATTTTTTTAAGTATGCTGCACCCATAAAAGAGAAAATATTACTCCATCATATCACAGAACAGGCAAATCTAATGGGCTTTTATGTACAAGGTCAAACATCTGACATTTGTTCATGCTTTATTTCACATAGATAACACATTAAACCCGAACATCTATGTCAGCCTTCTTTAGTTTATTAAATATTAAGATATTTAAATATGAGCAATTCCGTGTGATTTTTTTCCACACTCTTTAATAAACAATATTATCTTTATAACATCCACAATATTGCCAGTAAAATAATAATGTTGTGTTTAATATTTCCCCACATTTTAGAGAAGAGCTTAAGATCTGAACCTTTGAACTACACTGAGACTAAAACAAGTAAACATTAAAACTCATGAGTGTCACATGATGCTATTCATTCATAACAGAGCTCAGATTGAGTTAAAGAAAGTGAGAGAGACAGTGTGAGAGAGAGAGAGACTGAAGTGTTCATTCATTGGCTATTGTACCGTTCTGAGAAAAGGAACTGAATGGTCCAACCCTGATATGCTCTTCACTTTATCTAATCGCTAAATGAAAGCATCTCTCATATTATCAAACATTTCCTTTCTGTCTGAGCTCTGATCTTGAGAAAATGTTGAACACAGAGGAGAAGAGTTGAAGGATAAAGAGAAGAAACAGAGATCCATCACACGCCTCATGCAGCTGAAGAAACAAATATTCTGGCAGATCGCCTTGAATCCTTTAAACATACACGCAGACTTTATCAAAGCACCCAAACATCTGTTAACAATCATCTCAATGATCATCAATACAATGACTTTACTCTGGACGTTCAACAGTGCGCAGGTTGTATTGATAATAGCATAGAAATAATGATAGACCTATAAACAGAAGTTAATCTATTATCCCAGAATAAATAGTGTGACCGAAATGACCGAAGATCTTGCATCTATCTGTTCTGGGTGTGATTCATGTCCAGCTTTAACACTATCTGTAATGTCCATGATTTCAAAAGAAAATAATTTCATGTCGTGCTTGTATTTTGTATAAGCATTTACTGTAGATGAATTATGCAATTTGAGCTGTAATGTATAGAAATCCTCAGCTTTGATGTGGAACTACTTTTCTAGACGTATGAACTCCTGGTTACAGTACGTGATACTGATGTAGGGCCCTATTTAAATGATCTAAGCGCATGGCTTAAAGTGCCTGGCACACAGTCTAAAAAGGTTGTTCCTATTCTCATAATGAGTAATGGGTGTGTTTTGGGCGTAACGTGCAATAAACCAATGAGAGTCTCATCTCACATCTCCTTTAAAAGCCAGTTGTGCTCACGCGAAAGCAAATTGCATATTTACATGGCAGAGTTTGAAAGCGGAAAAACTGTAAGCAGAAGAAGAAGACCACCAGTTTAAGATTGATGTAAAATTGCGTTGTGTTTATTAATTGAAATGATTATTTGTGTAAGTAAACAGAAGATAAAGAATTTACAAATGTGAGGTGTTTCAGCATTGAAACAGAGCCCTGAGTGTTTTGAAAAATATTACTTAAAAATGGTTCTTATCTCAACATATCCAAAGTACAAAGTCATCATATACAATAAATCCATGCCTTGTAAAAAATACTTTGCTGCCTTAACATTTTTTGTTAAATCAACTCAGATTTACAAATCATGTCAACTTACTTTTATTTATCTTGACAAGAGATGAGTTATTATAACTAATAAAATGAAGTTGACTTTTTTCAAATATATTTTGAAAAATAAACAAAATCTGCTTACCTGGCAGGTGAAGTAGCTCTTTTGCCAGCTGATCTCTAAAGTCCTGTAATCTGTTTTTATTTATGTCCAAGAGACTCAACAATAATCTTTTACATTTTAATACTTTTATTTTTCATATTTAAAAACATTTGTGTGCTGCTGCTGCATCCATGTGTGTAGTAGGCAAACGCACATTGTCCCATTAGGCGCATATTACTAACACGCTCATTAAATAACAAAATCAATATTGTGCAATTGATAAAGTCAGCAGGTTTTAGTTGGTCAATGGCTTAGTCTATTTTAGTTGCCTCAAAATAGCAACATGCCGGCAATGCACCTCAACACAACAAATTTTCAAGCCAGCACGCCTATGGGCGCAAATGCATTTGCTATTTAAACAACGTGATGCTGGACATGAAAATGATAACTGCAGGCTACAACTAGCAAAAAAACACTTGCGCTGCATTGCGCCGGGTGTATGATAGGGCCCATAATGTCCTTATAATAAGGGTCCATGAATCATAATAAAACTAAGACATGAATGTATTTTTACTTAAATATGAACTAATGCTGAGTTAAGGCATGTGCTAATCATAAAGTAATAAAGAGTCATCATTAACTACAACATGACATGTTTTTAGTTCATGTATTATTAACAATGAATTCATGTGTTGAGTCATGTTGTAGTTAATGATGACTCTTTAGTTTATGATTAGTATACTCAGCATTAGTTCATATTTAGGTATTGGTTAATTATGAATCATGGACCATTATAATAAAGTGTAACCGTTAACAGTCTCTATCTTGTACAGTATACACAAATGCTGTTGTTAAACCCAAAAAAATGTTATTTGGTTTAAAGAAAAAATCTCAATAATTAAGCAAAGAGAAATGTCCAGAAAGATAAACGGACTCACCTCTTTAATCCTTTGGTTCCCAATGCTATAATTCCTGATGTGAGTGATGATTATGGTTTCGTGTTGTTGGGAATGTCTCAATCCACCTTAATACATGTGAAACACTAGGAAAGAGTTATAAATAATAAATTAAAGGCCAAAGGTTCATGTTAGGTGATACAACTTAATAAACCCTCATTAACACAACTTAAACACACAAAGTAAAAAACTCAAAATTCATATTTAGTGTCACTTACCAATTTCGGGGACTACAGACACTTATATTGACTTTTGTGGTAGAAATGGGAGATGTTCACAATACAATACAACACAACACAACACAATATAATGACAGATATTAGGAAACAATAAAAGAAAAAGGTGAAAGTGTAAGGTGATCGTCTTGTCTTACACCTGAGCTATAGCTGGTCACGGCACATCAGTAACAGATCTTAATGCTCTGAAAGTGTAACTCAAGACAATCATTGATGCTTGTTAAGTGCACAAAAAAATGAAGCGATGTTTCTTTCTCGCTACGCACAGTTTATGCTTTGTACCTCTTGAACAAATAAATTTGATGCTGTTGGCAAGCAAACATGTTTATCGTGGTACATGCTGGGTGTCAATGTGGTAAATGCTTCCTGTAGTTCAGACAGCAGGAGAGAAAGGGATCTGTCACTCGCCAGGTATCACAATGACCGACAGGAGGCCTCCGGATCTGATAATGATCAGACCTGCTGGAATTCTCTCTACAGAGACACAGAGACACACACACACACACACACACACACACACACAAACACACAGAGACACACACACACACACACACACACACACACACACACACACACACACACACACACACACACACACACACACATGCGCACACACACGCATACTGTGTGTGCCTTACTGGGACATTATAGGCATAATGGTTTTTATACTAAGCTAACCAGATTCCCCCTCACCCCTAAACCACACCGATCCTTTCTTGAATTGAAAATGTACAAATATTTACAAATTCTTCTTAAATCACATACTCAAAACCACACACACAGATGAGGAGCGAGAGAGGGATAAGTGTTGACAGTTTAACCTCTAGGTTCAGATACTGATCTGTGATCTGTGTTGACAGATGTTACAGTCACATGATTAATGCTCGCGGTATGATTCATGAAACATCTTTACACCACATTACAATATCTTAATAAAGTTCATCAATGTCTCTGCATTTGCATGTTTTTATACTATACATCAGTGCATTGTGTTGCAGAATGTTGTGTAATTCTGTCCTTCATCAGATCACACACAAGTTTTAAATTAAAATAGTTCTGTAAGGTAACTTTAAAACACAGAGGAACATGTTTATACAACTTAAAGTATCATATTAATTGCAAATACCCAAAGAAAGAAAATATGCTGGAGGTAATATTATAAAATATCTAGGGAATATAATCTCTCAATGGTGCATTAACAGAAAGCCAGGACCACCTTTAACTGCTTTTAAAAATGTCTGAGACCACACGCATGAAGAAGACGAGACTCTTCGGCAAAAATTTATTCTGGACGGAGTTCTTGGCACATCGCTTTACATAGTCTGTGGTTTTGCAACAGAGAAATGAAACTTGACACACGGTTCTTAACTAAAGTACAGCTTCAACTCTTTCTGAAACAGACCCGCATTCAGAAAATGACCTTGACTGTCTGAAAAACCAATGAAAGAATGACAGTACAGTAATTTACCAGCATTTCATGCCAGTTTGAATGATGGCAGTACTTCTTTTACAGAAACAGATCCTCACTTTAAAACTGATCAGGTGAAGTCATCTGCTTTTAATCCATAACTTATCCACATCACAAAAAAGTTAGTTCTGAGATGCATAAATATATAACAACTACTAGTTGATCTGTGAAAGTCGGTGGCTATTTTTAATGCAATTTACTTGTTGGTTTTATTTTATTTGACTTGTTGATATGATTTATAGTTTAAAATGTTAAGATACATAAAAAGTCAAGTTGATATAAAAATAGACTCACAGACTCCGTGCATGCCCATGGGCACAATGTTGGAGACCACTGGATATGCTTAAGGTCACATGTAAAAAAATATTTATCACAACATTATCATCAAAAAAGTATAGATCTACACAGACTGATGGACAAAAGAGGTGTGTTTGGCAGTTTTTAAACTAAATACATGCAGTGAAATGTGTGGCTATGAGCAGAAATCTGCTGTGTTTCTTTCTGGTTAAAATCCAAATTTCTGTGCAAATCTTTGCTCCTCCTGCGGCTGAAGGGGAATTTGTGTTACTCTTGGCAAAGACACACAACACAAGGTCTGGAGATCTGCACAAATCCCCATGGTTTGACATGTCAACAAAATACTGCTCATTTGATTCTCAAACCAACTTGTCACACGTACAAATAAATGAGGAGATTTATAGTCATGACACTATCTGAACTCTCCTCTGAACACAAACTTACATGAAGTATTCCTGACAGCAACAGGGCCACATCACATAAAGCATTTTTCTGAAACTATAACTAAAAGATAAACTAAGAGAAGCCACTGTTTCTTACATATGAAACGCCATAAAAATATACATTGATCTAATAATGCACATCACTAAAGACTTGCAGTATCTTTCCATCAGCGTCTGCGCAACATCTGCATACTTTCCATGCATGTCAGCATAGCTCGTGTGCATGCAGGTGTAAAATCACAACACTCAGATATCTCCACACAACAAACCACACTTGTCAGTTCTTCACCAAAAGCATTTCACACACCCAGCAACTGCAGCATGTAAACACGCAGGATTGCATACCAACAGCGAATCTTCTTCCCTTTATAAAAAAACAGCCAAGTCAAGACGTCAGCTCACAGTTTAGCCTACAATAAATCTACTGGATGGTGTAAGACTGCAAAAGCCTACCTGTAAAAGAGAACAGACAAAAATGGAAAAACTCCTTCATAATAAATCTTGCCATCCATGACAAATAAGGTCAGATATTCTGACAAATTTTTCTTTTCTTTAAAGCAACACCAAAGAGGTTTTTTTTTTACCTTAAAATAACGTTTCCAAAAAACTTTCAGTGGTTCATCCACACAAAACAGGGTGAATGGCACTTTCACATCCGCTTTGCAGCCCTCTATCGACCAAAACCGCACTAAAGAAGTTTCCAACTGTCGGGTAGCGGTCCTGTAGTTCGAGTGAAAACTACAAAAACTTGCTTTACGGCAGACCTACAATCCAATCAGAGCCAGCTATGCTGCAGTATTTACGACAGTGGTAATGAACAATTACGCTTCTAACCTGTAGGGGTAGCAAAGAGCCAGAGTTCTTTAGTGTTGCTTTAAAAGGGAAAATATGATGTCAATTTTAACAAGATGTAAGTCTCAGAGATTATTTATTATAGCATGTCCAAAATGCCCCTATTTGTGTGTGAGCAAAATAAGTGCTGTTTTCATGTCTGTACCTTTAAATGCAAATGAGCTTCAGCTCCTCACTACCAACAAACAGACTTGTAGCACTTCTGGTTAAATAGATCTGATTCCTGTAAATACAAACTGAGATAATCATATCTTTTAGCGCTTTTAACACATTTAGAAAAGCTTTTGTGTAAAATTAACCCGTCAGTCAGTGACGTACACGCCCGCCGACAGGGGGGGACAAACGGGTCTGTTGTCCCGGGCCCAGGATGAGGGGGGGCCCAGAACTGGAACCTATAGAATAATTCAGTGTTTCCCATACATTGATTTATCTGTCACAGAATCAACACTGGCCGCCACAAATAGATTTTTCATGATTACCATTTACATTTTAATTTTACTACATTCATTGTAGTGAGCGCTCAGCGCGCCTCCCTCCTCCCTCTCTCGTTGCATGCAGCGCCTCAACAGCGCGCGCCCCTCCCCTCTCTCTCCTGTTGCAAGTCGCGCGGCTCTCTCTACAGTCAAAAGTATTTTAACTCCGCGTTCCTTTTACTTTCTTTTTCGCGTAAACGTCAACAGTCACGGATGTCACTGATAGAGAAGATAGCTGATCGAGTTCATGAGTGATTTAACAAAAAGGTCAGCATTACCACACATACCCGTTCTGGTGTGAGTCTGTGTCCGAGCTCTCTCCCTACCTATGATGCGGTATGCTCGTGCACGTGTTCTGTAGTAACACGACGTGTGTATTCTCTCATATTCTGAATTTGCAACAAATTGTCTGCGCTATACGCGATATACAATAAAACTACCACTCGTGTTTACAATAAAAAAGCGCTCATAACGCAACAACACTGATGAGAAGAGCAACATCAGTACAGCCTCAATGTAAATGTATGATGATTTTGTCAGATGAGGGCGCGTTTTTAGCAGCAGTTAAAGAAAGAGCTGATTGGATTTACATTGACATTAACATACATTAACAATGCGTTACTGGGTCCTGTTTAGTCACTATTTTATAGACAACAGAACAAATAATATGTAAAAATAGCATTCAGTTGTGTTAAAATGCAATATAATGTGACAGATTAAAGAGTAAAACACGACGCAATGACGACACATATATGCTAATCGGCGTGTGACGTCATCGCCGCCACAGTCTCTCAAAATCCTGTCGGAAACACTGCAATTGTTAAAAAATAAAGAAAATAGGCATATTTGTGGAAAAAATCTAATACAGTCACCTCCATAAATATTGGAACAGAAGCACATTTTGTGTTATTTTAGCTGTTTACCAAAATGTATTCCAGTTACAGTCATATTATGAATATTGGCTTACAGTGCACACTCTCAGCTTTAATTTGAGGGTATTCAGGTAAGGTATTGTCTATTTGTTAAATAATTTCCTCATGAATGACAGATGTTAAAGGTCTGGACTTGATTTTAAGTGTGGCAATTGTATTTGAAAGCTGTGGCTGTGAACCCAAATCATTCTGTTCAGGGACATCTCCATGCAAGTGATACAGACCATATAGGTTTCAAAACACAACAAATCCATCAGAGAGATAGCAGGAACATTAAGAGTGGCCACATCAACAATTTGGTACATCCAGATAAAAAAACAACACAGTGGTGAGCTTAGCAACATAACAATCCTGTATGTCTATATGGATAACAGTGGTGGATGATCACATTATCCTCTCCATGATAAAGAAAAACACCTTTACAATGTCCAGACAAACGAAGAACACTCTACAAGAGGTAAAGATGTCATTGTCAATCAAAACAATAAAGAGAAGATATTACAAGGAGAAATACAGAGGGTTCACCACTGTTATCCCATTTAGTATACAGGATTTTAATGTTGCTTAGCTCACAACTGTGTTGTTTTTTTATCTGGATGTGCCAACTTGTTGATGTGGCCACTCAGGACAATACCTGTCCATAAAACAGTTTTAAGTCAACTGTCCCATTACTTTTGACCCCTTTAAAAAGGAGGAGCTACATATTAAATGGCTGTAATTCCTAAGTCCTTCAGCCAATATGGATGTGAATACCCTCAAAATAAAGCTGAGAGTGTGCACTATAAGCCATTATTCATAATATGACTGTAACTGGAATACATTTTGGTAAACAGCTAAAATAACACAAAATGTGCTTCTGTTCCAATATTTATGGAGGTGACTGTATTTGAGATAAAAAAAACCTTTTTATTTGTTTTCTTCCTATACTTGAAATAGTGGTCAAGAAACCCCCCGCCCAACACAAAAATGGTTTGGCCACTGATCAAAATTTTATGATGTCATTTGATTTGAAGTTCAGTACGCTCAAAATATCTGGTCAGACTTAGCACAAGTCCGGTGCTCAGAAAAGAAAAGAAAAGAAAAGAAAAGAAAAGAGAAGAAGAAAATAGAGGTTTTCAAAAGAGGGGGTTGACGTTACAGTATATAAATTAAAAGGTATTTTGTGTCAGTATATAGTGTTAGTACTACATTTAACTACTATATAAATGTTGAATACAATGTATAATAATGCAATATTCGTGGATCATAAATCTGATAATGCCAAATGTCTTGTTACCAGTAAAAAGTAGGGGGGCCGAGGGGCCCTCAAAGATTATCTTGTCCCGGGCCCAGGCAAGACTGTCAGCTGGCCTGGTGACGTGGGTGGGGCTTTGTATGTGTGACATCACATTAACAAGAAAATCAAAATGACATGTCTAATGAGACTGCTTTGGTTTAATGGAGATTAAAAAAGGAGTGGGTGAATTTTTTTCATTGTAGGGTGGCTGTCAAACCTTGTAAAAGTGGATTTTATATAATATGTGCCCTTTAAACAATAACCTCACAGCAGAGTCCTACAATGGGCATAAAAGTGTCTAAAACGGGTGGATTGTGACATTCCTAAAATTCCTGGGCGGGGATGCAGTCGGATACACTGCAAAAAATGACTTTCTTACTTAGTATTTTTGTCTTGTTTTCAGTAGAAATATTTAAAAATTCTTAAATCAAGATGCATTTTCTTGATGAGCAAAATGACCTAAGAAAATAAGACTAGTTTTTAGACAAAAAAATATATCTGCCAATGGGGTGAGAAATTTTTACTTGAATTAAGTGTTTAAGAAAAAAGAAATCTTATTTCACAATTTTTTTTCTCACCCCATTGGCAGATAATTTTGCCTGTTTTAAGGACAATTTCACTTAAATTGTATATTATTTGTCTTAAAACTAGACTTATTTACTTGGGTCGTTTTGCTCATCAAGAAAAAGCATCTTAATTTAAGAATTTTTAGATATTTCTACTGAACACAAGACAAAAATACTAAGTAAGAAAGTCATTTTTTGCAGTGTAATTAACTGCAGGGTATAACGTGAATGTAAATATGTGCAATATTTGTATGTCTAAATTACCATTACACACGCAAAATATAACATTTGACCCATCACATAACCACCACTGCGACAGTGCGTGACCTTTATTGATGCTTCTCGAAGCCTAGTTGGAGCAAGCGTTGCAGGAGTTGCATAAAGTTTTGTAACGTGCCAAATATTAATGGGTCTGGGCGGGTGTGGATTTAATTTTCATATTATCACGGGTGACGGGTCGGATCTGGTGCTGAACTTTGTGTGTACGGGCGGGAGCGGATCTCCAAAAATGGACCCGTTCAGGACTCTGCCTCACAGTGTCTGGTAATTTGAAGACTATATTCACACATAGTTTTATCCCTCAATATTATTCAGTGTCATAAAGTTACTAGGATGTCCTCTGTGTGAAATATGCTTTCATTCCTGTCTGTTACTGATCAATGTCTGCTTTAATAATTAATTGACTTTCTCTGTTTCACTTCATCCAGCAGTTTACATGAGAGATGCTTTAAGATACGCTGGGAATTCAGAAAAGTCTGCAATCAGATATTCAATGAATGAGCACTTCAGGAAAAACATCTTTGTATTTCTTTTTTCACTTAAAACTTCAAAAGACGTCACAGAAGGTGAAGATGTGTTTATACGGTTTTATCAGGTTGAGAAACTCCAGGAGAATTAATGCAGTAAAACTAAATTGGTCTCATTGAGACTTTGCACTACAAGACATCAATCTTTAATGTATTGACTGCCTCCATGCACACCAGATTTCTGAACCTCTCTTATACCAAACACAAACAATGCATCTCAATGCATCATACTGTAAAGATGGCATTCAATTTTAGGAGACTCCATTCACTTTTAATTGAGCCGGCAACACAATACTCGAATAACCATAAATATACAAAATTACTGGATATAAAATAGATTATGATTTTTTTGTGTTCTTTGTAAAAGAATGAATACAGGCTGTCTATTCTTTAAAAGCGCTCTTTCTTTCTCCGGGAAAGCACCCATGTTGCCTAAAAATGTTGTCTGGCTGCTCACTATGTTTGGGATAAGAGCCAAAGTCTCCATATGTGTACAGCATGAAAACACTGCCAACCACAACCCTGATTGTGAGCTCTGTCTCCGGTTTGTGATGATGAGGACCCGTACAGAATCTGTGCCCAAAAAAACAACAAAAGCTCAGCAGATTTATGCAGAATATGAATATCATGCTCAAATTTATTTGCTTCAAATAAATGTGGTTTAAATGAAAGGTAGCACTAAAAAAGACATGCTAATATAATTTTTTGCCTCTTAAATGCAAACTCCACATTTCATGCTGTCTATGTGAAGAAAATCCTACACTATGAAAATAAATGCAAACCCTTTTTTTACATGCCCGGAGGGATTGTCACAATAATAACCCATCCTAACGCTTCAGAGTCAAACAGGGCCGTGCCGCCTCTTTTTTCTCAGATATAAACCGGCTGTGTATCAGGTGACTCCCACGGGACAGACGCATCTCTCCGGAGAATCCGTACGATGTGAAATACAATATCCTCGTCATAATTCCCGGTCCTTAGAGACAACCACATAAGAGTTATGACCGACTTGTGTGTGGCTGTCTTTGAAGACCGGTGAACAAGAATGACATTCTGTACTTCAAGTATTTCAGCCGCGGTGCCCCAGGGGTTTTAACACATGCTGATTAGGATGGTCACGTCCTACTGGTGTCCTACTACAGGCCACATGAAAATCACTGCCAACGTTCAGTCAGACACCTGTAGGGTTTTTACTCATCAAAGAGAGAGAGAAAGAAAGAGAGAGAGATTTAAGTTTGTGCTTTCTTGCTCTGGATTTATCTGAACATATGAATTGACTTCCTCTCGTATGTAAAATCACATGCATGAATGTTATAAATTGAACATGGAAAGAAACATATTAATGAGCACATAAAGTACTAATGAACTCTAAAACAACATCCACCCACCGGCCTCGTCTCAAGTCCTGTCAGAACACGGATTACAGCACGCTCGTTCAATTACACATGAAAGGGTTTAGTATGAAAAATACTGTACCGGGTCCGGATGCTCACACCCTACACCCGCATGGAAAAACATCCATCTTTTGCCAGGCGACAGGGATGCTTGTCATTACACGGCTTCCCGTGACAGCCACGATGAAAGAAGCGTGCATTCCCAGAAGTCTGTGGCCCAGAGAAAGTACAGCAGATCTTAGGAGGGCGTTGAGAGACCCAGGGCTGTAGTTCAAAGTTGAAAGATTGCTCAAAAGAGGTGGCAGTCATTTTTTAGTGGAGATTTCTGTGCAAAACAAAGACAATGGCTTTATTAAAACAGCATACTAACCATTCTGCAGTCTATAGCAGTGGTTCCCAAACTTTTTCAGCGCGTGGCCCCCCTTGTGTACGGTGCATTCCTTTGCGGCCCCCCCAAAGAAAATTTGTGACAAAAAAAACTGTTCTAAAACTCAACATTTTAATTTAAAAAAAACATTCAATTATACAAAAAAGTAGTGATTTTGGTTAGTAGCCTTATTTTTTAGGTTTAATTACACAGAATTCATGATAAATTAATGTATTTCATAAAATGTCATAAAACTGGGGCCCCCCTGGCACCATCTTGCGGCCCCCAGTTTGAAAACCACTGGTCTATAGTATGTATATGTGCAGAGTCTGCACATTTTGTAATGCAGTACACAACAAAGCCAACGTGCATGAAATACAAAATCTCACAATGTAATCAGTTTAACCTGAACATCATCTGTAGTTTAAATAACTGCATTACAGTAAAGACAAACAGCAGATCACAAAAACGAGTAATGATGGTCCCACACATTCCCTTCAAAATGTAGCCAATAGTTAAAGTATTACCTTTGGTGTATTAATTAATTAAACCAAACCTTAAACTATAGCTTTTAACCAGTATAAAAGTGTAAGCTGTTAATATGGGCATTAATATGAATATGTGCTGCTTATGTGCGAGGTGTTAAACAGACCTGAGAGATTTGGCATTTTGTGAATTATGATTGCATCAGAAGCGTTGTGGCGTGTGACTTTATTTCAGCATCCGTGGGGAACGACAGCTCGCTGAAGATTGTTTTGTGAGTTGTATGTCAAAGGAAGGTGAATACAGAGGACATTTCTCCAGGTTCAAACAGAAGTTTCCTCAGCAGCGCTTCACATTCAGACAGTTGCTAGAACAAACTCAGGGTGCTTTAGTGCTCCGGGGCAAACTGTGTACATACTGCCACGGCTTAGATGCAATTCATGCATTAAATTGTTGTTGATGTTACAAAAACATTAGTGAGTGCTGGTGCTTCTACCACAAATAAGATTATTATAGCAAAGATTTTAATTGTACAGAGAACTGTGCATATGACAATAAAGACTTTAAAGGTGCCATAGAATGTAAAACTGTATTTATTGTAGGCATAATGACATATCATGATCCTCAAACACGATTGTTTCCCCCTTATTATTTAAACCTCGTGCATGCAAAAGATTGCTGGAAAACAGACCAATCTCAACATAACACCAACTGTGACATCACAGTCCAGATGTACACCACAACATTAAATTAATGTTGTTACAATGCTAAAAACAAAGTTAGTGCTATATCCCAGCTAACAGGGAACGTTTTCTGAAAGTTCTCTCAAAGTTATCAAAAAAACAAATTTTCTTGCAATAACGTTAACGTTTCACCAATACAACTGATATATATTCTAATAATGTTTTGAATAACATTCTTTTAACCAAACAAGAATATTTATACAATGTTCTTATAATGAAAGTTGAGCATTATAATAATGTTTTTCAGAACGTACTTACACCATAGAAAAACATTAATACAATATCTAAAAAAAGTTTTTAGAACTTAATGGGAACTTTAGGGAAACGTTCTTATAAACTTGTTAGCTGGGATGCTAGTTATTAATGCTATATGCTAGCGTTTAGGCTGATGTTCTACTATTGACGTTACAGTTACATTTTGAAGGCCCATACTGAAAAAAACACAAACTTACCACTCAGAAACGTCCATTAACAATCTCCAAACAATTAATTATTCTTAAAATCTGATACAGACTCAAACATAAGATCTGTTTACACACACACACACAGAGCTACTGAAGGAGAAACAGCCAATCAGAGCAGAGCTCAACATTATTATTCATGACCCTTTCAAATAAGGTAATAACAATATCATTTCATTCTTAAGGCAAATCCTAGGGTTGAAAATGTACAATGTAAACTGACTCTGGATCATTTTTGCACTAAAAGCCACAAACCTTCTATGTTAGAGAACAATGTAACAGATTAATGTCAATGCATTCTATGGCACCTTTAAATTGAATTTCAAAACAAAAGACAAATAAAGGTGTCCATTTTATTTTATTCTGAATAATTTCTGATTGGTTAAACTGGATTACTGTAAACATATTTTCACATGATTATTCTTTCATCGTGTTTGTGCTACAGAGTTGAATTGGGACTGAATAATGAGGCTTGTTGAGAGGAGATGGGCTATTACTTTTCTTGGCGGATCATTTTCCTGATGAACTAAACGGATGAAGAAATCTGATAATCTTACATTGAAAGAGGAATCAGATCTGTACAGATGAGACATAACAGTGACCCAACAATTAAACCAACACATTGAAAACCATTCAGAAAGAAGAGCCTACAGGTAGCGACTGCATAGCAACACATGAAAAAAAGTCACATTAAGAACACCCTGCATAGCAACACATTAAAAACATTCAACACCCTAGCAACTGCATTGGTGCAAAAATCATTCAGAAGACCCATTTTCTTTCAATAATTATTTCCCAGAATCTGTCTGTCAGTCCTAAAATTTACCAACAGAGAGTAAACTTTTTGTAAACATTAAAAACATGAATTCACGTCATTTTATTTGCTATGAGTAAAATGTTACGTGTTCATTTGTAGCAGAGATGTGTGTGTTGACCGTGTAGAAATATGATTCATCTAACTTATATATGTTTTATATTTTTTGAATATTAAAGCCAAAGTCAAAAAGCGTTACTTTGTGCTCCACTCTCCCCTATATCATAAATATGTTTATTTATTTATTTTTAACAACTAAAACTCATTTTTTAGATATGTTTGCTTTACAAAAGTGATTTATATTTAGAAACAAGAAAATACTTGAGGATAATGATAAGGTCACAAAGCTTTAATTATCATCAGTGGTTTTTAAGAGGAAGGAGGTGGATCTGTGTGGATGAGCAGATCTCTGCAGGTTTTAATCATATCCTGTAACCTGAATCTGACAGCAGCGTTCAGAATCTAAATGAAGCGTAACCTCGTCCTGATCACCTGACACATGGCCCGGTTTCTCCATGCACAGACAGGTTTACTTTCTTCAGGCCAGGAGAAAATAACTGAGTTTCATTAGATTGAATGACAAGTGTTCATGCGATTACCTGTTTGCCTAGATACTTGTTCCTCTGTCACCCAACCTTCACATGAACGAACACCTGCTCACTTAAGTGTATTGAATATTTTCCTCAGGAAATGAAGAAGAAAACAGTACAACAGCCAAAGGGCAGTGCGATTATATACTTCCCATTATACTATATATCATGTTAGTGACCTGTCCTTGACTTTAACTTGATAATGCAACACTATCATAAATCTTTCACTTTAAAGAATTATTAAGTTACTGTTTGAATTGACTGGATGATAAATGCATTACATTTTACCCAAATCATGTTATAAGCTAAATATGTAAAATACTTATCAGCAAATTGTATAATTTACAAATGTAGATTGAATTGAATTGCAAAACCAAGTTGTTTTAACTTCATGGTGCATTATTTTTTACAGTGCAAACTCCAAATGTGACCTCTGGATTTAAAGGTATACTCCGGTGTATAATGAAAATAACCTCATGATTTACTCACCCTCAAGCCATCCTCGATTTAAATGATTATGTTTATTTAGAAGAACACAATCAAAGTTTTATTCAAAAAAATCTTCTTGTTCTTTCAAGCGTTATAACGGTAGTAAACAGGGACCGGGAACAACTTCTGACTTTCAAGCTCAAAAAGTGCATCAATCACAGAAATAAACCACATGACACCAGGGGGTTAATAAAGGCCTTTGGAGGGTAATCGATGCGATTTAAACCTTTATAAACTATAATAACTAGCTTCCATCAGCGGCCAGTGCACATTCACCAGATAGTAACGTATTTTATAAAACGGTTAGTTCCAATCCTTGATTCTGATTGGTCAATAGGTGTGCTTTATTTACAATAAAACACTGACCGCTTCACCCAACGGTTCTATTTAATATCGCTGCGCCCTTAGCAACACCCTTAGCAACACATAAACATATAATGAGACCAAGTCTGAGAACAGTTTGTTGTTTTTATTTGAGCTTTCATGTTGTTGTTCGCAGTCAGGGACTATTTTTTCTAGCGGAAGGAATGCTTTTATTGATTTAACTTCATGAAAGTTGCACTAATATTTTTTTTACTTTAATATTGTGTGGTAACCGTTTATAAAAGCAATAAGGTACTCGAGGCAAGTGCTGTATCGTGAATAAAAAACAGCTGAAGGGGTTGCAGGCACTCCGCTTCGCATCGTGCCTAACAACGCCCTTCAGCCGTTACTTATTCACGATACAGCACAGCCTCTCGTACCTTATTGCTTACGTACAATGTTGTGTACAAAGGTCTTGTCAAAGGTAGGCATAAGTATAAAGTGTTGACTTGTTTCTATTGCAAAATAGAAATAATTAAATTGATGAGACATTAGCGCATCTAATACATACGCGATCACAAGGCTTTCATGCATGCACAGTGAGAGACCACACCAATAAATTCTTATAAGACAGAGTATAAAACTTATTAAAAGCTTTGTTTCATTTTGTTTTTACAAAATGTTTTAGTGAAAAAATATTTAAAATATTTTACGATAATTATCATAGTTCAAGTTTGGCACCTGCTCAGATAACTCCATACTCAATTTACATTTTTATTTTTAAAAAAATTGACTATTTTTCTCAGAATTTTCACTTTATTGACTTTATTCTCGTAATTTTGACTTCTTTCTCGAAACGTTTAGACTTACTTAATGTCATTTTGACTTTATTCTTGAAATGTTTAGACTTTATTCTCATAATTTTGACATTCTTATTCTCGTTTCGACTTTATTCTTATAATTTTGACTTTATTCTCGAAACGTTTAGACTTCATTAATGTCATTTTGACTTTATTCTCAAAATGTTTAGACTTTATTCATATAATTTTGACTCTATTCTCAAAAAGTTTAGAATTAATTAATGTCATTTTGACTTTATTCTTGAAATGTTTAGACTTTATTCACGTAATTTTGACTTTATTCTTGAAATGTTTTGACTTTATTCTCAAAATGTTTTTACTTTATTCTCAAAACGTTTCGATTTTATTCTTGTAATTTTGACTTTATTCTTGAAACATTATGACTTTATTCTGATCATTTTGATTTATTCTCGAAATGTTTCAACTTTATTCTTGTAATTTTTACTTTATTCTCTATAAACATTTTGACTTTATACTTGTAATTATGACTTTATTCTTAAAATGTTTCGACTTATTCTCATAATTGTATTATTTAATTTTTTCTAAAAGTATTTTTTAATTCAGAATTGTTAGAATTATTACCTTTTTGTGCAAATGGGAAAGGCTTTCATTTATGTGCAGTTTTGATGGCTCTGGTCATAGTATTAGATGGTGTAAAAACTTCACACAGCCGGACGTAGATAAGCGTGCGTGACGCAGTGCTTGAACCCAATTTTTTATGTCTAGCTGGTGCAACCGGCCCCTGGAAATTAGTTTACCAATTGCATAAATGTAAAATGTAAACGCTGAACGCATGCATAATGCTGTAAAAGCACTTAGAACAGGTTAAGTAAATTGCTAAATTCCCATTGCACATTTATTTACCTACAGCTGCACCCAACAGCCGGGGCCTGAGGAGTCTCAACTCACAGAGATCTGTGTGTGTCAAAGTTTCTGAAACAGATTCCTCTTCCCATCACAGTTTCTGCTGAACAAAAGACAAATGTTCCTCATTACCAGCAGTGTTCTGACACAGCAAGGCTGTTAATATGAAGACTGTGTTTTGATTTCTCTGTTGTAACTACATCTATCACAGCTGTTGTAATATTCTGCTCCTCCTCGTGTCCTGCTGTACAGCCTGTAAGCCATGAAAGAAAATCAGAGAGGATTCACTCTTACACCACACATCTCTTATGAGCTGATACACACTTCATTATCTGAACTATAGCTGGTATTATCTTAAAAATCAAAACAATCATTTACTCACATTCACATTGTTCAAAAACACACAAAAAACAAAAACATAGTGAATCATCATAAAATCAAATATTGCTCATACAACAGCACTATTCTACCCATAAAAATATTTAAATGTAACACATGTTTATTTGTTTTATTCAAATGCTTAAATAATGACAAAATAATTCCTGCTTCAGCCACTAAGATGACAGTATCAAATTCACCCTGCCCATCACACGCACACACACACACACACACACACACACACACGCACACGCACACGCACACGCACACATACACACACACACACACACGCACACGCACACGCACACGCACACGCACACGCACACAATCATTTGGCTTTTGGGATCTTGTTAGGGGATTATTAACATCAAAGTAAATAGAAATGTCAGTGTGGCTATCTTGGGAAATGCCAGAACTGCTTTTGCATGCGCACACACACACACGGGCGCACAAACATGGGCACGCGCGCACGCACACACACAACAGATCTGCCCCCAGCAGCGAGGGATGATTACTGCAGCTCTTGTGAATCTGCCTTTGATCTGATAACATATTGGAAAGCACTTAAAGGTGAACGATCTGTCAGCTGAGAGCAGAAACAGATGACATCACTTCCTGTCTGGATCTCAAACTGTATCTGTAGGCTTTACTCATGGCAATAATATAAACAAGATTATGCAAAACCGTTTTTCTGCGTGAGTGGTTTGGTTTACAGTAACATCTTTACATTGGATGTGGATGTTTCTGCTACAATAGCAACTGAATCTATTGGATTTTGACAGCTTGCATTATTCTCATAGGATATACAGTACGTACATTTTTTTTATCCATAAGTTCTTCAACAAAGCAAAGAATGATTGCATAAGTGAACTATAAGTTAAACATTAACCCACATCTTATTCTCAAGGATATTTATGCAGGTTTATCTGTTTCAGTAACGAAAGATTATTTACTCTAATCTTTACATTTGTGCAATACAGAAAGCACACAAATAAGAAGAGAAACACAACACCAGGTCAGGGTCATGTCGCCCCGAGCTCCTGTTCTTGTGTTTCTCTATACCTTCCTCATGTATCTCTGTCTGTGAAATAGGACACACACACACAAAACTCCTATTATGTCTCACTCTACTCTTGTTTTCCGGTTGGCATGCATACACACGTCTTCTCTCTGGAAGTGGAATATCTTTCCTCTGAGCGGCCCTCGGTGGTTTTAATTAAAGGAGTTTTAATTCCCCTCAGTATCCTGTGCTGGATCAAATCTCTGCTGTGTTTTCTGAATCCAAACATATTTGGTTCTCACGAGGATTGACTGACTGTAGTATATATTCAAGCTCTTTCTGCTGAGACCACCGCAAGCTTTAAGAAACAACTGAAAACATTTACTTGACGAACACCTAACTTTCAACTATTTAAAAAAATCCCCTTTTATTCTAACTTGTAAACATAGCTTTGTAGACTTTATGAACCGATGTTTGCGTAATGAATCGATGTAAATGGAGATGAGTATTTTGGTGTGTAGAGTATATTTGGTTGTGTATGTGTAAAATGAAATCCCTAATTGCTTAAAGTATGTGGTTATTATGACCCCCCTAAGATAAATGTTGCAGATGATAGTGTGATCATCTGACATCTATATGAAGAAAACCCATTAGTCAAATGGATTCTGAACAACATTTCATTTTACTGTAAAGCAAAAAACTGAGAAAAGTGCTGTAGAAATAAATAATAACAATGAATAAGGTAAAGAAAATAATTAGATACTGTAAGTGCATGTATGAAAGAGATTTAACAGTGTACACGTGACAGTATAAGCATTTAAACAATACACAAATCTGAACCCCAACCAAAACAATACAAAGACAATAAATACATGCACTTACCTTTCATTTTGTAAAATACCTAGATAGAAACATATAGTTAGTTAGATAGAGTAGATAAATAGATACAGGGGGGAAAATAACTGAAGACACATCAGCATTTTTATCAGTAAGGGGCTATTGACACAAATTCCGCCACATGGTGCCATCAAGTCAAATATTGAATTCATACAAAGAGATCAGAACATTTAAGTATACAAGTTGAGTCATAATAACTAAAGCGAAATGACACAGGGATTAAGTATTGAATTCACTTTATTTAATACTTTGTAGAAAAGTCTTTGTTGGTGATTACAGCTTCTAGACCAATCTTGTATGGAGAGACCAGTCGTCTGCATTGCTCAGGAGTGATTTTGGCCCATTCTTCTACACAAATGGTCTTTAAATCTTGAAGGTTCCTTGGGCCTCTTTTATAAACTTTGATCTTCAGTTCTCTCCATAGATTTTTTTATGGGATTTAGGTCAGGTGATTGACTGACCACTTCATTGTTTCCCTGGCCTTGTGTTTGGGATCATTGTCTTGCTGAAATGTCCTCCCTCTTTTCATTTTTTAGCTTTCTGGTAGATGGCAGCAGATTTTTATCCAGAATGTCCCGGTACATTTCTCCATTCAACCTGCCTTCAATAATATGAAGTCTGCCAGTACCCCTTGCTGAAAAGCAGCCCCAAACCATGATGCTTCCACCGCCAAGCTTAACTGTTGGTATGGTGTTCTTGGGGTGGTGGGCGGTGCCATTTCTTCTCCAAACATGGTGTGTAGAATGATGACTGCCCAAAAGTTAAATTTCGTTTTCATCTGACCATACTATAGTCTCCAAATAATCCACAGGCTTCTCCAAATGCTCTTTTGCAAACTTTAACCGAGCCTCAACATGCTTTTTGTTCAGTAATGGAGTCTTGCGTGGTGAGCGTGCATGGATGCCATGGCCCTTCAGTGCATTGCTTATAGTTTTCTTTAAAACAACAGTACCTGCTGATGCAAGGTCTTCCTGCCCAAGTGGTTCTTGGCTCTCCTAATTATTCTTTGGACTCCTCGGACTAGTGATGGTCGTTTTCGAAGCACTGCTTCATGAGGCTTCGAAACATTTACGAATCTTTTGTTCCGAATCAGTGGTTCGGAGCGTGTTTCAAACTGGCCCAAGTCACGTGATTTTAGCAAACGAGGCTTCATTACGTCAGAACTGTTTCGAAATGTTTCGAAAATCCGATGGTTCACCACTAGGGGGAGTTGATCACATGACCAGTGTCTTATGTGTTTATGTGAACTCTGGTCAGTTTCATTATGCAAGTTCATAAAACATTTATGCTTCTGACTAATAACACTGCCATTTTGTATATTTATTGTTTATAGACAGCTTTAATGACAAAAATGTGCATAATTAAAAGGGTAGTTAGTTTTAATCATTTGTTTGCCCTAAATAAAACTAAAAACACATAATACACTTTTAACTATGTATTAATTAAGTTAAAGGAACAGTATGTAATAAATTTACATCAATTAATCATAAAATGGCCCCGATATGTCACTAGACATTAAGAAATCATTTTCATTTCAAATACTTATATCACTGACAACAGTGGTCTGGCCAGAATATTGTCATTTAAAAAGTGGAGTTGCAGCCCTAAACTGATGTTGATGTTGTCATTTTGTGTATTGGCCATCAGTTGTGTGATTGCAGTACCAGTTTTAGCCACAAGTTTTGTGATTGCAATACCAGTTTTGGCCACAATCCTACATACTGTTCCTTTAAATAATTTTTTTAACATATTTTAATAAAAATCTTGCTATTATTTTGTTAAAAAAAGTGTAAAATGTTTGGGCACATCTGCTTTTACTCTATTTTGACCAGCAGGGGTCGCCAGCGTGTGTGGTGTTTCGAACTGCTTCGAAAAACTGAATCAATTTTCGAAGCAATTGGTTCAATTGATTCGAAGCTTTGAAAAGCTTAGTTTCTCCCATCACTACCTCGGACAGGGATCTTACGTGGAGCACCTGATCGTGGCTGGTTTGTGGTGAAGTGATGCTCTTTCCATTTCTGTGGATAATGGCCCCCACAGTGCTCAAATGCACCTATAACCATTCCCATCAAAATGCTTTTCAACAATAAGAATACAAAGATCTTGAGAGAGTTCTTTGCTTTTACCCATCATAAAGTCTTTCCTGTGTGCCTCCTGGGTAATGAGAAGCCTTTATAGGCCATCAATTAGGACTAAAGCAGCTGATATCAATTAGTACTGATAGGGGTCAGGGTTTCTTTCTCAATACTGACAGATTTCAGATGATCTCCTGGCTTTCTATGCCATTTTGCACCTTGTTCTCTTCATGTGTTCAATACTTATTTCCTGTGTCAATATCACTTTATTTATTATGACTCAACTTGTATACTTAAATTTTGTGTCAATAGCCCCATTAAAAATACCCTTAATAGAGAGATAATTGTAACAACAAATACATTTTCCATACCCTTTGTGTTCTGGTTTATAAAATATAAAATATTTTCATTTATTTTGATTATGCTGTGGGTTATAATAAATGTTTGGGTTTTTTTTTTGCTTAATGCAACACATCAGACCATATTTACTGTCAGGTCTGCACATCAGGAAAAATCCCTGCGATGATTGAGTCTTGTGTACAGCTGCTGTGAGATTTCCTCTGCGCTCGCTGTGGTTCATGAATAGTTTCCTGTCTTTGTGTTGAAGCCCATCAGTCACTGATCAGACCTCATAAACACACAACACAGCTAATACAGGATGATGATCATAATAAACAACACACAATAATGATGGGAATGAAAGAGAAGATATGATTGCATTATTTGTGTTTGCTGTAAGCACTCTTTTTAACACATGTTTGGTTTTTCTGAGGTAACGATGGCTTCCATTATAGTGGAATAATTGAGGTAAAGCTGTTGTTTCATATTTTTCTATGTCTTGTCTCATCATCATTTCTCATTTAGTTGCACAGTCTATATTTCACTACCGGTTATATATGCATATATATATATTATATTGTATGTGATAAATAAATAAATCTTGAAATCTTGAATCAGGATAATGGCTAGGACTCAATACTGTGTGTATACCTGTGATGTCACTGGCCAATCAGCTGTCATGACATCATTTACCTGTAACATGACATCAGTGTATTTAGTCACATCTTTGGTGATTAGTTAAAAAAGTTATGTGGACTAATGAGCAAAGATGATGGTCTGGATTCTCCTAAGTGAGAGATCACAAGCAGGGTTAAGTGCATTATCCTCTACAATTTCTCTCTGATTTCAGAGATATGCTATGGTTGAGTTTTTATTTATTTATTTACAGAAATGTTGTTCCAGGGTCAATAAACATCTTTCACTTGGTGAAACCAGGTCAAGCAAGCAAAGATGTCAGACAAGTCACGTACTTCACTGCTGTTAAGATGAATCAAACACACGCTTGACTGATGAGATACGAGTTTGTTTAGAAAATGAGTGGAAAGTTTTTACTCGGTGTGATTTCCCTCAGGATTTTACTTTAGCGATTGGACTCACTTTACACAGATTGTCGTGTTTGCGTTTTGAATGCTAAACGCAATTTTTGGCTCGGTCGAAATTACCTCAAAAAGTTACGTTTCCCTGAAGTCATTAAATCCACTGCGGCCAAATGTACTTAAAGTGCTTCACCCCATAATCAAAACAAAGAAAGACATAATGATATTTTGCTTGTAAAAGCTTTAAGGACAACACATTTGCTTTTGCATGACAGCATTTGAACGAATTATAAAATATTTATACAACACAGTGGCATTTGTTCATTTTTCTTGGCATCTATGTTGTTTAAAACAGTGTTTTACATGAATAAATGACTGTATTACTGTAATCAGTCATCTTTAAAAGAATAATGAGATATTATTGTGAAAAATAAGAATATGGGAAGAAAGTATTTGGTGGGAAAAGGGCCACAGTGCAAAAACAGGTAATGCTTTAAAAATGCCTTTAGTTTTTTATTTTAATTATGAAGCGTATTAAGACCTGGATGTGTTTCTTATTAATTCAGTGCATTTGACAGAGCCGACAGTAAAGGTAAAACCTCATTAAAGACAAAATGAACAAACCCTTTACAAACCCCCAGCTCACAGTGAAATAAAGCAGAAAGTGAAGTCATCCAGCTCCCGGTCAAGTGCATAAAATAAACGTCTCTGTGTTGAGTTGTTGTTAAACTTCTCTCAGATTATTCATTAGATTCTCTAACACGAGTCAGAATTTATGAAGAAACATCAACCTCTGGTTTGGCTAATGAGCTTGTTTGGGAATAACTGACATCAAGTCATCTTTTCCTTGGCTCTTCCCAGCAGCCTCCAGCATGGATCTTATTAACCATAACCTTCAATGTCTTGGCAGCAGAAGCACTCCGAGTCTCTGTGTTTGGCATGAACACAGCTCAGTATGTCTGTATGTGATGCACAAAGGCATCGGTGTGACTGTACAAACTATAATACAGCTCATAACCCTCACATACTAAAGAACTCACTGTCAGTCTGTCAATACAATATAAACACAGCATCAATACATAACATTGATGAATGCTCATTGACCTTTATAATCTGATCAACTACAGAACCAGGACTTTTAATAAGTTAGAAATATAAGGTGAGATTTTATATTAATGGATAGATTGTGACAAAAAGGGGGCGTTTAACACTGAATAGAGGCAGATGATTGGATGACAGGGTTTGTAAAGTATGATGCATTGCTCACAAGACACTGAAAAACACAGAAATAAAATAAATTTTCATGTTGTTAAACAGTGACACTTAACAGTGTTTAATTTTTGGCATCCCTTTTAGTTTTAGTCTTAGTTTTTTGGACGAAAATGCTTTTTAGTTTTAGTCACATTTTAGTCACTTATAGACTTGATAGTTTTAGTCAAGTTTTAGTCGATGAAAATGCAAAAAGGTTTTAGTCAAGTTTAGTAAAAAAAGTAGACTTTAACAAATTCATTTAGGTTAAAATGTATTGGAAATGGGCTTAGGTTTGACCGGTTGTAGCAAGTGTTGCAATTTATAAAACAACAGATTGTGACTTTTTTTGTTGCGTTGTCACCACAGTTTTGTCACATCTTTTGTATTTGTATTTACCTCCACTTTTCAGACTGTCACTGAAATCAATTAACGTTAACGTTTAACATAATGACGAGCTACTTCCTACCCAGCCAAAATCCCTGCATGTTCAACAAATAAAAGTGACATAAACGTACGCTATTGGCGTTAGCGCAAGGCTAATATTAGCCTGAGTATGTCCATAAATCATCTCGTTGTTTCTGACCACCAAGTCCGTTTATTGGCATTGACGCCATGGTCAACGAAAACTCAAAAGCTTCTCGTCATGTTTTAGTCACCTTAGAGCCATTTTTAGCTAGTCATCGTCGCGTCATCGTCACAAAAAAGGTGCGTCAACGAAATAATTTCGTTATCATCATCATTGGTGAAAACAACACTGATTTAGAGACACTTTAAAGGGAACATTTCACAAATAATTTTTTAAGATGCAAATAAATCCCCAGATCGTAATGGGGTGTCCCCAGAGTGCATATGTGAAGTTTTAGCTCAAAATACCATAAACATAATTTATTATAATATGTTAAAATTGACACTTTGTAGGTGTGAGCAAAAATGTGTTGTTTTGGGGTGTGTCCTTTAAAATGTAAATGAGCTGATTTCTGCACTAAATGGCAGTGCCGTGGTTGGATAGTGCAGATTAAGGGGTGGTATTATTATAATAGGATCCCCTTATGACATCACAAGGGGAGTCAAATTTCAATGACCTATTTTTTCACATGTTTGCAGAGAATAGTTTACCAAAACTAAGTTACTGGGTTGATCTTTTTCACATTTTCTAGGTTGATAGAAGCACTGGGGACCCAATTATAGCACTTAAACTTGGAAAAAGTCAGATTTTCATGATATATCTCCTATAAACACATTCATCATACTTAGGTCTGACTTATCAGTCCAATTAAAATCATCATGCTGTTAATTTGATATCAGCAAGATTATTTTAAACATATTTGTTACCCTGATCTGCTTTGGCCATCCCAGAATCCTCCTGTTCAGTAAAGTATAAAAATACAGCAACCTTTCTCTTAAAAAAAAACATGCGACTTTCATTAAAAGATTTCATGCTTGTGTAACTGAAGCTCAAACACACTGTGATGATGGTCTCTGGAATAATTGAATTTCATCGTCTTTCTCTCTCACCATGTCTTTGCTTTCTCGCCCTCAGACAGAGGCTGTGACTGTGTGAACTCTCGGCATGCGCTGTAATAATTGTACAGATGAAGTGACATTCAGTGTGAACGGGAAGTGATTCAAGAAACAAGGATTTGGACTGGAAAGAGATTGTGGGTTCATTTCATCACTTTCTTAAAGAAAGAAAATGCAGTGATTCTCTATGAACGTGGCACTCATTTAATACATACACTGTAAAAAATGTTGCTGCCTTAAAATATTCTGTTTAATCAACTCAGATTTAAAAGTAAATTTTTATCCAAGTCAATTTTAACTTCCTATTATTTATCTTGACAAGTGGTGAGTTTGTTCAGTAAGTCAACTTCGAACTCATCTCTTGTCAAGATATATAATAGTAAGGTAAAATTATTTCTAAATCCGAGTTGATTAAACAGACATTTTTGAGGCAGCAAATAATTTTTTACAGTACAGAATCAAGAGAGAAAAATAAATAACTTTACAAATAAGCTTGTATTTGTTAGTTAATGTTAATGCATTAGCTAACATAAACTATCAATGATCATTTTTTCTACAGCATTCATGGTATTTTAGCATTTACTAATAGTTGTTGTATTTTTAATCAAATATTGCTTTGTTAACATTAGTTATTGCACCATGAACTAACATAAATTAACTGTATTGGCATTGACATTAACAAGACTTTATACATGCTCAAAAGCTATATTGTTCATTGTTTGTTCATGTTAGTTAATGCATTTACTCATGTTTATTAACCTTATTGTAGAGTGTTCAGGTTAAATACGGTGTACCGCAGGGATCAGTTCTAGGCCCTATTCTTTTCTCTTTGTATATGTTATCTCTAGGTGACAATTTTAACTTTTAAAAAATCAATGTCACACCAGTGAGTTAGAGGAAAGACACGTTATCTGATTTCAGCTATAAGCTTCATGCAAATACAGAATTGCCAAAAATCTAGACATTAAAGCACTGTTTGGTGATGCAGTACTTACTGTAGAAAGTAAAAAAATATTATCAGTAAGTCATATCAACATGTTTTTATGTTCCTTTAACTTAACAAAATGTAGATTGAATTGACTTGCATAACCAATTTGCCTTTTTGCATCTTTTTACAGTCTATGAAGTGATTCATACAGTAAACATTAAAATAATCCAGAATCCTGCTAAATTGGATATTTTTCAAAAATTACTGAACATCTTCCATCTGGCAGATGGAGAAAAACTGCATAATGCAGAGAAATGTGTGTAGATGAGCTGAAGATAAAACTCACTTCTTCCTTCAGCCTTGGGGTGACTGACAGCTCATTATGGGCTGTACTCCATTCCTACAGAAAGATTTATAGCACACGGTGTCTGAAAATACTGTCAGACTGAATCACAGCATTTCATTATGATTTACACATAAGAATAAACAATAATAGTCAAGGGATAAATTATCCACAACTTATCAGAGTTGTACTGTTGAGTTTTTAAAGATATTTCCTTCACAATTGTACACTTTCATATAAAAGGTATACAAAAGGTGTGGTACCCTTTCAAAATTTGTCCGTAAAGAGTCTATATAAGAACCTTTTAAAGGGAACCGTACCAGTGACAGCTTTGGGATGAGGTACAGTTTACCCGGAATAGCATACTAGTATACTATTGCTGTAGTGAGGTATAAAGTACATCATGTTTACTGTATTTTAATGTCCAATGTGCAGAGGACAATATTGTATCCCACAATGCAATGCATTTGACCTAATCTTCCATTTCCAGTGTGATTTCCAAATGTACTTTGCATAATCAAAGTCACTCTGTGCATCGCGATAAAAAGTACATCGGATACAAATGAGCATTTGCATCATGACGTATGTACAAATCCAGTGTGCGGAAACTATTTGTACCATATTTTTCATTGCATCATACTGCATTGAGTGACATCATGTTGAACTGAATCAGACTGCAATGCATTGCAATGGGGTAAATTGCATCATGTTGCATTGGTAGCTGCTGTATATGTATCTTTAATGTATTGTACCGCATCGACTCGCTTATGGAGATGCACATCCCTAATGTGCATTATTTTCAAATAATTCAAAGGACCGGAGTCAATAATTCCTCTCACGGTTACACCAGACATTGACAGGTCAGGTGTGCGTTTATTGAAAAATAATGCATACCCGTGTAAAATTTCTCAACCAATCAGAATAAAGCATTCAACAGCCCCGTGACATAATGTAAACTATTCAGAGAGAAGTGAGCTAGATTTTTGGGGATATCAATGCTGTCTCTAACACAGCAGGTGTTGATTTGCACAAAGGCAAATAATGAAGTAACATTAAACTTGGCATAAGCTGTAAAAATGCCTTTGGCAAAGTTGTGCAAAATATTTCCAGGTAGCTTTGTTTACATGGGAACACAAGCTGGGAAATATTCATATTCATTGTGGTTTTTTATTCAGCTTCTACTGAGAGAGGATTTCTATTAGTTGTCATTATTTCTCCAGGCAAAATGAAACTTTAATTACAGTACAGCATTACTGAGACCTAACTTCAACAAAATAAACACGCTTTAAAATGTACTGGTGAACTGAGAACTGCTGGAAGATAGCAAAAAGCCCCTAGTGTTTGCTCTATCATAGATGGATATTTTGGCTGACCTCATTGTAATGCATTATGGGATTGCCTTTACCATGACAGTCATTGGTATCATTTATCCTTCACTGTTTGGTTGCTGGGAGACTTCTGTATTGAGAATCACAATATTAGTAGATGTTGCCATATCACTGATGCTGAATAAAAAGGCTTCATTCAGTCAAAGATATTAAATATCATCTTACATCTTACTTTGAACAAAACATCTTTGGGACACAAGAAACACTGCTGCAGGTCTATGGAGGAAAAAAACACACGCTATTGTTTGTATAGTAAGTTTGCTTCCAGTCCATTAGTAACACTCGATCAAATTTAATGTCAGCTCAAGCACATTGCATATTTACTTCACATTTCTCTTTTTACAGTCTAACAAATGAAAATCTACACATCATACACTACAGAAACAGCACAAGTAGTAAAGCAGTATACAGAACAAAGTCATAGAAAATACATGAAGATGTTTTCACATAAATTTAAGGTTAATATAACACTAAAGTGACAACTGATGAAGCACAATCATTAGCTTCAACCATCACATCACTCATATGATCTCCAATCCAAAAACATTTTTAAAATCCATTTGCGTGGTTTGAGGATGATTACAGGCTTTAAGAGCAACTAAACATTTGGGGCCAGAAAATACAATAGAAACCAGCGTCTTTGCCAAAATATTACAGATTCTACTAAAACATTATGAAATCTAATATCAAATGGCTTTTCCAGAAAAATCTTCATAAAAATGATTTGGACAGTAACTTTTATATTCATAGTTCTGGATAACAACCTAGTATGCTGTCTATGAAGGCATCATTTAAAGCACACTGACAGCACACTCATCTTATTACCACACTGTTGAAGCAAAGAAGGTTTAAAAGAAAATGACCTGAAAGAGTGTAAGATTGTGAATAACATCACTATAAGATCTGCTCGACCTGAAATCACACAACACATCAGAAGACGCCTCACTATGGTTTGAAACAGAGCACACAACATCTGTAATTTTATATTTTTGTGGTATTTTTATGAGGTGATAATCTGTCTGGTAAAGCAAATGTAAATAGATAATGTGTAAATCCTGCTGTTAACATGGAGTAGCTAACCTGTATATGTCTTCACAGTCTGTAGATTTATTCTTCATGCCCACGTTAAGAAACAAAACAATAGCACTGATTTATGAGGTTAAGATATGTCAGTGCAAGATGTTTTTTTAACTCAAACATGCATTTTAGTCTGGGACTATGATTCTTTTAAGCTGCAATATCTGACATGAATAAAAACAATTAGATATACATTCAGTACAGATATTTAAATGGGGGTTAATGCTATTTCATGCATTCTGACTTATTAACACAGTTTAAGATTGTAATCCTCCTACTAAACAAATGCAAAGTATCAAAAAACCAGTTGAGCGTATGAGAGAGTACTTCTGGGCCAAACTCAAGCCGCCTCTTTCCTACAAGTTTTTTTTTTGAACATGGTGTAACTGTTATGCATCATGGACCCCTTATTCCTTTTATGGGCACTTCCACTGGAAAAGCACAGACAAAAAATCTGTATGCATAAGTGCATATAATGTAAACAACGCTGACATATCTGTGCTGTACTCGTAACTCTTAATCTCCTCCCACGCTTCCACACTGTAAAAAATACTTTGCTGCCTTAACATTTTTTTGTTGAATCAACTTGGATTTACAAGACATTTCAACTTAATATTATTTATCTTGACTAGAGATGAGTTGTTATAACTAAAGGTGAGTTGTCATAACTTATAAAATTAAGTTGACTTTTCTGAACTATATTTAATAAGTTGTGACAACTCATCTCCGTTGACATGACTTGTAAATTTGAGTTGATTTAACAAAAAGTTTTAAGGCAGCAAAGTATTTTTACAGTGCAAGAGTTCGGCCTTTTTCTGAAAATCTGACAACATGAAATATATACTATAGGTACCCAAGATTAACATGAGCTTGGCAGAAACTGTTATGTGATCTTTTAAGACTTCTGACTGAAACAGAGAGAAAAACTGCAGATTTCTGCAAAAATGTGAAGACCTGGAGTTTCCAAGCCAGTAGTCTGTATAGATCTGCTGTGGTTGTTCATGAAGAATTTTGTCTAATTTGATAATGTTTCAAGCTTACAATGAAAGTAATTTTAGCTAACAGGTCAATGTATCAAATACATGTTTGAGATACATGCTTTTACACTGAAATCTCCTTAATAACAATAATGCACACCTGTTAGTCCCGGATAGGTGCAGAGGCGGACACTACTTAAGTATTTTTGCTTTCTACATAAAAGTAAATTTTCAATATTCGTATTTTATCAATTTATTTTCTTTGGAAAACATATATCCAAAGCATATTATCATAATTTTTACTCCACTACATTTCATAATTTCAAGTTTTTAGTTTATATTTAATATTTAAGAACATTAAACATCTAGTAATTTTTTTACTTTTACTTAAGTAAAAAGTACTTTTGTACTTTTACTCAAGAAAAGTAAAAGTACATCATTTTTATGTAATTAAGTATTAAATCAATTTTAATATGCAGTATAAAAGGAATACACAGTATGATTCTATGCTTTAGAATGTAGTGAACATTTTTTAGTAAAGTAAATTAAATATTTTACCGAGACAAAAAACAGATGCTTGGAAAATGCTCAAGTACTGTCCACTTCTGGATAGGTGCGTAGGATAGAGAGACAATGAAGTCCAACCATATATTAAAAATAAAGGGTATACCGCACACTATTAGTAACTTGCAAAAGATAAAAATATTTATTGCGACGTTTCGATCACAAGATCAACATCATTGTATGTATGCTTGAGGAAGATCTTGTGATCGAAACGCAATAAATTTGTTCATCTTTTGCAAGTTACTAATAATAGTGTCCGGGATACCCTTTATTTTTAACACTGAAATCTCTGAACATCGCCATTCAGTTGACAAGATGGCCATCTTGGTGACACGCAAGAACAAATATTTTCAGTACAGCTCCTCATTTACTGGAACAGGAGAAATATGAAATTTTCAAAAGATAAAATCTGACAATGACGGCTTAAACTTTGCTCATTAAGCTGCCATTAAAGTAAAACTACATTTTTAGGTTGGTCAAATGTATTCAACATTGAGCTTAAGAAAGCAATTAGCTCCTTAAACTGAGATTTATTACTCATATTAAGTTACATTTATATCTTTGGCAAACACTTTTATCCAAAGCAACACAGTGCATTCGAGCTAGACATTTCATTTATCAGTATGGGATTTCACTGGGCGGTGTAACCCTGACCCGTGTAACCCTTACCTAGTAAAGCACAGCTTTACTAATTGAGCTACAGGAACACAATAAAGAAGTTCATCTGCCTTTGCTGTAATGTGTGTGATGTGTTTCAGCAGGTTGTGTAAAGGCCTGATGTGGATCATGTAAACAGATATTTCAAAACACAGATTAAATTTGCATGTAGCTCTACAAATATTAGATTACATTCAACTTTGTCATTGTTTAGAGTAGAGCGCCAGTAAAATACAGGGTGGAAAGATGAGATATCAAGTTTTGCTGCCTGACATTTGTTGAACAAGTTTGCACCCGTCAAAAAAAACCTGTAGCCGATGAAACAAAACACTAAAGCTGATTTTGGATGATTTGCAGGGTGTTGTCCAGTCTGACACATAACACACACACACACACACACACACACGCACACACACACACACACACTTACAGGTTCAGCTGCTTTCTCTTGACTGCAGCCGCATGAAGGACATACAACTGTACAAACAAACAAACACAAAACTACAAAATAATTTCAAAGACAAAATCCACACGCATCAGTCAGTGAGTCTAAACGCTTTCTTTAAAGACAAATAGAAACATCTTCACAGCACATGACTGAATGACACAACACTAATTCATTTTAATAATTATTATATATTGATGAAAATCAAAGAAAACTAATTTCAGGTTTATCTTTAGACATGAACATCATAACTAGAAACATTCACTAAAGAAAAACCCATCGCATTTCCTGGGCTCTGATATTTTCAGGTTTCTCATGACATTTGAGACCAAGGTAATTATTACAAGATAAGATCCCTATAAGCCTTTCTGCATCCCGTTAACCCCTTAAAGTTCTAATGTATTGTTTAAAACACTTGCTGTAGTTTTGCAGCCAGTAACTTACTGTAGATTTAAATGCATGTTATTTACTAGCAACAGTTTGTTCAAAGTTAAATGGAGATTAAACATTAACAAGTATTTGTCTTTACAGAACAAGACTAAAATAACAGCCTCATGCAAAGCATTCTGGGAATCAGAAATCATCATCAACCGTTTTCCCTTCAGATTTTGTTTCCCAGAATGCTTTGCATGAGGCTGTTGTTTTAGTTTTATTCTGTAAAGACAAAGACTTGTTAATGTTTATTTAACTTTAACAACATGTTGCCAGTAAAGAACATAGATTTAAATCTACAGTAAGTTACTGACATTAATACTGTCATTTATACAGAAATGTTTAACATTTAAAAACAAAAAACTAAACATATCACATATCTTTGGAAATCTGAGATTCTTGTGATTTGAATGATGTAAAGCCTGTTGAGAGTACAACAGTGTCCTTTTAGGTATTTTTTAGGCTTTTCAGGAATGCTTATGGGTTAAAGATGAGAGATAAAAACATTTACTCACCTTCTAACCATGTGTGCTTCATCTTTCTGAAGAATCAATGGCATTAATAATGAATAAAGTTTCTTTTGTTTCATATAGATATTACAGTTTATGGATTTGGAAAATAAATATCAACAAAACATTCCTGAACTGGTGAAGTTTATGGATCAGCCTGTCGAACTCTTAATCCTTTAATGTTTCTCTTTATGTTAATTCAGTACCTACAATGCAGAAAAAGGGCAGACAGCAGGACTAAACCTGTCACAACACATGTTTTCATGATGAGAGCAACTGTACACTAAGAAAAGAAGGATCAGGTGAATTTAAGGTCCGTTTCAATAGCACAAATGACTTGAAGCCATATCTCATCTCCTCTCTCTTACCACCCACTGAATTCACATATTCAACGTTAATATCAACCTTTTTAACACATCATTCAACAAAAAGGATTACAGAATAAAGGCCACCTGTCCCCTCCACAAAAACTAAATTGGCAAAATACAGGAACGTTTTGTACAAATGTGAGCTTTATTCTGTAGAGAAGTAAATATATAAACTATTGTCTATAAATATAAAGGACTTTTAATAGTATTACAAGCAGAAGTATGACAAACAAAATCAACAGACCGATAGACATTTTGAATATAAGAAGTGATTAAATACTTTTTTAAATCCATGCATAAAGCATTTCAGAGAAACACAGGATTTTAAAGCAGGCGTCTTTCATGGACCCTGACAGTGCTTTTCTGTAATCACATCTACTTTTCTTTTAACATAAACTCCTTTGGAAAAACAAAAAAACATTCATTTGCATTTGTACTAAAGATATTTGCAATAGACAATCAACAGTGTTCTGTTGTTCTGTAAGATGCATATGATATATGACCAAACCCTGATTCAGGGCAACTGTAGCGCTCCACCGACACATTAAGAGTTAACAGGTGACATTACTGCGATGTGGTTCACATAGATGAGGTTACACTAACAGAAATTCTACACACTTTACATAAAATTAATACACATCAACAGGCTTGTTGGTTAAAAAAAATCTCAAACATCTGCTCATTTGTCTTCTTAGTCAATGTTTGGGTCATCACAACTCAAACGCCCTAAAGTCAGTGACGGTACTGTTTTGGCAAAGTCTGGATCCCAATGCACACATCATGACTAGAATTGCAAAGGGGCGGAAGTTAACGGAGATTTATCAAAATTATTTGGAAATTTAGGGAAGATTTTTTAAACCACATTTAAGTTCCCTGTTATAAGCAACTCTGCAAATTTCCAGTTTATTCCCATTAATCCCCATTAAAAATGTTTCCAGCCTTGATAAATCCAAGAATTTTGCAACCCTAATCATCAATAGATCCATATTAGGGATGCACCGATATATCGGCCTATAACTATTTTGAATTGGGTCAAAAGCAAGCAGTTTGTACGCTCTGCCCTTTTAGGATTTCGTGACTTAGTAATTTGAAACAAAGAGTAAAAAGTAGGGCTGCGTAACGATTAATCACAACTAATCACTAGCAGAATAAAAGTTTTGTTTTTATCATATAGGTGTGTGTACCGTGTATATTAATTATGTATATATAAATTCAAAAACATGTATGTATATATATATATATATTCAAGAAAAATTAACACAAGTGCATATACATTTTCATATGCAATTTATATTATATATATATAACTACTTAATATAAATATTTTTTTTTCTTAAAATTTTACATGTACGTGTGTATTTATATATACATAATATTATACATTATAATATTATGCATGCGTACAAACACGTACATATATATATATATAAAATGCAAACAAAAACTTTTATTCTGCGAAAGATTAGTTGCAATGAATCGTTATGCCCCAAAGCAAAACTATCGGTATGTATCGGTATCTGTAGACGTCATTCTAAATAAATGAATATCGGTATTGGCACAGGACTTTTGTATCGGTGCATCCCTAATATTAAATTATTTGTGTGGTTCATTGAAACACAGTCCATTCAGTTCTAGCTGTATGTTCAGAGTCATTTCTGTGCAAAAGAGGCACATTAAACCAACAAGAATTTTTAAAACATCATCATAGTTCATTACAGTCCGAGGAAAACACATCCAGAAAGAATTGTGTTATTTCATTGAGTTAGAAATAAGTGCAGATTTGACGCAAATTGCGGTCCAAATAAAAATTATTCCAAAATAAAGAAAGGCACTTAAGTTTCATCAACAGCTAGAAACATCAGCCATGTTAACCGTGGGTACTTACGGGTACTTGTGTTCTAACTCCTTTTTCCAAATTAAAGTCTTACCCTCCATAAAATATTCCAGTCCAACAATTCATCTGCACCCAGAAACATAAAGCTTTAATTTAAAGCCGAATTGTTTCAATGGCATGGCCTGAAGTGCTGGTGCACAATTCACAAGCAGTATTAGCAACACTTGAATATTTTCCCATTGAAATACTGACGAAGGGGAAAAATCAGTTTTACATATAAACCACATACAGGCTTAAAAAAGTATCCCCACGAGAGCCAGAATATTCCAAGAAAACTTCCAAAAAAACGGTATAAATAATCTGCAAAACAATGTTCAGCCAAAAAAGTTCCTCTGATTTTATATAAAAAACACGAGTGATTGAAATCCAAGTTGAGTCTTAAATACAAAATCACATTTATATACAACACTTCAGTACATCTGTAAAGAGTTTTGTGTATCCATCAAAAAACATGAATGTTTACACAGTGGTTTCTCCTTGTTTAGTGTTCGCCAGTCTCGTGTAAAACTTTCTCCATGAATTGAGAGTCTTCCCGGACCAAATCCAGAACCCTGAAGTGATGCCCACGATCAGAGTCATCAGATACTTGATCATGAACACCGTGAAGTCCGGATTCATCTGAGGATTGTGACCTGGACACGGCACTGCGTACGTCTTGCATGACTGAGCGGTCCATGTCTGTTCCCACTGGTCCCGGAAGGCCTGCTCGTAAAAATAACAGGCGATCACGATGGTGGCCGGTACCGTGTACAGCACACTGAAGACACCGATGCGCACCATCAGCTTCTCCAGTTTCTCCGTCTTAGTGCCGTCGTGCTTCATGATGGTTCGGATGCGAAAGAGCGACACGAACCCGGCCAGGAGGAACGACGTGCCGATGAAGAGGTACACGAATAACGGTGCCAGGACGAAGCCGCGCAACGCGTCCACGCTGTTGGTGCCCACGAAGCACACGCCGCTCAGGACATCTCCGTCCACCTGACCCACGGCCAGTATGGTGATGGTCTTGATGGCCGGGACGGCCCACGCCGCCAGGTGGAAATATTGCGAGTTCGCCTCGATGGCTTCGTGGCCCCATTTCATCCCGGCGGCGAGGAACCAGGTAAGCGCCAGGATGACCCACCAGATGGAGCTTGCCATGCTGAAGAAGTACAGCATCATGAAGAGTATGGTGCATCCCTCCTTTTTGGTACCCTGCACTACAGTTCGGAACTCGTTGTCAAACTTCTCGTTGCAAACCACTTTGTCTTCCAGCAGGAACCCGGCGATGTAGGCGATGGAGACCATGGTGTAACACCCGGACAGGAATATGATGGGTCTCTCCGGGTAACTAAAGCGCTTCATATCCACCAGATACGTCAGAACCGTAAACAGAGTGGACGCGCAACACAAGACGGACCAGATCCCGATCCATATGCGCGCGAACTTCTGCTCTTCCTCGCTAAAGTACATCATCCCGTGGAGCTTCTTGGGTTCGCAAGGCGCGGCGCAGTTCTCCTCGCCCAGAAAGCGGTAGTTGAGGTACGGGGGCACTTTGAGGGTCGCCGGGCATTTGAAATGCCCCCTTGTGACGTGCTCGGGTGTGGGTAATATCACGTCTGGGGTCGGGTTGATGGGCGCGCTCCTCTCGGACGTGTTCTGACCCACGCATAGCTCGCCGCCGTGCACCGGGAACGACTCGCACGCCAGACTGTCCGGCCACTGGAACCCGAATTTATTCATGAGCGCCTCGCAGCCCTGACGCGCGCGTTCGCACAGCGAGCGGCACGGCGGCAGCGCCTGTTCCAGAACCGTACACACGGGCGCGTACATGGAGCACAGAAAGAACTTGAGGTCCGGCGAGCACTGGACTTTGACGAGAGGGTAAAACTGGTGCACCTCCAGCCCCGCGTCCTCCTGGTTCGTGTGCCCGAGCAGGTTCGGCATGATGGTCTCGTTGTAGGCGATGTCCGTGCACAGCGGAATGGTGATGGGCTGACAGAAGCCGTGCTCGGGCACCGACATTCCGCGCTCGCCGTACTGTCCGCGCACTCCCACTATTCCCAAAGCGAGCAGGAAAATCGCGGCGGCCATCGTCTTCAGCGCTGTGTCACCGCGCGCTCGACCGCAAGCGACACCCGCGCTCTTTGTTGATTTATCCGGACAAACGGGATCTTACTCCAGTAAAAACTTTTCGGGAAGTGCGGTGGTAAACGTATCGTTACAACACGGACCCCGAGCAAATCGAGCCACTGCGGTAATCAAAACAAATATGAAACGCGAGCGAAGAGTTTGCGTGCGTCGCGCGTGAGTTACTGTGAGCTGTTCAAACCTGTTTCCAGGCGCCCTGCTGTCTCGCGCTTATGAGGGCGGGGCGAGCGGACAGATGGTTGCTGTTAGGGACTGTGCGCATTTTACATTGACACGCCGAATGGGAAAGAACCAAAACACTGTAAACATTGTCTTTTTACAGGTTCTTCTTCACCTTAAAAAAGAGCAGTGCAGCTCGGCTTTTTATATTGTTAGGCAACCAGTGAGGCGGCTGTCATGTCAATCAAATATTGAAGCGTGAGCGCTCTTTTGCTGTTTACTGTCATATTAGCAGAAACTTTAAAAAGAGGACACTTGCTCTGACCTTGACCACAACACGCAGAAGACAGTGAGTAACTGCAGTCAGTTGTTCCAAGCAACTGTAAACTTTTGTCATCACAATGAAAGCCCGCCTCTCCCCCTCATTCGATTGAACAATGAAAAAATAGATGTCGGGCACCTTTCTGCTCAGAGCACTCCTGCAAAAACGCATGATGCAAGAGAAGGTCAAAACGTGAGGCGTTCAGACAGAGAAAAACTTATTTTTATACACTGCAAGGTAAAGCCTCTTTAGTAGAATATTTTTCTATAAGACAAATAAGACTAAAATGATCATTTATTGTGAAAAATAGAGATGGTCCCTTGCGCGAAGCCCCGCCTGCTGCTTTTCTATTGGTTACATTGTGTGTCTGTCAGAGAAATGAGAGGAACATGATTTGCAGTGAGAGTGGGAATGTAAAGACAGCCTGAACACAAAACAACTTACATTTAACAACCTCCTTTTGTTCATAAGAAAAGTTAAATATGTTAGTCCTTAACAAATACCAAATTACCAACCAGTTGGTTCTCTACAGAGAATTAGGGCGAATTCAGATAAATAGGCTCACTGATCTTCACCAAAATGATCTGAAATCATTATTTAGAAAAAAGTATAGAGAATATTTATTACTATTACTTAAATGTATATCGATAATCCACCATCAGTTCCTTATGGATAAAATCCAGTTCCTCTCTCCATTTTCTCTCTTTTTAAGAGTTATATTCCTTAATTAAGAAAGCAACATTGTAAAACATTTGCTGTAGTTATGCAGCTGTTTGCCAGTAACTTACTGTAGATTTAAATGTATGTTATTTGTTCATAGTTAAATTAACTTTAAACATTAACAAGTCTTTATCTTTACAGAATTAAACTAAAATATCAGCTTCATGCAAAGCATTTTGGGAACCAGAAATCCTTATCAACCTTTTTCAATTGTTTCTTTCCGATTCTGGTTCCCAGAATGCTTTGCATGAGGCTGTTATTTTAGTTGTATCATGTAAAGATAAAGACTTGTTAATGTTTAATGTTCAATTAACTATGAACAAACTGTTATCAGTAAATAACATCAATTTGAATCTACACTACAGTAAGTTACTGGCAAACAGCTTCCAGTAATACTGTAATTTATACAGAAATGTTTAACAGTGAAATAACAAAAATATACAATGTTAGACTTTTTATTGTATATATGTGGTAACAGTACCATAACTGTACATGTTTTTTACAGTATGATGCCTTTACCACAGTTCCATTTTACAGTATAATACCCTTACTGTAACCTAGTTTAAAAAAATGCCTTGAAGGGGAATCAAACCCGGGTTGCCCATGTTGTAGGTCCATAATGAACTGAACTGAAGAAATGAACTGGAAAAGAAAATGATGGTATTTTACTGGGCATTTTGTGGTAAGTAGAAATTACATTTAAGTCGAACAGTGTAGGCTATATGGTATTACATACTTTAAAATGGGCATACATGTTTCCTTTTCAATTGTCAATCAAACTGTATAAGGTACAATTAAAATATATATTAATGCAACACGCTGGTAGCTTATCAAAAATATTAATGTTAAACTTGATTGTCAATGAATCAAGTTTATGTTTCCTGCGCATTTCACATAAGGACTGAAGTCTCTTGCTATGAAGAATGTTTCAAATCAGTCACTACACTGTAAAAAAATCAGTAGTCTAGAAATTACAATGTTATTGCAGCTGGGTTGCCGGTAATTTACCGTAGATTTAAATTTAGGTTATTTACTGGCAAGAGTTTGTTCAAAGTTAAATACATTTTAAAATATTATCAAGTCTTTATCTTTACAGAATAAAACTATACAATAACAGCCTCATGCAAAGCATTCTGGGAACCAGAAATCATCATCAACCTTTTTCTGTTTTTTGCTTCAGATTTTGTTTCCCAGTTTAGCTTGATGCTGTTTTTGTAGTTTTACTCTGTAAAGACAAAGACTTGTACATGTTTAATGTTCATTTAACTTTGAACAAAATGTTGCCAGTAAAAAACATGAATTTAAATCTACGGTAAGTTACAGTCAATCCAGCTGCAATTTCTACGGAATTTTTTTAGTGTAACATTTCATGGGGTTGAGTATGGATTCAGATTTTTTGTGCAATAAATAAGAAGATGAAGCACAGCCATGACAAGTACATGTTTACATAGAGAAACCATTCAAAAAGCTCAGACGGCTCAGTAAGGGAGAGTACTATTATAGATTTAAAAAAAACAAAATCTCTGTTCATATTAGTAAACATTTGATTGAACCGAGACACAACTGTTTATATTCTGAAAACAGTGTTTGGCTTGAAGCATTAATAAACTTTATTTATTTCAGTTAAAACAACAATAAACAACATGTACAGAAGGACATTACATTTACATACATTATTCTAACAAATAATGCAATATACTACTCTAAATGTTTTGTATTATAAAGTGACCAGTTACACTTCTAGATTCCACACTGCTTGCCAAAACATCTGTTTTATTTCAGTGCCTCTTAAAAAAACAAAAAATAGATATAGGCAAGTGAAGCAGAAACACAAAATCTGTGTTTAGCACAGTGAGGATGCATACTGAACGCTGTTTTCCCAATGAGTACATACGGTTTATGATTTAGTCACAGGACATTTGTGACCGTGAATACAGAAGCCCCCCGCAAATCATACTGTATATACAGCTTAGTATATAACAAAGATTACAAAAAGATTAAATATTCACAGATGAATAGCAGATTTCAAGAGTATTGACAGCACATTCCATAGCATGAACAAACCTGGGAATCGAAAACTATTCCCGTTACAGTTTTTTGAGGGTATACACATTTAATATTGATGCAATCGCATCGGGATGGCAACCTTGAAGCGAGAGCCAATGGTTACGCAAACACGATGTCTCATTGTGACCGTCACACAGTGCTCAATGTGCATTTTTAATAATCGTTCATTATTACTTCTTAGATTTTCTCTGTATTGTTTTCTGTACACTGCAAAAAATGACTTTCTTACGTAGTATTTTTGTCATGTTTTCAGTACAAATCTTAAAATCCTTATGTATTTTGCAAAATGACCTAAGAAAATAAGTGTAGTATCTAGACCAAAAATATCAAATTTAAATGAATTTGTGCTTAAAACAAGCAAACTTTTTTTTTAATTAAGTGTTTAAGAAAAAAGTTTAAAAAAAATGTCTTACCCCACTCGCAGATTTTTACTGAGCCCCTAAGGTGACATTAGAGCAAAAAAATCAAAAGTTTAGTTTCATGTGCTCACGTGAAACTTTCATGTGCAGAATTTTTTTTTAAGTTTAGTTTCGCGTGCTCACGTGAAACTTTTGCGCACACATGCGAAACCATCACGTGCGCACGCGAAATCGTGAGCACGAAATAATTTTACGTGAGCATGCGATAGTTTCACGTGAGCATGCGAAACTAAACTTTATTTAATTTTTGCTCCATGTCCCCTTAGGGGTTCTGTAGATTTTCTTTACTTGTTTTAAGCACAAATTCACAAAAAATGATATATAAATAAAAATAAATTTAATGTTGTTTTTTGTCTTAAAACTAGACTTTTTTCTTAGGGTAATTTTGCTCATCAAGAAAATGCATCTTAATTTTAAAATTAGATACTTGCACTGAAAACAAGACAAAAACACTAAGCAAGAAAGTCATTCTTTGCAGCGTACTGTTAATTTTTTAGCTCTATGGGCCAATACACAGAGAATAAAAAACTCAACAACTCAAAGTGAGGTTAAATACAGCATGTGGTTTTAAGTAATGCAGATAAAGTTGTGGCTCTCGCAGGTTTTGAGCATGCACGTTGCATGAAAAGCTGCTAATACTGTCTTGAAGTTGTTTAATGCCACAGTGGATGTGGAGGCATTAGGGTTCAATCAAACTGAACACAGAATTCAAATGTAGGTCTGCTCATAGTCACACAACATATCAGGCAACATTTAAAAAGTCATTTCATTTCAACAGGTGTGTCTGAGTGAGAGGTGAGATGCTTTGTCAACTTTAAATCATTTCCACAGATCAAAAGCTGAATTAGGCCACACACACCACATAAATACAGTGCGCTTTTTACCAGTGGAGGCCGGTGACTTCTCTTCTGAGGGGTGCGAATTCAAAATATGTGTTTGTTGTGTCGTGTGAACCATGTGCATCATGCCTCATGTCAAAAAAGTGCCTGCTGCACACGCGTCAAAAGGGTCCACGATAAAAGAGACGCTCACGTTCACAAAATACTCGCACACTCACTCAACATTTAACTGTGATTACACAAGAGATTAAGCAAGTATCTGGCAAACACGAGCATCACTTTTATTATAAACCCTTCAGACGCATGTGCAGCAGGCACTTATTTTTTGACAAGATGCACATAGGTTCACATGACGCGCTGAACACATATTTTAAAATGATGAACCACACACATGACGAGCTAAATACATGTTGTGATGAGTTTTGCATCATGCACCCTTAAAAAAATGTCATTGGCTGCTACTGCTTTCTATTTATCCTTTGAATAACTAAACTCATTCTGAATGAGAATAACAGCCACTTTTAACAGCACATTTATACATATCAACTAAATTGACATGAAATGTGTTTAGTGTGCACAGAACTGAACTCCTTAAATAAACACTGATTCATTTCCCTATGAGAACTGGCAAGAGTTTTCTGATGATGGCCAGTGTTTCTTCTTATAGTTACTGTATTATTATGCCAATCATCGGCGCTTCAGGAGTGACCTCTGTATTCTCTACACAATCATTTAAGAGATTCACTCCTTCATTTAAATGTGGCTGTCACTCCCAAACAGTGTGTACGTGGCCTTTGTAAATGTACAGGTGCAAAATGTGACAATATAAGTCGGAATGTTGAGCAAAAGTGCATTTACAACCTTTTAAAACCCATAAAGAAGATTGTAATCCTCTGACTTGAGCATATTATTATGATATGAGCTGAATCAATATATTTATATTTTGTACAAACGTTAAAAACGTCAGGATTTGATGGTACATGCATGTCTGTACACTTCAGTAGTGCCGTGATTTGGTTTATCGTTTGTTTGTAAACAGGGTGACCTGCTTGTTTGTGTCTGTATACAGATTTGAATTCCTTCTTGCTTACTATTAACAGTTTAGGGCCAAACATTGCTTTTGTTTAATTAGCTCTTGCACTTTTCATAGAAAGCAAAGTCCATATATATATTTTACAGTATTGTTTAAACAGAAATAGACGTATAGTTTCAGCTCAACAATAAAATACTGTACCGAACGTAAATGAGATTATTATCAGTTGAGCAGAAACGGACGGACATTAATAGGAAGAGCGGCATTGCGAACCGCTGTATTGAAAGCCCGAATCACGGGCCAGTGCACTTTGGGAAGGGTCCAACCCATCTTCTTTCATGAAACAATACTTTGATTTCTAGACAATATGAAATGTTAAAGACCCATGAAATGGCTTTTTGATATGTTTGCTAGTAAAGCAGGCTGGGGTGGTACATTCAAAGGCTTCTCTTTGATAACAGACAATCAATTTTACATCACAGCCCTGTACCTTGAGTTTTGTTACTGTACTTTGCCAGTCAGAGTCAGGTGGTATTAGAGACGGCATCATTATTGAATACATCACAGATCAAAACATTTTCTCAAGGTGTCATTCATATTTTTGATCAAGAGAAATCCAGTTTACACAAAAATTATTTTCAAGAAAAAATTCTTAGTATTTTTGTTTTCAGTAAAAATATCAAAAAAATTCCTACATTAAGATGCTTTTTCTTGATGAGCAAAATGACCCAGGAAAATAAGTCTAGCTTTCCGACCAAAAATATCAAATTTAGTGATTTTGTGCAAATCAAGCAGAAGAATCTGCCAATAAGGGTAAGCAAAAAAATCTAGAACAATTTTCATAAACTCTAAATTCAAGAAAAACTTGCTTACCCCATTTTGCTTACCCCACTAAATCACTTAAATTTGATATCTTTTGTCTAAAAACCAAACCCATTTTCCCGGGTCGCCTTGCTCATCCAGAAAAAGCATCCCAATCCAAGAATGTTTAGATATTTCCACTGAAAACAAGACAAAAAATACTAAGAATTTTTTTCTTGAAAATCATTTTTTGCAGTGCATACATTCTTTTTTATTTAACCCTTATACTGCCGCAGCCCTTTTTTGTGGGGGGGGGGTGAAAAGATGATTTCAAATTTCAAATAAAGATTAAATTTATTGTAATAAACAAAATAATGCAGTAAAATATATATTTTATACATAAAATGATCTCAAAAAATGAGGTTTGTATTAGACTTTTAGTGGTTTTACCAACAATGGCCACTAGGTGTCAACAGTTTGCTGCATACTCTTGTCACAAATTAATAAATGACTGTCACTGCATTATTATTACTCTTAAAATGTTTTGAAAAATGAAAACTACATTCTTAGACCTTTCCAACAATAAATATTGTTTTGGGATAAATAAAGATTTACATGCAAAATACTCAAGTAAACTCAGGTGACAGCGCCAGTTAAGGGTTAAACATGAACTTTTTTTGTAGATATAAACCTTCAAAAATAAAGCATGTATAGTACTAATATTCAGATGACCTCAGATCTAACAGAAATTGGCTTATGCCTAAGAAAAGCCTTTAAGGTTCAGTTTTATTAAGCTTAAAACAGCCTGAGGTGGTTTTGAACTGGTTTAACTGGTCTCCCAAGATCCCCAAACACCCCTAATACCATCCGATCAAACCAGCATGAGCACTTCTGACCCCTAACAAAAGCAATTTGATTTCATTTGAGTCTTTAACAGTAAACATAAAACAAAGGTTGCAAAAATGATTATTGATCCATTTAGTGACGAGTGCAATTTGTTATTAGATTGTCACGGGCCTTCGAATGAAACAGCAAGAATAAAATAATCTCATTTCAAACACGGACGACCAAATTTCTGTTTCTTCTCTTCATGCACAATAGCACCAGTGCAAGCGTATTGCCTGTTTTTAACACAACATCTGAACACACAAGAGACACACAGACAGAGACGATGATGTCTCAGTCGATAAGTGATGGTGTTCATTGCTTTAGTGGCGTCCCTGCAGCGACTTAATGTGCACCATCAGACTGAAAGAGCATCAAAACCACCATCATCAGTGCCATTATCAATATTATTAGTATTATTATTGTGATGTTATTGAAGAGTTTCTCGGGGGCACTGTTGGACCGAACCGTAGCCCAGAATGTGGAAGATGAAGTGCTCAATGTTAGCTCTCAAACATCGCTCGTGTGTGCGCAGATGTCTCTTTAGCGTGCGATCGCGAGCCGGAGGGGATTTGGTTTGTTCTCTATACGACAGACAGATAGTTTACTGTACAGACATTCGTACATAGGTAGCTACATACACAAACAGTTCGTATTATTCAAGTCCTTCCTTCAGCGTCACCGAATGATGTTCGCACGTAGTCGACGTGTGAACGTTACGCAACGTTCCTCCGAAAAACAGTGGAAACAAAAGAAAAAGATGATCAAACTCAGATTTGATTGGACGCATGCGGTCTCATCGGCCCGTCAGACTCTCAGTACCACAAAATAACCTGAAATTAAATCATTTAAATAAAAATGTGAGTCGTTCCTCTTTTATTCTCATCTTTATCTTCTTCATTTCTGACGGGCCACAGCAGCAACCTGCAACACAAAGAGCAGGAACATTACAAACTTCATTACATCAGTTTTATGAACATCTGTTGATCTGAATCACTTTTGTAGTAGTGCAATGTTGAGATAAATAACTGTTATAACAGCTGTTTTTAAGATAAATAAATTCTAGCATTTCATTTATTATAATTATTATTCTTTTATATAGTGAGTTTGTTCAAATGCAGACACCCTGATCATGATCAGGTTATTTAAAGGGGACATATCATGAAAATCTGACTTTTTCCATGTTTAAGTGCTATAATTGGATCTCCAGTGCTTCTATCAACCTAGAAAACGTAAAAAAGATTAACCCAGTAACTTAGTTTTGGTAAACATGTGAAAAAATAGCTCATTGAAATTTGGCTCCCTTTGTGATGTCAGAAGGGGAACTTCTTATACAGTAATAATACCACCCCTTAATCTGGACTATCCAACCACTGCACTGACATTTAGTACAGAGAGAAAGAGAAAAAATTATAATTGACAACAGTTTCGATTTCAACAAACCACCATTATGGTGATCAATGTTTGCATTCCATAAACTTATTTGCATTTTAAAGGACACACCCAAAAAAAGTGTCAATTTTAACATGTTTTAGGGGCGATTTCCCGGACCAGGATTAGCTTAATCAAGGACTAGGCCTTAGTTTAATTAGGAAATGTAACTAGTTTTAAACAACATGCCTTACTAAAAACATTACCTGTGTGCATCTTGAAGTAAAACAAAGGGCCCTGATGTATTTTAAGATCTGTAAGTGAAAGTTGTTTTCAGTTTGGAGAGCTCTTAAAAGTTTTTAAGTCTAGGACTAGTCTAATCCCTGTCCGGGAAACCGCCCCATAATAATCTATCTGTGGGGTATTTTGAGCTAAAACTTTACATAGAGGACACCAAAGATTTATTTTACATCTTTAAAAAAATATGATCCCTTTAAAATCCCTATTATGACTCTGTTTCATTTATGCATTAACAGTTAGATACAATATAAAGCTTTTTAAAATTCAAAACATTTATTTATTTTATTTTATTTATTGACTAATTATTTTTTTAATTTATTTTTCTTTCTACAAATTTGAATTTAGGGGAAGAAAATGAAGGGGTAACGTGCCTTTGAAAGCGGTTTTGTTATTGAAAACTTCCAATGTACTTTTTCTGTAATAAAAATAAAAAACATATTTCAGTGTAGTCACCTAGTCTTTGTTAGTAGTTTGTAGTGTAGTTAAGCATCTATTCAATAGAGATGATAAACAACTCATCAAGCTGCAGCTTCATCAACAGTGATGAGGATGATGATAATGATGGACAGCAATGTGAGGAAGAACAGCTAGAAATCTGCCTTACTTGTTTCTCTACTAATCTTCCTTTATCCCCAGTGACCATACTGCTAATAAATAATGCATGTCTCTCTCTCTCTCTCTCTCTCTCTCTCTCTCTCTCTCTTTCTTTCATTTTGAATTTCCTTCCATTCTTTGTTTCCCCCTCTATCCACGTCTTTGGAAAGCATTCCTGGAGGATTTTTGGAAGTGTGTGTGAGCTCATGGAAGAATGAAACCTTAATTTCTTACAATGAGATGGATGGATGGCAGACTGATAGCACACAGTGTGAGCGTGTGCGTGGTTTGTTTTTGGGGGGGGGGGGACTAAACCCCATCTGAAGAACAGATTGCATCACCCAAACCCCCAACACCAAATCCACTGATGTCATCTTCCCCATCACTCGTCATTCACCTAAATGAATATTCCAGTTTTTACAGCTTAATGGCATTCTGTCCATTCACAAACAAGAAATTCAACTCAACCCTCATTCTGTTAATAATGAGCAAAAAAGAATTAACTTACAATGCAAAACTGATAACAGCATTTATGAGCTTTTCAGGGTGTAGTTTATGGTATTTTATTTATATCCATTTAACACATTTTACTACTATTTCAATATTTTACATGAACATACATGCATGTACTGTATGTGTTATCTCGGTTATATCTTGATAGACTTGAAAGAGCTCAAACATGAATATTCTCTTTAGCTGCTAAACTAATTTATGATTTTATGGCTAATATCTTTAGGTACTGCCCATTTTTGTATTGTACTTATTATCTATCTATCTAGTGTTTTATTTTGTTTTGTGATTTTTATGTATTTTTGTACTATGATACTGTGTTGACCTGCCAAGGGACTGCAGATGAAAAATAGTTCTTTAGCTAACTCTGGCGCGTTTACATTTTGAGTGCAAACAAAAAATGTTGATTGATGTGCATTGTCCCTTTCAAATAAATAAAGGAAAAAAATTGAAATGTTTAACTAGTCAAACACATCTCTTTCAAAACCCTTACATTCCACTCTTTGTCTTTACTTTAGTGAAGCTATTTGTTATATTGCACATCAGAGACACAATTCCGACAGACTATGGGCTCTATCTTACACCGGGCGCAATGCAGCGCAATGCGCGACGCAAGTGTCTTTTGCTAGTTTCCACCCTGCGCAATTATAATTTTCACGTTTAGCGCCGCGTTGTTTAAATAGTAAAATAAACTACGCCATTGACCAACAAAAACCTGCTCTAAAGTCTAAAGTCAATGGCGCAATATGTTTTTTGTTATTTAAAGAGCCCATTAGTAATATGCGCCTATAAACGGGAGGACAACGCGGGTTTGCTTAGCACATACATGAATGCGCAGCCGCACAAAAACGCTTTTAAATATGAAAAATTAAAGCATTCAAATGTAAAAGATTATTACTGAGTGTCTTGGACATAAATGAGGACCAATTATGAGACATTCGAAGGCGTAAAAAGCTGCTTCACCCGAGCCTGGTAAGTAAATAAATGCATCTGTTTTTAAATGTTTTTTTTAAATGCTACCTCACAGATTTATTGTATATGATGACTCTGTACCTGTGGATATGGTGAGATGAGAAACATTTTTAAGTAATGCTTAAAAAAACTCTTTGCTTAAAAAAACCCTGTCCGAGTGCTGAAACGTGCGGAGGGCCGTTTGTAAATTCTTTATCTCCTGATTGTAACAAATAAAGTGTTTTTAGAGTACAAACCTTTTCTTACATACTTGTAAATTCTTTTTTGATGATACATTTAAATCAATTTAAAGCCTGCTTTTTTACTTCCATGACTAAAAGAAAACGGGTTTTAAAGGTTTTAATAAAAAAAATAACAATTTCAATACAAGGTAAAACAACACAATTATTTAACATTAATCTTAAACTGGGGATCTTCTTCCTCTGCTTAGTTTTTCAGTTTACAAAGTCCGTCATCTAAATAGGGATTAAACATAGCGCCAGTGCAACTGGCTTTTAACGGGGATGAGAGCTGAGACTCTCATTGGTTTATTGCACGTTATGCCCAAAATACTCTCATTACAATAGGACCAACCCTTTTCGACCATGCGCTCGGCGCACAAACCATTTTTCCCGTCGTTAAATTAGTAAAAGTGGATTCGGACACGCCCATTTAGATGTTTCGCTGTGCGCTTTAGACAATGCGCTTAGATCGTTAAAATAGGGCCCTACGACTTAATGATATCTATCCTATAAGAACCATGTTTTAAAGATTACATAGAATGGTTGAACGGAGTATTTATTCTTGTTATGTGATGTGACATGTAGACAAAAAAAAATTTGTTTGGGTCTGTAATGCCTTGGAAGCTTCCTAAAAACCTCTCTAAGAAAGCTCTATTAGGGGGATTTTACACAAGTGGTTTTGCACCTATGTGGCTCCCCCTACTGGCTTAACTTGCAATCTCATTACTGATTGGCTGACTTTGCTGCCACTCAAAAAATGTAGCCAATTATTTTAAAGTGGATGGGCAGTTAGATGCCTGTGATGTCATAAGCATCAGTTTTTCAGATTGGGCTGTTTTCTGGCTAACATTTTTAAAAGAGGAATTTCTATGAGACTGAGATGTTTAGCATGTTTAGCACTTTTGTATGTTTGTGAATGTGGGTAGACTACCATTATTCAACAAAGACAAGGTAAAAATGCTTTTTCATTCTCTGTCCCCTTAAAATATCTACATTTAAAATCATTTTAATGTTATAATGTCACAGTATCTGTCAGTTCATTACAGTAACTCTTACAGATTAAACAGTAAATGTGAGTCACTTCTGCTTCACTAGTAAACACTGTCAGATTAAACCTTTAACTAATTTCACACTGCTGAATCTACTTATTATTTCATTTCTTTTAGTTTTACCCTGATATTCAAGCAACTGAAAGATGAAATCACTCCACACTACATATTAAAATATCACAATAAGAATTTTGAAGCAAACTGTGGCGCCTGAGGTCTAAACCAAGAAACGTCGTTTTTTTTCAAGCTAGCAGTCAGAGAAAATGCCAAATTGCATTCTTACATAAAGAAGAAGTTAAAATTCTATCAGCGTGTGCGAGCGAGAGAACGTTTAACGTTTCTCTGAATGAATAAGTAGCAGGCACAATGTGATGAAGGGCTTTCACCATAAACCTCTCAGACAGACAGACAGACTCATTCTGGACAGGCTGATGGGTCATAACCTCTGACCCCGGCCCTCGGCAAAGGTCACGTCACGTCTTAAAGTGTGTAATGAACAGCGTCAGACCGTCGTTAAACATAACTCACCGCAACACCCTGAGTCGTGACTAAAGCTGACGTTTTAATAAGGCTTTTTTATCTGAGCATGTGCGTCTGAGTTTGGTTGTATATCTTAGAATGTCTTCTGAAGATTTCAAACCATTTTAATGGACACTTGGATTAGTTTCATTTTTTTAAAGTGCAAATTTAATTAAAAAGCAGCTTTCTAAAGGATTTCAATTGCATTCAGAGGTTTCCAGTATTAAAATCTTTATTTTTTAGGAGTGCATGAGCACCACACATCATGATATGACACTTTCAGACTTGACTTTTATGTTTATGTTTTATGTTTAAATTGTCTGATATTATTGTGTGTGTTAATTGTAATTTCCTCAATCTTTCTCTCTCAATCTGTCAGGACCATCCAGAGTACAAAAAACCTCAACGTATCCACAAATCCTCAGTGATAAACAGTGAGATGTTACATAAAGAACAGCGGGCAAACATGGAAAGATCCTCAGAGCTGCTGTATAATGTGATGATATTTATTATCAGCTTTAAGTTAATCCTGCGCTCGCTGACATCCAACCACAAGAGCTCTTAATCTTCACTTATTTCTAACTGAAGGCATTTATAACGTCTGCTGTAATGAGTGATTTAAATTTAATCTTTGGCCCAGAAGCAAGACATTTAAAAAACAAGAAAGTCTTATAGGCGGTTTCATCGGATGCACGTGTGGTGAACTTAACTTCCGGTCTCTGTTTGTTTAATGGTCTGAACAAATACCTCGTGGAAAATAACAAATGTTTTGGTTTGCTAAAGGTGAGGGAAGACGGCGATCATGGATTACCGCTATTTGATGGAAGGTTTGACAGCCGATGAGTAGTTAAGATTGTATAGATTATATAGTACACATTTTACACAGTAACGTTAGCTCAGTGTAGTTCTTGATACGCTTTAACTATTATTTTAACTAAGGTAATCTACTTGTTATCAGAAATAAACTACTCTGTTGTTATTGATTCTTAGCGGAGTTTACCTTAAGTTACGTGTGTTCCACGAAAGGCGTTTATTTATGTTGTTACTGCCAAAACCGTCTATAGATACTGATAAAGTTTTTACTAACATCTCATTAGACTCAGGGTTTCCTGCAGCACTTTGCAGTTCGGGCGGCCCGCCTAAGCTGGGAAAACCTACAGCCTTAAAAAAAAACCTGAGGTCGTCAAAAAAACATTTGCTGCAAAAAAGGCCGTCAAGTGCATCTTGGAGAATCGTGCGGATGCGCTTTACACCGCGAGCAGGCACGCGCGCCACACGGCCGAAATTAGATTAAGACGTGGTGCGTCATGTCTGGAGGATAGCCAGTTAAAACGCGTGTCCGTGAGAACTGTATGTGGAATTATGTTTTGGGTTTATTTAAGCATGTTATTGTATTAGTCTATAGTTCTTGCAAATTTAAAATAAGTTAGCTGGTGATTTTGTTGTTTGAGCAACCTGCTAGCTAGGTTTCACGTGCCTGTTTTGATTTGATTTAATGATATTACAGCATAAATGAAACACTATTACATCAGTTACTGGGAAACTTAAACACAACAACAAAGTTACATTCGATCTGGCCTTAAATGTTGAAGAGATATTCGATGGGTATATTAACATATTTCACTTTTTTTCTAGTAAAACTAAAACTAAAACAGTCACATTTCTATTCAGGATGAAATCAATTTAAAACAATTTCAATAGTTCACTTAAGACATTTTACAAATACCTTCTTGTCAACTATAGTCATTATATAATATACTAACACTATACAACAAACATTCAACTAACTATAAATCAATTTACAACTACATGTCAACTTATTCTACTAGCCCTAACAGTTTACTAATGCACTAATGAAAGTTAGTTGGGTTAGTTAATATGTAGTTGCAAAGTTATTTATAGTTGGTAAAATGTCTAAAGTGGACGTGTATCAAAGTAAATTCTTCTTTTAAATACTTATATGCAATTTTTCTTGGTTCAGTGTTGGGATTTCTATTTTTTTGCAGTGCATGATGGGATAGTATTTTTTTCTTCACTTTGCAATTGTAAACGTATCCTTATTTTGCACATTTATTTGCTGGAATTTCATAAAACGTCAAAACAAAAATTCTGAAATGTTTGTTTTGTATTGGTTGTTTTGATTCAGATATAAACTATAAAGTGCACATGTTATTGAAAGGTTCTTGACATTCCTCCTGTTTTTGTATCAGATTGCTGCAGGACACGATCACAGAATTAAGCCATGAGCATCGAGTTAAAACAACTTTCCCATAATGCATCTGTGTGTGGATCACAGACGTGCTGGAATGTGCAGCTGTCAATATAACACCTCACTTCAGTGTGATGGTCAGATGAAATCACATCTGTGCTTATTCAGGTAGATGATCAACAATAAAATCTGATCATGTCAACAGTAAAACATGAAGGAATTAACCCTACAGTGCCCAGTGCAACACAGACAACATTGTGTTTCTAAACGCAGCAGGAGATCTGAACTTTAACTGCTTTTATTAATCACAACATACAATCACTACACTAAACATTACAGATAAAGTATTATTACTGTATTATTAATGTACATTATCACATCAGAACTGATCATTGACTTTTACTGTGTCTTCTGATGCATTTCACATCTTCTTTATGTTAAGCATAAACAGTAGTATAGTGTAATATATCTTAAACAATACAGATATGATTGTGTTTGTAGTGAAGCTTCTGTTCAGAGATGACCACAGTACAATCTGACTACAGTAACGCATGTGTATGTGCATAAAACTCATAAATGACACAGCGAACATTCACATGAAAAACGACTGTGAGCAAAACTAAAGCTGCCTATAGATTCCCAGTGTTTCCTCTATTTCTGTTCAAAGACAGGGAAATTCCCACTTTTATGAAGTAAAGATTGAGTTATGAAGTCTACAAAACACTGACAGGAGGATTATAAGTATGACCATTAATCACACCGGCCAAACCCTGTTGACAATAAACTCTCATTCATTACAGAGCAGCGTAAATCACAGCACACATGTTGAAAAAGAGACGCGCACTAGCCCCACAGACAGACCCTCATACAGTAACTCAATGTTAGAGTTTCTACAACATAAATCAATGAGAGGAGCAATAAAGACCCTCAGCTCACTCGACCCCAAACTCTCTCCTGTGCCCGTAGACCAACATCACTGTAACTTACAAACAATGACCCTGTGTCCAACAAAACAACATTATACTGCCTTCAAATATACTGTAAGGGGCGGTTCACATATCGCATCTTTTGCATGCTCAAGTTCAATATTTCAAATGTATGCATGGAAGCAATGCGGCACAGCATCTCAACTTTTCAGAATACCGCAAGCGCACCGCAAGTCATGTGACAAGAACCTACGCATCTAGCATTTTCCACACGTTTTAGGCGCGACATGTGAACGACCCCTAAGTGTTCCTATAGCTCAATGGGCAGAGCATTGCATTAGCTGTGTAAAAGGTCATCTGCATTCATATATTTCCTGTATTTTTTATTATAACTTAATAAAGAGAGCAAAATTATACCGGTAATAATAATTATGGATGATTAGGAAAACTTAGCTGAAACAACAAAGCTGGTGGTGGCCTAATGCTATGTACACATCAAATGCATAGCATCGCGTTCCTTACTCTAGATTACTTTAACTTTGCGTAATGCAAATTTTTTGGTTGAGTTGAATATTTTCAACTTGCGCGAAGACGCGTTTGAGGCAAATTTGCAGCGCTCCAGGCAGGCGTTTCTTACTCATATTCATGACATGTATTCAGTCGTATTTTTATTTAAGACAGTTTACTCATTTACTTAATGAAATGTTCATGACTTTCAGAGAATGACACAATATTAAACAAGACTACACTTTAAACATTAAAATAATAACTATTTCATTATAATCATTATAATCATTTAACCATTTTGTAATATTTCGTTTGTTTGGCATGACACACAAAAACGCGTTTTTACAAAAGATGCTTATTTTATTAATTCACATCTTTAAAATTGATATGATTGCGAGGAACAGATCCAAATTTAGCCCTTTATTTATCCAGCGATCTTGATCCCATTTCTCATCAGGGACCGTAAACGTCAAATTGAATTTTAATTAAAATATTGCACCTCAAAATCTTTACAACACATTGCTTTACGGTAGTGATATCAAACGCTCATTGGCTCTTGTGTCACGTCACAGATTTGTGATACTGCCGTCTTTCAGTCGATGTACTTTTGAAATTTGAAATGCACGCCTTGACAGAAAGAAACTGGATTAACGTTCTCGTCGTGGATGAATAACTTTAATACTTTTCTGTGTAGCACATCCTCATTTTAACTACTTTTGGTTCTGCTTTTGAAATTTCGCAATACATAAATGATTGTGATTTCACTTTTCTGTCTGTTATGCATTTTATTTCTAATATTACCTGACTTTAATAAACTATTTTGGGTAGGACGGTATTAGCGGCTTAAATATCTTTTAAATGCTATATTATTATTTTTTTCCTACACATTTCTGTCCGTTACGTTGCAGAATATAAAAAGAATACATTACGTATTTTTAAAGCAATAAGCCACAAGAAGGAATGGGTTAAAAGTGCATTTTATTACAGCTAAGGGGCGTTTGTTATGCACGACACGAAGCTGTTATAAAATGCACTGTAACACCACTGCTTTGCGGGGCTTATTGCTTTTATAAAACTGTTACTTCATATACATAGCAGGATTTTATCAAATAAAACACAAATAAGTTGTAATTATATTAGTACAAATATTACTCTTACGCCAAACAAAGTAACTCCTCAGAATCAAATGTGGCTGAAACAGAGCGCAGTTCACAACCAACACAGACGCAGCAAAGACACAATGAAAATATGATTAAAGACTGTGGTGTTTATTTTTATAAATCAGTACGCAGCAACAGTGGCGCATTGATACTTATGTAAGCATGAGGTTACCGGGGTATTTTATCACAGCTTAGAACGTGTTTCAACCAATCAGAATGAAGAACCAGAATGAGACGTTTTATAATTACATTTTGGATATTAAAAGGGTTTGAGTTTAGGGTAAGGTTTTGGGTAGGGTTAGGGTGGTAACATTATTGATAAAATGGTTAAAGGGTAATTATACAGGAAGATTTGTAAGTGTTTTATGTTTTGTAGCTGTAAAAACTTAATAATGCTATGATAAAATGTTACAAATACATTAACATTGTAATTAGCATCTATTTAACGTAAAAAAAGGATGTTTTGTGTTAAGTTACGTATTAATACTACATATTAACAAGTGAGACCAGGCTGGTACTGTACCTCAATCATGACAGCAATGTAACATTTAATAGACATTAATAGTCATTTCATAATAGTTAATCAAATAACAGGTTGTTTCATTTTATACAGAAGAAATTTAATCATGTTTAGCAATTAAATCTGTAGAAATGATATTTGAGTTAAGAATAAGATCATGTGTGTGTGTGTAGAGAAAACAAATGACAATCGCTCTGTTGAATTAGGATGATCTGATTAAACTCTCTCATCTTCATTTATTTGTCAAATTTCTGCAGTGTTTCGGTCAGTTGGTGTCTCAAAGGACACGTTCCCACTGGTGGATTGGTGTCTGTTTTTAAAGGCACACAGGCTGTGTTGAAGAGATGAATGATGGAAGAGCAGTGACGGCGCTCCAGGCGAGACTGCTGTACTCCAGCAGACGGTGTATGATGCCCGGCCCGCAGGCTATCTCTCCTGACTATAACATCAAACAACCGCCTGTCATTCAAACACAAAACCCAGCTCTGTCTAACACAACAATCCCTTCTGCTCGAGTCAACCGCTGCTGAACTGTCCAAACAAAACTCTCTTTCTTTATACTGCAGATTCACACAACATCAACCCGCTCCAGTTTTCAATCATTGGTGCACGAATATACAGTATATATACTCTACTGTATGTGTCATCTATACTCAATGTAAAATGGACATTTTTCAGAAAACAATCTCTCATCCATCCAATCTGAATCCTTGCTAGTCGATAGACATGGTGTTCATGTGACCAAGGCGCTTGGCTCTGGGTTTCCTGTGATGATGAATGTTTGTTCTCTGGTGTCTTAGCAAGCCTATCATTTGTGGTTGGCTCAGAAAACTCACTGGGATAATCTGAATGTTTGTGGTGTCGCTTCATTAGTGGAAACGACTGCACGTCTGCTGGATGGCGATGTGAAGAAACGGGGACGCCTGGCCACAAACGCAAGAAATCCAGAGATGAGAGAAAGCTTTACACGGTCAAACCTCATCCAATGGAAAAATGCTTAAAAAAAACACACGATTAGGAAACTACGAAGCAAAACAAGCCTGCGATTACACGTCTTCCACAGACGCCTCTGCACACAGACAGGAATGTAAAATATCATCTCATCTGCATCTACACAGGCTGAAAAACCTTCAATGTGTCCAACAGGATCAGGAAACTAATGTCTTACAAACATTCACCAAAGATTTGAAGGAAATGTCTTCAAATCTACAGAAATCACTGTTCTCTGTTCCATATAGTCAAGTTTTTTATAGACAAAACTTCAACATCATTTAAAACAATCAGAATCTCACACTATAATCTCATCATGAAAATAAAGTAAGATAATGAAAGAAATTATATTATTTGTAAAGAAACTATCATTTAATTATATATAAACTATTATTATTTGAGACTTTTAAAGGTGCAATGTGTAAATTTTAGGAGGATCTTTTGACAGAAATGCAATTATTATATTATCAGTGGTGTATAAAGACCTTATATAATGAACTGAATTGTTTTATTACATTAAAAAAAGCCATATACACCACGGGTCCCCTTACATGGAAGTCGTCATTTTTCGGCGCCATGTTTCTACAGTAGCTCTAATCGGATAAACTACTTTACAGAGCGTTTTTCATCACAATGTTATCTCAGACGATGACATGTTTGTCCTGTGGTGGCTACCGTAGCCTCTCTATGTGTTTTCAAAAGGGAGGTGTTAGCTGTCGACTGAGCCCTTGGTTGCAATTCACGATCTTACTGCTAGATGCCGCTAAAATCTAAACACTGCACCTTTAAGCACAACATTATCATGAAACTGAAGCATATAAATCTCATGATATATTATAAACATCTTTATTTCATAGTAAAATAATGTGAACTTAAGAGGGAAATCATTATTGTAATATTACTGTGATATATTAAAACCTGGATGTGTTTTTAAGGGGTTTGTGTTTTGAATTAATTCTCATTTACTAGCACTTCTGTTAACCTGCCAAGAAGTCATGTGGTTACTGAACGACACCACAATCTCAAACATTCAAAATTGTTCAAAACAAAATATTAAGTGATATATTAGCCTCTTTCACACAGTAATTCCAATTAATTTGGCAATGAATTTACCAGTTAATACAAAAATGTGCTGTTTACACACGCAGTGACGTTCCGTCTTTTTACCAGTAAGACATCATTCACACATTAGTATCAAAATACGCCGTGATGCGCCACAAGCTTGTGTTGTATTTGTAAAAAATCCACGTCGCTCATATCCACGGTACGCATTGTGTTGTTTTCACATCTGTGGTAAACTCAGACGGTCGCGAAGTTGCTCGTGACCAAACAACATTCCATTAGGCGACGCCAAACCAAAATTGCATCCAAAGTACTGTTTGCATGTAGGACGTTGCCGGCAATTTGGCAAGTATATGGTAAACTGTTTTAAACAACTTTGGTGAAGAAATGTGGACGTAAACTTCAGGTGTGCTCGACTTTCAAGCAGCGTGTGTATGGAAACGTCCGTAAATAGTGCGGGGGTAAACGCGGCATCTGTATTAAAACGTTATGATTGGCCGAAGCTGTCAGCGCGGTCTGACGTCGTCCGTTCGAAATACCGGTAATCTATGTTTTTTGTTCACACAGCGCTTTCCGGTAAATTACTGGTAATCTTACAACCTCTCTTACTAGTCCCTTTCACACATACAGTCTTTACTGGTAATTTACTGGTAAATTGCAGTTAACAGATCATGTGTGAACAGAACCTTTCCGGTAAATCAGTGCTCCCAATTTACCAGTAAGACAGGTTGTAAGATTACCAGTAATTTACCGGTAAGCGCTATGTGTGAACAAAAATAATAGGATTACCGGCATTTAGAATGGACGACGTCAGACCGTGCTGACAGCTTCGGGCCAATCATAACGTTTTAATACAGATGACGCGTTTACCCCCGCAGTGTTTACGGACGTTTCCACACACATGCTGCTTGAAAGTTGAGCACACCTGAAGTTTACGTCCACATTTCTTCACCAAAGTTGTTTAAAACAGCTTACCACCGAATTGCCGACGTCCTTAGCACGCCCTCTGTGAAGCCTAACGTGCAAACAGTAGTGTTGTTAAAAACGCATTTTCGGTTTGACGTCGTCTCATTCAATGTTGTTTGGTCATGAGCAACTTCGCGGCTGTTTACCACAGACGTGAAAACAGCAAAATACGGACCATGGATATGAACGACGTGGATTGTTTACAAATACAACACTGAGCTCGCGCGTGCTACAGGTACTTCCGCTTTCTCAACGAATTTACCGGTATTTTGATACTGATGTGTGAATGATGTCTTACTGGTAAAATAATGGAACGCCACTGCGTGTGTGAACAGCACATTTTTGTATTTACTGGTAAATTCATTCTGGTAAATTCATGGTGATTTACCAGAATTACTGTGTGAAAGAGGCTACTGATAAATTGGCAGCACCCAATTTACTGGAAAGGTTCTGTTCACACATGACCTGTTAACTGCAATTTACCAGTAAATTACCAGAAAAGACGGTATGTGTGAAAGGGACTGAGTTGATATATTCATGCTGTAGTCTAGCACAACTGTGTGTATCCTTAACAAATTGCATTTGAATGCATACAGTGAATAAACATAAATGTTAAAGTAAGATGAGAAGATCTTCATAGGAAATGTGTTGCATGTTTACAGCTTCACACACACTGTAAATCAGTCAATAATACTGCTTGAATTGAAGTTTATCTTACCGATGATAGCAATTTATGGATTAATTGTGGTAAAAAATCTGTTCAATATTAGCAAGTATCACACACTGCAATCTGTCAGAAGCATCACCTGGGTCTGTGCAATGTAAAGCTAGTGATCTTTAAAACTTTACAGGTTATAACACTCGTACAATATAACAAGAGCGTGTGCGTGTGTGTGTGTGTGTGCACATTTGTGTGTTGTTGTGTTCCTGCACACATGCAACCCTGCAGATGAAGTGGACTGAATCCCTCAATCCCTCTTTCAGTCCACATCCCAGCAATATTTGATGTTTTCCATCATCATCCAGCCAACAGCTGAGATCAGATCTGAATCTCTGAGCAGCTCGTTCAATTATTCACATCATGCTCTCCAACACACATCAGCCAGAAAACAGCGTCAAACCGTAGCATTTACACAGGTCAGAAATCTGTAATGTTCTCAAAGCACAAGGATGTGTACTGTACGCTGGATGTGTAAGCATCTGGATTTCTGTGCCGCTGTGGGTTTCGTAGAGTAATGACTTCCCTCTGGCACTCAGATTATGCAAACGCTGCGCGGGTGGGAGGAGTCAGGGCCGCCTTTGATAAGTCGAGCGTGTCGAGGGCGAACGAGCCGGCGACAGGCGAGAAAAACCACGCATTCATTTCACTCACAATGCCGAGCAGCGCTTTTAATTAAAGCTTATCCAGTCACATGAATTATGCATTAATTCCATCAGAATCTCTTGTTGTCGTGCTGAAACCTTCCCGCCCGGCTTCACGGATGCATTCATCGGGAAAAAATAAAACCAAAGACCTGATCTCTTCTGTCTGTAATAAAACAAATGTGTCAACCGTTTTAGGGCAGTTTACTGTACACGCACAGCGAGCAAAGCCTTCGATTACAACACAATAACTGCAGCACATGTGGACGTACAATAAACAACAACACAAAGAGAATGGAGAAGCCGATCGGAGTCAAACCTCCTTGTCTGAACATATAAGAAATGACTGTGAGGATCTGTGATTTAATAAAAACGTCTTCATATATTTTACTGGGTGGCAGTGGATGCAGATAATATGAGATTATTTGTCATTATTTTGGCATCATGTTGTTGTGGTACAGTTACAGGAGAAAATAAATAAAATCTGGCAATGGAGCTGTATGTGTAAACACTGAGCAAACCTTCACAACATAATAAAAGTTGGACAGCTGTTTGCGTGTGTAAGTGTGCGAGCTGACATGAACGTCTGAATAATTACCCTTCACCGGTCTCACTACCTAAAACATCTGACAACATAAACCCAAAATAATCCTGCAGAAGAGTGTCGGTCTGTGAATCAGTCAGTATCTTCTCCTCAATGCTGGAGAAATGAGCCATGACAAAACTTTTAAAAAGCATCATGTTGGTGAGATCTGTGAGGAGCTGAGACGTTCTCTACCTCCCCAAAATCTCTTTCTGTCTTTCAGCAAGAAAGAAGACAAGCGATGTATTTTATACGAGAGAGAACACAAGTGTGTTGACCATCAGTTTTACATTGTCTGCATTTTTATTCTGAGCAGCAGAAAGACTGTCATCATCCTTAAATATGATGCTTTAAATGAGATGCTGTGATATTCAGCATGCAACTCTCTGTAAGTGAATCTCCAGCTGTAATTAAATGTATAACTTGATCGATCCTATCAGGAATAAGAAGGGATTTTACGTGACACTCATAAAAAAGAGTGAGAAGAATCACAGGCTTCTTTTTAAAGCTGCTCCAGTTTGTTTATAGCTCAGAGATTTCACCATCTGTCTGGGCAGCAAATACACCATCTGAACACTCATATAAACACACAAACACATGAACACACACGTGCAAACAGATGCACATCTCACACACACACACATGCACTTTAGTTTTTTGGTATAACTAACAAGAAGAATAAGTTCCACACTCCAGTGAGTTAAGATCTTTTCTCTTTATAGGTCAGAACTGATGCCCTTAATACATGCAAGCCATCATTAAATCATATTCTTCATGTACAATCTAAGAACAGGCAGACAGAGAAATATTTACATAAGGGACATTAAAAGAGATTATGATAATGAGTTTCACATGTTTGGGGGTCCAGCGTTTGTCCCCTCCAGTAAGAAAACAAATTACACGAGATGAAGATTTCTCATGTTCTGGATAATGACAGATCACTATCTGTGTGTGTGTGTGTGTGTGTGTGTGTGTGTGTTTACTATAAGTGCTGTGTCCGTCACCTTTAAAGGAAACGCCTGCCTATAGAAACCACATTATATCATCTAACCTGCCAATCACACAAGAAAACAGAGAGAGAGAGAGAGATAGAGAGAGATCATGACTTATCAAAAAAAGTCATTAGCTGGGTTTCCACAATATTTTTTTTTTAATTTGCAAAAACGTTTTTATGCTTGTTTGAGTTTGAGAAAGAAAATGTGAATAATGGGAGATGGAAACATATTTGCTGAATACATTTTGAAGTAGTGAACATTAAACCCACGTGACTGTCTTGCTGTATCAGCTGACGTTGTTTTTACCATATATGGATCTTGACATCGTCGTAATGCCCTTGCTGCTCGTGCCTGCATCAAGAAGTCTGCATTCCTTCTTCTGTGCACAGCATTCAGTTTGGCAATTACAAGCTGCACTGCTAGTTAATTTATAACTTGCCAAATCCTAACTAAATGCAATCCTGTCTCCAATTTCTAAGCATGCCTTGTTTCATTTACTGTTGGTTACCAATACCACTGTCATTCACTCAAACAACTTGATGAAAACACAAGTAATTCGCATCTTTTTGTTTTTCTTTTTTTTTGCAAATTTGGAAAAGATTTCCTTCACGTTTGGATGGAAACCCTGTCATCTTATTCTGAGAGAGAAACTGAGAAGCAGTCAGACAGACAGACTCAGAGAAAAGAGGACTAAAGCTTTTGGGTTCAGAAATGCTTGCAGGAGACCTGATTTAAGGTTAAATCTGTATGTAATGGTTCAGACCTGCAGGTGCTCAGCAGGAAACTCTATGGATCGGGCCGCCCGACATCAGCCCGACTGTGTTTTACACAGAAATCAGCAGTAGTTTCACCCAATTACACCAGCCGACAGGTTATATGAGATTAAGAAAGTTTAAAATAAAGGGGAAAAAATGAGGATAGAAGTCACATGAGGTGAAAAATTAACCGATGTGTCATCATAACTATTGTTGAATCTCTGGATTAATTCCTGATGTATATTTGCACAAAACATTAATAAGCTCTAATCTTGGTTTTATGTATTTTCCAGGGATGCAGCAGTGTATAGAAATGAACCAGACACTTAACTGAGAGGAATTAATAACTGGATTCAGGTTTATGCCATTGAATCTCCAGTTTTATCGCATGCATTTACAGCAGATATAAGATATTATTGATCACACTCACATAGTCTGCTTTGCTCACAGATTTATTAGGGATTCAAAGTCCCCCTGTATTAAAAATCAAGTCTTTACACTGACTACCAGTTAAATATCGCATACATTTAAAATATAACTAATCACCTATAAAGCCTAAAATGGCCTAGCACCTTCATATCTTAGAGAATACAATCCATCACGTACACTGCGGTCGCCAAATTCTGGTCTCTTAATTATCCTCAGGGTGGGTTGCACCAACAAGGATAAAATTAAGCAGAGTTTAGAGCTAATCTAGGGTTTGTTTATCTCAGTTTAATTTTAATTCGAGCTGTGTTGCACCACTTAAAATTAAACACAGATTAACAAATCTTAGATTAAAACTTTAAACTGTATTAAACCCTTCATCTGTGATTTATTTTGTCCGCCATGTTGAATTTTTCGGTGTAATTAAACAGCAACAATGTTGACATTGTCATTCAAAAAGTAAATAAACAGTTTATGCACGCAAACTTAATGGGATTTTTGTATTATAAATCACCTACATACACCGGTAGGCTAATCTAAAGGTCTGATTCAAATAAAAACATTTGACAATCTTTTAAAACAATTGTATTGATTAACATATCAGGAAATATTGTGACAGGAAATATCGCAAAGCTCAGATATTGTGATATAATGAACAAGATGTGTTGACGCATTTGTCCTGTTTTCGTTCATTCACTGTCTTTCGTCTGACTGGAGCACGCGTGACAGAGGAGAAGCACATGCGAGCATCGTTAACTTTTTGAACCAAACTCACTTTGTTGAGACGTTATAATAAACGCATCTTTGAATAGCGCCACCACACTCGCGGTATGTGTTTCTAATCATTTAGCCAGACTTTTAATTATAAAAAACATATTTAAACCTCCTCATATGCAAGTTTAAAGTTAATCCCTCACTGAGATTTAAAACAGAGTTTAAAGTAATGGCATAACAGGATTAAAGATAATCTAAATTTACTGTAAGATTTAAACCTGGATCAAAATGACTTTTTAAAATTATTTTTAAACAGGTTTAAAGTTTGGTGCAACGGAATAATTAAATAAGCTTTGATTTAAACCAGATTTAGGCCTAATCCTTGTTGGTGCAACCCACCCTTAGAATATCAAAAGTGTCTAAAGGTGGTAGATCCTTTTCCCACTTAAAGACTTTTCTTTAACAAAGCATTCACATAATTTGTCTAGTAAATGTACTTATCTTGCAAAAGTTAGCTCGTACGGAACAAAGCATTCACATAACTCGTCTGGGTAATATACTTATGCCGCAATAGTTAGCCTGTCTGGAACCGAGCAGATATTAAACCACAACACAACATGTGAATGGCCCATACGCTAATAGGATTTTGTCTCTCTCTCCCTGTCTCGTCCTCGATCCCGAGGACAATGAGACTAATAGCCCCAGTTCCTGTTGCCGTGAATGTCAACACTTCACTGATCTACTGGCCGTCCTTCAAATGTGATGCCTGCCAAACGACCACTGTCTGAACCCGTCCAATCTCCTTATCCGTTTCCATATATTTATATATATAACTTCCAATGTTTTTTTCCTCCTAGGACTTTCCCATTGGGTTTTTCTCCTAGGTTTTTTTTACATATTCCTATGCTTGCTTGTTCAGTTCAGCACTATGTTGTCTATCAATTTTCTGTTTCCCCTGCTTCTATTATTTAACTACTAATTGTAAAAAGCGCTATATAAATACAATTAAATTGAACTTCAGTTATCTTTAGTTACTCACTACTGAGCTTAAACTTTGATGGCATCAATGCATCAACCGACTCTTCCAGACAGACTGATAAACAAAGCCCTAAAATGACATGACGTCATCTGTGTGCTTATCCTTCTTGTGTGAAGTATGCATCAGACAGTCAGTGAGCGATTATGAGTGATCTGTAGGGTATGTGACTCTATATGTTTAACATCAGAAGAATGTTTGTGAGGTGTAACACACACACATGTGTGTGTTTGTGACAGTGGAGATAAACACCTGCTCATGTAGGTTCTTATCTTTAAAGAGTCAGTGGACAACTGCAGGCCTGCAGCAGATGCCAGCTGACCCAGTAAAGCCACCGGAGACACCAGCACACATTGTGTACACACACATACATGCATGCAACATTTCTATTGTTAGACAAATGTGTGTGTTGGTTGTGTAAAAAAATATTTTTTGAATGATAGAGCCAAAGCCAAAAAGCGTTACTTTGTGCTCTCCGCTACATACATACACATATGTGATTTAAAGATGATTAATGTAAACTCATGCAGAAAAACAGACGGTCTGTCCGAAACAGATACTCTACACAATAGCATCCATATCAATCACCTCAGGCTCTTAATTTATGCTAATGTCATGCAAAGCCATTGCAGCTGATAGGTGGCTTATTGCATCAGCACCACGGCTTCACTATACTGAAAGTTCTGCTGTTTGATGTGAACTTTCTGAATACATTTACCACCGTCGAACATCATAAACCAGCCAAACACATCTACACAACACCAGCTGGCCACGGTAGGATTTCATCTTTCAAAAAATGAGACATTTTGAACAGCGGTCGATGGCTTTTCAGCCTGCAGAGAGAAACAGAGCTATAGACGTCTAGCACACAACCTTCTTCCGTATTTCCTGACCTCAATTTCATCTCGGTCACCTTGTTGGTATTCTCTGTGTAAACCCTGTTTTCATCCTTCCGAACGACTCGTCGATGACAGACATTGTAGTGGAGTGTAAGAGAGAGGCGTGTCATTCGGTCTGTGATGGAGCGACGCTTCATCTTTACTCAATAGAGGCTCTCAAAGGATCCGCGCTCCTGCACAAAACCCTGCCGGCTAAAGATTTCCAGTGAAAGCCCGAGCTGTCCGTCTGAAACAACACCTCTCATGAATTATACAACATGGGAGAACTTGTTTAAATCTCCGCCAAAAGTATTTGGACGCCTCAGTCTCTGCAGATATATTTTAAAGGAAGACAGCACATGACTGAATAACATAATGAATATTTACAATATATTGTTGTGCAACTGGGGATGTAAAATAGTTGCTTTTCATTTTGTCATTCATTTTATGATCTTTTGTGTCATTTCACACACATTTATCTGGGTATCTTCCATGCATTCAAAGTTTTTAATAAATCTTACATTATTCTTGTTTAAACTAAATGTGATGCATCTGAGTAAATGTGCTAAATTACACCTGTCATGACAACTTCAGGAGAAGCGACTAAAATCACTTCTGCTTCTAACCGAATGCTTTGCATCTTCTTTCTATCATAAGAGATAAATATGAAAACATGATGAACAACTTTGTTTGTAATGTGTGGTATCATGCAGTAAACATCTCTGTGTATGATTGAGAGAGATCAGATGTGTGTGGATTAGAGGAGCTCGGCTGAGTCTGTCAGGTTGAGACGAGCGAACACAAAGCTCTTGATTTCAATATGAATGTTGTGGTGCAGGAGAGGACACGATTCTCACAGTAGGAGATTTCCCTTCGAAAACAGCATGACTCCCTCTTCAGCGACTATCACAACTTACACATCGTGCATATACACAAACCTATACTTACACCCAAACACACACACATGACACAATAATGTAATATTTGCTTGCTGAAGTGTTTTTATTAGTTTTCCCAGTGGTGTATGCATGTATGGAGATGACTGGAACTGAGATGCTATTAAGTGTAAAGTATTGTAGTATTTTTAGCTATAAATTCAGCTCATGTTACTCAGTAACTCAATATTAAACTGTTTGCGCTGAATAGATATGAAAAAAACCTCTGCTATTAAAACACTCACATTGTAAAATTATCACAGAAATAAACCCCGACAGTGTGATCAGGTGATCTTATATGACACTGAAGGGACTTATTTCACCATAACAACTGGCTGACTGTACATTATCCAGCTTATTACACTGCTATTTACCTCATATGTAAGGTAAGCAGCATTACCGCGAGGAGAACCTGTTTACTTTTGGTTTTAAGATAAGACAAGTGTCACAAACACACTATTTGGTTTAATCATTTGTAAATGTAATGTCATATATGTTATTAAAAGTCATATTTATATTTGATTTTTGTGTAATATTAAACTGTGCCTGTCAAAATTTGCTGCCGTGTGTTATAAGTGTTAGGTGGTTGTTATGTAAGGAATAATTGATGACGGGCCATTGAATTATAAGAAGATAATGCACACCCAAGGTGCAATGCGGCACGACTCGAAGCGGAGTGCTGTTACACCGCGGGTGTGCATTATTTTCAAATAATTCAAAGGACCAGAGATAATTATTCCTCTTATACCACGGTTACCACAAATAATGCTCTGGTGCCTATTTTTAAGACATTTGACGTTAGGTGTGCGGCTATCAGAAATTAATGCATACCCACAGTACATTTCTCAGCCAATCAGAATACAGCATTCAACAGACCCGTGGTATAACTTGGAATAACATACCTTGGAATGTTGCTACTGGCCAATCCAAATCAAGCATTTTAGAGAGTAATAAAAAAATTTAAGTTGTATGATGTTGTTTAAATTAATATCACCAGCAAATCACAGCAAACATATTATGCATATTCAGCATATTTACTACATTTAATCAATACAATAGTTGTGTTTCCATATATTACACAATTTGAAAGAGCGAACTGAAAATACCCCCAATGAAAACATGAAAATTTTACATAAACTCCCATATATCACCAAAACGTTTTTACGGTCGGGTGAGGTAGTTTTTCAGGCAATTTGAAAAAGAAATATCGCAAAACTGCATTAAAGGAGACATTTCACAATACTTTTTTAAGATGTAAAATAAATCTTTGGTGTCCCCAGAGTATGTATGTGCAGTTTTAGCTCAAAATACCATACAGCTAATTTATTATAACATGTTAAAATTGCCACTTTGTAGGAGTGAGCAAAAATGTGCAGTTTTTGGGTGTGTCCTTTTAAATGCAAATGAGCTGATCTCTCAGTGTCACATATTTAAAAATAATAATTCAAAAGTCAAATTTAATTGTATACATATACAACAGACATGTTCCAACAAAAAAAGGCTCCCAACTTTTCTGCTTTACCTGTTAACTGACAGCAAATTGTGCAAAATATTGCATCGTTTCCAAGATGTTAAACAATATACATTGCTGAAAATAAATTTTAGTGACTAAGGTGAACACTGGCCCGATCGGGCAAGTGACAATACTTTTTACTGGCCCAAACGTCTCTCACGCTTGCCCCGGACCACTGGGCAGTAGAGCCCTGCACGGGCTTAAAACTCCAGCCCTAACCCGGCCCTGGCCCAAAGTGTTCAAGCCCTACCCGACCCCAGCCCGACAATGCCTGCAATTTTTTCAGCCCGAACCCGACCTGACCCGAGACCAATATCAATCACTTTTAAGCTCTCTCTGACGCGCGCGCTCTTTGATGCGCACTCTCTCTCTCTCTCGGACGCGCCTTCTCAAACATAATAAGAGGTGAAGTATAGCTTTAGCCTACAGAAATGCTTATTGCTTTAATGTAGGGAGTTATAATAGTTCATTGTTCACAGTTCATATTTATGATCTTATAGTCCATTTGAAAATATTCGTACGAACTGACTGTATTCTTCAGAAAAACACTAAATAACTTATCTTCCCTTACCTGTCGCTGTTCAGTGTGCAATTAATTAATAAAAATTAGTATGACGTTAATTTAAGTGTGCGAGGTCCGTGCACGTCCTCCGCTAGCAACACAGAAATAGCAAAAAGCGCAATCGGCTAAACGAGCATTAAATATTAATATGACGTTGATTTTTTGTTTTTATTAATTTATATTCACAAAACAAATTATATGAAATGAAATTCATTTTAAAGTAGCAAGAAAAACTTAAATTAAACTTGAAAATAATGTCTGACCCATTACAATTCTACCTTCAAATTGACCTTTACAACGCCTTATATGGCGTTTAAAATTACGGTCTATCTTTCGTAATAAGCTAACTAAATTTAAACAAAACATAAACAACATTACAACAATATTCAAACCCAACAATACTCAAACATAAATATAAAACAGACATTATCTATAAGGATACATAAAACAATCTGATATAGCGTTTATAATAGCTGGTTGGTAGATGTTTACTATTTTTGGCAAAACCTCCATTGCAAACCTCCATGTACCTGAATAAAATAATTTTTACTTTGAAAACAATGCGCTGTCACATTAACATGAGCTGTTCGTTTACATAAGACTCCGTCTACGTTCATTTACACTCAGCGCAACGTCTGAGTTATCAAACTAAAACAGGGTCTGCAGCGTTTGCGAACGAATCCGTTTATGAGGGTGGAAAACGGTGGTGTGTAAATGAAAGGCGTAAATGTAGCAAAAGTAACGTTTTAAAGGCTAAACGCATTAATGTAAACATAGCCTCAGATGCGCGCTGTCTCTGCTACACACGCAAACACACACACACACAATGAGGAGAGACACTAAAATAAGCCCGAGCCCGACTCGAGCCCAGTCTGTAAAAAAAAAAAAACGGCCCGAGCCCGGCCCAAATGGGCTTAGAATGTCGGGCCCCGACGGGCTTGCAGGGCTCTACTGGGCAGTCCTTTATGTTGAGCCCTGGTTTGTGATGCAGTAGATCTAATGCAGATGGGGTGTAGACGGGGTGCAGAGGTGACCCCCACCCCACCTTCCCCCACCCTCTCAGAGCAGCTGCCTGTAATTTGGCTGCTAATCCCTGCAGAAATGCAGTCACTGCGCCTCTCTAAGTCAAAGCCATTATGAGCTTCATTCAACCTGGTGAGATTCTCTCATCCACACCACAAATTAAATGCAAATAAAGCCTCTTTCTGTCCATAATGAAAATGACCCCTATTACCCTTCAGAAGCAGATTCACCACACAAAGTCTCCAGACACATTCAGAATGACTCAATATAATCATCTGATCTGTTGGTAAATCTGCAGTAAATGCTCATTTGAGTAGATTGGGTTCTGTACCTGGATGACGTCTGGTTGGACTCCTGCGGGTCAGTGCTTGCCGGCCGACGTGCTTTTGCCGTGACTGTTGGTCTTGCTGCACACCTGGGTGCTGTCTGCAGATTCTGGCTGCAACTTCACGGTCGGGACGGTGAAGATCAAAGACACTGCAGACAAACAAGAGCAGATACAACAGTGAGTTTTTATATATGACCACTTAAAATAAATCCAAATAGATATGAAAGAAATTTAAAGAAACTGGCCAATTCATCTGTGTCCTATTCACATCAAAATATACAAATATAAATGTGACAGCACCAGAAAGCAACATGAATTACAGATTTTTTTTAAATCCCTTTAAGCAACATTAACAGTGTTACACAGACACCTAATAAACATTAAAAAAACAATAAAGTCTTGCTACTCATTTAAGAAATGTCATAAAATCCTGCTTCCATTACAGGCTGGCAGACATTTTAATTACGAATTTCATATAAAACAACTGAATTAATTAATGCGTCTTCATTCTGCTTCAAAAGAGCTGCGACTGGAGAGCATCAAAGCCCCGCCCCCACCACAGAGTCCCGCCCCTCCCCTCCTGCCTACAGCAAACAACCTGCTGTGAGGTGATAAAGGGATTAATTCAACTCCACTTCTAATCTGTCTAATTAAAAAAACTCATTCTCATATTCAAATCACGAGCCAGACGCACATCTTTCACTAATGCATGCTTACTGTTGCATATAAATACATCAATTTTACTGCGAGCAAAGATGTACAAATAAATGCAGAATTAACAATACACAATTTCTCTCAACTCCAATAATAAAAAAAACACAGAGTTCAGACTTGTATATTTGCTTCACAGTGTTTTATTGTGTGTGTTACAGAAGATTAGTTTGACTGTCAGCATCCTCATTCTGAGAGATTAAAGGCAAACTGCACAGTATGAATCCTAAACATAAGTCCTAGTAATGTAGTATGGTAGTATGTGATAATGATTGTGGATGTGTATACTGACTGTCAGGCAGTTCCCAGAGTCGTGGAGGCAAATGGCTGAAGTATTCATGGTTAAGAGCTGCCTGGGCTGAGAGACGCTTCTTTGGGAAGCACTGGAGAAATCCGGACGCCAACTCTTCTGCATGATCTACATAACCCAACCTGCCAAACACAAACACACACACAACTGATTACAGTGCCAAGATCACCACAAACACGCAAACACACACAAACACACACGGCTCCAGCTCGATCTCGCTCTCTGTCAGCTTTACTCCAGCTGATGTGCGGCCTGGAGAAATGTTGTTGACTTTTTTACCCACAAACGTCGTCCATACTGCAAAACCAATGCAACACTTACACTGAAGATGCAATAAAGATCGCACACGAGCAGATGCTCGCGGGGACGTCCTGCTTTTTTATACAATTATATATTTCAGAATGAATCCTTGTGTTCACTGCAGTGTCTGACTCTCATTAAACAAATCAATTTTACAAACACTATAAATGATCTACATAATAAAACATCATTAGTGAATGTGATGTGTGTTACAGTCTATCTGCTCCACATAACAGCTGATTCTGCCCATTAATCCTCAAATAAATGTCCTGTGGATGGTTAAAGCCCCCCAAAATTAAACAGGTGTGCCTTTCAGAACAGAGTTTGCTGATAGTAACTTAATAATCCTCATTTGTTACCAGTAAGCATGCACATTAAGTATGCACTACCCGACAGTAAGTGTACACTACAGTTGTTTCTGACCTACAGCTGAATGAATATGTACTGAACTCCTGAACCATCACACTCGCTAATACTCATGAGAAACACTACTTCAAATAATAAAACAACACATGGAGCCTGTGGCTGATCATTAAACCTCCACAGCATCAACACATTAAAGATTAACACACGATGTTCCCTCACCAACACCACAAACACAACTATAAACTAACCACAACTGTGTGAAATTAGACAGAAACATCTCAGAGTTTGTGTTTGTGGAGTTTCTGTTTGCTCTTTCTTTGGTTGATCGACTAAAATCAAGCACTGCATTAACTGCACACAAACACTTTCTCCAGCTTTCACAGACAGGGATTAAAGGTGCCAAAGAATGCATTGTAATAATCTGTTAAATTGTTTTCTGATATCTACACAGAAGGTTTGTGGCTTTATTAATGATCCAGGGACAGTTTTACATGTCCATTTACAACCCTAGGATTTACCTTTAGAATGAAATGGTCTGTTATTACCTTATTTGAAAGGGTCATGAATAATAACGAGGAGCTCTGCTCTGATTGGCTGTTTCTCAGAGCAGCTCCTTCAGTAGCTCTTTGTGTGTGTAAACAGATCTTATGTTTTTGTAGCATTAACTAGCATACAGTATAGCATTACTAGCATATAACCTTAACTAGCATATTACATTACTAGCATATAACATTAACTAGCATATGAACTATCATATAGCATTAACTAGCATATAGCATTAACTAGCATATAGTGCTAACTCAGCAGTCACAAATTTGTTTTAAACATTGTAACAACATTGTATTTAATTTAATATGTAATTTAATGTTGTGGTGTTTATCTGGACTGTAACGTCACACACAGTTGGTGTTATGTTGAGATTGGTCTGTTTCTTATTATTCATTTACGCCTAGATAATACAGTTTTACATTCTACTGCACCTTTAAGGCTATCCTAGACTAAAACACATGTTTGAGCCATCTCAACTGAAAATAGCTTGCACCGACAGATCTGAAAATATTTCAGTGCCATTGATTTTTCAAATGTTTTCTAAGACAACAACTCCGTAGTGGTCAGCAAACTCGGTGTAACAACTCAAAGGAATGAAAAATACTAACTGAAATGTCTTAATTATTATTATTTTTCCTCATAGACAGCAATTTGATTAAATAAAAAATGAATGGCGGAAATGTGAGAAAAAGGGTTTCGGGTCTCCATTTGGGTTTTACGATTTGCTGCAAAAGAAAAATTAGTAAAGATTTTAATATGAACTCATATCTTTCTCATTAAATTTATCCACAGATAGATTTTGTATCTATTTTTGTATCTATTTCTCCAAAAGTTCATACTCAATTGATATCAAAATGTCCTGTCTCAATGGCAAAACATCTTCTGAATATTTTGCATTGAATAAAAACTGATGTGTTTGAATGAGTGAGGTAAAGCTCCGGTAAAGTCAGAGTAAAACAGAGCTCAGCGTTCCTCTCTGCCATTGCTGTCAACACGGCTGCTGGATGGTTTTCAGATCAATATCTACTGCAGGATTCACGCATTGCTGCTTCACACCTGGAGTGGAAAAAGCATTCCAGCTCCAATCAGAGACTCATTTCATGTTATTCCTGAGCCGACCGCAGTCCTAACTCGGTGTGGAAGTTTTATACCTCCACATTTTTATTTTTGTTATAGAGAAACATTGGCAGGGAGTGTGTAGCACAGATGAAATAAAGCTTCACTCATTCAACTCACTGCATGTCTTCTTACATAACCGAGTAACCAACGTCAAGACCGACAGGACAACAGACCAGGAGATAAAACTATAAGTTTAGATTGAGACAGTCATGAGATCTCATTCATCATCAGTCTGAATGTGTCTACTGCACACCTGTCTGTCTGATCTCTGTTCACATATCAGATGTTGAGGGACAAACTATCCACAGTTATTTTTACATTACTGTACAACAGCTATCAAAACAACTAACTAGAGTTTTTATTATTAAAGCCATGTAGGAACAAATTAAAACACTTTGTGACTGTACTTGCTTAACTTTGTTAATGTAACTTGCTAAAACAGAGGATTATTTTTCACCAACATCAATCCTATACCGTAGCACATTGAAATGAGACACATAGGGCTCTATTTTAACAATCTAAGCACAAGGTCTAAAGTGCATGGTGCAAGTGCACGTGTCTGAATCCACTTTTGCAAGTTTAATGACGGGAAAAATGGTTTGTGCACCTGGCACACAGTCTAAAAGAGGCTTGTTCCTATTCTTGTAATGAGTAATGGGTGTGTTTTGTGCGTAACATGCAATAAACCAATGAGTCTCATCTCTCATCCCCTTTAAAAGCCATTTACCGATTCACTGTTTACATGGCGGAGATTATAAGAGGAAGAAGACCACCAGTTTAAGATTGATGTTAAAATTGCGATGTGTTTTATTTCTTGAAATGGTTATTTGTGCAATTAAGGCTTTGGTTCTCTTTAAAAGTCATTATTTCAGTCATGGAGTATGAAGTAAAATAAGCTGATAAAGTATGATGCATGATCAAAAAGGTTTTTAGAATAATAATTCAAAAAAAGGTTTGCATAAGTAAAAATAGTTTGTATTTGAAACAAACAGGAGATAAAGAATTTATAAATGCGTGGAGAGCCATTTAAGCACTCAGACAGCGCAAGTAAGTGTTTTGAAAAATATGACTATTGTTCTCATCTCATCATATCCAAAAGGTACAAAGTCGTCATATACAGTACAATAAATCCGTGGGGTAGCATTTAAAAAAAATGCAATATAATCACTTTTTAAAATATCAGCTTATCTGGCTAGGTAACGTCGGTCTTTACACCCAAGAGACTTAATAATAATCTTTTACATTTTAATCCTCAAATTTTTTATATTTAAAAGTGTTTGTGTGCTGCTGCGCTTCCATGTGTGCGTGTGAAACTAAGTGTATGCGCGTTTGTCATTCCTTTTATAGGCGCATATTCTTAGCTCTTTAAATGACAAAAGAAAAGAGATCATCATCATCATCATCATCATCATCTCTCTCTCTCTCTCTCTCTCTCTCTCTCTCTCTCTCTCTGTCTCTCTCTCTAATAATAATATATTTGATCACTTACTTATTCCAGGCTTGCCTCAGTTTTTTAGGGCTGTACACAGTAAAACGATCTGTAAACATAAATATATCCACGTAATCAGACATCAAACTTAATAAACAAGTAAATACACAAAAATGAGACATGTATTTAATCTGACACAGAAAACACAGGAATGTGCTATACTATAAATATGAGACATAAAACAATAAACATTGTGATTCAAACAGTAGTATGGCAGCCAACTGCAGCCATCATCTTTAAAAAAGCAGTTTTAATAAAAAATATATTACTCCTAACTTTTAAAAAGTTTGTACAATATACTGTATATGTATACTACAGTAAACAGTGCAGCAATAATGTGTGTAGTTTGGATGTTATTCAGAACAAACGCTCTGTGAATTATTTAGTTTTGCCTCAGGTGGACTGAATCAATACACATCAACACACAACAAAAACAGATCATGTTTTCAATCAATGGGTCTTATATAAAATATAACACATTTATAACTTGCAATTAAACAATTGAAACCATCAGAATATTGTAAGCATGATTTATTTGAGTGTTTTTACAGCTCTTATATTCTGTAATATGGCCTCATACAGTATAACCTGCTATAAAAAAGTTTCTGTATTATTTCATTTATTGTTCAAGTGCAGTACACACTGCCATCTACTGTTCTCATATTGAACTACATCTCATCACTCATGATTTATAATTAAAGACACTCCTAAATTAAACCTATACAATTTGGTTAATAAGACATTATATAACCAGACATTAATGCTTATTGATCAGTACAAACCAGTTTTAATGTAAATTTAATATATTCAAATAATGACTTTAATCACTGATATTACAGAAGATATCTGAAGTTTATCTCTAAACTCATGAGGATAAATATTTCATGTAAAAATACTGTAATGAAAATAACACCCATAATAAACGTATAAATAGCACAGACCAATAAAGTGAATTTGAAGGAAGTAGATGATCATATGTAATGTTCAGAGGAAGAGCAATGTGTGAGATTAATTCTGAACTCTCACGAGCTTCTCATTTCGTCTCATCTTGTTCACACATGTGTGACGCGTCTGTGCATGAACACTTTTAGAGATACGGTGTGATCCAAACAGAATAAATCCACCTTTAAAAGTCACTTCAGAATAGGAACAATCATGGCCACCATATTTAAGTCATTCCAAACCAAACGGCCCTTTAAAAGATGGATTTCAAATGATACAACTGATTGACACTTTGATTCTTCTGTGTGATGATGGTGCCTCATTAATGGGAAGATGTGCATTACAGTGTTGTTGTCCCTTAAACCCTTCATCCCTTCAAAGCGCTCACTCTTTAGGGTTAAACCCTTTGAGGAAATTAGGGCATAGTGATGAGCACTTCTAAATGAAACATAGCTGTCGTTGATGATGTCATCACTCAGTAGAGGGCAGTATACACTCACACACTACATGCTACATACTGCACTGCATTTGAACACAAACACGTCCCCTAAATGTTCTGGGATGGCTCCTTTCACACAGAGATTATCGAATGCATGCGTTTGATTTTTGGTGCATTCACACTGCCAATGATTTTCTGGAATCTGTGCATTGACACACACGCATGCTCCTGAACTTGGTAAGTTTTTTCCACAGCTAATTATCTGTGACTTCTCTCTCGACAAACAACACGCGTGCATTTTAATTTATGATAAATCATAAGGAGTGTGTTAAGGTTGAGCTCTTTAAAACTGGATTTTTAAATGCATATTAACAATCACAATGAGAAATGTCTGCAAACTAGACTGAAATAAAAATCAGGGAGCTCGTATCAGCGCTGACGCTGAGATCATTCACCAGCATACTAGAACAGACCGTTACGCGTTCCTTTAATTTGATCATAAACGTATCAAAAAATGCACGCTGTGATTTCTTGAGAGAAATCACGGATAATTATTTAGAAGCTGTGGAAAAAACCTACCAAGTGTAGGACTTGTCACGTGTCTATACGGGATCTTTACGGTATGTGTGGGAATGCATGCGCAGATTCCAGAAAATCATTAGCAGTGTGAATGAACCAAATAACAAACGATCCCGGACAAATCCCAGACACATTTTCCGTGTATTTTCGTAATCTCTGTGTGAAAAGGGCTTCTGGATGCCAAGTGCATCAGCAGGCCGTCATCCACTATGATCTGAGACATAATGAGCTCTCAGTGGTCTCCTGCTGCTCTCACGTCACGCCGGCGGGCTGATGGGTTACGATACGCCCAAACAGACAGCTCATGTTCTCAAGGGTGATTCTGCATGTCACATTCACAGTCAGATGAGCAGAAAGTTTACCTGGTTTGAAGTGTGGGAGCATATGAACACCTGGCCACGTGTCCTCTGAGGGAGTTCCCAAAACCTGCACAACACCACAGAGACACAAACACAGTTCAATCACAAGAGCTTTCACTGAAGTGACCTTCAGCTTCAGACAAAAACAGATTATACTGCAAACATGAACACATGAAAACAACATTTATCTTCTCTAACATGACATTATTCACAATTTATAAACATTATTCAACATTAACACAATAGTTAAATCCAATACATCACACGTGCGTATGATATTATGAATTACAAAACAATACGTAATGTAAACTCTTGCATTTGGAAGCATTGTTTGACACATTTCAAGTTGGCACAACATTTAAAGATGAACAAAAGAACTGCATATAGAAACCCAGACTGACAGCACATCTGCTGAAGAAACATCACAGGACATTTACTGCACTCCAGTACTCGAAGACGATGAAGATTTACAATGCAATATGTTTGTGATTGTGTGTGAGAGGAGTGTTGATGAAGGACAGGAGGTATTTAAAGTTTGAAGCAGTGGACTGTGAGTCTGTGCTTTTATATAACAGTGAGTCTAACCGCTGAGATGAGCACAGAAACTCATCTTAAAGTCCTAAATGTGAGACAAGTCTGTTCATTTCTATTCTTTAGATGACTCAAAGCACTCCTTAGTGTATGTATGAGACTACACCAGGTTAAAGATGAATAAAAGTAACTGATACTTGAGGAATCCCATATGGAAAAAAATAAAATTTAATTTTAAATATATATTTAAAATATCCAAAAATATATGCACTGAAATATATTAAGAAATATGTTTACAAAAATATATTTTTCACCAATGTATTTTTTGGCAATTTTTTGTGTATTTTGAAATATATTTTACAAATAAATATATTTTAAAGGATTTAAATTGACGTCGCATTGTAAGAAAAACTTTGTTACAAACCTGTAAACATAACAGGTTTAAAAGATTAAAATTCTATATATTTTCAACTGCAAAAAAATATAATAATAATAATATAATATTTTATACAAGGTTTTGTATTTTGGCCAGGAAATATATATATTTGCCTTATGGATTGTAAAATTATAAATAGAATTAAATTATGTATTTGTTGCCCCTGAAATACATTTTGAAATATATGTTAATATATGAAGGGTAAAACTAAATATATTTTCAAATTCAAAACAAGGGGTGCGACGGATCACAAAACTCACGGTTCGGATCACATTATGGTTTTTGAGGCACGGATCGGATAATTTTTCAGATCAGCAAAAAAAAGATGGGAAAAATGTAATAACAAATCAAGAAATTACAAACATTTATAGACCGTTTCAGCAGTAACAACATAAACAGGCGGCTGTCGCGGTCTGCACGTAACATCCGGTAAACTCCGCTAAGAATAAATAACAACAAAGTTCTTTAAACATAGTTTATTTATATAACAAGCAAAAAACAGCACATAGATTACCTAGGAAACCAAAACCTTTGTTATTTTCAACGAGGCATTTGTTCAAGAGATCAGTTTAGCAACTAGTCAGACCATTAAAAAAACGAAACCGGAAGTAAGGTTCGGAACCATGTATCACGTGCGTCCGATGAAACCGTCTATAAAAAAGAACAAAGTTGCACTTAAAGTAAGGGCTAAATTACCAACAGGGTACAGAAATCAGATCAATTAAATAATAACACTGTATTTATTGTATTAATTAACTCATTCACCGCCATTGACGAGTTATCTCGTCATTTATGAGTTCATATTTAACTAATAAGTATGCCTTTCTGGACGAATTTCAAAGTGAAAGTGTAATACCGCAAAACGAATTTATCAAAAACGGAAGTTAAAAAAATATAACGTTTTATTTTAACTCTCTTTATGTTTGATAGTCATTCTGAGTCTGATCTCTAACATAAATTTCTTTACAAAAACGCAATTTTTTAATCTTTTTGCTCAAAATGTTGTATTTTTAAAGAGAAATATCCATATTTCAGTGGTTAAATTAAGTAGAAAAAGTAAATATATAATGAAACGTTTTTTCCCCATTTTGTTTGTTTGTTTGTTTGTTTGTTTATTGCTTGTTTGAAAGCAGAGGGTGTGTTCTTTAATTTGATATAATTTGTATGTTTATATATTTATAGAAAATAATTTTTCCTGCAAGGAATTTTGTGAAAATTTTGTTAAAAATCACGAAAATGCAGGTGGGCAACTTTTCTCAAAAAGGCTGGCGGTGAATGAGTTAAATGTAATTTTTATTTTTTAAAGCTTTAGAAGTGATTTTCTCTTTGTCTTGGATTGACTGATTAACATTAATGACACAGATTTAAGTAGGTTTATTGAGGTTACTGTGTCTTTAAGAGAAGCACAAACTGTTTTTTGACTCTAATCTATACATACACTTAAGACATAAACAAATGTTTTTATTTTTAAAAAGAATACTGTGGAAATGATTTTGTTTGTATGTGCCCTGTCAAGAACAGAAAGATTTTATGTTCGCTTGATCTTTGAAATGCGTCTCTCCGTGTGTGCAGTATTGAGTGCCCTTAAATGCGCGCACACACAGACAGACAGAGGGCGAATTACAAACGGCACAGCATAAATGCTCCACATAAAAATTTTACGTTGTTTTTCATTGCTCTATTCGTCAAATATATTTTAATACACTACAGTTTGACATACAGTGACGCAACTCTCGCTATAGTTTACACATCAAGAGTTCTGAATCTGCTGATCTTTAAAGGATGATCACGTCTGACTGGAGCTAGACTCAAAACATTCAACCACACGTGCGTTTGTGCGTAAAGTAAACTGCTCACTTTAGTGCCTTTTTGCATTTAAATTGTTTAAAATCACTTGAATGTTAACATTAGCAAACCTTTGAAACACGTGCAAATTTTAATTTAAAATGACGTATTAATACACGAATCACATGCAAGCCGAACCCTGTGTCGTGATGCGATCTGTTGCAGCACTATTCAAAACTATATTTAATTAAGGCTTTCTTTCTACAAAATGTATTTAGCATTTATTAAAACATAACATAACTTTTTTTTTTTTTGCCGTATGGGTAACCACTCAAGCATTCACATCTGATTCTTTAAAGCAGTATACACAAACTGGGTCCTGGAGGGCCGGTGTCCTGAAGAGTTTAGCTTCAACTTGCCTCAGTACAGCTGCCTTAAAGTTTCTTGTGCTTAGTAAAACCTTAATTACCTGCTTCATGTGTGTTTGATTAAGGTTAAAGGTAAACTCTGCAGGACAGCGGCCCTCCAGGACCCAGTTTGAGTACCCCTCTGCTTTAAAGATGAAACCTCCAGTAGAGGGCAGTAGTGATCTGTATGAGGTTTGTGTCATGTAACTCGTCTCATAGAAGTTTTATATATGAAGGATTATAATAAAATAATACCAAGCTTAATCTTGATAAAAGTTAATTGATTTAGGAGGAAATTAATTCTGCCTGTGCTGTTTCAGAATCTTGAGTAATAATTTAATCTGCATAGAATCAAAAACAAATTAATAATATTTAAATACATTAAATGTCAACAACAAAACACACACACAACTGACTGAATAATACATCATTCTCTCTCTCCTGCACACCCACAAACACACACAGATAAATTGCTATATGTGGTCACAGTCACGCACCAATAATTATGTTTTATATTTTGACTTTAAGCATTTAGGCACAAAAACACACTGCAAAAATTCTCAATTTCAAACTCACAGTATACAGTCGAATCAAAACATGAATCACAAACCATAAAGATCATGTGCAGCTTATATTATTTATATTATAAAAGATAAAATCAACTATAATTTTATATAAAAAACCTGTAATATTCATGTCAACCAAAATCAGAAACAAAGCTATTAGAAAATGGCTGTTTTCATTTACATGAACTTCTGTGATCAGAAATCTGCAGTAGTTTGAAGCCTCATAAGACCTCCAGAATCTCTATTCTCTCTCTCTCTCTCTCTCTCTCTCTCTCTCTCTCTCTCTCTCTCTCTCTCTCTCTCTCGGGCCCTTTAAAACAACCTCCACTCAGGAGCAAAAGCAATCTAGAGTGAAATTTGTCTTTTATATTGAACCCACATTGGGGGTAAAGGTTGAGCCCTGTACATCAAACATCAGGCACATGAGAGCGAGTGACCTTCATCCGTCCACAGGAAAGACACTTTTAAACCCACTGAAAAAGGACATGTTCACTATACACCTGTCAGTCCTTACAGAACTGTTTGGGGCTCAAGTTCAAGCTAACATTACAGATATCAAGATAAAAACCCATGACGCAAGTTATACACTCACTTAAAGGATTATTAGGAACACCTGTTCAATTTCTCATTAATGCAATGGTGTAAACACTTTATGCCCTTAGTGCCAATTGGTCATCGTTTAAATGCCACGGCCTACCTGAGCATTGTTTCTGACCATGTCCATCCCTTTATGACCACCATGTACTCATCCTCTGATGGCTACTTCCAGCAGGATAATGCGCCATGTCACAAAGCTTGAATCACTTCAAATTGGTTTCTTGAACATGATAATGAGTTCACTGTACTAAAATGGCCCCCACAGTCACCAGATCTCAATCCAATAGAGCATCTTTGGGATGTGGTGGAACTGGAGCTTCGTGCCCTGGATGTGCATCCCACAAATCTCCATCAACTGCAAGATGCTATCCTATCAATATGGGCCAACATTTCTATAGAATGCTTTCAGCACCTTGTTGAATCAATGCCACGTAGAATTAAGACAGTTCTGAAGGCGAAAGGGGGTCAAACACAGTATTAGTGTGGTGTTCCTAATAATCCTTTAGGTGAGTGCATGTTATCCTGTCACTTTAAAGAGATTTTTTCCCATGCAGTGTTAAAACCTCGGTGTGTTTGTGCTGTATGGTTTTACTGCAGTTTTGCTGTTTGTTGTAATCATATATAAATATTAAAATAAAAAGGTTTTACTTATTGCAATAACTCAAGTGAAAGGTAAAATGTTTTAATCTTGCATTACTGCATTCAGCCCCAACACTGACTAGCAGATACAGGGAATAATGTTATGTTTATCCTCACACACCATCAGCTTAATGGTCTATTAAAATCTTAATGGTCTGAAAAATAAGCCTAATTTGGTCTTAATAGTGAAATATGATGTAAATATTCTGCTGAATATGATGATGATGATGAATATGTTTTCTGATCTCACTATATTGTGCTGGTGTTTACGATGGTTTAATGGGTTGATTGGTGGTCTGGTTATTGTACAGTCGAGCAAACTCTGTCTGAAAAGGTCAGAACACGAACACACATACGTTCGTTCGTGTGTGTGTGTGTGTGTGTGTGTTTGTGTGTGTACCTGGTAATTATCACACACACACACACACACACACAATTGGTCCCCACAACGTGATAATTACCAGGTACACACACACACACACACACACACACACACACACACACACACACACGAACACACATACGCACACATACGCACGAACACACACACACACACACTAACACACACACACTAACACACACACACACACACACACACACACACACGCACACACACGCACGACACACGCACGACACACGCACGACACACGCACGACACACGCACGACACACGCACGACACACACACACGACACACAGACACGAACACACACATGCACAAACACACGCACGAACACACACAAACACACGCACGAACACACACATGCACAAACACACACACGAACACACACAAACACACGCACGAACACACACATGCACGAACACACACACATGCTTAAACACACACACACGCGCACAGACACACACACGCAAGAACACACATATGCACGAACACACACACATGCTTCAACACACACGCGCACAGACACACACACGCATGGGCAAACACATACATACACACACGCACACAAGTGAACAAACGCACACGAGCGAACACACATACAAAAGGCATTTATGATGTATTTCTATTTCTGTTTTACAGTTTGCATTGTTGCAGTCTTATAGACTTTGCCCAAAACAGCACAGACACAATAATGATACTGTATTTCACTCATACACACAACCTTCACACTTTCTCTACCACTAAAAGCGAGAGATATAAAGAATATATAAGAATTTATAGAAATATTAGGAGTCTAAGTTGCATAGGGATTTATGGAAACGTCTGTTTACTGGTTTTTTTACCATTAATTTTATGATTATTATACATTTGGTAAAATACGGTTTCACACTGTAGCATTTTTGTTGGTATATTATCGTTAAATTCACAATTTTTTACAGTGCATTTGTGAGAAGATGAGATATGAGAAGGTTTTGCATGAGAAGATGAGATATGAGATAACCGACTAATAAATCGTCAAACTAGAAAGGTTTATGTAGGTGTAAGTGTGTTTATCAGTTTAGCATTGATGCCCAACTCCACCTTAACTACATGGAGGACATCAAAGCTGACATTCTTCTGTCAATAATTTCACAGTTTTTGTTTACAGTACATGACGTTGTTACATATTAAAACATTTGAATCATGTTTAAATATGAGTTTGCACATTTCACAGGGTTCAGTACTGTAGACACAGAGACCAATCTGCACCCACAGTGAATGTCAGCCGCATGCATTATTAATGATGGGTGAAGGAGTGTACGCGGATCAGGACGACGGGCATGCCAGTGTTTTGCTGATCAGCAGGGGAACTGACAAACCCCAGCGCTCGCTGACAGTCGGCATCAAGAGAACAAGCTCTCATCTCGCTCTAAACCTGACTGAGCATGACTGCATTTCTTCTTGCATAAGAGAAAAACGGCGGTGATGTCATACTGTAAACCTTTAGTGCAGTTATAAAACGAATGCAAGATCTACTAACTAAAAGTTATAGTTTTAAATCAAAGTGTGGGGTGGTGGGTATCACAGATACAGAGCATCAGCAGCTAAAATGACAAGTGTCAAGATTCCTTCAGCTTAACGTCAGTGTAACTGATCCTTTCACATAAATCACTGTGTTTGCTTTAGTCTGAAATGTCACCTCTTTCTCTGGCACAGCCGCTGGGCAGAAGGTCACCACACACACCCCTCCTAAAAACCACGACCACCCAGACACACAAATTAATTTCCCCTGTCAGCGCCGAGTTTTGAGCTTTAAGAAGCTTTACATTCAGATATCAAATCTCAGGCATGAATGCAAAGTTATGTGTGGTCAAGTCAGATCAGATCAAAAGATGTCTGTGGATGAACACAAACGCATGTGCTACTCCAATACTATTCAAATGTTCATGAATAACTTCACATGTAATACAAATAAAATGTTTTTAATGCATAAACTATACTGAGTGATGCGAAGTAAACATACAAAAAATAATATATAGTACTGTCTGCTTGTTGCTTGATGATAATTTAAGTATTGTAAATGTCAGAGGCGGATAGTAGTGAAGTATTTTTACTTTACTCAACTACATTTCTCTAAGCATCTATACTTGAGTGTTTTTCTTTGGAAAAATTTTACTTCACTACATTAAAGCATACAATCATACTATTTGTTTCCACTACATTTCATTAAATTCCATTAAATACTCAAGTACACTTACAATTAAGTGTTTTTTTACTTTTTCTCAGGTAGACGTTTAACTTAAAGGAAGACACCACCATTTTTCAATATTTTACTATGTTCTTACCTCAACTTAGACAAATTAATACACACCTCTCTTTTTTCAATGCGTGCACTTAATCTTTGTACAGCGCGTCATGACTGTGTTAGCATTTAGCCTAGCCACATTCATTCCTTAGGATCCAAACAGGGATGAATTTATAAACCAGAGTAAGTATAGAGTAAGTAGGGTGGCACAAAATAAATTTTTGATTTTTTTAAGCAAATAAAAAGAGAAGAGCACTTAGTTTGCTGGACTTGGACCTCGGCGCGCAGTAGCATCATCACTCCTGACTACTCTACCTCTCATTCAAACTTACATCAATATTAATGCGCCCGAGGTCGTAATGCTGCAAACTAAGTGCTCTTCCGCCATACAATATAGGTCTCATTTTTTATCCGCTTAAAAAAACACCACGATTTATTTTGTGCCACCATACTTACTGGTGTAACTATGTAACAGTCTTTAAATAGGAAAAACACGTAAGTGTTTGGTTGCTTCATAATTCATCCCTGTTTGGATCCCAAAGGGGCGTGTACACCAAAGCTTTTACGTCGCGGCTGGCGCATGTTTTCAATTGTTTCCAATGGAAGTTCTGCGTTTTTCAAATAAGCTAGCAGCTAGTGGTTTTCTTCCGCCCTGAAAACCGGCATTCGGCTGAGCGCCGAGAGTTGAAAAATATTCAGCTTTGGGTGAAAAGCTCCGCTCGTCAATGTCAGTTCTCGCACGGCTTTCCAATCACAGTGGAGGAGGGGCGGGGCATTACCATAGCAACCAACTGGCTCACAGCTAAACTATCACAGCTATCAAAGCGCTCAGCTGAAAAAACAGCTGGCAGTCGGCGTTGTCCAGGCGTTTTCAGCTGTGTTTAAAAGTTTTGGTGGGCACAACCCCTTAGGAATGAATGGGGCTAGGTTAAATGCTAACACATTTTTCGACGCGCTGTATAAAGATTAAGTGTCTACGTTAAGGTAAGAACATAGTAAAATATTGAAAAACTGTGGTGTTTTCCTTTAAGCGAAAGTAAGAAAGTACTAGATTTTTTTTGGTACATAAGAGATCACCAAAAATGCTAATTCTGTCATCATTTACTCAATCTCATGTAGTTACTGTACAAACCTGTATACATTTCAGCCACATTGACTTCCATAGAATTCTTTTATCCTACTATGGAAGTGAATGGGGCTCACGAATGGTTATGTGTGATATATTAATAAAGACAGGATGGACTTTGTGTTTAACTAGCTGTCAGCCTGGAGAACATCACCTGAGTTTAACATCACCTTATCAATATAGACACATCTATCTGCAGGAGATACATTACACACCAGGTTACAGAGATTACACGCAGATATCTTTATTTCACATTTGAATTAAACTGTCTGCTTTCATTAGAAAACATGCACACACACACACTTATACAAACACACCGTCTACACTGCAGACACACTCATACACACACATGTATACAAACAAACTCACTTATATACAAAAATACACACAGACTCCTACAGTGTTACTCTTTGGTAGATACAGTTATAATTTCCATTACATTACTGCTATTACTGTTACCATGTGATAAAACTTTCACAAAAGGTTCTTCAGAACATAAAAAGGATAGAAAAACAGAAAAGATTTAAAGATGTTTTTTATAGCATCAATGTGAAGAATCTTCTGGAGCTATTTTATTTTTAAAAGCGTAACAGAAACACAAATGTGTCCGTGAAATCCATGCTAAAGTCTCAAAATCAAATTCTGAGATAATCAGCATCAAGGTTAGATTTCCCTCATTGATTTCAATCTTTAACATGACCTTACTTAGTCAATATTGAAGACATCAAGGTTATATTTTCCCACAATGTTCTTATGATGATTTAATCTGAAAAACAGTAAATCACTAACATGATTTAAATAGGCAGGTTCAGAAAATGACACCTCAATGAATAAAACTGTGATGTGCCACTCCAATCTCAATAAAGTAAAACAAACACAAAGATTCTCTCAGACGCGACCCTAAAATTCTTCATCTCTGTCTTTTAATCCAGACTAACAAACACAGAATATGAATCAAAGAGTATTTAACTGCTCTAAAACACCATCTTAACCATTTCAAATACCAGCAGCTCTCTTTCCAGAAACTGAATGTCAATGATAAGGTCAGATGTCCACGATCCCTTTCTCATACGCAGTATAACAGGACAGCGGCCTTTGAAAGGACACTAATGAATGATAATCTCTTAAAGCTGTGGAGGTTTAAGTATGGATGAGGCATCGCTCGGCCGGTCAGACTGACAGCGGGCGGGTCATCCGTGAGAAGAGGAATCGGAAAACAAGGATAGAATGAAAATGTCAGGAAATAAGAAGTTACGAGCTGCCAGACACGGTCGACTTTTCCATATTTATCAGGCTCCACCTGACAAAGACAAAACAAAAGCGCAAATAGAAACCAGCAGCTCAAACCTAATTAGGTGGAATCTCCAAATTCAACCCATCAGCATTTCAAAAAGAAATCCTTCAAGTCCTTCAAGGACACAAACTAAACTTTTGCTCTTGGCTGCGCTTGAATCTTCAAAATGAACAGGCGGGCAAAAAATTGCATCCGTCTGTGCACCCGTGGCTCGACTCGAACTTCTGCAAGGCCGCATGCAGTTCTGATGAGATGTCACGTCTGCATCGGTCTCTAATCTCTCTTTGTTTTTGAGGCGTGCGCCTTCGGCCATCTGCGCAGACGGCAGGGCGATCGATAGAGCTGGTTTCTCTGGTTCGGTCATTCCCCTGCGTAAACATGTTTGCCCACTGACCCTCACAGCCTGAAGGCTTCTGTCTCCACATCAACCCCAGGACCGGACCTCCATTCATCTCACTAACTGTCTGTATGAATTATTTAGCCGTCTGCAGGGTGAATATGAATTTAGTGTAACCATCACTCTCTCGTTCAATTATCAGAGTCGGGCATTATTGAGAATGACAGCAAAGGTGATTACAGAATTCATGAGGTCCCTATTTAAATATGTATGAACACCTAGAGTTTGGATGTGTGTATCTACACTACATTTTTTTATTATTTTTATTTAACCCGGAAACCAAGTTGATAAAATGTACAGAAAATGTTACATCATGAAATGCCGGAGAAATTAACTTTTTGCAAAATATGCTTATTTCTACTGACGAGTTCAGATATTAAAGTGAACTGTAGAGATGAAACAGCTGAAACTCAGATCAGACACTCACCAGGAATATCCTCTCCAGCTGATCCTGGATATCCTTCATGCCTGGGAACGCTGCGACTCCCTGGATCATTTCCACAAAAATGCACCCAACACCCCTGAAACACAGACACATTCAGTTCAAATCAAAATCATTAGAGAGTAAACAGAGGTTATACTGTCGTTTTTCTGTGCTTTTCACTGCTCCTATTAATGTAAAGCTGTTTTGAAACAATTAACTATTGTGAAAAGCGTTATATTAATAAAATTGAATTGAAAAAATTGAATTATACAGACAGGTTTTAATGGTGGGGTAATGGCATAATAAAAAAGTTACTGACTAAATAAATGTCAAACAAGAAAAAAAATGACATTAGTCCACAAATACAAAAAATTACCAAAAAACCTAAAATAGACAGATTAGATAGATTGCAAAAAAGCGCAAATTAAATAAGAGGCGCAACAGCTAATTTTCATAATGACGAACAATCTACTAAGAGCAGCGCAAATTAGTTCAGGGTCACAAATATGCAGAGCTGATGAGGTGCAGGTGATCCACTAACACCTGATGCGCTCGAGTTCAGCACCACGGACATCACGGCTGAAAATATGGGGTGTAAAATCCAGTGATGGGAGTAACGCGTTACTGAAATTCCACTACATCAAGAAGTAACTAATTACTAAATTTCAGTAACTTGCCCAACACTGGTGAAATCCCAACTAACCAACCCATCGTACACTGAAAACAACTGAAGAACAAAAAGATGAAGGTTTACAAGAAATTTTTAAACACCTGCTATTGTGTGACTTCTAGTGACTCTTCATTCATTTACTTCAGCAAATAAAAAAATAACAAACTGTATTTTTAAAAAATATGTTAATCTGCCATTTCAAAAAACTGTAACATGTACCATGCGCTCTCTGATCTCTGTGATGTCTCCTATCAGCAACAATTGCAGCCATTTTAAGCACAAAATGATGCATTTTTCAGTGTTAAATAATGGTGCAAATACCAGTAATATCACACGCACAAACATTAGTAATCTCGTTGTGTAAATCCTTTAAAGAAAAACTCCTAGAAATGTATATGCAATAAGGTTTTCAGCGCTAATTATCCACTACGTGTCTTTAGTAAATCCCGACAGTCATTACTTAACGTCAAAATGATAGTTTGCGCTGGCGCAAGTGATGTAAGTAAACCTGGCCCATAATAAGTAAAAATGAAAAACAAAAAAATTAAGAAACAAAAGTTGATTTCAGGTTTAATTACTGGCCAGAAATATGTTGTTTGATTGTGATTTAAGAAATATCTGTCCAAGTACTTGGACTTGATACAAGTTGTCAAATACGAGGACTTTTTTGGATTGTCTTGCATGACTAAAATAACTGTCATTACACGAACGCCTAGTGGTGCGAGTTCCCTAAAAGATCTGAGGATAAAACTTTGTTGTATCTAATGGGGAGATTGCGAATTGCAATTAACAGCTCACCTCTCAATTACAAAACGCTTATGGTAGCCACCACAGGACAAACATTTCGTCATCTGAGACAACATAGGAATGAAATGTAGCAGTTTGTCCGTTTAGGGCTACTGTAGAAACATGACGCCGACTTCCATATAAAAAGAGCCGTGGTGTGTGAAGATAAAAACGACTCATTCTAAGGCAATAAAAACAATACAGTTCATTATGTAAGGTCTTTATACATCACTGATAATATAGTTATGTAGATTATATTGCATTTCTGTTAAGAAATCTTTTGAAAAATACACAATGCACCATTAAGAAATAACCAAAGTGCAATCCATTCTGAGATCCCTCATCTCCACTTGAGATGTACTGCAACGATATTTGTTGGATCAAACAGATGATCTCCTGTGATGTATGTAAATCCACTGTTGGACACTGTTAGTCGTGACATTAAACCAGTGGGTTTGTGTTCGAATCTACAGGAAGAAATGGATTTACATCTGAAGAAACATCTGTAAGCTGAAAATCAGTTTGTCTGGCACTGTGACTGCGTTTTGGCAAGAGGCAGATGGCTGATATGATGTCAATTTAGGGACAAGATGTGTCACAGTCAGACAGAAACAACCACATGTCAAAACTTAAAAAAGTAGGTTGAATTGATTTGCATAATGGAATATTCATGACAAGAACCGGTTAATCTGTACAGAAGTTAATCCACACAAGTTGATCTATACACACATTGGGGGAAGAGTAATTTAATATTTCCAATTTACCTAACCTGCATGTTCCTGGCCTGTGCAAAAAGAGCGGAGCACCCGGAATAACCAGGGAGAACATGCAAACCCCCCACAGAAAGGCCTCCTGACCCAGCCGGGATTCAAACCCAGGGATCTTCTTGCCATGAGGCAACAGTGCTACCCACAGAGCCACCCAATCCCCATCCAGACAACTGATGCAGCGTATCTGCAGTGTGTGACATACACGTGCGATGAGAGGAAATAACAGCACAGATGACCCCTACATCTCCGTCAGACACCTGCAGTCATGTGTAAAACTGTCCTCAGGATCGGACCACCTGATCTCACTTTTCCTCTCTCATCCCCCTGCTGCTCTTTTTTGCCAGCGGTGGGCAGCAGCTGGGGTTCAGGTTTTGGGCGTCCCTGCAGAGTGTTTGTTCACAGATAGATGAGGTTGTGGCTCATTTCACACGTGAGCTGCTTGTCTCATACACAGACAAACACACAAGCATCTCTAACGCAACGCTGTTCTTATTAGCCAAATACCTCAGAAATCTGGCATTACAAGTTGTTATTTTAACCTATGCTGGGTTGTTTTAACCCAAAATGCTTGGTTATTTTAACCAATTGTTGATTGGTGTTTTCTCAATGTTACAGTACGGATGGTTGTTAAAGGTCCCATAACACACGCTGTTTGTGCTCATCTCATGTTAATCTTATATACCTATAGAGTACAATATTACATCCTTCATATCTCTGAAATGTTTTTAGTTTTATAAGATTTATAAAAGACAGATCAGCTCTAGCAAATGTTTCTGGAAAAGCACGAGATCCCAAAGGCGTCCAGAGTGAGTCACGAGCAAGAAACACACACAAAACAATCTCCCACTATCTCTGGATAATTTATGATTCACTACATGTTCGTGTCGTTTACATTATGTGCACTTACGATTGCCAACAAAACACAGACATGTGATGCAGTTTTGCGTACCACCTGCGACTCATGACTGGGGTTGGGACCGCCCCATTTAAACCAAATCCAGCGTTAAACAAACACACACGCAAAACTCCACTGCTACCCCGGATAAACAAACTATATCCATTGTTTCCATAATATTGGCTTCCTTGGAAAGGCGAACATGTCTTTCTTCTCCTTACATCCAAAAACACACTTCTACTTCTTTTATGCCATTGTTGAGTCTTGCTATAAAAAGCTGTCACGTGAAGTAATGCCTGTGACTTCTACTTACAATGCTAATGAGCGTCCTCACTCTGATTGACGTGTGGGCGTGCTTTTCCGGGGGAAGTGCCCATAAAAGGAATAAGGGGTCATTGATACATAACGCGGGTACCCATGTTCGAAAAAAACTTTCTGAAACTTGAAAGAAAAGTTCTGGCCCAAATACTTGTAACACTCAACTGTTTTTTTGACACTTTGCATTTGGTTAGCATGAGGAATACAACTCTTTAACTGTAAGTCAGAATGCATGAAATAGCATTAAACCCCCACCCTTTAAAGTCTTAAGGATGTTTGCTAGGAAGCTGCTACTGACCCAAGTCAAAATAGCTCAAACATATTCTGATCTACTGTATCATCCCCTCTATAATGTAAGACTAAATGAAGTTTCATGATCCGTACAGATGATCACTCACAGCTCACAGTGATTGGAGATGATCAGTCATTTCTTTAACACAAACAGCGCACATTACACACCAAACTTTGATATAAGTTTGAAATAAGTAACTTTCCTTATAGTATAAGCAGTATTGTTGTGTCTTATCAGAATATGAGATCTAATTCCTCATGGAAATTCAGATCCAGGATCACATACATGTAGAAAAAAATCGTAATATATTTCAATAATATAATGAAACTTTATGAAGTTATCTTACCGGCACCAGACTGAAATTGCAAATCCATATCATTTCACTTCTATTTGGGATCTTCTCAAAATATAATTTAAATCATATTTCAGACTGTAATTTAAACTCAATAAGCGAGAGGAAATCAGTTTTCAGTGTCATTCTGAGGGCTGTCCACGCTGAGATTATCTGACATTTCTGTGACATTTAAGTGACATTCAGTGATGCTCAACTGAGAGATGACGGCATCAGTGTGAAAGATGACTGAGACACACGATCTAATACACAACTCATGAACACACACACACGCACAGATATATAACCTCAACACACATGTATGATGCACTGTGATAGACTGCACAAGTAAAGAGTTAATCCTCACCACATATCCAGACACGTAGAATAGTCGGTGGATCCGAGCAGAACATCTGGTGGCCGGTACCACAGAGTAACCACTTCATTGGAGTATGTGTGACTGGGGACAGACTTCGCACGTGCCAGACCTGCAGACAAACACACAGAAACTCTTTATATGTATTACTGTCATTCAATTGCCCTTATGTAAATGACTTTAACTATTTATATATTAAATAACCAGTGCCTATTGTTGCACAAAATGTTGAATTGTACCTCATATGAGTCACTCGACATAAAAGTGTTTGCTAAAGGAAAGTGAAAGTTCACCCAAAATGAAAATCATTTATTCATCCTCATGTTGTTTTAAACCTGTATCAGATTCAATATTCTCTTAAACACAAAAAATATATTTTAAAAATGGCGGTAAGCATGCAGTAATAGAAAAACAAATATTATGGAAGTCAATGGTCAACTGTGTGCTTACCATCATTTATCAAAATATCTTCAATAAAAAAAATTCATATTCGGGTGCACGAATGTAAATACACTACCTTTGAAAGACTTGACTGAAATGTTAACTAGGATCTTAAAAAAATATTGTATCTGAATGTTTATGGTTGAATGCTTGAAATTACTGTGGTAGACAAAACTATAGCTGTGCCAAACAGATTCATTTCGGTTATTAGAAAACTACAACTTTATTTAAAATAAATAAATACATTAAATACATTTATGCACTGAATATTGATTGAAAAGCAACCAATAAGAGCCCAGATTAAATGTGAACTCCAACAATATTCTTTTAAAATCATCTTAAGGTGAAACTTTAAGAAGTTTCCTTATAAAATGACACGAGAATTTTTGCAATTTCTAGGCAAAGGTTGACTGCACTTCAGATGATAAAATATAACAGAGTTTGATTTATTTTGGATGCTTTTAGTCAATTCCCACAGTTACATTTATGTTATGTCATAGTTTGGACGAGTTTATTATTATTCTGTAATGTGGAAAAAAATATATATAAATAAAAAAATAGTGTTTTAAAATTTGATCCATTTTTGTTTTATTTGGAACTTGATGAACACAAACCAAAAGATGAGCGCATTCATAATAAATAATAAATGATAAATTTGACACTGGTGGAAAAACAGCTTTACTTTACACATAACATTATATTAAATTATATTATTTATTGAGTGTGATACTTGATTTTTAAATAAAAAAGGCACTCAATAAATAAGACAATTTGATAAATAAAATATGGTGAGATGAAACATATAAAGACTTTGTCCCTTATAATAAAATGTTACATATAAATATAATACAATGCAAGTGTTATGTGTCAAGCATAGATGTCTTTACTGGCCAACATCCAAAGCACAACATTGGCTAGTAACCAGCACTGATTATAACATGCCAAACTATTCTGAGCTGGTAATCTCCATTCCTTAACCACCAAAATTCTCTGCTTACAGTTCAAGCATTCCCATGAAACAGTTGAAATAAGCCATCATCCCCAGGTGGTGAGGGTTTGTTTAATGAAGACATTTCTCTTAAACAGACTTGACTTTTTATGTAAGGCGTGCAGGGCGGATATTTAAATCCTTCTGACAGGGTGGAAATAACAGCACAGACGTTACGGCACTATAATTTGCAGTCAATAATCCCTGGCGCTAAACAAAGGGTTGCGTCAGAAAGAGTGAGAGGCTATTACGCCGGACGCAGCGAGAGGTTATCATTTTCTCAGCGGGAAGCAGGAGGATGGAGGCTCGCTGAGGTTAACACATCAGTGAAGTGTGGAGAGCCTCTAATCATCATTAAAGTAAATTGGTGAGTAATAGCCAGTCTGGGTAACATCGCAGCCCCTGCATCTGAGAGTTTAATTGATGAGAGAGAGAGAAAACAAGGCAGAGGAAGAGTGTTTGACCTATGATGAAGAGCAGATGAGAGGTTATGAAGGTCAGAGATGATGAAGGAAGTAGCTGGGGGATGAGGAGGAGGAGGCGCAGGGTGGCTTGTTAAAGAGACAGAATGTCCTTTCTTCGTCCTGGGGCAGTTGTCATAGCAACGCAGCGGGTGGAAGCCGGGGTGTCTTTGTAGAGGAGGTAAACGCACGAGCAGAGCTGACATTAGCGATTAGCCGAACGACTCCCTTTCAAAGGCAGGATGTGAGCATCGCGGCGACTGTCGAGGGCTTCGCTCCTCGATTCAAAGCGGACAGAAAGTCACCTGCAGCTTAGAAACTGCGCAGGTATCTCAGGGTCAAGATGAGTAAATTATACATCACACAGTGTCACACAAGTCAGCGGGTGTGAGTGACTCTATCAGATAAACGCACAGAGACCAACAAAGAGAATCACATGAAAAGAACTGAAATATAGCCAGGACCTTTAAATAGAAACAAACAGCCCCTAAACCTCCTGAAGTCTGAATACTTAGCAGGGCTGTTGAATGCTTTATTCAGATTGGTTAACAACTGTTTTAAGGGTGTGCATTATTTTTCAGTAAATGCACACCTATAAAGTAGTTCCTGGTCTGTCGACCGCATTAAGGATTTGTTATACTCACGCTTTGCTTTGCACCGCGAGCCTCCACTAATCGCATGCACGTCTCCACAAACACATGAGGCGTTTATAGTTGACGTGCTTGCTGTTGCACTATTGTTTGAAACGGCAGGGGGCGATTTGAGCAATCGAGTCCAAAAAAGCACAACGTAAAGTCTCATACATATGTCTTTTTTTAAACATAATCATTTCATTAATGTTTTTACTAAACAAACAATTCAGAAAATTTAAGCACTGCGTCTTAAGATTTGTATTTTATTCCTCATTCAGTGGTACATTCAATACAATAACAAGCCAAAAATTCTGAATTATATGTAAAAGAATACAATTTTTAAATGGCAAAGTTTCCCTACTTTACTTTAAGAGAGTCAGAAAAATAGTATTGTTTGGCATGGATTGATCAAAGAGATATACCGTATTTTTCGGTCTATAAGCCGCGTTTTTTTCATAACTTGGCTGGTGCTGCATCTTATAGGCAGGTGCGCCTTGTAAGTCAGTATGAATTAATTTTGATATTTATAAGGCAAGAGACAACATTTCCGTCTACAGCCGCGAGAGTCCGCTATATGATGCTTCTGTATTTGGGTGATTCTCACGAAACCATTGAAACACCACGGCACTAATGATTTTAGCTTTAAAATGTGTAATATAGTAACATTAAAAAGCATCAGAATTAACACAACACTGTGTTCTACCTTGCACAATGTGTAATTTCAACATAAGAATTCATAATTGTAAATTTTATCTCATTTTCTGCTGAAATTCTCATTACCGCAATGTGTCCGGCTGTGTTTGAACATGCGTTATGTTGTAATTTAATCAAATTAACACAAAAATATTAAGAAAAAAAATAAATGGATGTTTTGCTAGACTACTTTAGATGACAGAAAAAATATTTACTGAATATTCATGTATTATAATAAATGAAGAAAAATTAGGAAAATGATGTGTCCATGCCTGATGTTCTCATCCTCCGCAACACTTTTTGAGAACAGTTTAAGCACACATACAGAATTTTAATAAAGTTTGATTTTGAGTGACCAAGCACATGGACCAGTTACTTCAAGATGGCTACCAGGTAAGATCATTTTTTTTACAGTTAATTTGAAATATTGTCTTGTCAGAATGCTTACACGACATTTTGATTATCATTACCGCAACAGATGCTTATTAAATGTTAATTTAATTAATAGAAGCATAATACTTTGATTTTAAATGCATGTGCAGAATCTCCAAATTATGTTCTTTCAGGTTTGTCATGTCATTTTGAAAATATGTCAGTGTTGATGTTTTCTGACTGTTGCGGTAATGAGATTTTTTAGGACTAATTTTTTTAATTATGTTACAAAAAGTGTTAAATGATAAGTAAAAGTTTTTAAATTAATGTTCCCATTTACTCCAGACTTTGTTTTTCAATGTCTGGTGGGAAAATAAGTAAATTTAAGCAATTTTTACATTTTCATGCTTGACATTTTTAAAACCAAGTTTTCGTGAGAATCACCCATTTATGTAATTTAATGGATTCAGTGATGCGAAACTTCACGCTAGTTGGCTTGTTCGGTTAATTTAGACTATTCAACCTTCCAGGTAAGTTCTGTATGCCATGGTTTAAACCATTTAAATAACTGATAATATTACTTTAATGTACAGACATCTATTCAGCCTGCTGTTCTGTCTGCTATTGTTTAGTTGAATAACTCGCCTTTCCAGATTAAATGTCTGTTCTTTGGCTTGGATTTTGTGAAATCATTTTCTAAATAAATGCGACGTATAGTCCACTGTGACTCCATTTTATATTATGTTATGTGTTCAGGTGCCGATTCATGCAGTTTCCAAAATTGCCATGCACACCTTCACGCAAAATTAGGTCTCGTGCACCCAATGTGCAAGACCGCCCATTCAACATTGGCGTCATTTTTGCTGTGCACACCAATAAACAATACTTGTAAGAAATTTTTTAAAGAAAAAAACCTGTCAAAGTCTTGAAATAAAACACCTGAACAATGTCTTATGGTGTGGTAACCGTAGAACAAGTGAAATAATTGACTCTGGTCTGTTGAATTATACGAAAATAATGCATACTATTTTCAGATAATTCAACGTTTATTTCAATATTTATTTTCAATAAGTATAATGCACACACACAAAAACACAAACTTAAACATTTTACATTGTCAACTTAAAATCCAAACATATAGTTGAATCCTCACCTACACTATTCCCCTGTTTATGTTATTCACAAGATCTTTTATCATTATGACTAAAAAAAAGCATGACAAAAGAGTGGTGGGGTTTGATGGATGGTACTGTAAAAATACAGCATTGTTAGCTACATTCAGTTAGCATATATATATTTACTTGCACATTTCACACAAAACTAGGCCAATCAATCTAGACAGAAGTAAAACTGATTAAAGATCCGGACTCATCTACTGACCCGTCAATGCAGACTATAATCAACATATGATAAATGTAATACAGACACATTCATTATCTCTGTGCATCACGTGTGCGCTCAGCTCAGTGCGCTTATATTGGCATTTGGCAGGTAATTTATATGCGGTGTGACAGAATCTGATATGCTGCTATTAGCGTCGTCTTCTTCATATACAGAATTGATTAACTCCCCGATCGAGTTAATGAAAGCTGCTGTTAGATGTGATCGAGCTGCACTCAATATCTGATTTATCATTACAAACAGAAGATTTGTTTGTGTTTGCACTTACAATCACACCTTAAATGAATCAATACATAGATGGTTTCTAAACAACTAAGAATGGTTTTTATGATATCAAAATATGTTTTTGTATAAACGACATCCACGGGGAACATCTGACTGCCACGCATGAGAAAACAAAGCATGTTTATGATTCTCACAGGACATCTCTACATTAAGCTGATAAACTAACATCTGCAGAGATAAAACTAATGTTTCAGATGAGATCTGCACTGCTCTCCACATCCACGGCAATAACAAGCACTGTCCTGTTAGTTACCCTGATGACACAAAGTCATTACACCTTCAACACTCATCCACACATCTCACAGGGGAGTTTTGATGAACCTCTACGTCTGTAAAGACACCGGTCCATTTCATTAATGTGTCTGGAGGAAGTGAGGAGAGACGGTGAGCTGGACAACGGCCCAGCATCGGATTAATCTCACAGGGACACTGTAGCCCATCTGCCCCCCGTACCGCACCACCCGACTCCCATCAAAGGCTTCATCTAACAACACGTGAGGGAATACTGAACCTGCAGTGTTCCTCATGAGTTCTTGAGGTCTGTGCAGACGTTCACTGCAGACACACATTAATATAGACGAGAACACAGGAGAGCACTTGAACACTGCTGAACACTAACTCTGGTGTATGTTTACTGAATACACAGGGTTTTACTGTAGTACAAAGCACTGCGCCAGTAAACATGTCTACGGCCTGTGAGAATAGATCAAGGTAAAATAAGGCCTACAACATTTCTACAAACACAAGAGAGCAAATTTATAGAATTCTGCTTTTGCTGAAAAACAATATTTAAAGAGCACCTATTTCATTGCTAAAACAAGGTTATTCTGTAGATTTTGTATATTACATTGTGTTTGTGTGGTTTATGGTTAAAAAACACATTATTTTCCACATACCACACATTTTTGTAGCTCCAGATATCCCTGTCTTCCTCCCAAAATTTTGTACAAAACTTATCGATCTGCAAAGCGCTGTGTCCCTGATTGGCCAGCTAATCTGTACGTTGTGATTGGCCTGGACAGCCGGAAATGTGACGCTACTTACCACACTGTAAAAAAATTCTGTAGAAATTACAGTATTACTGGGTATTACTGGCAACTAGCTGCCAGTAACTTACTGTAGATTTTACATTTATGTTATTTACTGGCAACAGTTTGTTCAAAGTTAAATGGACATTACAAATTTTCCGTCTTTATCGTCTACAGTAAGTTACTGGCAACCAGCTGCATAATAACAGCTAATTTTTTACAGTGCATGTTTGAAAGATTCACTCGCAATGCTAACAGGAGTTAACCCAGCAAGCAATTTTGGCTAAAACAAGGTTATATTTGGGCTAAAGTCTAGATGTCTACCATACCCAAGAATAGACGATACGTATACGTTTAAAACAATTGAAAGCAAATACCTGAACACTTGCTGACTTTGCTTACATGTTTGAATATCATACATCTTCAAGTTATTTTGGCAAAAATGGCATGTAACCAAATTTAACCAAGTTATTTAGGGTAGAAGTGGGTTACTCATAGCCGGAATAAACTGGGTCTATAGTTAGCCGTCATTTCAATGTCTCGGTTTTTGGTTGCTGGAAACTTAGAGGCTGTTTACACTTGGCATTAACATGTGTTTTCGTCGATCGGATCACAAGTGGACGACGTTAATGCCAGGTGTAAACGGTGTTCAAAACGTTTTGAGCTCGTCCACTTTCGACCACTTTCAACCACATCCAGAGGTGGTCGAAACCACTTTCGATCGGATCATTTTGGAGTTGCGGAACGCACATGTGGTTGAATGCGTTCGAACAGCCACACGCGACCGCCCATTTATCTAATCTGAGGTATTAAACACAAGTTTTACGTCTTTTTTGACTTCTGGCGTGAACATTCGGTGAACAGCGCTATTTTTAGCCTTTCATTGATAAAATAAGCGGCTGATCTCCGTAGTTTCGTTTTGAAAGCGTGTGAAAGTTGCGCGATTCTATTTCATTAATTGCGCTGAAAATTCAAAGAAAGCTCTTACATACTCATGTACAAAACACTGTGCAGCATGTTTACTAGCTAAACAAGCAGTGCACTCCGACATAATATTAGTTTGCGTCCATATAAACTCATAATTACTCCCGCTCGGGTTTGAATGACAGCAGAGAGACTCGCCCACCGTCTAACAGACCACCCCCTCATAGTATTCAGCACAGAAGCGGTCGAAAGTGGACAAAAGAGACGGATCAAATACCCGGTGTAAACATAATGTGTCTCTCTCGTCCACTTGTGATCCGATCGATGAAAACACATCTTAATACCAAGTGTAAACAGCCCCTTAGAGGCTGAGAATCTGAAGCGTGAGGAATTATGATAATGTCAGTCTTGTCTACATCATCAATCCCAGGACGCAAAGTGTTCCCTACAATCTGTGTGTTTGTTGTAGTCCAAGAAATGAGATTTACGTTGGAGACGATAACTTGCGTCATTGTTTACTTTGGGGTTTGTACCTTTTGCATATCGTTAACATGTACTAATACACACTTACACATCAAAGAAAATGTAAAATCGTGACAAAACAAAACAAAAGGAGAAAGGACAGGTGAGTAGCGAGGATTGAAATGTGATGGTAGGGATCTAACTATGTATTTAGAATTTACATTTATGCATTTGGTAGACACTTTTAAAACTATATATAGATAACTATAACTTTTATAGATAATTATAACGATAACTATAACTATATTAGCGGCTGTCAATAGTTTATCGTTCATCAGTTGGAAAAAACTTGCTCAGAAAGTGACCCCAAACAATATTGTTCATTGTATCTTTATCATTATAGTTGTGGTGTGAACCCCGCTAGACTTTTTAATATACCATTTTTTAAAACAATAACTTTTATAGTTATAGTTATAATGTGAATGGCCCTTTACTGTGCATTCAACTTACCGTATTTTCCGGACTATAAGTCACACTTTTTTTATAGTTTGACTGGTCCTGCGACTTCTAGTCATGTGCGACTTATATGTCAAAATTATTTCATATAAACCAAGAGAAACCATTACTGTCTACAGACGCTTTATGCTGCTCCTGTATTTATGTAATTCAATGGATTCAGTGATGTAGAATGACTTCGGGAGCTCAGTGAACTTGATTTGGCTGACGTATGCAACCTGCATATGCGACCTCCAGAGGATGCAGCTTTCTGTTTGAGAAACGGTCACTGTCAGCATAAAGTTAAGTTTCTGGCTAAACCTTTTCCATTACAGTGTGCATGCATTATATTCAGTCTTTTACTGCATGTGCTTTTTTGTTTGGGCTTCCAATAATGTCCGTCTACGCGTTGCGATTGTGTGTTGATCAGTGTCAGAAGTGACTTAGCAGATTAAACCCTCACTCAGAGTTTACATGATTTTATCTCTGCATGTTCTTGATCAAGAATAAAAATGGCTATATAATTTCTGTTGTAACGAATTGGACAAATATTAAAGATTTAAATGGATTTAAACGTTGTTTGGTTAAAAGTAAGCGGCTAAAGTTTAGATTCTAAAGTGAAAGTAACAAAAGCGGGTCCGTTAGCGCCCCCTGCAGGCATTTGTTATAATACATAATGCTGGGTTTTATTACAAAGGCTACTTATTACTGTCTTTACTTTTACTTTATTTGAACAAATGATTATTGCATCGTCATTGTTATGTAATTTTAAAGGTTATTGCTAAATTGGGTCTATTTTTATTACCAAAAATATCTAAATACTTCATTATCAATTAACAAAATAATTGTTAAGGACAATCCTTGATTAGTTAAAACATTTAAAAATAATGTGACTTCAGTTTCCCATTCATTTATTTTATCATTGAGGATTTTTTTAAAAATTGAAAAATCTCGTCTCGTCTCATGAACCCAATCTCGTGTCTCGTCTCGTAGATTAAGTGTCTCGTCACACCCCTACTGTATATACATCATTTTTTGATATGCGTTAGCTGAGAAACAAACTCATTACCGTGGCTTTGCTAAGCACCATGCTTCAACAGAAATATGTGAAAAACTTTAGAATAATCTACACAAACGTTGCAAAGGTTACATAAAATGTGACATTACATGTTAAACGTCAATGCTGTCTGTTCTTACAATAGATGAATAGTGCAGTTTAAATGCATCTCATTGAGTGCATTACAGTACAGACAAACACTCACAGCTGACTGCAAAACATCAGAAAGATTAAAATTGAAAATACAGCTATTTATATCATCGACTATATAAACCATGTGACAGCAGACATGTTTGAAAGGATAAAGATTCTGCATCCAGTATACACAGAAATACACTTCATCAAGTACAGCAACTGTTCACTTCACCTACACATGATAAAGTCTTACTACACAAGAAAGCAACTAATCACGCGACAGCAGCACACTTGTGAGGACAGGAGGGGCCGTCGAGGGCCTCTGGTGACAGATCGGCTCCTAATGACCCCACTGGGGCCGCTGGCAGGACTGCAGGACTACTGTAGCGCTGAGCCGTCCAGGCGGAGAAAAGGACCATATGCTGCAGACCGCCGGTCCAAATGCCTCTTCAGCAGCTGTTTGAGGACACGGCGCCACCAAAAATACACTGATTTTGGCAGAGCGGAATCTGTGTGTGTGTGTGTCAAGAGACTCCCGCTTGAATCACTTCGGTCCTAATTGAGTGGAAGAAACAACGTCCCGACAGCAATCTGCTGGTCAATCTGTCTGTCTGTTTGTCTCGCTCACCGCCTCTCTAGCTCTTTGTTTTCTTTCTTTCGTTCTGATTGTTCTTCACCTTTCATCTGCCGCATCTGACATCTCTCTGTCTTTAGCTCTGATTGGTCTTCATTCCTTCATATGAAAGCTCAATCAGTCGCAGCTGTCTGAGGTTTAACTTTTACTACAACAGAGATGACTGAAGCACGCACACACGCATACACGCACACACGATTATTTTCCCATAATAACCCTTTCTGCCAAAACAATTAGACATACATAAGTATTACCACAACAATACAATTATAATATAAGAGTGCATAACAAAAAAAGTTTGATTTGTTTGTGGTCTATAGATGAATATTAAAACTGAACGGATCTGAAATACATTTACTTTTAAATGTTTGTTTGATACAGTAGCTTTACTTAACCTAATTGGTTGAAATGTGGTTGCTTAGATCAAAAAATATTAGTAAACAAGTGAAATCATTATATTAAATCATGCTGTATGTTTAAAATATTTTTTCAATTATTTAAAAATATATATTTATTTATTGAGATTTATGAGAATCTTGGTCAAGACCAGTTAACACTGCCACAGTATAATAATGTTTGTTAGACATAGATATTATAACAAGGGGCGTAGCACAGGATCATGGGCCCTATGTAAAGATACTTTGCGGGGGGCCCCATGTCACTTTTTTAAATGATAATGTAAAATTAATAGTATTTACTATATTAAAATATATAAATATTTTATATATTAAAATATATATATTAAATATATTAAAAACGTGCTTTGCATCGTTTCTAGACAACCAGTAAAATCAAGTCCAGTGGGTGCATCGGTGCGCTCCTGGTGGGAGGCGTCTACATCTAGATTCGTGTCAAAGGAGCGGAGAACTAGAAGTAGCCCTTGAGCAGGACTGTCACACAGATCGCACAGATATAAAATAACATTAATAATAAATCTAAAATGATTGTCGAGGGCCCCTCACATGCCAGGGCCCTATGTATTCAGTCACCCTTTCTTCTCACTTACGACACCCCTGTGTGCACTGCTGCTATTACTATGAATAAGGGACAATGCAATGGCCGGTCTTGTGACTGAAGTCCCACCTTCACGTTGAAAGAACCAATCATCAATCGATAAAGACTGATGTTTCTCTGGGGGAAGGAGTCACTGTACAGTCAAATGAGGTGCTTGATAACCTGTGCGCATGTACAGTAGCTGAAGCCAGTGGCGGAGCTAATTTTAAAAATAGGGGTGGCTAGGGGGGCCAAGGCTACTTTAGGGGGTCCATTTAGTCCATGAAAGAAAACGTTTTGTAACCCTGTATCAAAAAAGCATGAATAAATCTCATGATTGCTGATTACTTTACATTACACATTTAAGACTTCAGTCTCGCATGACTGAAATAACTGCCTGGAGGAGTTGCAAACATGGCCGCCGAGCAGGGCTGGACTGGTAATCTGGCATGCCGGTCAAATGTACGGTGGGCCGACGCACTTGGGGGCCGGTCAAAATAATATGACTTTATTTATTGGCCAACGACCTGCCCATAAAGCAGGGACAGTGGCCCATTGGTTTATTTTCCATACTGACACTGGGCTGGCCCAATCATCTCTTAACAGGCTCCACCCCTCCCCAGGGCTGGACTGGGACAAAATGCCAGGGCCAATTTTTGTCCCAGTCCAGCCCTGCTGCCGAGTGGCACAACATTCCTAAATGTACTTTTGTATATATGAGTGAATCAAATCAGTCATCATACACAAAGCAACATCTCTCTATACTGTTAAAGTAAAAATGCTTCAAAGATTCTTCACAGTAATGTCATAAAAACATTTTTGCTTCCTCAAAGAACATCCAGTCTGAGGTTCTTAGAAAATCATTTCTTTATACCTTTTATCATCTAAAGAGCTTCATTCACTGGACCGAGTCTACCCATAATGCATCATCAGACATATTGATCAACAATACATAAGATGTACACAGTCTAACTAAACATTACAAAATATAGAAATGTATTCCTGCATAAAACCATATGTAACAATGGACTGAGAAAAACCTTTAAAAATACAAAAGCACTTACCGAAGTCAGCCAGTTTGAGTTCCCCCATCTCACTGATGAGTAGATTTTGCGGTTTCAGGTCTCTGTGAAGGATGTACCGTTGATGGATATACGACAGACCTCGCAGTAATTGGAAAAGGAAGAGCTGTGGAGAACGAAAACAGTTTACATCAAATCACAACAGTCCTAAGTTAGGCAGTGATTATGTACATTCAAGGGCCTTTTTATACAAGATGTTATATAAGTCTCAGGTCTGCCTAGAATGTGTCTGTGAAGTTTCAGCTCAAAATACACCACAGATCATTTATTATAGCATTTCCAAAAATCCACTTTTTTAGTGGGAGCAAATATGTGCTGTTTTAAAGTCTGTACCTTTAAATGCAAATATGCTACGAATCCCAATCATTTACCGACAGACAGTGAGCACTTTTAGTTAAAAGAAATCTGATTAATACAGTCTGAGACAATAGTATCTCACTATTGAGATATTGTGGACAGCGTACAGCTCACTGAGGGCGGAAACTATGGTAATGTGGGTGGGGCTTTATCAATGTGACCTCACATTGATAAGAAAAGGATTGTATGAGGATTAAAAAAGGAGTGGGTGGATTTTTTTCATTGTAGGCTGGTTGTGTTCCAACACACATTTATGTCCAAACACCTTGTAAAAGTGGATTTTGCATGATAGGTGTCCTTTAAACCCGAGGCAACGGTATGGAGTTCAAGTGTACGGGGAACGTGCAAAACACCTCGAAGCATCGTGTATCATCTACAGACACTAAATGCCATTTCCATCCATGACACACATACAAATCAATATTTAATTTCAAACTTAGATAACCAGAATTCATCAAATCAAAATTGGATGGCAGTAAATGTGATTCTCCATCTAGAGATGATATTTGTCCCACCTTCCATACTGTATATAAACCAACGTCTGTATATGATCTACTGTTATTTGGCATCTATTAAGAGTTATCATCTGGATTCTTCTGCTGAAAGGCTTTGGTGTTTTGATGGCCAATGCTCTCCTCGAATCAATCAAGAAGAGAAATCATTCTGATAGACAGTTTGAGTGAAGAATCAATACACAAAACACAAAACTGAAGCCATCCGCTCAACCACTTAATGTCTCACATCAATCTGAAGAGATGAAGCGTTGCCTGTTTCTCTCCCCTGAAGAAATTAAAATGCCCTCTCTGTCAACCCAAACCATCACAGTGTTAGGTAATTAGGAGAAGAGTCCAATCAGAGATCAGCGTCTACATTGGGGTCATATGTGAGATATTTTTCAGTATAGCATTAAAGCTCTGAAATGAGCAGGGGGTTAAGTGTTTACCCACATCTAACAAAAACTATTTCTCAAAACCCTCCCTCCTCATTAAGAGACTGCTGAGAAAAACGCTGCTTGTGTCTCTTTTGTATCACGCTTAGCTAACAGCCGCCGAGGGAAGCATCAATGAAATCATCCAATGTGACATTAACATAATATTCCATAAGTATGTTATACTGACAGATGGCTCATATATTCAATTATTCACAATATATAATTACAATAATTTTGTGTATTATGTTCATGAACAAAAATTATCAACAAATATTTTTATAAATTATTTAAGTTAAAAACATGCAACAATGTTTTAAAAGAGTTTAAAGCTGGTCATGCATATAGAAGATCCATAAATTCAAAGAGATATTCTTTCTAAAAGTGAAGGCACATCCAGGTCTTTCTAAAACGCACCCCCACGTATCTACATCCCTGTGTGAGAAGATTTGCATAACACCGCCCAAATTTATATGCAAAGAAAGAAGGCGTAACTTTTATCATCGCTTGTTGTCGCTGCTGCTGGCATGTCGTGGAGATGCTGTGCTTTGGGAGCTGGTCACCACCATGTCATCCAAAATGTTGATGTCTTTCTTTGTTCAGTCGAGAATAAATTATGTTTTTTGAGGAAAACATTCCAGGACTTTTCTCATTTTAATGGACTTTAATGGACGGCAACACTTAACTCGACACTTAACAGTTTTTTTTCAACGGAGTTTCAAAGGACTCTAAACGATCCCAAACGAGGCATAAGGCTCTTATCTATCGAAACGATTGTCATTTTTGACAATAAAAATGCACTTTTAACTCTTTCGCCGCCATTGACGAGATATCTCGTCAATTAAGAGAGAACGCTTCCCCGCCAATGACAAGATTTTTCGTCTTTCCGCAATACCACTATTATCCACCAGGTGGACTTCCGCAACTTATACAACCCGGAAGTAGCGTCTCACGTGAAAGAGAAAGAACTCCGTGTATGTTTTAAAGATCGCTCTGCATCTGATCTCTATCAAAAGTCCTTCGCAAAAATGGAATTATCTCAGTTTTTTGCTCAAAATTGGGTGTTTTTGAAGAAACCTACACATATTTGAGAGGTGATTACAAGAGAACTAATGAAGGTAGGATGAAACAGTTTTTTTTTTGTTTGAAAGCAGAGGGTCTGTTCTTTCATCTGATATATTGTTTGTTTATATATTTAAAGAACATTTTCTGGAAGGCATTAAACTTTTGTGAAAATCATGAAAAATGCTGCCAACCTTTTTTAAAAACGCTGGCGGGGAAAGAGTCAAACCACAACTTCTCGTCTATCGCCGGTCCTGGAGGGCTGAGTACTGCAGAGTTTAGCTCCAACCCTGATCAAACACACCTGATTAAGTTAATCAAGGTCTTCATGTTCACTAGACAATCACAGGTGGGTAAGTTTGATTAGGGTTGGAGCTAAACTCTGTAGTGCTCTGGCCCTCCAGGGTAAGATTTGAATAGCCCTGCTTTAAGGTATTCGGCCAATCACAATGCACTGGATATCTGGCCAATCAGAGCACGCTGCACTATTCAGTATCATTACGTTTCATAGAGAGGCAAAAATAATGTACGATATTTGCTAAATAATTTTTTGAGACTTAAACTGCGTTAACACATTACACCAAATACACAAAATAATTAGATTTTAAGCAACGTCATATGACCCCTTTAAACATGGCTGTCGATCAGATCAAAGCAGTAAACAGACAGAGACTGGCCTACAGAACAGAAATCTGACTGCCCATCCTTAATATAATAATTGAGTTAAAACTGCCTATCTGGAACAAAAGAGAGAGAGAGACAAAGAGAGAGAGAGAGACAAAGAGAGAGAGAGAGACAAAGAGAGAGAGGGAGGGAGAGATACAGATAGCCTCCAGACATACACTGTCCAATTAAGAGCCAAACTCAATGTAATCAGATAGAGAGATGACATGGACACATGTAATAATTCTGAGGAAAGAGATAAAGTCCAGCAGGACAAAAGAGTAGGTTCAGATGTGAGATGGGATGAGTCAGAGCAGGATCTGATCTATAGAAATCAGACAGTAAAATCAATATGAGCGTGCTGGAGTTAAGAGACATCTGCAAGGGGATTAACAGCCAAATGTATATATTCTCAAGGAAACAGCAGTAGAAGTGAGTTAAAGCTGAAAATTATAGTCAACAAACAACAAAACACCACTGCTGCAGTATTAACACAAATATATATAGATGCATGCCAACTTTAATCTTAGTTTGCTTGAAAAAAAACATTAAGAATTGAGCACACAACTAGGAAACTAAATGAAAAAGCTGCACAATTACAGTCAAAACCTATTTGATGTTTAATGTATTCAAAGCAGGTTTGAGGGATATTAATGCACATAAATACACCAACACGTACACATGAGTACACAGACACATGTGCATGCACACACACAGAGGCTACACACGCATACACACATGTATGCGCAAAAACGCATGAATGCACACACAAACACGCATGTACACATGCATGCACACACATGCACTAAAACAAAGGTTTCTTTCATTACTTCATATAAATAAGGATTCATTTAACTTCTCTGATTTATTATGAAATTGAATACATGGCCAACGGCAGCACTCATGTGATGTAATGAGTATTAATGCTACAAGCCATTCAATTGAAATAGATATTTAATGTCTAATAACGCTCTGAAAATGAGTGCAATCTATCATATATATGGAAATAACAGAATAATAAAACATCCACATGAACTCTTATCTGATTATGATGTCATTCATGCTGTCTGATCACTATTACTAAAGCTTATAATCATCTGATCAAACAAATCTAACATCTATTCAACTTCAGCAAGCAACTCGACAAGAATCGAACACTTTTTACTGTTCAGAGTTATGAAGCTTACACTATAACTTTCACCTGAACGACAATAAAAAAATCTCAATGCAATCTATGAGGGAAAATCTCATATATTTACACTGCAGGAGGGACCGAGACAAATCTACAGAGCAGAATATCATAGACACACACGAGACTATAAGTCACCACAGTAACAACCACCCAGAACACCCTAGCAACTGTACATCAACACCCTAGCAACCAACTAGAGGACCCCCAGCAACCACAAAGAAAGTTTACTAGCAATGACAAACAATGCTTTACATTTTCTTTAAAGGGGACATTTAACAAGACTTTTTAAAGGTGCCAAATAAATCGTTGGTGTCCCCAGAGCGCATATGGGAGGTTTTTGCTCAAAATACCCCACAGATCATTTATTATAACATGTTAAAATTGACACTTTGTAGGTGTGCGCAAAATTGGGCCGTTTTTGGGTGTTTCCTTTAAAATGCAAATGAGCTGATGAAATGCAAACACTTGAAACTTTTGAAACTCAATTGTGCTGTCAGTTATTTTCTTTCTCTCTGCACTAAACGGCAGTGTCGTGGTTGGATAGTGCAGATTAAGGGTTAGTAATAAGATCCCCTTCTGACATCACAAGGGGAGCCAAATTAACAAAAGCAATTATATTTTGTTAAGTGAAAGACATCTCTATTTATCATAAATAAAACAATATTAAAGACCAAAGTGTGGATCAACTGTTGTGTGCTATTTATATATTTAGATATTCACATCAATTCACAATTACATTTTTATGTTTGTTAAAATGTTATCAGTTCATTATGTTGATGTCTTATCCAGACCAAGTGGTCATCTCATATTTACAGTGCTTCTGATATCATATGAATGATGCATGAAGAGTTCATCACTGATCTGTTTTACCTGATGTCAATAGTTTCAAAAACCAAAAGAGATAAAACCCATCACCATGAAGAAAGACAAAGTAGAAAAGTAGACTGTGTGTTGGGCAGAATTGCTGCTAAATGAAGCAAGTGTCTAACATCTGCTGAAGAAACAGAGCGACTCCTCCACGAGAAGAGCTGAGAGATAGAACACAGTTGGGTTTTTAATGGGGCGTATCTGTGATCCATCAGTATCACACCTGCTCTTCAGTTTAATGGATTTATAGTGATGACACTCAGAGATCTTGTGTGATCTTCACCACATGAAAAAAAGAAACTGGAAATTGGAAAACGCCCTGCTGCATGGACCGCATTTACATCTCTAGAATTCAATCTTTATAATGTTGCAGCAGTATATCAAAACCATATTAATAGACATTTGGAATTAAACTGTAAAACCCTAATACGTTGACTGAACTCATTTGATTGAATAAACTTGTTTCCTTAATTCAATTAAGTAATGAGTCTCCCAAACACTTATATATTTAAGTTCATCAAACTTGGAGTTTGTACAGTGCAGTTAAACAATTAAGTTCACTTGGTGTTCATAAAGACTAAACTCAAATTGTCATTTAACTTTATATAACAATGTGTAATGAAAGGTATTCGGGACTGACTCGATGTCAATCAATGAATGAAGTTTATTCTCCATAGACGCACACAACAAACTGCACTGTTCACATGTATCTTCAATATACTGGAGAGAAATACAATGAACAAAATTAAATTATTCAGAGTTTTCAGGTGCAAGGGCTTATGGGTATTCCTCACAGCACTTTGAACTTTTTTTTTTTTAAGCAAATTGCACTTTTTATGGTTTATTGTTTGTGTAAGTTAGATAGTTAAGTTTGTTTTATTAAGCTAAATTTAAATCATGATTGCTTGACATTTTTAGTACAAACAGCATTATAGCTTTCAGTGTAGTCTACATATTTACTTGAAAAGAATGCAGGGGAATCATTTGAAAAGTTGAATTATTTTATTATTTTTGTAAGATATAATGCAACAACTAAAAGAAAACATCTCATAGACAAATGCACAGACCAACAAATAATAACCAGGATTATAAAATTCTCTCCATCCACTGAGCCCAATTATTTCATTACTCCATATTTAACTTTCAAGTACTTGTGTGCTGAAAATGCCCAAAATTCACTGCTGTTTTGTTGGTTAGTGTTCCTCTGTTGAAAGCTGTGTTTCTAGTGAAGAAGCTTATTGTAGACGCCACCAAATTAAAGGATTACTCCACTTTCTTAAAAAAATTAGAGCTGTCAAAAGATTTAATCACGATTAATCGCATACAAAATAAAAGTTTGTTTTTGCATAATATATGTGTGTGCACTGTGAAATTATATATATACATTTTTATTGTATATATAATTATACATACAAATATATTATGCAAACACAAACTTTCATTTTGTATGCGATTAATCGCGATTATTCTTTTGACAGCCTTTAAAAAAATAATAATAAGCACTTTTAATGTAGCTTAAAGGATGATCCCAACCAAGGCATAAAGGTCTTATCTAGCAAAACAATCGTAGTTTTTTACAAAGATAAAAATAAGAACTTTTAAACCACAACTTCTTGTCTTGCACTAGCTTTGTGACGCAAGGTCATGCTGGCACATCACAAGGCTAGTGCAAGACGAGAAGTTGTGCTTTAAAATATTTATTTTTATCTTGGTAAAAAACTACGATTGTTTTGCTAGATAAGACCCTTATGTCTCGGTTGGGATTGTCCTTAAAGCTGCATTGAAACCATAAACTATTGAGGTCCACTAAAGTCACTATATCCTGGATTTTTTTTCTCAAAAAACTTAATTTCTTCTCGACTGAACAAAGAAAGAAATAAACATTTTGGATGCCACGGGGGTGAGTAAATTATAAGGATTTTTTTATAAAAGGGAACTATTCCTTTAAACCACCTTTTCATCCAAATATACAAAAATCATACAAAGCTCATCATGAACTGATGCAGTCATGACTAGATATACGGCTCTTTTCAGCAAATCGGGGAATTGAAATCTGACCGCAAAAATCCTTCCTCATATCAAATAACTTCTGATGTGTTGAAATATGAACCAGATGAAGACCAAACTGACCTCAGATCACCTCAAACGACCGCTATCATACACAATAAATGAGAATAATGGACCATTAGTGTGACAGCACAACTATTTCCTATAAATGCTTTAAGCACTATTTTTTATTGGGTCTTAAAATGTAAAAGTTTTGCTTTTTAATACAACTTATTTTTAAAACAATCCTCTCATCAGCTGTAAAAGTGCACTTACACACTTAAGAAATAAAACCTCGTCTGTCATCATTTAATCACCTTGTGCCTCTTCTTTATCCATTCAACACAGAGATTTTCTGTGAATTCCCATTAAACATAAAAATAAAATTAAAGTACTACAATGATAATTGTAAATCATTTTGTAATATAAATGTTTAATATGTTGCATGCTATGAATGCAGTGTAAGTTACTTTAGATCAATGTTTTCTCCAAATGCATCAATGCAAGCAACTTTCTTAATTTCAAATAAAAAATGTTTCTAATAAAAATGTGAAACTGCGTGTGACTGACTGGACGAATCCTTTAATTTTAATATTGCAGAGTCTTAATGTACTCCTCTCTGAAGGTGACAGCCGGCTGTCGTCATCAATTAATTCATTTAAGCAGACTCATTAGAGCGACCTCACACATGGAGTGAATCAATGATTCAAGCATGCAGTCTCGCATAACAAGGACTTGGAGAATATCTTGTTATTTCTAGCGTAAACACAGCACATGCACAGGAGGTCTGCGGTTGGACGGCGGCCCAGAAACAAAGTCTGGTCAGGGACGTCCGTCTCCCCCACCTCATCTCTCTACCGCTTGACCAGTAATTACATTAACAGCTAACGCCGCCAGCGTTCCCATCGAAAGGATAATTCCCTTCAAACCTCCAACAGAGAATCTAATGGCTTTTATGAGTCAGATTGGTGAATGGAGAGAACAGGCAGCACAAATAAATCTGGTGAAGGTAATGGAGAAAATTAAACCTGTGTGGCCCGTTTGCTTGTGACTCTGGCAGCTAATCTCCATTTAGTGTCTATTCTGGATTGTTTGAAGATGAGTGCAGGATAATAAAACAGCATCTTGTGTTAAAATCAGATGGATTGAACACAAATTGTGTTTATGGATGCATTGACTGCTATATAACTCAATATTCTCCTCCAGATGCACACAGATTCATCTGACACAATGTTTGTTTATTACTACAGAATCTGAACAATCATAACAGGACTATATTTTTTACAAGTCTTAAAAAACGTCCCGGTAATAACTGGTGCCAGGTTTAGTTTCTACTTGCAGAATGAAACATTGTTTTTAGCATGTTGTGTTTTCTTTATGTCTACTTTAAATTGTATTCAATCTGATCTTACATTGATTAAAAATTGTATAATATAAGTTCCTCATTTAAAAGAATTGTAATGATTATTCTGTCATTATTTACTCACTGTTGTGTCATTTCTAACCTTGTTTATTAGTATCTTCACTCACATATCTATGCTATGGACCTGTAGTATAATTTCAAATATAATTCAAAGCACCGGAGTCAATTTTTCCTCATATACTGTACCACGGTCACCACAAACAATGCTCTGGTGCTTATTTTTTATTTAAAAGGGTTTCGGGGGTGCGGTTTACAGAAAAATAATCAACACCCATGATACATTTCTCAGCCAATCAGAATAAAGCATTCAACAGACCAATGGTATAACCAACAATTATCTACAGCAGAGGTGGCCAAACACCACAAAACAGTTTAACAGTGAATGACTGAATCAGAATGAATCAGAATGACTGATTTGATGCAGTACCATCAATGTTCAAAAGATGTCGCTAACTTGAAAATGAGCATTTCAGGCGGCAACAAAATAGAAAAGTAAACACTGAATGTTGCGTGTTTAAAACAGAATGGGCAGCAAAATACTTCACCAACATCAAGCTGATATGTGTTATTTGTGATTTTTAACAAACACTGCTTATCTCTTTTTTTAACATCATGGTGATATGTTAGCCTGGGTGCCAGCCCATCTTAGCCCCGCCCACAAGATTTTGTAAACGGGAAGATGGGTCTGGGGTTTCTCCGTTGAGGAGCTACTATTTTAGGACAAATGCTGGTCGAACCAATCAAATTGTCAGGGCGGGCTTTATACGATGATGGATAGATAATCAACAGTAACGTAATGAACCACGTCACCAAAGAGCGCGTGTGTTGAATGGCTGCCGCTGTAGAGTTCAGATGTGTGGATTCTGACATTGAGTCTGTTCTAAAATATATCGACAGAGCATTGATTTTAAAAGAGGAACAGAGAACCGCGAGCAGGGCATTTGTTGATGTCCTATTCGGCAAAAGTTGGTCGCAACTGAAAAGGCTAACGTTATCACGGCGATGCAACTCAGCGTGCACGACGAGATGGATATAATTAGCGGCCGTTGCCAGCTTCTTTTCGGAAGCCCGGAATCGTGGTTGCTGAATAAGTGGAGGGACATGCTAGGCTCCAATATTTTCAAGCAAACGTACCGGTAATGGGTATCGTCGTGGATGAAGTTCACCTAACGTACAAATGGTAAGAGATAGTCTTACTCACTTAGTAAATACTTCATGTTGTGATATAAACAAAATGTTGTAAACATAATAGGTGTTGATGTACATTCGCTAACTCAGTATAATCACAATGTTAGTGTCATAGCGAAATAACTAGCAGTTCGGTCAGGCTGCAAAGACGTAATTTCAACATACGTTACACACTCGGTTGCTCTGATTGGTCGTAGGTCTATCCAATTGAGTGCAGAGGCATTTTTCGGTTGAGACACGCCTCATAATTATAGCTCAATGGAGCGGTATCAGACTCAAATTCTGACTAAAATTGAGTATGGCAACGTCAGGCTAGTGATATGTAATAATTATCTAGCAAAGCACATGAAATGATTTGCCCTTAAGAAAATGAAGCATGCTTTAACTACATTAAGCATATGTTTTGCTTTTATATTCAAAAACATGGTTTGTGTCTCAATTTGTTCACTAGCCCCAGAGGTCATGAATCAGTATATCGTGCACTCAGGTTTGGGCACAGGTTAGGACCCTAGCTCACTTGACATAGGAAAACTGTTCACTTATACTGTGATCTCTCTGAATTAATTTTTAAACAATACATTATATAAAAAAAAAACGCGTCATTATTCTCTTACATATCTGTGTATAAAATTGGAGAAATATAGTTACATTTTAAATATGAAAAAATATTTTACAATTTTAAATAAATATTATCATTTTAAATATTAAGTAGATTGTGGTCCCTTACTGTGTAGCTATGTGTGTTTGTATTTAAAACTAAAACACATCGTCGCATTTCATGAAGTTTATTGAGTTTGCTCAGTTGGTGAGCTTTAGAAAAGGTCACGTGATTTCCGAAAAGGGAACATAGGGACCATTGATGCTCACTGGTTTTTGGTTGCATTGTGGGAATTTTTAGGGAACGAACGTTCTAGTGCAGTGGAAGAATTTTGCGATTGAGCCAGCCCTTAAAATGGCCGTATTAGTGCCTTCACTATACTGAACAAGGGAGCTGATTGAGACACAGCCATGGTTACCACACTAATAAAATCATAGTTACTCTTCCTTATGATGAACTGTAAAATGGCTCACAATCTTACTATGCTAAATATATTACTTAAGACTGTAATACTTTGATGTTTTCTTCACACTTGAATGTATACACAGAAGTAGAGTTTTTTTTAGTATGCAGCCCTTTGCTTTTATTTCAAAACCTGATGTGGCTTTTGAGTATGAAAAGTTTGCCCACCCCTGATCTACTGTATAGTGAGCATATTTGTCAAAAATATCATAAAACCACAATAACAGTCAATAATGACACAATCTAGATTTTAGGCTAAATTACCCACTTCATCCAAGCATGTTAATGTGTATAAATGCAGGAATAAAGCGATATATCAGTCACCCAAAGCACTGACCTGTTCTTATGTACTTCAATCTACGGAGGACTTCTGATGGCGTGTGAGATATAGAGTTACTGTGACACGAGTATTAGCTGACATTGTGAACGTCTGTGAGAGCCGTATGCTGTCAGAAACTCAATAACACGCCAATGTGAGGTGAGATGACAAAATTACATCCTTCTGAAAATGGGTAGATCTCACTGTACATCAGCAGAAAGAGACGGCAAGCGCTTCAGGTAAATGTCTCTCTCTTTCTTTCCATCATATGAAGTCTCAATGCATTTGAATTTCAATGAGGGATGATAAATACTTTATTATGTAAATCCAAAGTCATATAAATGTGCTGCATTACATAAGCAACCTCATTCTCTCAATCTCTTCTTCACTGAGCTCTCTTATATGATTTCACTTTTACCAACTCACTCCTCAATTTCACAGTGACACTCAGGTTTGATTTTTAATTAAAGAGCCAGAAAATATTGATAAGACAAACACATGAATGTTTTGAAAGCCCCAGAGATGCAGCGTTAAAATAAATCTGTATATTAATCTGGGACACAGACAGAACTTCACAGTAACATCTGAATGTGTTTCTGTCAATCTCACTCAATGGCCTCTTCTGGGCAGCACTGACACATGGAAATGACAAAGATGAGAAAATATCGAGAGGGACGTGTTGGATATTAAAAAACACATTATTGAAGTATATTAGTGTCATCTGACAGACAGGAGGTTGAATGATTTCTTTGTGCTTGAGTATCACCTGAACGCTCACATAAACTTACAAATTTGATCAAATGTGTGGTCATCACTATACTTTAATTCATCAGAATTCATGCTTCAGTTCCTCTGCACACGTATGCTTTATCTGCTCTATTAAACACTGAAGACAGCATCACATTACAGATGTGTCTCCTGTGTATCGGCTCAGTGCTCGTGTAGCTCAACTGGCAGAGCATTGCATTAGCTGTGCAAATGTTTGTGGGTTAAATTCCCAAAGTGTGCACAAACAGAAGAAAGTACAGGTATAAAAAAAAGTGTCTGTCAAATGCATAAAGGTCGAAGGACCTCGCTGTGAGAGACAACCAATAATCAAAAGTCATACTATAAAGATCGACCCACTGCTGTTTGTTTTAGTTTAAGTTTAGCAGTCTGATGTGAATCTCTGCTCATGCACATGGTTTTGGTCATGTCATCTGTCAGCATGAAAGAGAAAGCCAGTAAAATGGGTCTAAACTGCAATTCATCGACTGGCCGCTAAAGACCCATAAACCTTAAAAATAACTTTACAGCAGAAAATAATATATTTACAGCCTGGTACAAAAAGTGTTTTTGGTGTATAAAGTTAATTTTTCCCTTCATTGCAACTGTGAAGGGGGTACATTTTTTGTAACTCATCAATTTAAATTATATGCATAATTAAGGGCGTGGCTACTTGAGTGACAGGTGAATTGCCGTCGAGCTAGATGGGCGTGGTTTTACCAACCAGTCACCTTAAGTCCACCCACATCCCACCTCTTTGCCAATTTTCAGGTATCCAGAAGTGACGCATAGCCAAAATGTTGATGGCAGGCTCCGCCTACTTCGGGCTTTAAAAATGCTTTTCACAAACCTACAAGTGATGTCACAGACATTACGTCCTTGTTTTTACAGTCTATGGTCTTAACCTGCACGACTTCTGCTCTGCTGCTGGCTTAAGAGCTTTAGTTGACTTAAGTTGAACACAGCATGATCGTCAACACAAACAGGTAAAGACTTACCCTAACATTGTCTGGATGGAGACCTCCAGGATGTTTGTCCATGTATTGACACAAATCTGTGTGCTGAACAGACAGAGAGAGAAAGAAAAGAGGATAAATGAGACAGATATGGAAAACAGGCTCTGTTACAAAACCTAATGAGACACTTTGCTGTCTACCTATTGCACTGTAAAAAGTGAAAAGTTGGATCAATTAAAAAAATTACTATAATTGGTAACATCTAAAAAATGTTAAAGGTATAGCGGAAGATTATCTTTTTCCGGGTGGATCATTAAGACTATTGGTCATCCCAGTTGTCAATCATTCTGGTGATATGTTTACGTAAGGCCGTCGTACGTGCTTGTCCCAAGGTTTGCTTTCTGCACATGGGCACTTTCAGGTGTATATGTGTGATGGTCTACGGTTTCAGCCATTCATTAAAGCTTGCGTTCTCAGCGTGTTTTTCCAAATGTCTGGGGGTCGCAAGAGAAAAAGTGTCTATGAATTGTATGACAAGAAGAGAAAGGCCTCTGAAGAAAGAAACAGGACCAGAGTGTTTTTGGGAGACTATTTCACACAGGTTGGGCTTCCCACTGATGCCTCAGACGCGAAGTTTCTACTCGATAGGTAAAGTTTGTCATCAAATCCATTTAAAATCACTGCTAGTAAAATCTGATGTAAGCAATGATTAGCAATGCTAGCCCTGGCACAAGTCACGAACCACACAGACATGATAAACATCTCAATGTATGAGCCATGCCAACAGCAACTTGTAAACAGAGCGAAGAGAAGAGGCTCGTGCATGCTCTCTCGTGCACACTTTAATAGGTGTTCCCTCTCGGGAGCAGGTAGAGTGTGGAGGGGCAGTTCTTTTAAAAAATTTGGGAAAGTCTTCCGCTTTACCTTTTATTTATTTTTTTCAACTTAAAATTTACATTAGTTTCACTTTAAGTTGAGTAAACTTACATTTTTTAGGTGTTACCAATTAAAATAACTTTTTAAAGGGGACATGTCAAAATAATTTTTAAGACGTCAAATAAATCTTTGGTGTCCCCAGAGCACATATGTAAAGTTTAAGCTCAAAATACCATATAAATAATTCATTATAGCATGTTAAAATTGCCAATTTGTAGGTGTGTGCAAAAATGTGCCGTTTTGGGTGTGTCCTTTAAAATGCAAATGAGCGGATGAAGTGCAAACAATGATCGCAATGATGGTGGTTTCATCCAATTGGATCTCAATTGTGCTGTGAATTATTTTCTCTTTCTCTCTGCACTAAATGGCAGTGCTGCGGTTGGATATCGCGGTATAATTATAATAAGAGCTCCTTATGACATCATAAGGAGAGCCGAATTTCAAATACCCTTTTTTTCACGTGCTTGTAGAGAATGGTTTATCAAAACTAAGTTACTGGGTTGTTCTTTTTCACATTTTCTAGGTTGATAGAAGCACTAGGAAGCGATTTATAGCACTTGAAAAAGTCAGATTTTCATGCCATTGCCCCTTTAAGTTGAACCAACTTTTTACAGTGTGCCTACATACACTGTAAAAAAGTTATTGACTTACATAAAAACTTACATACACTTATTGCACTTAAATGTTTAAGTTTAATCAACTTGAATTTATGATTCATTTTAACTGTCTTGACTAGTGAGGAGTTGCTATAAATTATAAAAATAAACTTAAATTATTAGCTTATATTAAGTGAATTAGCTTTATTTTTATCATTTATAGCAATTGATTGATTTTTTAAAGTTGATTAAACGTAAAAATTTAGTGCAACAAGGAATTTTCACCCTTAAAATGTTGCCTACATTAAGGTGACAGATTTTTCAAATAACAAGTAGGAACATGTTCTAGTTCAATGGTTAAAATATCCTTAAAAAATGTATTTGTTATTGTCTATGAATTTACAATCGGGGACAAAACTCTTTTGAATGTTTTCATCTTTTTATTGTTGTAGGTTTACGGAGAACCAAACACCAAAAAACGGGACTGTCCACGGAAAACGGGGACATCTGGTCACCTTAGCCTACAAAGTCAGCCTACTAGTCTATAAACAGAGCCAGAGAAGCATGTAAGCCATAAAATGCGGCTTCATGGCAAACAGGATGAGGTGAAGGTCATCTACAGAAAATTAATGTTAAAAACAAACCATTTCCAACTCATTTAAACTGAAAGTGATTCTCTGCAAGCCTGACCCCTTGATTGTCATTTTCTATGTGAATGTCAAAAGAATACAAAGAGACTAAACAGGCAGAAGTGTAGTGGACAGACTGACTAACACCCTGACCGTATCAAATGGAAATGATTTTCTGTGTACTGGCTCGGTCTCAAGCCCTCTGTCTCTTTCCAAAGCTTCAGTAATGGGATTGTCAGGGGTGCACGTGGCTTTGTTGGACGTGTGGCAGTGCATGTCAACAACATCAGCGGGAGAAAGATTTACCCACGACCCCCTTTATTCTGCCCACAGACCTGATATTTACAAACACCCACTGTTATCCATCATGAATAATGCAGTCATCCGCTTCAGCCACGCCTGTCCATCTACCGCTTCTCGTGTCAATCATAATTAACTGCTAGCCGTGGAAACTGAATTGATTTCCTTGGTGCAAAACCCTCCATTCGTTAGCGCTGCGAGTCTAAACGCCAGGCGCAGATGTGCGACGTGCAGCGCATACTGAACGTCTGAAGACCCGACTGCATTTTCTGACTGAAATAACTCTGATGAGATCACAGCGGTGGTCTCAGATTAATATCAAAGCTACATCTAGTATCTCTCGAAGGGCCGAGGATATCAATAGCTAAGATGTTGTCCAATCTTCATGTTTTGATTGTTTTCTTTGACGCCCTGCGTGTTAGTTCACCTTTCATGAATAAATCACACTGACGCCCTATTTCACACTCATCCAATTTAGCAAGAGGACGTCAATTTACCATTAACATTAACCAGAGTATCAACATATCAACAGTGGGATCTGAAATGAAAAACGGCACTACGAAATAAAGTTAATATGCGAATGCAAACCAACATCTTTTCCTACAGCGTTCAGATGAAAGCCTCTTACATAAAAGTTTATGACAGTACAGCGCACAGGTCAAACATTTACAACTCTTCAAACTATCAACACTTTCATCTTTCAAAAGTCTCTATATAAGTTTATTTAGTGTTTCAGATGGAGGTTAAAGTAAAATACATGGAGGTAACATGGATGTAAAACCTTGAGAGATGAAAAAAACCTTTTTTAACAGCTGTTCTTGGGGAAATTTCCAGTCCTTCCTTAAAAAAATGTAACCTTAAAGTGTAAAAATGCTTTATATGCATTTCTGTACTGATACTGATATTCAATGACATCTAGCAGGATAACAATAATTTTGCTCTGTTTTAGCACCGATGTTTTTTTCTGCCCCTTTATATTGCCAGGATATTATCTGCCCAGATCGTCACATGTGTTTGAAACATTGGCCAACGCACCAAAAGGGCAGAAAATAATTTATCTGCTTCTACTGATTCTAGGCAGATACATCACTGCATCTCTATTTTATATAATCCTATACTGTATATAAAATATTCCAAAAAAGCTGAAACTGAAGAACTGTGTCAATTAACTTTGAATAAAATCATATTTAGCTTAAAGGAGAGTCCTGTTGGAATTCGACTACTGGTCACAACTGGTTTAAGCAGGTTATGATGGTCTTCCAGTCATATTAATTGGCTGGCCTTATGATCTCCAAGCCTGACTATAGCTGACAAATGGATAAAACCTTTGTAAAGCATGAAAGTAGCCTGAAGTAGTTCGAGCCGGGTGAGCGGCTAACAGCATTAACACTAAAGTCAAGTTGAACTTGACCTTTAGCTTCTCCTGACCATGGTGAACCTCACAGAAGAACACAGACGGACTCACAGGTCTCATTAACAACACTGACATTTCCAGAGCATCATTAAGACGCGACATGGGACCTTGAAGAAAGCACTGTGACAGCCTGTAACTGTAATGATTTATTAAAGTGATCCTCACCTTCTTAAACCCAACACTATTCAACCACCAGGTCTCTCTCTCTCTCTCTCTCTCTCTTTCTCTCTCTCTACCGCCCAATAGAAGTCATGTTAAAGGAATAGTTCACCCCACATGCATGTTATTCTTTTAATGAAATATAAAAGAGGAATTGACCACGTTTGTTAACCATCTCCTTCATTAAAAATTCAACACCTGCTTTGGTTGAGTTCTCTTAAGCCCTTTTCACACAGAGATTACGGAAAATACACGGAAAATGCGTCCGGGATTTGTCTGGGATAGTTTGAGTTTTGGTTCATTCAGACTGCCAATGATTTTCTGGAATCTATGCGTGCATTCAAACACACAGTAAAGATCCCGTAAAGATGTGTTGATTTTTTCCATAGCATCTAAAGTTTGCTAATTTTACGTGATTTCTCTCTTGAGAAACCACACGTGTAAATTTTCGTTTATGATAAGATCATAAGTAGGGCCAGACAGAATCTGCTGACTTTTTTGCTTTTTCTGCTGAAATTTTATGGAAAAATCTGTGGAATTCTGCGGAAGGATTTTAATTGATTTTAAAATATATTAGAGAATTTAAGCTGTACAATTACCTTTTTAAAGGCTTACAATGAACATGAGTACACCAAACCAATGAGTCCTCTGAATTAAACTGCACCAACATGAACCAGATAATGTGCATGTACAGACAAAATTATATTTTGTATATAATAAAATGACATATATTATTTTTTATATAGTGTTATATATTATAGCAGTGTTAATACATTCTCATTATGAATTTAGCACGTATCAAGATAATTTCATTATTTTTACAATGCAATGTAAACTTTATATTAAACATAAAAAGAGCATTCGTATTGTAAACGGATTTGAAATGATGATGTGCTGAGTGCTGACTGTCGTGTCACATAGAGATCAGAGTCATGTGAAATCTCCGCTATAAGTTTTATTTCATCTCAAATATCAAATGATTCATGCTCTGTATCATTAAATACAGTCACAGCACACGCAGGGTTTTTTTTATCATCATGAATGTTGATCTGCATTTAAATCCCTTATTTTAAAGAGCTGAACCATACCTTCTTGTTGCGATGATTCGCACATCTATGGATCGCCCCTTATGGCATTGTTTCTGCCTCTTGTTCACACAGAATGCTTTCCGTAAATGTTACGGGAATGTTAGGTCACACATTTGTGTTCATACAGAGGCCTCTCTGACAATTTTATGGAAATTTCCTGGGACCAAAGTGCTGTGTGAATGGTGTTTTACAGAAAGAAGTAAGTTTTGTGGGTTTGTAATGACAGGAGTGAACTCTTTGAATGTACAAATCCTTTAACCAAAGACAGAACCCTGTGGCTGTCTCTCTCTCATCTGTATGGAAACAGTGAGAAGCTCTTGTTGTTTTAAGGCCTACAGGAGATCTCAGAGCAGGACTTTTAACTTTATACATTAGAAAAACTGTTTTCATATAAAACCTGCAGGCAGTCACAGTGACAGAGCTGTAACGTCGGGTGCGAGTGACCCGCGGCACATCGCCACAGACATAATGTTCAACGCTTCAGACAGCAGGTTCCTGCTTAAAGCTTCAAAGTACAGGATACGCTTCAGGCTAAAGCAATGCTGACTAAAGCAAGTTTAAACCATGATGAAGCTCGGTGTGCTAATTAACAAACAACAAACTACTTATGTGAAATAAAAATGAAGTATTGGAATAGAGAAACAGTACAACAAAATGTGTTAATAAATCTATAAAAAATCTTTACCCCCCTTAAGATCTGATTTCTGATACTCACCACATACTCAAAGACCAGCGTCAGTGTCTCTTTAGTGTGAATGATGTCATGAAGCAGAACGATGTTTGCGTGTTTTAAACCCTTCAGAAGAGATGCTAAAGAGAAAGAGAAATAAGTATCAGCATATGATCCATCCTCAGCTCTGATTGTGTGAAAAAACTAAATCACACAGGTCTGAAACAACATGAAGATCAGTAAATGATGTGAGAATTGCCCATTTTAGGACAACATTTACAGATTTCACTAGTGATAATACATCTAAATCAGAAAACATCTGTGGATAATTTACATGCTACAGATTGAGAGATGTGTATGAGAAATGGAAAGAAGCACCAGGGATGAGATTCATATCTACAGCTAATGACTTCTGCGTGAACATAACAATTAAAGGTAAGAAATGAATTACCAAACCCTTGCATACACGGACTGTGCATCATGCACAAACAATCTATCTACTTGTGTGTCTTATATTTCTCTGATCAGAAGCTTTAACAGCTCACAACAAATCTCATCTTCTTTTACCAGAAAAACACTTACAGTCCTTTAATTTATTATGAAGACAGAGCAGGTGACATTTTAAGCATGTGTTTCATGATGAATAATAAACAAATCTGCAAGACTGTGGAAAATGTGATTACATTTAAAGTGAAAAGTGACTGATGCTCTTAAATGCTGAACTGATGAAGCTCTATGGGAAAACAATTTAACTTTTGTTGCAATGTCACAATAAAAATGTTTAAAAATAATTTGAACACCTTAGTTTTTCCATCTCAAACAATATCTATAATTGTATTTTTTCTGTCCAAACAAAAGTCATAACCTTCCAGAAATAAAACCTACAAAACAAACATAAGTAGGTATTAGGTAGTAGGTATAAGCGTCTGCCAAATGCATAAATGTAATATAATGGTAATAATTTCTGTTTTGTTTGTGGTTTCACTTAGTTTGTCCCACTATAAAACATTTAATTAGTGGTGCTTGCATTTATGCAAGGCATCACTATTATTATTGCTCCGGGATATTATTATTTTTCTTATATTTCGGCGCGTAACTCGTCCCGCACCGTTTGTTGTAGACCCGCGAATGAGGGCTCAAATCGACCGGTTTATTGAGGAATGGTGTGCTATGAAGGATTTTGTAGAAATATGTGGGTTACAACATTTGAAGAGGGTGGTAGACTCTGTAAGAACATACATCACATTGGGGTGTAAGCTGTACCCCTGGGGTGTAAGAGGCACCCGAAATTTCCCATTGACTTATAATGGGGCAGGAAACATGCCCATATAAGGGAATAAAAAAGTTCCAGATGGGATATCTTCGCTTTACAATGTCGTAGAGACAAGGGGGTGGGCTCATTTTACTCAGACATCCAATCAATTTATTAGGATACTCCCAGAGCTATTAAGCCACGCCCTTAGCAACCACTTTTAAGCACCCTAGCAACATAAAGTTCAAACAGTTATATCTCGGCATCAGAACATCGTAGAATCACGGGGGATGGGGGGATGCGGGGGATGACATCATTGGCCACTCAAAAGCCAGTGGTGGAAAGAGTGTAACCACCAGTGGATGCCAATTTTTTTCCTAGCAACCAAATACAGTACCCTAGCAACAGAATAAACAAAGCCTTATATCTCCACATCAGAACATCGTAGAAACACGGGGGTTGGATCATTTTACTTGTGGTTTGGTGTATAATCATTCTTGGATGATATTGCCCCCAAAATCTTGCCACGGCAAGCACCACTTCACATTTTCTTCAGGAAATGTACCTATCTACTGTACATTTATGCATTTGGCAGACGCTTTTATCCAGAGTGACTTTTAGTCCATTACAAGCTATACATCTGTATGTGTGTTCCCTGGAATCGAACCCACAACCTTTTGCGCTGCTAACATAATGCTCCGGAACTAAGCTTCAGGAACACCTGCATCTAATCTTGTTTTATAAAATGACAGACATAAGAATAAGACTGAAATTAAAAAATGTACTTAAAACACCAACATGCATAAAAAGTTCAAGTGGAAGTATAAACGTGTTGATGTTTATCCTCTAATATCCTCTGGTAATTCGAGCCACGTTCTGCTGCTTTCAACATCTCCAGTAATGCTGAATTAGTTCAATTTTTAAAGTGCTTTTCTGATCTGCATGCTGTGAACGAGTGTGCGGTCTTTCCCATCACCAAACGCATCAAACAGATTCAGTCGTTCTCTCGCAGCTATTAAAATGCACAGCACAAGGTGACAGGCATGAAATTCTCACGCTCACGATCTGCTTCACACGAAGAAAAAATCACAGCTTGCTGTACATTTATAGAGTCAGAGAGCGTCTGCCTGCATCTTTAACTACACACACTTTCATGTTCCAGGGGTTGAGATTTATTTCAACAGTTTTGAACGTTTTTGCATTTTCTGCAAGGTCACATTAAACCAGTTTTTGCAATGCTAACATCATCTTTTCTTATTACTTTTTCTCAAGACATTCGTGAGTGTGGTGGTCTCCATTGAGATGTTTGTGAGTACGGGGGTCTACATTGAGATGTTTGTGAGTGTGGTGGTCTTCATTGAGATGTTTGTGAGTGCGGTGGTCTTCATTGAGATGTTTGTGAGTGTAGTGGTCTTCGTTTTAGATGCGTGTGAGTGTGGTGGTCCTCAGAGGAGATGTTTGTATATGTTGTCTGCTTTGCTTACCCTCTCTGATGGCAGTGAAAGGAGTTCCTTCCTCCTCTTGTAGACGAATCACCTTCAATGCCACCAACTTCCCGTTCACCCTTCAAACAGCAGCAATGTAAACATGTTATGGGCTTTCATTGCTTTGTATTTCAAAACTAAACCATAAAGAATCAATAACTTAAGTGAATGTCTGATTGAACATGACATACTGAACACATTGGACTTCTGTTATCTGACATACGTACATCACAAGGAAACAGGGTTTTTAAAGGAATATAAGGCTTTAATTTGATCAATTATGAACTGATCTCTATGTCACAGATGATTGGTAGGGAAAAAGTTTCTCCAAAAATGACTTAAAGATCAAGTGACAGGCGAGTGAGGAACGGACTAAAATACAAATTTTAATTACTGTAAAAAAAATCAGCTCTGACATGAGGAACGACATGATGTGACTATCATGATGTGTCATGATGACTAAATTTTCAATTTTGCCTGAACTGTTCCTTTAAGAAACTCAATAGGGTCAATTATGAGCTCATGTTGACTTTAAGTCAATGCAATGCAATTGAAAGGCAATGGAGTGAAACTCAACACAGGGCCTGAACGTTAAATAAATTAAATCCACCAATCAAACGTCTTGTGTGCAGAGGAGCGCATACACATCTTTACTAAAAAAATGCACAATTCATTTCACGCTGTGTTAAATTTTTTCAACGTTTAAATTTATCAAAAGAATGTGTGTTTATGGGTAATCATGAATAAAGTCACATGCTTCCAATCTGAGGAGATTTTATTACTGACCTGCATTCATTCTCTGAAACAGATGCGCTCTTATTGTCATTTATCATTAGTGATGTGAAATTCACATAGTATCTATATGCCGTAATATTTACTTCCAACAAACATGCCAAATAACCTAGAGAAATAAACTCTGTGTTACTACAGTATGAAAAGACATCTACAGATCCTCATAAACTCACTTGCTCTTTCCTTTGTAAACAGTAGCATATGATCCCTCTCCGAGCTTCTCCAGCTTTTCATACGAATCCGCCTTTCCGAACTTTGGGCTTGTTGGCTGTAAGAGAGATATATAAAGGTCTTATTTTTGTACTCACTCACAATACATTACGTCTATATTTCAGAATATTTGCAGAATGTTTGAAAATACAACTGGAAAGTATACTGATTCAGGCACCTTTGACTAGTGATGATGTTCAACTTATAAATAACAGAGTCCTGAATCTGGTTAATTACAACAAGGAAGAATGCACTACACAACAACCATAACATACAAAAACTAAGGGGGCGTGCACACCAAGGCATTTACGCTGGCGTATGTACAAACCGAAATGTGTATATGATTGGATATGTAACCAATAACACTTGAAACAAAATGTTAAACACCAAAGGAAAATGCATGAACTGTTCTTACAGCAGGTTTTCGGAAACCATCTGTGACAGCACTGTCCTGACTGTGTTAAATAAACAATATCTCTTCTGCTTTCACATTGGGATGCCCATCCTGAGGCGCCCAGTGATTGCACCATCTCCAGTCTGGATCCAGCAAGTCAGATGACCCAACACCAGTTGAAGATGGTGCCAGACCATGGAAGGACCTCATACGATACCCAAAAAGACATTAGATAATAATTCAATTGAATCTCTTCAATCTCTGCCAGGTCATTGAATAAAAACACATTTCACATGCAGATGTTAGTTCAGTATCAGAGCAGATGTGAGGTCAGATAATCTGGGTTGGAAATATCCAGAATCCTGTCATCATACAGCAGCACAGATCATCTTACTGTCAACAACAGGTGAACCACCGGAGAGACTGAAGCTAAAACTTGAGACTACATTGTCACTGTGACACAGAGAAATGGCATCTCCCAAATAGACAACATGTATCTAATTCACAGACAAAATACTTAGCCTATCAGAAAGACTCTGGACTTTTAAATGATTTGAATCATTATTCATTTAAATCATTCCTTCAATGAATTGTTTAATGAATCACATTTATGTGTAGGTATCTTTAGCTGTGTTTCCATTACCCCTAAAATTGCACAAATTGACACTGCGAATTGAAAATACAGCAAATGGAAACACGGCCAATGGGAATTAATGTGTTTCGATCGGCCGTATTTTTAATTCACAACGTCAATTTGCGCAATGTAAAGGGTAATGGAAACGCAGCTAGTGTTGGGTTAGTTATTTTACTCATTACTAGTTACTTCTTACTTTACTTATTACTGCAAGGCAACAGTAATTAGTTACATTTTTCAAAAGTTGGTAATTCCATAATTGTTGCCCTATATAAATTGATGAAAGTGTCAGGAGTGGCAACAAAAAACAAGAAATTGAACAAAAAACAAGAAAACAAAAACCCACGAGGGGGTAAAACAAGACAAAATACACAGGACTGGATAAACACTAAACTGGACTAGACTATGACATTAAACTAGACTTTGACTGACAGACTAAACACTAATAACATACAATGAACAGACAATAAACTTGGCTTACTCAATATAGACACAGACATGAACAGAGCATGATAACACAGTACGATCACAGACAAAACACTGTGCACAAAGACTTTAAATAGGGACAAAATAACGAGGGGAACAGGTGATAATGATAACAGTAATGGAGCAGGTAAAAAGTGACGGAGACATATGAAATACGTGGTCTAGTATTGGCAATACAGACCACGTATTGCCCACACAAAACATTGTACTGTCAGAATCCTGCTATAGTGGACTAAATACTAAAACAGGACAAGGTTCCGGCAGGATCCTGACAGTAAGTTACAAATAAATATAGAATACAAACTATTTTTTAAACAACTTGTGTCATTTAATAAAGCAGTAACTGAAATCTGTAACAGGGCTCAAGCAGGTGGAACCAACCAAACATGTTGGCAGAACAAAGAACAGCTAACTTCCTGCGTTAGTGACTTGGCAAAAAGTACCTAGCCATTTTTTGGATGATAACTGTAATATTATTACACATTGTTTTAGTAATTAGTTACACTACTAGTTGCCAGGAAAAGTAATATTATTACAGTAACTAGTACAGTATTTTTTGGTCTATAAGCCACGGTTTTTTTCATAACTTGGCTGGTGCTGCGTCTTATAGTCAGGTGCGCCTTGTAAGTCAGGCAAGAGACAACATTACCGTCTACAGCCGTGAGAGTCTCCTATATGCTGCTTCTGTATTTATGTAATTTAATGGATTCAATAATGTGGAATGATGAGTATGCAAACTTCACACTAGTTGACTTGTTTGGTTAATTTAGCCTATTTAACCTTCCAGGTAAGTTCTGTATGTCATGGTTTATCATTTAAATAATTGATAATATTACTTTAACGTACAGGCATCTATTCAGCCTGCTGTTCAGTCTGCTATTGTTTAGTTGAATAACTTGCCTTTCCAGATTAAATGTCTGTTCTTCGTCTTGGATTTTGTGAAATAATTTTCTAAATAAACGTGACATATAGTCCACCGTGACTTATATATGATATTTCGTCTTAATGACACATTTTTGAATGATGCAGCTTATACTCGGGTGCGGCTTATAGTCCAGGAAAGTACGGTAACTAGTTACTGCCCAACACTGGTGTCAGTAGAGTCAGATTCACTATTCACTTCCAAAACACATACACAAATACTTCCATAATTGGCTTCCCATAATAGATGTGTAGAAAATGGACAGTCAATTTTCACCCAAAATTCAATGTTTTGCATACAGAACTATTAAGTTTTTTGTATTGCGACATTATTTTCATGAGCGTAAAACACATCTCCCATAATCCTCTTTAGTGTTCTGTGTGGTGAGATATGAGCTGGATGTGTTTACAGTAGAAGAGATTCACTCATTCATGACTGTCTGTAATAAACACCATCAGCTTATTTCTAAACGCTCATTCAATGTCCAAAAGTCCTCTGAAATCAAACTCTCTCTCTCCCGGTGGATGTTTATAGTGCTGATGTTAAATTTCAGCTGTGAATGAATAACAGTCCAATCGCATCTGATCGCCACACGCATGGGTACCAAACATCACAGGATCATGCCAGCGAGATGTTTAAAATATAACAAACCTTCACAGATAAACTCAGAAGATGATTTGCTTTTGTCTCTAAACACTTCAACATAAAGACTTTAACATGAACATGTGTGATTATGCAGTTACAATAAATGATGATCAGACATAACATGAGCTCAAACTCATTTTTAATACAGTGTTAAGTGTTCATTTGCTATAAATCTGTTAAACAAATACAGCGTATGTATACTGTATCAGTATTTTATTAGCAATTAACCAGGTTTTTAGAAACTCATCTCTGTCAACCACTACTCCTTGCAACAAAAATCCATCTCAGAAATCTTCATTACTGACCGAAAAACAAACGCACTTGAAAAAAACACACCAGCAGTTTTCCTGAAAATGCATTTCTTCAGTAATCATGTTTGTAACCTAAAACCGATCAGCTACTGCAAGTCACTTATTGCAATTGGCATGAAAGATTACCGGACGCTTCCCGGATAACCGGCTGTAACCACAAACCCTGCAGCCTTTTATCAACACCAGACACCGGTCGTCTCCTAGCGACCGGCGTGCGCTTCCATCACGACACGCTTTGAGTAAACATATCCGAGGTGCTGGACTATTTTCGAGCTTGCTAATGTTACCCTAGCAGGGGATTTTATTATCCTGATAGAGTGATTTAAGTGTTAGGAGTGCAAGGACCCTGTGGAGAACGGGTTTGAGTCACAAATTCTGTGGTGGGATAACAAGAAGGGTATTAAAGAAAAGAGGTCATACGCGCCTCGCTCATATCTGTCATTCTGGCCTTACGCTCATTCATTTTTCATCCGTGTGAATCAGCAAGTAAATGTGCTTCTGAACATCACCTTAATCTTCTCTCTCTCTCCGGTAAACACGTGTCTTGTTAGAGATGTGCACCGCTACACATTTTACAAATCAACTAGTGACTGAATGACCGATTGGTTTTAATGAACACTTATTCACGCAAATGTACAGATAGACATAAGAATGACAAATGAATAACAAGTATTAGCAAAGAACGTGCACATTTTCAAAAAATTAAATGAAAGATATTCAATGCATAAATAGACTGAATAACCTTCAACATCACAGTATTTACAAAAGAAACAATAGCGATTACCATCAAAAATAACTTAAATGAAGAGAAAACAGCTTGTCTCAATGTTTACTGAAGTAAAAAATATTAAATCAATAAACTGGAATTAAGTGTAAATCAAGTAAACCAATTGAACCAAGTTATTAGTAAACTATCAATAATGTAATTTGCAATAAAAGTATAAGATCTTAAAGTGACATCTGGTTAAGTTAAATAGGCTACAGTAGATTTCAAACCTCATCTGAGGTGGATAAATAAGCCGTATCAAGGAAAATCATTTTCCATTTTGATGTTAAATTAGGCATGAAGTTGCTCATTCCAAACATCCTCTAATGATGAGAGATAAGATCAAACACGAGAGACTCACAGAACTGGGGCTGGAGTGACGCCGGAGTTTCGGAGACTCTTTCCCAGCGGATGAACTTTTGGAGTTGATGCAGGCATTATTCTCCGAGTGAACTCTCTTGACCTGACTGGCCGGTTTCTCGAAGGGATCGAAGCCGCTCTGTGTCCTCTGTACTCGTACCTTCCTATCTTCAGGGATAGTGTCCAGGGGTTTGATGACTGAATCGGATCCCTGGCAGCTGCGAGTGGACATCTTTGTGACACATATCTGACGAGAAGTAAAAGAGAGAGTGTTACATTAAAAACACTTTTCTCTATCAGCAACTTTCTCTTATTTTTCAGTAAAAACACATAATCATCCTCATATCATCAAAACTGCATGTAAGGTATTTCTTTTAGAGGATGCCAATCAATATATTTGAATAGATTCAGTTTTTAACCCATTGCCAAATGTTTTAAGCATAATTCTAAAAAGAAAAAGTGCAAACACACAATCAAATAAAAAACTAGCTAGTTTAGAAAAACTTAAATAAAATATAAAGATATATTTCCTTAAAACAAGTCGATTTTACTGCTAAACAAGACGAAAAAATCCCATTAAGAATAACTAAAAATACTTGCATTCAAACTTAAGCACTAATCTCCAAAATCAACGTGCACATTTTCATTCATTTCATGTGCTGCCGATATGAAACTTTCATCTAAATCTTTCAGTTTAAGCACAGATCCATCATCTTCTACATTACAGCCCACTGTACATCGCTCTCTCTCTCTCACTCTCTCTCTCTCTCTCTCTCTCTCTCTCGCTCACACACACATAAACATTAATGGAAACAGCACGTGCCTACCGGCCACTCCATTGCTGTGCTGACTGTCAACAGGCACAAAAGACCCAGGCAAGCGTGTCGTGTACACCACGGTCCCTTAACATTAAACATTTACAGCAGGACTCCTGAACCGCCTTTCTAATTATCATAATATACAGTGTCAGGTAGAGTAACCCTGCTGCTTAGAGACGGACAGGTAACTGGAGATGAGGTTTCCCTGAACAGTCAGTGTGTAAACTTGGAAATGCCAACCTTCAAACTTTTCTCTTTATAATTCAACATATACCATATGTACTCAATGTTTGAGAGTTGGGCTGGTTGCTACAATGTATGTGGAACTACATGGTTGCTAGGGCTTCACTATCTGGTTGCTAGAACCGCACTGAAATTTTGGTAAAAATAAATAATTGCTAAAAGATTTAAAGAGCAATTGAAGAGTTTCGTTGCAAAACGAGATAAATCCATTTTTTTTACATTTTTGTCAAAACATGTTTATTATTATGTTATCATGTTATTATTTTGTTTTATGGTGCTACTTAGCTGTATTTTTTAAGTTATGAAGGTTTAAATCAAAACAAACCAACTGCAGTTGAATTGGAATTAATTGGAATGCACAACCAAAAAACGAGATTTCTGAACAATTAAAAAAATGTTGGTATCTCGTTTTGCAACGAAACTCTTCAATTATTATCCGATTCACAATTTTACATTTGTGTAAGTGTGTATTAGTTTATGTTAACAATATGCAAAAGTTACAAATCCCAAAGTAAACGATGACGCAAGTTATCGTCTCCGACGTAAATCTCTTTTCTTGGACTACAACAAACACACGGATTGTAGGAAACCGTTTACTTCCCGCTTCAGACTCACAGCCTGCAAGTTAACTCCTCTTAGCAACCAAATCTTTCAAACATGGTAAGGAGTGTCACATTTCCGGCTGACATCAGAGGTATTTAGGCCAATCACAACATACAGATTAGCTGGCCAATCAGGGACAAAGAGCTTTTCAATTCCGCGTGTTTTGTACAAAATCAATGCATTTGAGGAAAGCACTATATCTAGAGCTACAAAAATGTACGGTATGTGGAAAATAATGTGTTTTTTTAACCATAAACCACACAAACTAGCAGATGTAAACTAGCTGTTGGCTAACTCTGGTGCATATACTTTTAATTGTGCATTGTTCATGTAAAAATAAACAATAAAATGAAAAATGAACACATTGTATTGTACCAAATAGACACAATAAGGACGTTTTTAGCAATGAAATAGCTGCTTTTTAAAGTCACATAAACAAATTGAATCCAGAAACTACTGTTCAATCTTTACATAATTTTCCTTTCAAATTAGTGGGAGCTGATAAATTGCAGTGGCCGATTTTTTTCAGCATCAGCATCAATAAATCTTTTGAATCGGCCAGTAAATTTTTCTCTTTCTTTAATTTGTTATTCCTAATGAAAAGACACTATGAAAATTCGATTCGCAGTACATTGTCTTGTAAATATTTTTTTGTACTTAAAAGGGTATATTTATATAAATATTATGCATAATATGTTTCACCAATTTTCTGCTTGTTTCTCATTTACTGTATTTACATCTGTCTTATATCGATCTTATATGGGCCACACTGCTTTTTTAATATTTGTAATGGCATAAAAACCCATGTTGGTTAACACTTACTTCAAATTTTTGCAGTTGAATATTCTAAAATAAATCAAGAATAAAATCAAGAAAAATCTGTACTGTTAAGTCTGTTTAACCAAATTCTTTAAAATGTTTTGGATGCTAGAAACAACTGAGTATACAAAATTTCTAAATGATGCCAGATGGTTTAACTGTGATTGAGAATTACACAGAAAAAAACTTAAAGCATTATTCTACTTTCATAAAAATAAAATTCCCAATAATTTACTCACCCTGATGGCATCCAAGATGTTCATGTCTTTTTTTGTTCAGTCGAGAAGAAATGAAATTTTTGAAGAAAACATTTCAGGATTTTTCTCTATATAGTGGACTTTAGTGGACCTCAAAAGTTTTAATGCAGCTTCAAAGGACTCCAAATGAATTAGCCATCTGCATTTTCGCCCCCCAAAAAAGTACTTTAAAACCACAAAATCCTGTCTTGCACTATCTGTATGACGCACCAGTGCGACCTTACGTATTATGTTATCACGTGGAAAGATCACGTGCTACATATGTGAAACGCACACTTGCGGACCATTTTAAACAATAAACTGACATAAAGACAGTCTGAACGATCGTCTTTCTGCACACTTGTAAACACTGGAACAGTAGTTTTGCATACAGCATGCGCATCACATGGCTTGTTCAAGACGGGAAGCTGTGGTTAAAAAGTACTTATATTTTTCTTGTTACGATGGTCCCTTATGTCTTGGTTAGGATCATTTAGTGTCCTTTAAAGCTGCATTGAAACCGTAAACTGTTGAGGTCCACTATATGGAGAAAAATCCTGAATGTTTTCCTCAAAAAACTTAATTTATTTTTCGACCAAACAAAGAAAGACATAAACATCTTGGAAGACTTGGGGGTGAGAAAATGATCAGAATTGTTTTTTTTATAAAAATGGAGTAATCCTTTAAACTTCAGATTCTTTTCCTTTCCCTGACAAGACAGAACCTGAACAAAGCCACTGATGCCTGTAAGTCAGCAAACCCCATCTCAAATCTCATAAGGTTTCTCATCTCTCTACTACTCCATCTCTCATCATTCTTCTTTTCTAAGCCTCAGACAGGCTCCGCCCCCACTGCTGTCAATCATGAATAAGATGTAAATGTTCTGCGTGGATGTGGCGAGCAGCTGCTAAGAGTGGGTTTATTGTTCTAGGTCTGCTCGAGACACAATGAGCTCTAATTGAGTCTCAATCACTGTCAGTTGTTTATGAGCTTAAGAACGCGTGTCAAGATCATTTCCATCATGAGATTTGTCATGTTAAACCACAGATGTCCTGGTGTAACCTGCAGAAAGATCTACATAAAAGCATTGATAAAAGGGTTTATGATATAAAAACAACATTTCTGTGGTGTGTTTTTCCCAGCAAGCAATAGCCATCATTTCACCATCTATAGACCTGATATAGTCCGGTTATACGTCTAGCCAAAATAAACTTGAATTTGGTTAATGACTTTCCATCATGTAAAGTCAACAGTTATTACAGGCTGCTTGGTTTCATTTAGCAGCCCAAATTTCTCCTTGTTTTAGTCCAGACGTCTGGGCTGTGTTTGGACTATTAGACGTTTTTAAAACGCAAAACTGCTTGCTGAGATTAGACTGACGTGAGCATTATGGGATTAAAACAGACTTGCTCTGTTGCTAATATATGCTTGTGTTAAAACTAGAGATGCACCGATATTAAATTTTCCACTGATAGCCGATTATTTTGACTGATATCTGCCGATAGTTTGGTGGTTGTTGTATTAACTTGCAATAACTAAATTCTGAAAATTATTCATATAATGAATTCAATTCAATTTTATTTATATAGCGCTTTTGACCTATATAAATAATGACCATTAATATTGAACATTAAACTAGTGATGTTACATTTTCTATACACAGAGCTTAAATTCATTGCATTTTTCTGTTCTCCTTTGATTGACAGGATATATCGGCCTTGATGGCTGTTGAAAAATGTGAAAAATTGCTTTTATCGACTGGTACCAATTATCGGTTACCGAAAGAATGCACTGATACCACTTTTTAAGGATCGAGTACGACTACCGATATTTTTCCCCTGGTACTTGCCGATACAGATGCATGTTGTACTGTTTTTTTTTTCATGTTGCAATACTCTAAGAACAACACAATTAGACTAATGAACATATCAGCATCTTTATTTTTAACAACTTCAACTCATATTGGGAAAAATATTAATAATTCTTATGTGCTTATCATCACAAATTGTCAAAGCCCAAATTTCACAGGGTCCAATAAAGGGCAAAACCAAAGACGTAATGTAATTTTTACCTGCCTGTCACAAAGTTGTCAAAGTGCTAGAAAAATCACGATAAACAAGACAATCAAATTTGTCAAAGTACGTCATGTGAGAAATCCGTCTATCGGGGTATTTTTACGAGTACAATACAAGTACATAAGCTTGGTATCGGTCCATCCCTAATTACCGATTACGTAAGGAATAATTGACGACGGGCCATTGAATTATAAGAAAATAATGCACACCAAGGTGGTAATGCGGCACGACGCGAAGCAGAGTTATTATTTTATTATTTTCAAATAATTCAAAGGACCGGAGTCAATTATTCCGCTTATACCACGGTTACCACAAACATTGCTCTGGTGCCTATTTTTAAGACATTTGAAAAGTTAGGTGTGCGGTTTACAGAAAAATAATCAACACCCATAGAACACTTCTCAGCCAATCAGAATGCAGCATTCAACAGACCCGTGGTATAAGTATACATAAACAAGGTCTCAGACTGTTTTGGCTTGTTGAGAACGTATGATGTTTTTATTTGGTGTATAATAAAACATGTAAAAATGCATATCATTATAGACTTAGGGACACATTAGCAACCACTATTTGCATGTTCTTTAAAATTGCAAATATCATTAAACTTTTAAAAATGCTATGCAACAATCATTACAAGCGTTTGCACATCCAGAGACTACAGAAGTTTTTAGAAATGCTTACCGTTACAGCCTTTCATATAGTTCTAACCAATAAACCCAGAAACTGAGTAGAACCATGAAAATATTCATCAGACTCAATTCGTGAAAACAATGCTCTGTGATTTATTTACACAAAATAATAACACTTCATATATTAATGAGGTCTGTTTACTCGAAACAAGGGAACCTATAATCCGAGTCCCCAGACAGACATAAGATTTATCATACAGTTTACACTGCTGCTGTGATACACAGTGAATGATTTAATGCAGTGTCTTTAACATAATGATCACACTACACTACACTACACTACAGTGGATGCATGTGGGCTTTCAAAGCACTTAATGGAAACCACAAGAAAACCTTTTATTAAACACAAACCTCATGTCTGCGCTGTGGTGATTTGTTGCAAAAAACAACAACGTCACAAAACTAATTTCTGTTTTGGGTCTCTGCATAAACCGACTCATCAATCAACCTTTAATGGATCTTCATCTAAACTTACAGAAGATCAGATTTGGTCTATTTACTAGCCATGCATCCCTCATGCAGCACCTGACAATGACCTGCATCACTGCTTTATATAAAAACATCAATGTGACACAATCACGAAAGCATGAGGAACTGATTCACCCATCTGCACGTGGACAGACTCTCATGTGCCAGACAGACGTTCCTCCTACATGTGCAAAACACATCTGATGAAATCTTTTACAGCTGAGATAAGAGCATCTATAAACCACAGCAGGTGTATGATAGTCTCATCTGATACTGAGATCTATACTTCATAGTAAAACATACCATATTAAAGAATATACATGCACCCAGAAATCTTTGAAACACATTTAAAACATGCCTGAACTTTGTTGCATTAGATGTCAAATAATACCAAACCAAATTTGATTTTAAGAAAGTTAACAAAAGCGCACTGCAAGAATAAAGTTAAAAGTCAAAGTTGTCAAACATTAATGGATAACACTTCATGTCACATTTGTTTGTACATGACATTTGCTATGATATAAAAAATATGAATATTTTGATATCTAATGCATAAACATTCACACATTTATAATTCTGATTAAAGATAACAAATACTCTTTGGGTTCACAGTAAATTACGAATGAACAACATGTCAAGCTGTCATCATTTAGGCAGAGCATACAGAATGGTAATGTGAAAATCTCTTTATATTCTTGACACAAATGGCCGTGGTGCTGAATTAAACACGTTGTAGTTTGATGTGATGTAGTGTTAAGGTCGCATGTGCCGTTTGTCATTTCAGTGGATGTAGTTGTGAATTGCCATCGGCATGGCTGAGGAATGGCTGTCATGAACATTACTACAAAATGGATGAAACTGATTCCAGCAAAACACCTACAGCTGAGAAACAATCCTTCAAATTTAAAAGTCCGATAACGGGAATACATTAAACTAATAACAAATATAGTACTGTCATGCACACATAAGACATATAGACATTTGATCAATGTTTCACTTCATTTACACAGAGCATATAGCGGATACAGATGATGAAGTCAATATTTTCTCAGCTCTATTATATTCAATATTTGATATACGTATTTGTTTCTGCTAAAAACAGCCGAGGCTGACCAAAATTATGTACATCAAATAATAAACACAATTTAATCTCTGTAAAAGCAGATCATAAGAACATAAAACAAACATAAAAAACTACATTTTAGGAAGACAACAACTCTTAAAAATAAAAATCAGGTAGTGTTAAAGAAAAGAGAAATATGTTTGCAAGGATGACTTGAATGTGGCAATAGAAGGGGCTAGCCTGATATATAAAAATAGGCTATTCCATAATTTTGGTCCCACAACTGCAAAGGCCCAATCACCTCGTTTTTTAAGTTGAGATTGCGGTACAACAAGTATCTTGACGGGAGAGTAAACTAGTCAAATACTCCGGGTTCCAGATTATTTAGTGCTTTGTAAACATAAAGTAACATTTCAAAATCAACTCTAAATTTGACGAGAAGCCACTGTAAGGCTGATAAAATGAGAGTAATCGACTCATGTTTGCACGTCTTAGCGAGAAGTCTAGCTGTTGAATTTTGAACCAATTATAATCGAGAGGGAGATGATTGGGAGACACCATAATAAAGAGGGTTGCAATAGTCTAGACGTGATGTAACGACGGCATGAATCAATGTTTGGAAATCACTTTGGGTTAAAAATTATCTTACTATGGAAAGCTGTCGGATTTTGGATTGGATTTTACCACGGCATTCATTTGTTTGTCGAATTAAAGGTTGTGGTCAAAAGGAGGAATGAGGAGTGAGAAAGCCACAGTCAACATTTACAATGCAGTTTTCTGTAGGTCCGAATATGATTATTTTGGTTTTATTTTCATTTAAGTTTAAAAAGTTATTAGAGAGCAAAGAGCCTTAGTTCCTTCAGGCAAGCCGAAAACGGTTTCTAGGCGGTTTCGGTCATTATCTTCTATTGTGCAGCGCTTTGAGATGCTACTTTTAAAGGCGCTATAGAAAATAAAGTTTATTATTATTATTATGTTTTAATAGGAAATAAAGCTGTGTGTCATCAGCATATGAATGAAAATACACTCCATACTTATTGAAAATAGAGGCAAGTGGAAGCATATATAAAGTAAACAAAACTGGTCCAAGGACTGATCCTTGAGGAACTCCAAAGTTAAGCGGTATATGGCAGAAGAGGAGTACTGACCTACAATATGCGAACATTAAACCATCTATTTGTAAGATAAGAGCGCAACCAATGTAGAACAGTGCCACAAATGCCCACAGCTTTCTCTAATCGCGTAAGGAGTATCTCATGATTGACTAAAATCAAAGCCAAAGCTTAGATCCAATAAAACTAAGGCCACAGATCTTCCAGAGTCAATTTCCATAAAGATTTCATTTAAAACTCTCAACAGAGCAGATTCAGTACTGTGCAATGCTTTACACCAGACGAGAATGTTTTTGGGATAAATTTGCAGTTGAGTTTAATTTTTTTTCATATATCTTGAAAATATAAAGGCAAATTTGAAATGGGACGAAAATTTGAAAATACAGCCCAATCAAGATTTCTTTAAATAAGGTGTCACCACAGCATTTTTGAGATCTTTTGGGAAAGAGCCAGTCGACAATAATCTCACTGTATTTTGCCAACATGTTTATTATAAAGAGATTGGGTTTCATGATAAAATTCATTTTCCTCAAGAATATAAGAGAAACATTTCAGAGACAACCAGGACTGGGTTAATAAGAGGAAAATATTGATTTATGATCTCCATCTTGAGAAATTGCTTGAAAGAATACTATATCAAGGACAGGAATTATGATAACTTTTAAGTTTTTTTTTTTTTTTTAAGGCTTAACATATCAAAATCACAAAGATTATATTAGTAAAACTCAGTATTAGTGTTTGGCTTTTGCTATTTTAAAAGTACACTTCTACATGTGAATACCCTAATTTAGTGCCTTATGTAGCTATAATAAGGGAAGAAACTAATTGATTTATGTTTTATCCAATTAGTCAATTAATTGGAAAAATTATCGAGCAATTATGAAAATAATCATTAGTTTCTGCCCTACATGCTTCACCTTCAAATGTTTCTCAAATGCTATTTTCAGAAAAACAGCTGGCACTATTTTAATGGGAAATTATTATACTGGGAAACAGACAACATGAATCTGAATAAAGCCAGGAGTTACACAAATACAGATTGGCCTTTTCTTCGCACAAGAGAGGTTGTAATGTCCTCAAACATTTCCTCGCACCTGAGATTGTAATTCACTCCAGAGAGGTTATAATGTACGCAGAGGTTTAAAGCCAGTAAGAAAGTTAACCAGTAACAGCGCGCCCAGGCATCAATATGATGTGTTGGATATGGCATAATGTTTAAGACATTTGCGGCCGTGATAGTGTTGTCAGCTGGCCTTAAAGTAAAGCTTTTATTATTGTTGACCAATTAAGTGGCATGTCATAGAGCAGTGTTTCTCAAACTTTTTCAGCCCAAGGACCACTTTATCTTCCAATTTCTTTCTGAGGACCACCTAACAGAATCTCACTCTAACACGCCCCCAAAAAACAACAAAATAGGAAGGATAAGCTAAATTTACGTTTAATATGCAACTGTTTCAAGTCAAAAACTAATTTTTTAAAAACAAATGCAATGCTAGCATGTTCAGAAATTACTATATGAATTTTATTTCATTTGAAAAAGTAAATGTGAAATGAGTTGCAGCTTAATATGAACAACAAACTGCACATGTGAAAATAAACTGCAATTAAACATACAAAAACTGAGGTGGTGGGTATATGAAGTCTATGATTGTAACTATGGTAACAATAAAATACTGGAAAAAAATGTTCCCCTTAATGTCCAAAATCACTGAAATTACAGGGATTTTACACATGAACAAAAACTAGTACATTACAAAACTAATAGATTTGTGGATCTGTGGATTTTAGCTTTCAGTTGATGCTTGATCTTTTATTTTGACTCCTCTTTGGTTTAGCCAACCGATCCATTTTTATGTTATTAAAACAGAAAGGCAAGAACTGATATCACAGTTTCGCAAGTGCATTAAAAATCTACTTAAATAAGTGATAATTGTATAAACCAGGGGTTCTCAAAGTTTACATTCAAAGTTCCAAATCTGAATTCTCATCATTTACATTGGTCCGGAAAAACTTTATGTAAATCATTTGTTTATATAACAAATCAACACAAATAGTTAGGGAAAAACATAAGTGTATTTTGCATTTAAACTAAAAATATTTTTTTAAACATAAACACAAGAAATAATGCTTACTATGCTTCTCAATGTCTCAATGAATTATGGTGAAATGACGCTACATCCATAAGCCAGGGGGCGCTCTCGTGCAGAAACTCAATATGCGCTGCAAACGAAGAACCAGAAACACGCAGCTCCAGGAAATGTCTTAAGGATATATTTATATTGCTGTTTTTCAAACGTTTTCAGGTATTTTCATGATAATAAAGAATATGTATAGTGATTATGTTTGACGAGTGTTGCTTTTTCAAATGCATGTTTTAAACGACTCAAACCAACAGTGATTTCAGATTGATATGGACTTACTGATCAAAAGCCGTAGTGCATGAAGTAGCTGTGCATAATATCTGGGTGTGATGGCTACAGCGTCACACAGGAAATTTTTAAATAACTCGTTTTATTTTCAGACCAGGAATACTCTTAAAGTAGCAAATGCACACATTTAGCAATCACATAGAAATTAATGCACTTGTAATATGAAGTGGACGCGGGTCCGGATCCGGACCGCAGTTCGGACTTTGAGAACCCCTGGCATAAACACTTGCCTATTTTAGGTCATCTTTTGGCGGACCACTGGGGGGGTTTGGCGGACCACCAGTGGTCCGCGGACCACACTTTGAGAATTACTGTCATAGACAAACGAGTAAAAAAATAAATAAGGAAACTATTGCCCCACCCCACTGATACTATCGTGCATCTGCGATATGACTATGAAGAATATCACACCATAACTATACACCGGTATCACAAGTGTTTTAAAGAGTAAGGGGCGGATCACACAAAACATGTTTATGGCAATGGGAGGCGCCTTTTTTTAAAATGTTTTCTATGGGCAGTGAGCATTATGCGCGCGGTTTAGTAGCGTGTTTTTGTCCAAAGTCAACTCTGAGCAGAAAAGTGCCAGACGTTATTTGCGTTTTTTCATTGTCCCATCGAATGAGACGAGAGGCAACTGTGGTGACAGAAGTTTGTAGACGGTTTCATCGCACCACAATGGAATTCCCACATTCGATTGGACAATGGAAAAAAGTGAATGACGTTGAGCACTTTTCCGATCAGAGTTGACTTTTTCCTCAATTTCAGGCACTCAGAGCATTCCTGCAAAAACGTGCGGCAGGCAGCAAAAACGCGTTCGGCGCGCATAAACAGCTCATAGAAAACTATTCACAAAGGCGCTTGCCACTGCCAGAAACGCGTTGTGTGTGATCCGCACCTAATACTCCTTCTGTTCAAAGTCTAAAGCAGCACTGCATCTATCTGACAATCCCATAATGCACTGCACAAATTAACTTCTCACTCAAAGTGTTACCTTTATTGTCCTTGACAAGTGAGTGATGTCACTTCCTGTGATTAAAGAGAGTGCAACACATCAATATTACAGAGATTGGACAGAAAAGAACAGCGCGGCTCGACTGTATTAATGACAAAATTGGCAGGATTCCTCTGTTGGTCTCGCCCAGTTTAATGGATGTTAGGATCAGAGTACAAAGTCCAGCAAGACATCTTCATGTTCTACAATATCAAACTTTACAACTATCACAGAGATAAGATATCATTCTCTTTATCTCATACAGTACACATTACTCTATCTGCTTTCATCAGAGACATTTACATTAACATTCATTTCATTTTTGAGATATAAGATCTATCTATATGTGCACATACAGTACAGTACATCTATATCTGTATTGTAGTAATGCTGTACAGTGAATGATGATTTGAGTTGCCAAGATTTCTCTTTAATGTTAACTTTTAACTCCTAAACAAAAAGCAGCAGCTGATCAGTGAGGCAACATTATAAACATAACCATATTCAAATAATCCCAATTAATTATTCACTTAAAGGTCTTAAAAGAACTATTTATTTCTACCTTAATGTTTCTCTTTTGCTCGAGTTGACATTAAAAAAAAATCTGCATACATTTAGTTGCATGCAGGTCTGCGCAGGTGCATTGTTATGGTCAAGTTCATTTGTAAATCTTTTTGAAGGTGTTTATAAGACTCAAGGCTTCACTAATTGTGTCTGAACTTTAGATTGGTAATTGTGTTAAGACATTTGCTGAGAAAAGCAAAGCAACGGTCAACAGCAGTTGACTAATGAGCAGATTTACATAAAATATCCAACAAATGTCCTGATTAAAACTTTGTATTCATGACAATAAGGAGATGTTTACTCCTGTGTGAAATGAATTACAGTATGCACATATCTAATGTGAGCGGCCGGGTGATAATGAGCGTCTGTAATGTAACAGGGTCTGTGTGAGTGTTTAAATGACCTCACAGTGTGACCTCGCTACAGCGGTGACCTCATCACAATATTCTGCACACGCAACAAATCAAAATCACAAACCTGCTAAAAACACCCACATAAATTCCATGCTGATACAGGTTGGTTTATGCTGGTAAGTTTCTGGTCTAAGTTTAGCTGCTGGGCTGCTTCCCTAATAGGGTTGTAAATCGGATAGTTCATTACGATTAGGGCTGGGTATGGGCAAGGATCTCGCCAAACGATACGTATCACGATACATACTGCAATGATACAATGTATCATGATACAATACAATACAATACAATACGTTGCATGTAGCGATACATTGCAATACTTTTTCTTTTTTTATCAAAAATGTAAATAAAAATAGAGCTGAAAATGTTTTTTTAATTTTCTGCCATTTTCTCATTCCCCTAACTTCTGAGACATTGGCCGAATGGCCGTAAATGACAGACAACTGGACAGCAACAACTACAGCAGCGGCGGAGGAGGTTGTTTGAGGCACACAGAGGGATTTGATGGGTTTTTAAATATCGATAGTAGATATTGAAATATCGATAAACTATAAAAAATGTATCACGATAGTTAGCTGTATCTGTATTTTTTTTCCGCAGCCCTAATTACGGTATGATACCATATCGATTTTCTCAGCCAGTGATGCAATTTTTGCCGATACATCAAACACTTTTTCAATGCAATTACGACTGGATGCGATTAATTTATCGATATTTTATATTATGTGCCCAGTTAAACAGTAACATTTGTTATAACTTACAAATGTAACCAAAATAAAAAAATTAAACTCTTCGAAAATAGCACAATCTCTGTCCCAATTGAAACATTTATAACAACCAACTAAAAAAAATTATGAGAAAAAATGTCACACAATATCAAACTTATGATGGCAATAGTCTTTCAGTATTTTGTGCCAAACTGTGCAATAGTGACAATCACTGAGGTAGATGTAGTAAAAAATAAACACTGACACTAGCAGACGAAAACGTGCGTTTTGGCGGAAATGCGTATACTATGGACTTTACGTAAAGAAAAGAGGACGCGGAGAGTGTCCAAATAAAGGTACCTCATATTGATATTGTATGTGTGGCATCGATGCATCATATCGTTAGAAATTAAATTGATGCATACATCCATATCGATGTATTTTACACCCCTACTACCTATGCCCTTAAATCGTGCACTATTTGAAGGGAAAAGCCATTTTTGTCCAAAATTATAGCTGACATTATCGACTGCACTTATTAAATCCCATAATGCACCACAATAATGAGTGGACAACCAAGTGTACACTCAATGGCTAGATGTAGTCCCCTTCACTGTCAGGCAAGTGCCAAATTAACTTCCGCGTCTTGACACAACATGGCGCCCGCAGTGCTTCTGCTGTTAGTGTCCGAATTTACTCACTCCTTTTCAGGCACTAATTTAAGTGGACTATATTAGCAAATTAATGTAGGGAATAGTGAATAAGTGTGTAGGGGGATTACAAAGCCTAGAGAGGAACCAGCATCAAATACAACATATGCATGTATCATTTGATTTGTTATAGCTATTATCTAAGCACTAAACTTCTAAAATGCATGCTTGTATGTGGATTCACAGACCACACATCTTTAAGGTCTTTAAACCTTGAGTTGAATGTTTACGCTTTAACTTACAAATGCATTAGGTTTTAGAGACAATAAGAGCCAAAAATGATGTACAGTATACTTGTTAAAAAATGGTTCCTATCAGTCTGTGGGGCAAAAACAAAAAAGTAAACCTTTGTACCCAAAGAGTGCATTTCAGTAGCTCAGAGGTACATACTGGTACCAAATGTATACATATATGTATCTAAAAGTTATATATTAAGACCTTTTTAAAGGGTATTGCCCCAGTGACAGATTAGGATCATTTTTAGACGCAATATGTATAATAAATTCGGTATTTTTTGCTGGCATGTACTCTACATGATCACCAAAGCCACAGCTTGATTAGTCCAAAGACATCACCTGACACAAAACACACACGATTACTGTCCAACAGTCTGAAAATGTTATGTTGTGAATATTAGCAGTATACAGATTTGTCTCTATTTGCATTATTTGATGATGGCCACATCATCACCGGTGTAATCTCCCTCAATACAGTCTGTTAGTGACACATATCAGTGCACATCTTATCCACACGCGCACTAATCTTTACCACCGTTCCTGATAACGTCACAGAGCTCTGGATGAGTTTAGGGGATTGTCCGTCACCTCGAGATGCTGTGAGGCATTAACACAGATGGGAGAGCGGCCTGCTTTTTCCTCTATCAAGCCCCCGGGACAGAAACTCATCACATCACAGCTCAAAACACAACACGACAAATGGCTGTTCAGAAAAATGTTAAATACACACAACACGTCGCATGTCACAGATGCACAAAGCATGTCTTTTTGTTTGTATCAGTGCCCACCCCCTCCTACATGGGCCGCCTCAAGTACCACCACCATTCTCAGGTGGGCCGGACGGTTCCGGACATGACGGCGAGTCACAGACAACGTACAAGCTGCATCGTGCCGCCCGCATGTTTCCGTGTGTGCATTTCCTGCGACGTAAACCTGCTTGTCCCCTATAAACCCACTGCAGCATCTGGGGAGCATTTCTGCTTATCCACGGAGCATGCAATGCACTGCCGGGAGGAGTGGGATGGAGGCAGAGACGGGGGGAAGCAGATGGGGGAATGAGAGTCAACGCTCGCCGCGCTGTCCTCTTACCTTATTGCAGTCACTGTCTGCAGGCCAGGAAGAGCTCACCTGTGCGCCTCTCTCGAGCAGATGATACGCATGCAGGCCAATCGCTGACAGCCCAACGCATTTAAAACATCTCTCGCTGCCTTGGAAGTCTGGAAGCCTGGCGAGCGTACTAAAACAAAAGCGATGTACAAAGCTGGGGGAGAATCTTTCAGAGTGTTGCCTTCAGCCTCCCTATGACGCAGTTTATGCACAACATGCGTCTTTTATATTATCTGTGGCATTAGATTTGAGACGTGTTATGCAGCGTGCACCCCAGAGATGCCCGTTTCTGTGAGAAAAGAGACGGTATGTTAGTGGCGTCCCCTGCAAGTAGAGATGGTCTAATCCGGAGGAGTTTAAGGAAGCAGGAGACGGTAACGCTTGCAGCAGCAGCCGTGCAGCCCATGCGTGTTGGAGAGTGCTCTTTCTCTCTCTCTCTCTCTCTCTCAGCTATTGATTCAATCCAGCCCTGCACAGCTTCAGTGAAATATGAAACGCCGGCCTGCCAAGCACTCATTAATCGTATCCTGAGAGAGTAACATTAACAGAGGGATGATCTCAGAGTACTGCACACTACACATGTTCACCATCAGATACATTATATACATGTGCATTCGCTGTCAGAAAAAAATGGTCAAAAAATGGTCCTAATATGTCACTGGGGCAATACCATTTAAAGCGGTCCTGCTATGAAACATTTAGGTACAGATATGTACAGTTTCTTACAAAAGTAAGTACACCCCTCACATTTCAGCAATTATTTTGTTTATCTTCTCAAGGGACAGTACTATAAAAAATTCAATTTGGATATATTTTAGAGTAGTTAATGTGAGGCTTGTTTAGTAGTACAGATTTACTGTCCTTTGAAAATAACTTAACAAATTATTGTCAAAATAGCTGGCAACAAAAGTTAGTAGACCCTGAGTGATAATAGATGTATATTGTTAATCATGCAAAACCACATTTCCTTTCATCATGTTCATATTTTTGTCTGGTTGACCTGAAAGGTGTACTTTTGGAATGGGCACCACCCCAGTGATAGCTAAAAGGCTTGATATACTTTATTTTGTGTCCACGTCTGTCTCACGCGCATGTGTTAATGTATACTTAACCGCGTCTTTTCTCTGTGGAGATGTATATCCATGTGAAACCGGCTTCTGAAATGAAATAATGCAGAGCGGGATTTGAATTTGTCCATTGAGATCTGATTGGATCGTTTATAGTTGGGTTGTGTTTCTAATTGCTAATCGCAGCAATCTTCTCCCGGACTCCACCCACCTGCCAAAGGCTACCATATGACCGGAAGTGAAGAGAGATCTTTTTGAAGAGGGGAGGAGATTTGCGTTTTTGATTTAAGATTATGATGGCACATTTATTGTAAAAAAAAAATTAAGCTTACAGATAAGTGATTTGAAAAAAAACCCCACAATATTCCAAAACAAATGAAAGTTTTTAATTTTATTTTCATGGCGAATTAATTCTTAAAATAAATTTTAAACAAATGAAAAACAAGTTAGTACTGTTTGTAGGATCATTAAAATTTAACATCACCGTGTGAATCTTAATCCTATAGCCATTATTATTATTATTTTTTTAATGCAAAAATACAGTTTTTCTAGAATAAATCATTCACAAATACACTAAATACCAGCCTGATCTCATGGTAATTTGTATGTATTTACGAGTTGGCTAATTGTATGCATTTGTACAAAGTGAATCATACAAAACGTATGATTATTATATAAAAAAATAAGGAAATCCTAACCCCAACGTCACAGGGCAAAAGCATACAAAAGTGTACAAATGTGGTAATATATATTTGGGGAAAATAAGTATTTGACACATCAGCATTTTTATCAGTAAGGGGATTTCTAAGTGGGTTATTGACAAAAAATATTTCCACCATATCTAGCCATGAAGCCAAATATTGAATTCATACAAAGAAATCAGAACATTTAAGTATACAAGTTGAGTCATAATAAATACAGTGAAATGACACAGGGCATAAGTATTAAACACATGAAGAGAACAAGGTGCAAAATGGCATAGAAAGCCAGGAGATCATCTGAAATCTGTCAGTATTGAGAAAGAAACCCTGCCCCCTATCAGTACTAATTGATATCAGCTGCTAATTGATGGCCTATAAAGGCTTCTCATTACCCAGGAGGCATACAGGAAATACTTCATGATGGGTAAAAGCAAAGAACTTTCTTAAGATCTTCGTAATCTTATTGTTGAATGGGGGAATGGTTATAGGCACATTTTCAGAATGCTGAATGTTCCTGTGAGCACTGTGGGGGCCATTATCCGGAAATGGAAAGAGCATCACTTCACCATAAACCGGCCACAATCAGGGGCTCCACATAAGATCCCTGTCCGAGGAGTCCAAAGAATAATTAGGAGAGCCAAGAACCACTCGAGCAGAACTTCAGGAAGACCTTGCATCAGCAGGCACTGTTGTTTCAAAGAAAACTATAAGCAATGCACTGAAGGACCATGGCATCCATCCACGCAAGACTCCATTACTGAACAAAAAGCATGTTGAGGCTCAGTTAAAGTTTGGGAAAGAGCATTTGGAGAAGCCTGTGGATTATTTGGAGACTATAGTATGGTCAGATGAAAACGAAATTGAACTTTTTGGCAGTCATTCTACACACCATGTTTGGAGAAGAAATGGCACTGCCCACCAGCCCAAGAACACCATACCAACAGTTAAGTTTGGGGGTGGAAGCATCATGGGCTGCTTTTCAGCAAGGGGTACTGGCAGACTTCATATTATTGAAGGCAGGATCAATGGAGAAATGTAATGTACCGGGACATTCTGGATAAAAATCTGCTTCCATCTACCAGAAAGCTGAAAATGACAACATTCAAGATTTAAAGACCATTTGTGTAGAAGAATGGGCCAGAATCACTCCTGAGCAATGCAGACGACCTGTCTCTCCATACAAGACGCGTCTAGAAGCTGTAATCACCAACAAAGGCTTTTCTACAAAGTATTAAATAAAGTGTGTTCAATACTTATTCCCTGTGTCATTTCATTTGATTTATTATGACTCAACTTGTATACTTAAATGTTCTGATTTCTTTGTATTAATTCCCTATTTGGCTTAATGGCTACATCTGGTGGAAATTTTGTGTCAATAGCCCACTTAGAAATCCCCTTAATGATAAAAATACTGATGTGTCAAATACTTATTTTCCCTGCTGTAAAGACATTTTACAAGAATTTTTAAGATGTCAAATAAATCTTTGGTTTCCCCAGAGTACATATGTGAAGTTTTAGCTCAAAATACCCCACAGATAATTTATTATAACATGTTAAAAGTCGTTTTTGGTCGTGTCCTTTAAATGCAAATGAGCTGATCTCTGAACTAAATGGCAGTGTCATGGTTGGATAGTGCAGATTAAGAGGTGGTATTATTATAATAAGATCCCCTTCTGACATCACAAGGGGAGCAAAATTTCAAAAAAGAGCTATTTTCACATGTTTGCAGAGAATGGTTTACCAAAACCAAGTTACTGGATTGATTTTTATCACATTTTCTAGGTTGATAGAAGCACTGGGGACCCAATCATAGCACTTAAACATGGAAAAAGCCAGATTTTCATGATATGTCCCATTTAATACAAATTAGCCACCTTGTAAAATGCGTACGAATCACCATGAAATACACTGATGTACATTTTCAAACTTCACTTTTTTTACACACGTTTCCTAAAACTTGTTTACCTGCATAAACTCCACTGCGCTTATGTTTAGACCTTATAGAGATCAATACATCTCGCCTGTTTGTGTAAGGTCAGTGTTTCACCTATAATTCAATAAAAACTTGGGGCTTCCACTGAAACACTATTTGCCTTATCAGCATCACAGGACAGATGGAGAAAGACTCCCAGTGTTCACCCAAGGGCACAACAGAACCCGTGAAGAGCGCTATCTGCTCTTAAAAAAGATTGAATTGAGCGCTATCTCTCTTTACTTACGAGTAACCTTGAAAACACACGCATGTGTTGCCATAGCAATAGGAGACTGTTATTATCAGCCGGCATGTAGAAGATCCCTTTATTTGCACCCTTGAAAGAAAATAAGAAAATTTTGCTTCAGCTCCCCTTAATCTATATGAGAGATTTCAGATGGAAAACAATCAATGTTTCTTTTCCAATGATTACAAAAAACAATTCTGTCAATATTTACTCAACCCTCACCATGTGTGAAACACATAAAGATCTCCACACAGACCTTAGAAAAATTCAAGATCACAGTGAGCACATATGAATTATATACTATGACCTGTTATTAAAATAATTCATCTGAAGAAATCCCACAACATTAAATGAAACTGTTGCTTTAATAAAAAGGGACAATGGTGGTTTTGCGCAACAAACTTCTGCATTCTGCAAAACAGGTCACATGACTTCCAGGTCTTTTGCATGTGCTTCATTAAATATAGAGATGTTTAACTCAACATCTTTAAAGAAGCTAGAAAAGATGTGTATAACCGATTGCATACATTCAACTTTTATTCTTCATCTGACTGACGTTTGCTTACTAAACTAGAATAAATGAATGCCACAAATAAAGCCAGGTTAGCTAAATACCTTAAAGGTTTATAGATATTGCCATCAGTTTATAAGCAGAATCCATGAATGTGATGTTGGGCAAAAACCTGTCCTCATGCTGGTCCAGAGTCTGGTTTGTGCTGGTCTAGTACTATAAGTGTTTGCTCAAGCTCACATTATAATGACACATACAGCATCACTAGATGTCTGCCAACACTGCTGACATCTAAAGACAAATGTCTTTGTAATTACAAAATGGATTTGTAATGGATCTCTGCTGTGACACTGATGAAGTTTTTATCCAAACGTGGGCCACAGATTTGTCCGAAACCTCTAGCTGAGTTTATATCTGATGATGAGCACAATACACCTAAGAAGGGTCCAGTAAAGATGCTGTATTTTACTGGCAGATATAAACATAAAAAGTTTGCAGATATATAAAACTTCACTGGAGCGTTCTGTGCACATATAGATAATACAATAAAATAGATTTGAGCAGTAAAAATAAAATACAGAGACACTGAAGTATTTTCAGAAAGGAGCTTCATTATCAAAGCCGAGGCTGTATCAAACCCATCTCTGTGTTAATGTAAGAAGCACTGCTTTATTTGTGTCTTATTTTTATCCCATGAGGAGCCGAGACCGAACAGAGACACTTTTGAGACAAGAGAAAGGAAGCAAACCACCATCTGGCACTCTGACACACGCACGCGCGCACACACACACACACATTGCAGTTATTTATTGTATTATATTATTTTGTAAATACTATATTTTATAATAACTATATTGAGTATTTTTGATAACATATCTTTACAATATACACTGGTAACCCAAATATTATCTTAATATTATGTGTTTTGCATATATGCTAGGGCTGGGCGATTAATCGAAAAATAACCGAAACCGAAATTCAGAACCTCTAACCGACATTATTTTATCATGTCGGTTATTTCTGTTTTTAATCCTGTTAATACTTTCCCTATAAAAACAAACTGCTTCATGTGATGTTGCGTAACTCCGCCCCGTCCTGTCAGTGGCACAGCGAAACATGTAGGAGAACTCAAACACTGTTTAACTGAGCAGCAGGATCATCTAGTGCCCAAAAGAAGCACAGTACTTTTCTTAAGAAGTACTCGCGAATGTGCAGGCACCTGTGACAAAAATACGGAATGCGCGGTCGGGTTTTTACCGCACACGCGCTCAGTTTAATCTACCGATGGGTCTCTAAGCAGCCCGGGTAATGTCATCACATCTCACTCACTCAAAACCGCGAAAAGACGCGCCCGCGTGAGTTTAATTAGACACTTCAGAGATGACGGAGAGAGAGAACGGGAGGACTTCTAGTCTACATTAACACCAAAAGCATTACAGATGAGAATAAATGTCTTAGACATCAGTGCCCAGTTAAGAAAAAATGGATTGAATACAAGAAACGTGTAAAAGATACAGTCCAAGTATGTATTTTGCCCTACTCATCTCATTACAATAAGCTATCTGGATACAACTTATTATGTATGTATCTGATGTCTATAATTAGTCATGGGGGTTGTATAATTCTTTGGTTCATAACTTCCCATTCTGAAAGTTTCATCAATTGTACATAATGACATGCAACATCTGCATAGAGTTAAGTCTATTTAATATTTTTCAGTAATGCAGTTATTTTGGGAAAAATGTGAATAATTGCATTGCAGGCTGATTTAAGGTGTGCTCTAAACTTTCCAACCTTGTCAGTGAACTATGAGGCAAAAAAATAATCATTTATTAATCGTAACCGATGTCAAATGTTAGATTAACCGAGGTTTTGATTTTAGGTCAAATCGCCCAGCCCTAATATATGCTTAAAAAATCTTAGTCCATTTAACTTTTAAGCAAAGCGTATAAAATCCATTAGACTGAAACATTCAAGTGAACTTAAAATGATCAGTACATGTTGTAAGGAATACCCACAATCCCTTGTGCCTGAATATTTTGATCATTTGTGTTTTTTCACAGAACAGGAACTGATAAGACCTTAAACTACTTTAATATTTGTTAATAACATGTCATAGAGGTTTATCTCTTATAGTATTAATGTTGTTTTGTTGTAAATGATAATTTTGGGAAGTCACTGTTCAGGTGATTAGTGTTTACTTGCATGTTCAGCACAGTTAAATCTCTAAGTTAAATCAACGTAAAATTAGGTTTACTGAACTTGCTGAATTAAGTTAGGGGAGACAGTTAGGGGAGAGCGGGGCAAACGCTTTTTGGTTTTGGCTCAATCATTCAAAAAATATTTGAGTTTGATTAATTATATTTTTACACAAGCAACACACACACGCACATCTGTGCTACAAAAGAACATTTGAAGTTTGTTTCTATTACTTACCATTCTTGGACAATTACACCAAACGTGAAAGAAGTGAAAAAGTTACAACTTACCCCATAGGTGGGGTTATTGTTACAGGCAGAGGGTTAGTTGTAACACTTGCTAAAATTATGTTTGCAGGCAATTTTTAAATACTATTTTGTCTATATTCTTGAAGTGGATATTGTTTATATATCCGTCTATAATTGTCACGGTTAATCCGTGTCATGTCTTGTCTCTGTTCCGATTGTTATCACCTGGACATTCATTGATTAATTACCTGCCTCATCACACCTGTTTGTCATTTAGTCTCTGTGTATATATACCTCTGTCTTCTGTTTGCTCACTGCTGGATCATTGTCATTGCTACCCCGTCTGTTCCCTGTCTTGGATGTTCCTGTGTTCACCATCTTATCCCTTGTGTTTTATTATTAAATGTTATTTATTTTTGAACTTTGCGTTTGCGTCCTGTCTCTCCTTCCGTGTCGTGACAGAATGATCCAGCCAGCATTGGACACAGCAAGTTCACGGAGGGCGGCTCCCCCAGGAGTTTCGTCGAGGGGGAGTAGTGACATCGGCCCCGATGTCTCTTGGGGACCACCGTGAGCGATCGCTCGCTCCTGCGGGCCTGCGGGAGGAGGATCGGCCCAGGCGGTCCCCCAACGGTTGAGTCGTCGTCGACAGTCCCTCGGAGGACCACCGTCCCGCTCGTAGGGGGATCCGGAACGGACCACGCCCGATCATTTCCCCGGGGTGGCTACCGAGTGAGGGTCTCCATTTCCGCGAGGGGACGGGAGATGATTTCCGGGGGGCACCTCATCGTCGACGATTCCCATAAGGTGGGTAATTCGTCTGCCTCGGTTCTCGGAGCGATCGCTCCGGATCTCCTGGCGCTGTCCGGCCCACCGTCCTGTTGGTTTCATCCCGGCGGCTGCCGGCTTCGCCAGGGTCCCCAAGCCCTCCACCCCTTCCTTGGACTCTCGCTACCAGACTTTGTTTTTGTTGTGTTTTATGTGAGTGTCTGGTAGCCACTCGTAGAGGGGAGGGTAATGTCACGGTTAATCCGTGTCATGTCTTGTCTCTGTTCCCATTGTTATCACCTGGACATTCATTGATTAATTACCTGCCTCATCACACCTGTTTGTCATTTAGTCTCTGTGTATATATATACCTCTGTCTTCTGTTTGCTCACTGCTGGATCATTGTCATTGCTACCCCGTCTGTTCCCTGTCTTGGATGTTCCTGCGTTCACCATCTGATCCCTCGTGTTTTATTATTAAATGTTATTTATTTTTGAACTTTGCGTTTGCGTCCTGTTTCTCCTTCCATGTCGTGACAATAATAGACAGGTATCCACACTGTATTCATTCATCCAGCCCTTTTGCTAACAAGTTCAATTATAAATGGATACAAATGTCTAAATATTTGAGAAAAAGCTGCACAATTATGACAAAACATTCTTTATATATGTGACCCAGTCTGTAATAATCATACTACAGTTTCAAATCAAATTCTGAGATAATGAGCATCAAAGTCAGATTTTAGCCATTCATTTTCATCTTTTACATGACCTTATTCAATTAATTTTAAATAAATTTGACACACAATTTTTGATAAGACCGGCACATTTATTTTGTTGGGAGCCAGCAATCATTAGTGTGTAGCCCAGTGGTTCTCAAACTTTTTCAGCGTGCGGCCCCCTTTGTGAACGGTGCATTCATTTGCGGGCCCCCAAAGAAAATTTACGACAAATTTGTTCTAAAACTTAACATTTTAATTACACAAAATATATTAAATTATACAAAGTAGTGCTACTGGTTAATAGCCTTATTCGTTTAGGTTTAATTACACAGAATTCATGATAAATTAATGTATTTTAAAAATGTCATAAAACTGGGGCCCCCCTGGCACAATCTCGCGGCCCCCAGTTTGAGAACTACTGGTATAGCTTATTTAAAACAACATCAAGAATTACGCTAACGTTAGTGGTTTTTATATCTTAAGTGCGGAGGGGTTCGTTGTAACACAGAGTTACAATTAACCCCGCTGGGTCAAAATATTTTTCAAGTCCACCAAAAAAGTTGCTAAGAGCTGCAGACATATTTCAAAACGATGCTATGTATTAGTCAACAAGACACTGACATAGAAGACACTGACATAGTATTGGATTTGGTATCTTACTTAGAAACCGAAAAAACATGTGATGAAAAAATGTACCTTCATTCCATCAAAACACTCGCTCATCAATAACTCTCTGGAAAAACATTATACATTTCCAATAATTTGGGGGAGATCGTCTTTTGGCAGCGTGAAAAAAAAAATTGGAAAAACAAAATACTCAGTCTTGTGCAACAATGTAAACAGTCCGTGTTACAACTAACGCCGCATTAGTTTTTGCTCCGCGCTCCCCTACTAGAAATTTACTTAAATTTACTTAATTTTGTTAGGGCAACAACTTACCTCAAATTTTTTAAGTAAATCCAACCAAATTTACAGTTTAGTTTTTTAAACTGTCCTTGAATCTTGACTCATAAGTATTAAAACAGACATGCATTTTTTTTTCATGAATACAGTATTTAACTTTTACTTATTAGGCTCTAATGGCTGTTTGGTTGAGACTGAATGGATGTCCTGATAATAAATCAATTTAATTCCAGTCCCAGTTTCTCTTTAAGCCACGCGACACTGTCATTAAAATACATCCACATAAAAATGATGTAAAATAAAAAAGAGATTTGAATTAATTAAAGCAGCAGACATTACTTCACAGAGTTCAGCTCTTATCAAACCTGAAGCAGCAAATGAAGGTCTGATGATCCAGACACAAACTGTGACAAGGATTCAAACCTGTCTTATAGACGGCTTCATCGGACGCACGTGCGCTGACGTGATACACGTCTGGATCCGAACTTTACTTCCGGTTTCGTTTTTTTAATGGTCTGACTAGTAGCTTAACTGATCTCTTGAACAAATGCCTCGTCGAAAATAACAAAGGTTTTGGTTTCCTATGTAATCTATGTGTTGTTGTTTTTTTGCTTGTTATATAAATAAACTACATTTAAAGAACTTTGTTGTTATTTATTCTTAGCGGAGTTTACCGGAAGTTACACGACAGCCGCTTGTTTATGTTGTTACTGCTGAAACCGTTTATAAAGAAGTGCCGGCTGATTTCAGACGGTGTTAAATTTTTATTCTGCTCTCATCTAAACAATCTTGTTTCTACCAAATTCTAAACAATCTCTGTCAATCTGGTTTTGTAACACACAAAATCCACCAAAAGATGACTAACGGAGAGAACCACTGATTAAATATTAATACGGACCTAATACAGTATTGAATATATTATTCATTAAATCATTAGGTTAATTAAAAATGAGCTATTTTACATAATATCTGTTTTTAAATTATACAGATCTCATTTATCAAACGAAATGTCCACAACTAACTATTCAATCTCAAAAAGTGCTATAACATAAATCATGCACGCTCTTTTCTATTCTTCTCTCGTTAAGTCACAAATAAGATTGATGCTATAACAGGATTTAGTCCTCACTGTGAAGATATAAAGAGATCATCAGAAACATTGTGCATCTATGTATTAATAAAACCAGTTGTGATTGATGAAATGGATCTCTCAAAGGAAATCAACAGAACAAAAGTTTGTCAATAACATGGGCTTTTAAAGAAAAATGAATATTTATGCACAAAGGTTCAACATGCAAATGAGTAAAACCGGATTTGAATAAATATATTCAAGAATTCTAGCCAATTAGCATTTGTTGTGAATTCCCCCCTGAGACAACACTTGACAGAAGTGTACCGTGTGAAAACACACAGAGTTTAATTAAAGAGGTGAAATCACAGGTTAAATCAGTCCAGACCAAGTTAGACTTTTAGTTATTCTAAGTTTTGAATTTTATAAGTCTATAGATAACATAAAAAAGTAACTCTTATAAAAAAGTACATTAAAATGATCACACTATTCACAGTTTAACTTTACAGTTTCAAAACTGTAATGAAAAAATGGTGGGGTGAATTTTTTTGTAACTCATCCATTTAAATTATATTAAGCCTAAACGTTTTGCATAATTAAGGGTGTGGCCGCTTGAGTGACAGGTGAATTGCCACAGCTGTCACTCCCATCAAAGCTAAGTGGGCGTGGTTTAGCAACCAGCCATCTTAGGTTCACCCATGTTTTGCCTCTTTGACAACCAACGGGTGACGTCACGAACACTACGTCCATTTTTTTACAGTCTAGTTCGAACCCATGACTTTTTGCAATGCTAACACAATGCTCTACACAGGTGAAAACTGACCCCAGATCTTCAAAAATACAGGGAATCGATGTTGGTGTAGAGAGCTGGAAGGATCTGATGGATCAAACCACAAATCTTCAGATCAGATCTGTGAGTGCCAGGGCTTCACAAGCCATCAGGAGACACACAGAGTAAATCAATGTAAATAAATGAGCCTCAAGGTCAAGTAGGACCAATCAGATTTAATTACTTGAGCAGATTAAAGACACCTTGAGAAAAACTCTGAGCACGACACATGAACACTGAGTCCAACATTAACACTCAGCAAACACTAAATGCAAGAAAAAACGCCTTTGGCAAGTGAAGTGAGTTTCTCTCCATTTTGACGTTTAACTTAACCCAGCACAATCTAGAATGCAGCCTAAACTACAATATGATTTCAATCTTATTGTAAAAAGGATCATCTTTTGATTAGCTAAACAAATGTCATTATGAAAAGGTAATCAGCAGCCATGTTGCATATAAGAAATATTTATGATCAATACATTTACCAGCCATTGGCAAATGTGGCAAAAAGTGAATTGCAGAGCTTGGTTGTGTTTTTAGACATGTTGTGTGACCCACACAGGTCATACTGGTCTGGATGAACATATAGTAAATAACCACAATAGTTTTCAATCTTCATTTTTGTGTGATTTATTCTTTTACCACCATGTCAGATGAAGTGTAGAAGTGAGTTGGACTAAGAGATCAAGGGTGTGACTGTGCAGAAAATTAACTCACAGAGGAATGAATGAGGTCAACCCTCAGAGACCCCGCATGTGTCACACCACACCCAACACACTACAGCATGCTCACTACACACACACGCATGCAGACACACACCAGAGCACACACAGACACACACACACCAGAGCACACACAGACACACTACAGCTTGCACGCACACTACAGCATACTCACTACACACACACACGCACGAAGACACACACACACCGGAGCACACACAGACACACTACAGCAAGCATACACACTACAGCATACTCACTACACACACACACGCACGAAGACACACACACACCGGAGCACACACAGACACACTACAGCAAGCATACACACTACAGCATGCTCACTACACAGACACACACACACACACCAGAGCACACACAGACACACTACAGCATGCATGCACACTAAAACATGCTCACTATACAGAAACACTACAGCACGCACGCACACTACAGCACGCTCACTACACAGACACACACACACACACCAGAGCACACACACACACACACACTACAGCATGCATGCACACTACAGCATGCTCACTACACAGACACACACACACACACCGGAGCACACACAAACACACTACAGCACGCATGCACACTACAGCATGCTCACTACACAGACACACACAACAGCAAGCATGTACACTACAGCATGTTCACTACACAGACACACACACACCGAAGCACACACAGACACACTACAGCACGCACGCACACTACAGCATGCTCACTACACAGACACACACTATAGCAAGCATGTACACTACAGCATGCTCACTACACAGACACACACTATAGCAAGCATGCACACTACAGCATGCTCACTACACAGACACACAACAGCAAGCATGTACACTACAGCATGTTCACTACACAGACACACACACACGAAGCACACACAGACACACTACAGCACGCACGCACACTACAGCATACTCACTACACAGACACACACTATAGCAAGCATGCACACTACAGCATGCTCACTACACAGACACTGGAGCACACACAGACACACTACAGCACGCATGCTCACTACACACACACACACACACACCAGAGCACACACATGCACATACTACAGCATGCTCACTACACAGACACACACACCGGAGCACACACAAACACACTACAGCACGCATGCACCCTACAGCATGCTCACTACACAGACACACAGACACACACTACAGCAAGCATGCACACTACAGCATCCTCACTACACAGACACACTACACCACACACGCACACTACACAGACACACACACACACACACACACACACACACCAGAGCACACACATGCACGCTACAGCACACATACACACTACAGCGCACATGCACCTACACACAGTCAAGCAAGCTCACTGGTGGATCTGATCTAACTTTCACAACTTTAATTGGTGAGGTGTGTCATTATTTTTAGATTAATTTTATATTCACACATTTGGAAGACACTTAAAGCATCTTTATGGAATACATCTCTTATCAGTATCTTATCAGCAGTGTGCGTGCGTGCGCACGTGTGTGTGTGTGTGTGTGTGTGTGTGTAGTGAGCATTCTGTAGTGTGCATGTGTAATGTAGTGTGCATGTGTGCTGTAGTGTGTGTGTGTGTAGTGAGCATGCTATAGTGTGCATGTGTGATGTAGTGTGTCTTTGTAGTGAGCATGCTGCAGAGAAACTCTGCAAAATCGCGTTCATAAACATGGACAAATCGCCTCTGATAATGCATGCGATTTTGCCAGGCTTCTCAGTGAAACACGGCTCTGTGTAGTACATCTGAAAGCAGGTGATGCCGATTTATTAGTAATCATGAAACCGGCTTTACTGATGAGATACGCGTGAGAATCGCAGGCAATTTATCAAATGTTTAAAAGCTCCACTATTCATTCATGCTGTTGTTTTGTGTAAAGCGGTCAACCTAAACTGTGATAAAACTTGGAGCATTTCATCTTCACAGCAGATTTAGACCTGTAACCACTAACAGATCAAGACCTTCTTTATTGTGCATAAAAAAATCAGATAAATCGTGATTTTGCCCCGTCAACAAACACATACTGTGCACAGTGTTTGTCCACTGAATCTTTCAAGAAAAACCAACACTTATCAGCCCTTTATCACTCAAAAGCCCTCACAGACAAACGATCTTACCACTGCTGGTTGCAAAATGTTACATGATTGAAAGTTTTATCAGGAAGGCTGATAAGAGACCACACCGAGTCTTTAATTCTCATTCAAACAGAGTGACATCAATGCACCTACAACCAGTAAAGACTAGAAGAACGGAGAAACACAGATCCTGCTCTAGAGCCATTTATCATTTAGATAAACACAATAAAAGCTTTCTCTGCGGCCACCTCAGACAGCCTGCCGTACGGTCACGTGATCAGAGAGAGAAGTTGACTAGAAGAGGTCACGCTGGAGACCTCACAGTCTGTTTTGTTGTGCATTATGCATAAACGCACTTTCAGTCCGACACGTTTATTCCAAGCTTGACATTTCCAGATTGTTCCAGAGAGCAACGTGGCCAGAAATCCGTCCTCACATATCACACGCTAATGACCCAAATGGTGAATTTGATGTCTGTGATTTGGAGGGGGGTTGAGGGGAGATGGTCCTGCCGCATTCATCAGTCTCAGCTAATTACAGCACATTAATATAGACACCAGCTGCTGCTTCACATCTCATCAACAATAACAACAGCAGCCGACTGGCGACTGCAATCATCTCAGACTGGATCAGACAGAGTCATCGAGTACCTGACCCTCCAGCAGGTCCGGAAGGTCAACAACTATGAGAGATCAAGATCATCATGCTAACATCTACATAGCTGTGTGGGTGATGCTGAAAGAAATACATTTAAAGAGCAGTGACACTCCATGTTGATTTGAATCCCACAACAACTGGGAAACAGAATATACGTCATGCATCAACACTTCTGTTTATGTAGTGCTTAACAAAAAGCAGCTCCAAATGTAAGGTTTGTATCACAGCTGTCCTAAACAGTATTGACCCTTACAGCAAAAAAAACATCCATGAATACATTTCTCTGAACAAAAATATGTTTTAAATATATACTAAATACATTATGTGAAAGTAAAGCTTAATTAAACATATTTTTGAATTAACCAAACACATCAACTAACACCTTAAAGACGTCTTTAGAAATGACACCGAACCACAAGGAACGAATCACAGCTGTCAAAATGATGTATCTGATGTTCAATCCCTGATGCGTATCACCACATGCCAAATGACAGCAGCTCTGCAGGCGACTGTACTTCTACATTTACATTTTTAATACCTCAGCAATATTTGATCAATTACACATCCTTAAGGGGCTATTACGAGAAGTTAATTAACGCGTGGATTATACAATTCACATTTTTTAATGAAAAGAGATCTTAACCCATGATGGCACACAAGATTCTTACACAGGTCAGGGGAGCCAGCAGGGATTATTCAAGAAACAACAACAGCATGGTGGTCCTTATACATGCATGACAATGAATGCACATAGACATGGATGGATGAATGAATGAATGGGTGGGTGGTGGATGGATGCATGGATGGGTGGGTGCATGGATGAGTGGGTTGATGGTGGATGGGCGTGTGAATGAGTTGGTTGGTGGGTGGATGGATGAATGGGTGGATGGATGAATGGGTGGGTGGATGGATGAATGAGTTGGTTGGTGGGTGGATGGATGAATGGGTGGATGGATGGATGGATGGATGAATTAGTTGGTTGGTGGGTGGATGGATGAATGAATGGGTAGATGGATGAATGGGTGGATGGATGAATGAATGGGTAGATGGATGCATGGATGGGTGGGTGGGTGAATGAATGGGTGGATGGATGCATGAATGGGTGGGTGGATGGATGGATGGGTGGATGGATGAATGGGTGGGTGGATGGGCGGATGGATGGATTTGTGGGTGGATGGATGGATGCATGGAACAGGTTGGTTAGGTGGATGGATGCCTAAATCAATGCATGGATGGATGTATGGATGGGTGAATAGATGCATGGATGGGTGGGTGGGTGGAAGGATGGATGGATGGATGAATGGGTGGGTGGGTGGATGGATGAATGAGTTGGTTGGTGGGTGGGTGTGTGTATGAATTAGTTGGTTGGTGGGTGGATGGATGAATGAATGGGTGGATGGATGAATGGGTGGATTGATGAATGGGTGGGTGGGTGGGTGGGTGGGTGGATGGATGAATGGGTGGATGGATGAATGGGTGGGTGGGTGGATGGATGGATGGGTGGATAGATATATGGGTGGGTGGATGGGCAGATGGATGGATGTGTGGGTGGGTGGATGGATGGATGCATGGATGGATGGATGGAAGAGGTTGGTGGGTGGGTGGGTGGGCGGGCAGGTGGATGGATGCCTAAATCAATGCATGGATGGATGTATGGATGGGTGAATAGATGCATGGATGGGTGGGTGGATGGATGGGTTGATGGATGATGGGTGGAAGGATGGATGAATTAATGGGTGGGTGGATGGATAAATAAGTTGGTTGGTGGATTGGTGGATGGATGCATGGATGGGTGAATAGATGCATGGATGGATGGGTGGGTGGAAGGATGGATGCATGGATGGATGGGTGGATGGATGGATGAATAAGTTGGTTGTTTGGTGGGTGGATGGATGGGTGGGTGATTGGGTGGATGGATGAATAGGTGGGTGATTGGGTGGATGGATGAATAGGTGGGTGAGTGGATGGGCGGATGGATGAATAGGTGGGTGAGTGGATGGGCGGATGGATGAATGGGTGGGTGGATGGTTTATTTGGATGGATGGATGCGTGGGTGGATGGATGGATGGATGCATGGGTGTATGGATGCATGTGTGAATGGATGCATGGATGGGTGGGTCGGTGGATGGATGGCGCTCCACACACAGAGACAGCTGACAGTAGAGAAACATCTCTCCGCTAAATGATACATCAAATATTCAACAAACATTCAAGTAATGCTGCTTTCCCGGCAATATAAAATTAAGCATCACTATGACCATTGCAACAATTTTAATGCACTTTTTATTTGGCTATAGTTTCCTGAAGATGGGCATTAGAGCAGTTATACAAAAATGGAAATATACTTTTATTAGCTTTCTCCCTCAGCCCTACTGGGAATGTGGTGCCATCTAAAGTGGGAGTGAAATAAATGGAAAATATTCAAAAGGTTTCACAAACATGAAGCCACATTGAAAGACACAAATAACTCATAAAATCCCATAAAAGGATAAGACAGGAATGCTGCCGTTTTACTTTTTTTTGTGAATAAAGACTGATGGCTTTGGCAGTCAGAATAAGGACACTTGGCCCCTGAGAGAGAGAGAAAAAGCAGTCAAGGGTATCGGTCAATATCTTACTCCTGTCCTGGTAAAAAAAAGGGAAATGAAGTGACATGTGAGGTCAGATGAATTCTGGCACAGAACATCTTGAAGTCATTTTTAGATACACTGCAATATGAAGTGACCTGCGGCTGGGGGACACAAGCTGACAGAAACTCAACAAACTAGTACTACTGAAAATAATGACATATAACTTATAAGTGTCTGACTACAACATTACAAATGGTTTTGATTTAATAGTTTGTCAAAACTTTTCTCCAATGAAATGTACAATTAAATAAAAACCCATTAATGTCTGTGTATATTCATGACACAAAATGAATCCATGTTACGTACAGTACATTTCCTTCTAGGACCAAAAAGAAGAAGTAAGAAAAAATCAGATCTTGTAAACATCTTAAAAAACATCTGTCTCACACACCAAGTGAGAGCAAATAAGCCTCTTGCTTCATAGATATTTCTCCTGAGAAAACAAGCCTGACATTCTTAGAAAGAGTTTGAAAATGTGATTTGTCAAGATATTGAAGTCTTAAAGTAATATTACACTTTCATAAAACAAAAATCAACAATAAATTATATTTTACTTACCCCCATGTCATCCAATATGTTTATGTCTTTCTTAGTTCAGTCGAAACGAAATTACGTTTCAGGACTTTTCTCAATTTAAACGACTTTATTGGACCCCAATGGTTTACATTTTCAATGCAGTTTAAATTGCAGTTTCAAAGGGCTCTAAGGCATTAGGGTCTTATCTAGCGAAGTGATAGGTATTTTGGCAAGAAAAATAAAAAATATGCACTTTTAAACCAGAACTTCTCGTCTTGTAATAGCCATGTGAAGCGTAAGCGCAACCTTACAAAATGTGTAATGATATATGTGAAACTACCCTTCCGGTGTTTACAAGTGTGGAGAAAGCGTTCAGACGTTGTTATTAGGGCTGGGTATCGATTCAAATGTTCCCTATCAATTCAATTTCGGTTCATAAGCTATCGGCTCGATTTCGATTCTCGGTTCGATTCCGATTCTCGGACCGATTTTTATACTCTATTCTCGATTCAATTTAATGAATATAGATTTAATAAAAATACTTTATTTGTTAAAAAAACAGTGAACAGAAGTTTACAAGTGGATAATTAATAAAAAGAAATTAAGAGCCACAAACCTGTATATTTAATTTTTTTTATTTTAGATACACTTGGGTACATTAAAACAGAACCCATTTCTAATTTTCAAATGCATACAATTATGTTAAATACAATAAAATGTTGGTGCAAGATGAAAAATGTATGCTGAAAAAAAGTCAAAACAGTCACATTCCTTGATTAAACAGGATCAGGTTATTTCATAAAAAAAATCGAATCGATTTTTAATCGACCACGTTTAAAAAAACGATTAATCAAAAAATCTATCAGCCCTAGTTGTTATATATCGAATGATACTAATTAGGGCTGAAACGATTCATCGAGTTACTCGATTTACTCGATTTACTCGATTCAAAAAATTCCTCGAGGCAAAAATTCTGCCTCGAAGCCTCGTTAAATTCCTATGACGCGCACTACACGCGCCGAGATCTGATTCACACGGACCGTTGTTCAATGTTCAGGAAGCACATCATAGCGCGTGATACATTTTTAATTTAGTTGGCGCGATGGCGGAGCGAATATGTCCACAAACGCCAGAGAGAGACTGTCTAAAGTTTGCGATCATTACATTCAGCATCTGAACTGAAACCATCCACTGTTGTTTCACCAAGCGTCGATGAAACAAGGTAACTTAGCTTCCGCTGATTTTAATCCCATACTGTATTTGTAGCGATGTCGTTATGCGGTTTGACTAGATATGATGTTTAGCTTTGATGTTTTTAAGGAGTAAACGTATTCACGTTCAATTGCAGGACAGTATAGTTTAAAAAAGAACCCCTTGACACACACGCATGCACTACAGGTGTGTGTACCAAAAAACGGCACCACAGTGCAATCATATGGGCAACTTGTAATCTGACATATTTTGTTCAATAATAATAATCTCTGTCTTATTGGAGTTTAGCATAAGGAAGTTATTCTCTCTCACGCGAGTCAGACCGATCGCGAAATGCATCACATATGCTTAAACTTTTATGTAGCCACGCAACAATAATTTCAGCATGCATTCACTGTATACAGCGGGACGTGATGTTGTGATTTTTCGAACGGATTCTTAACCTAAAATGCACCGCAATGCAAGTGATGCAAACCAAATGCAGCGTTCTATTGAAAAGTAATGTATGTATTTCTGCAGTACCAAAATGCAATGAAGCAACTGAACGTCTGACTGGGGTGTCACTCTTCCTCACGCCCAGAACGCGTGCACACACACAAACACAAGTGCACGTGCGCGCATACACACAGGTTAGCTGTGTCTGAAACCGCTCCCTATCCACTATATAGTGCACTATATCGGGTGTCGGCCATTTTGTAGTGGTGTCCGAAACCTGAGTGAACAACTTCATTCCCTACATTCATTCACTACTTTTTACCCACAATGCACTCTGATTTTGAGGGTACATTCGATGTACACTCGTTCACTCATATTTCCCATGATGCAGTGGGAGACGAACGCGTAACTTGAATCAGCTGAATGATACTGACAGTAAACACCAAACATTTTCTTGTTGTCAGTTATTTTCTACTTTTTGAAAATAAACAAATGAAAAATAATTGCGTTATCTTTTATTTAAAATCTAATACACATTTGTATTAAATAATAAATAAACAGCAGTAAATAAATATTATAAGCAGTTGTTTTGTTCTCTTTATTATCAACTAATACAATAAACATGACAAATGTGAAAAACAGTAAGAAAGTAAACTTTACCATTTCACAGCACAATCATTAAAGCCACACAGGTGTTTTTGATGAATCTCTGCGACAGCTCTCTGACGCATGATATTTACGTCAGTGTCTGAAATCGCTCACTCATTTTCATTTGCTTCTTCCCCATATAGTGGACTCAACTGTCATTCCCCATATAGGGAATAGTGAATGAGTGAACGAGGGAACGGTTTCAGACACAGCTGTTGTTACCATAGCAAATAGGCTCACCCCAGAAATGATATATTATATGTTAAAAGCCTAATGGTAAATGCTGCAGGTGTAGAAATGTACATAAACCAGATATTTACTTTGATGTCAGGGCTAGATTACAGCATGAAACCTGTTGTGCATATTAATAAATTAAAGTGTTTAATTGTTGGCACTAGCACTTATAAACACTAAATGGGTAAAAAATTGAAATAAATAGGCTTATTTCTTGGAGGCAAATACCTCTGTTTTTTTTTTAGAAATAAAAGCCAAATGCTTGAACATTTTACAGCCAAGTCATTTTCGTTATGCATTATTTGTTTTGGTTGTTTAAAAACACACAAAAAAATTATCCGATTACTCGATTAATCGATCGATTCAGTGCTAGATTAATCGATTACAAAAAGAATCGATAGCTGCAGCCCTAATACTAATTAATGTCTTTGTGTCAGTTTATTGTTTAAAATGGTTCGCAAGTGTGCGTTTCACATATGTAACGAGGAACCTTTCAACATGATTACGAAATACGTAATACACAGCTAGTGCAAGACAAGAAAGTGCTCTTTTGCCGAAAATGATGATAGTTTCACTAGATAAAACCCTTATGCGTAGTTTGGGATTGTTTAGAGCAATTTGAAGCTGCATTGAAACTGTGAACTGTTGAGCTCCAATAAATTCCAGGAATGTGTTCACCAAAAACCTTCATTTCTTCTCGACTGAACAAAGAAAGACATAAACATCTTGGATGACATGGGGGCGAGTAAATGATCATTTATTGTTGATTTTTGTTTTATAAAAGTGGAATATTCTTTAAAATCAGAAAGCACTAGTGTTGGGCGATATGCCCCATTTTGAGATCGTCCTATCGTCAGCCTGTGAGATCGCCGATATACACGATAGCATCGGGGGGTGGGCAATGGTTTACTCATTTATTTATTTGTTCATTTTTTACTCATGACAAGTCACTTGATTGGTGGACACTGTCATGACTGCAACCTTCTTAAAACTGATGCCATTAGTCCATGCGCGTCATTAAAGTCCAGGTGCTATAAAATTTCCTATGTGCCAGAGAGTGGGAACAACACACTCGCTGGTTTTAACCCTCTGCGCGCCTAACAACCTCTCCAGTAAGAGCCGCACATATTACAAGCCAGAGTCATGCACATGCCAACTATCGTCATGAAGGACCGCTATTGGCGATATGTCTGACGGCCATCTATACGCGATACTATCGTCTATCGGCACAACTCTAAATGGTACTGTAAACAATATTAATAACTCCCACAAACATTCATCAAAAATGTTTCCCAACAAAACAAACAAATCACAGATCAGATAGAAATGCTCAAATTCGGCCCTGTTTTATATTGGCAGTAAATCATAAATATATCATTTCAATCAGGGATTTAAATGTTAAACATTAAGCAACTCTTGAATGCAGTGTAATGTCACGCTTGTGTGCAATTCTACCGAGGACTAAATGGATTGGTTACAGTCTTTATCCTACTGAAGTTGTTGAGAAGCCATGGTAACACGAAACATTATAAGAAACAGACAAAGCTGTCAGAGGAAGCTGAATAATCATGAGTCACCGGAGAAATTCAACCTCACAAACACCAACTGTGAATTAAAGAAAGAAAGAGAAAGGGAATGTGTGAAAGACACAATGAATAAACATTAATGCGTGTGTGTTTGCGACTGCAATGGACTTCATACCGTATACAGACAAGAAATCTCAATAACGTTTCTAGACTAAGCAATACTATTTCTTGTAAAACCAAGATTGAAGGTTCTGTATAATCTTTCTCTGGTGCTTTCCATCTTCTCAAGTCAAACTGTGTGTAATATTTCCAGCTCATGTCAGGATAGTAAAGCAGCTTAGAGGAACGGCAGGGGAAAGACGGCGATTGTGAAATCATCAGATAACGATCAAGGGTTCCTGCTACAAAGTGAGATTGAGTCCCACCTCACCGTTTATCGAAACCTCAAGCGGTTCTCCTGCCAAAGCTGTTGGGAAAAGCCATGGAGATGTTAGCCGTCTACCTAGTTAGAGCAATCAAATTCAATTTAAGTCCTGCATGGTCTTAATATCTTTCTCACCTCTTTCATACTGAAACACACTTAATCTGACGTTTCATACAAGTATGCATGCGGTTCCCTCTCCGAAACAACTAGGTTTTAGACTGATTTAAATGTCGAGATGACAAATGTGGCACTTCCTGGACTGAATCAACCTTTTCCTTTAGAAGAAAGTTATTTAGCAGATGTTAAGATGTGAGCACTGAATTTAAACCAAAAATTGACAAATTGTCTTCACAGACACAAACACAGGCGAAGTTGAGAAACACGACTGTTTGGTTTTGTGCGCTGGACATCGATTCTGCAGCGTCTTTTTTCCTCTGAGAGCGAATGTATGATGAAAACACGAGGCAAATTTTCATTGCAATCTTTGGATGGAAAACATGCCATTCCTCTGACAGTTTCTAGGAAAATCTGATCCAGATAAAGGCCGGACTCTATGGAGCATTTGCAGAAGAATTCTGGGTAATATCACCCCCCAAACGTCCATTAACAGACATCTGTATGGATGGATAAAGGCCAACACAAGCTCAGACCTCACACTGACGCACACAAACAGATAACTGATGAGGGGGAGAGCGTGATATGACAACCTCATCAGGTTTACACAGCATTTCACACTTCATTATAAGCTAATGAAGGAAGAGGAAAACAGACGACAGCCCATTAAAACTGTCACTTATTATGTGAAATAAGAAATACGCCTCAAGCTATCGATCCGTCCGTGACCCAACTTTTTATCCCGTAAATGCTGCGTAACATTTCAAATTTCTGGATAGCGGCATAAGTGGAAGAAATTAGCAAGATGAAGTCTTGACACCGCTGTCACAACCGTGACTTTACAGTCTATCTTCTAGTATTCTCACTGGGAACCTCTGGAAGATCTTCGGATAATTAAATAAGACAAAAATACTACAACATTTGTTTTTTTGCAGTACAAAATACACATCAAAATCTCAAAAGGCAAAAATTACCCTATTTACTACACTAAATGTTCCTGGTCTGACCACCATAGATTTTATATTACAATCACAGTTATCAAAGTTGAAAAGATGAGATTTTTGGAGATTTGAGAAGATTTTTATCCAAAAATAGGGTAGGAAATATTTGCCAAACATAAAAGTGAATGATTTACACAACTAGCCGCTCTGCAAATAACTGGGGAGGATTTAAAATGATGAAAGATGACATTTATTACATCAAACAAAAGAAAGTAGAAAACATGTCAGACTTTAATTTAACAGAGAATAAATAATGATGAGATCAGACAGAAGACGGACAAATGGAATTTATTAATTTATAAAAATACTTTAGTCCATTATGTATTTGAGAAAAGCTGTAAATTTGATGAAACATACTTGAATCCGAAAATAAAAGACATGACTTTTTGTTATTTTGACAATATATTGTTATTTTTGTATTATTTTATTTTTTTCAGTTTGATTTACTGAATTAAACTAATGTAGATGTACTAGGATATGAGCTTAAATTCATATCAAGGTATTTTCCACTCTCCGGCCAGTATATTGGTATTACAGTATATTGTTAAATTAATTAGTTAAATTACTGGCAAAATATGTATTTTTAATCTTATTAAACTCGAAAAAGTGAGGGTTTGGTCATAGAAATGATTTTTTTCAACTCGAAAAGACACACGGTGGATGGGCAGCCTCATCTTGTTATGAATATTATGCATATTGTCACTGTCGGATTGAAACCTTGTGTCTTTAAAACAGCTTTTCATATTTATGAATATATAACAAATACTGTATTTCTAAATAAATCAACACATAAACACATATCTTGACATCATCTTTAAACAAGTGAACAATGTGCTTCTGGATATTCCTTTCAGTCGGCTTTAACATCATATTCACGCTCTGCAAAATAACTAAAAAGATACACATATTTCCAATCATATAAATTATTTTCTAACATGGGCAGCTGCTCAGGGTGGCATTTTGCAGGGGTTGGCACCGGGTGCCCATGCAAAATAAAACTAAACACAACCGTGACCGGGTTTTACCTCTCATTACACGACACATTGATTGTTTAACGTGCACTAATCTGTATGGGACTCAGAGCGTGAACTCTCCACGCGGTGACATAAGAGATTGATGACAGTGCTTTGTAAATGACCAAATTGAACAAACAATATAAATGCAAAGATACAATTCATGAATATGTAACGGTATCAACGATATTGCAAAATCCATATAATGGAGCAACACAATACTTGAAATGCACATATTCATCTGAAGAGTCAATTTCTCTCCGTAGAAGTGCATCAAACACAACTTATATAGCGGTATGACCTACATAAAACAACACAGAGCTAAGGACTAAATATATTTTTAAGACAACAACAATAACACAAGACATATGCATGAAATATTAATAATATATATCAATAATAATCGCGCCGACCGGTACAGCTTACAGAAGCTCGGATAACAGAAGCAAATGCTTGAAAACATCTCTACACATTTTATATTCATCCTAATCCTCTTTATCAACAGATCATTTCAAACCAAGCACTATTTAAGTCGGAAAAAAATTATATTTACAATAATGTTAATTAAATCACACTGATGCCTAGTTTATAAGCATTATGATTTGTTTATATTACCACAGTATTTTATGACAAGTAAGCCAAATTCTACCCCAATCTCTTATTACTGCAATAAACTGAAGTAACAATATCATTTTAATCTGCAAGTTTGTACAATAGACAAAAATAGAGCAATGTTTTCTTTATATTACAGTAATAAATAGTTTTGCATTAAAATAATGAGACTTAAAAAGCAAAGTGTGCACAATGCTACAAATCTCAATGGTATTAAATACAGGCTTCAGTTTATTTTTCTTATGTGATGTGTCTCAAAGGGCCAAAGTAAGCAGACCCCAGGGGCCGGAGGAGACGCCGTATGAGGAGTAACATGAGAGACTCACTGCACAGAGGCAGAAGATTTGAGGGAGGTCACATTTTCCCTTCGTTCTGTAAACGCTGTTGAACAGCCGACAGGAAACGACTCTTTTCCTTTTGAATTCTTCACATGCTTCTCTAACTACACCAGACATTTATAGCCAATAGACCGAACCCGTTCCCATGAAGAGCACCACACATCTTATCATTTCATTTTCATAGAGAAACAAACTAAAAATATTACCATTTGGGAATATGGCCAAGATATGATCCCAAAAACAAGACGTCAAACAGCAGAATATAACCACCGGACAATTTTGGAAATCATTTTAAATTTACTCAAGAAAATACAGGCAGTGTTGCTAACAGAAGCTGCGTTTCCATTACAAATTTGCACAAAGCATGCGAGATCACGCGAGTGTAAAAACTTTTTTGCGATATATGGGAGATTTTGCGTATTGAATTGAAAATACAGCCAATGGAAACACCTTTGATTTCGCAAAAACTCCCATATATCGCAAAAAAAGTTTTTACACTCGCATGAGCTTGCACGCTTTGTGCAAATTAAGGGTAAAGGAAACACAGCTAAAGTTAGGGTGGTTGTCAGGATTTTGCTTTACAATTGTTTCCTTACCTTAGCCAGTCAAAAGAGCTTAACCTTTAAATCTCTGTGATGTTCCTACCCAGTCTCATGTAGATGCATATAAATAGCATGAAGTGTGAAAATCGTGCAATACATACAGAGCCGATCTTGGCCTTCTGTGGGCCCTAAGCAACTTTGTGAGGAGGCCCTGTCATCGCGTTCATAAAAATCATTCACTGTCTCTGCTTAAATGTAGCTATAAACAAACTGTTAACTGAAACACGTATTATCTTAAAGCGGTACATTTTTGCCACATGTACATTACTGTACAGCTTACTTCCTAATTATAACATTGACACATGTTTTCTGAAAAGCCCTTAATCTGTTACATTATTACTTAGAAAACAAGGTCTACTGCCAAATCTATTATTTTTTTAAAGAGATGTAGATTTTTAGGGAAACAAATGTAAAATAAAACCAAAATAGCTGTCAGATAAACTATAACAAACAACTCAACAAATTTTCCAAAGGTCAGACATAAACACACCAAAATACATAAATCATTCTCTAAATATGCTAATATTACACCTAATGTGCATTGTTTTAAAATGCTAAGGAGTCGCACAACATCTTGCATGAATAAATGTGATTTTTTTTTAACACGTATGAAAGATTTTGATTATTAATGTGTACAAGCATTTCTAACAAAACATACTGGACTAAAACTGAATCTAGGGATTTGGACTGCAGTGTTTGTTATAAATCCATTGCATGGTTAGTCAAGACTAAATATGAATTTTGTGTTCTTAATCTTTTTACTTCACTTTCATGGCGCTTGTCCTTCCTGCTCCGGGCGGATAGCTTTAATATCCGAATGAAGGTGCATGTTGATAGGCGCATCAACCGCATGCAGAGTTGCATAGATGGACTAATAACTGTAATTAAAGTATCATGAGATCAGACTGCTTGTTATAATATCGAATAGCTTCCGCGGCACAATGATGTCACTCGTCAGCTGGTCTGTGCAGCGCTGCATGAAGTTAAGAACAAGGGGGCCCCCTAGTGGTGAGGGGCCCTACGCAGCTTGCGTAACCTGCGTATAGGGTGGATCGGCTCTGAAAACATATGCCAAATCCCAATTTGGCGTGCATATGATAAGCCAGTCCTCCCCGTTCACTTAAACGGCGCATCTTTTTTTGTTGGTTTATTTATTGGTTTCTCAATTTTTTTCTGTTTTTTAAACCATAAAAAACAGGTTTAGGGTTAGCTTGGGTTTAGGTTTTCGCATGGGTTTAGGGTTAGATTTGAGATTTGCTTAAGGAGGTTATTTAATATACAGGTTTCAAGATGTTTTTGTCTATTTTTAAGCCATGGTCGCTTGGAGTTGAGGTTAGAATTAGGGTTATGGTTATGATGTAATTTTTATGTAACAAAACGTTGTTCTAACCCTAAACCCAGGCGACAATGGTAAAAAAATAGCAAAACAATTGATAAACCAATAAATAAAACAACAAAAAGTGAATGGGGAGGATTGCCGTATCATATGCACAATTTTCACACTTTGTGCTATTTATACGCAACTCCGTTCTATATTCTGCTCTATGCATTCGTTCAGGTGCAATCTACAATGCAAATTGATGGGATTTCTTTAGCAGTTTAATCATCTGACAGATATAAATCATCTGTTTATTCAATCAGAAATCATTTCTCTTTTACAAGCTATATATGATGGTGGCATTTATGAAAAATGAAATTGAATTAATTTGAATGAATTAGATTTATGATTGATGCATCTGGCAGATGCTTATATCCAAAGCAACTTTCTGAAGTTGAACACAGTGAATCTTCATCTACAGACACACAACACAATGAGACATTCAGCCATCAGATTGTCTTATTTGAAACGATATGAAAAAGAGCGTGTAAGACCTCTAGAAACCTGTACGTTTGACATGTATTGTCACCTGATGCAAATATAACACGTGTGTCAGCAGACACGAGTCTTTCAAGAGAACTGAAGCCACCCGCATGCCTGCGCTTACTGCGTGTCTCAAGAGAGCAGAGACGCTCATGCAGCTCTAACCAGATGTGACTGCGGGCCGTGACAGCGAGAAGCCAAGTGCATCAATGCAGCAGAGCTGCAGGGTTCAATAAAGATCTCACACATACTTACAGAAAACACTGGGATGCTGAAAAATACCAGTTTATGGCGTTATACATACAACATGAGAAAATATAAACAACGCATCAGCACACATCATATTTAAATGTCTGCAAACTGAAGTGGCATCACAAACTTGACTTTTAATTCTGCACATCTATCCAGTTTGGTCTCATTAATACTTCCAGTGTAGTTCGGAGAAACTGAAGTCACAAATACATGAAATCAAAAAAACTATTCAAAGCTGGGATATGGAAGAGCGGGCCACAAAATAACGCTTTTTGGCTTTGGGTCCATCATTCAAAAAACATTTAAGTTAGATTAATATATTTTTTACACAATTAACACACACATCTCTGCTACAAATTAACACTTAAAGTTTGTATATGTGATCTATCGTTATCATATAATTACACCGAATGTGACAGGAGTGCAAATGTTACCCCATAGGTGGGGTTCATTGTAACAAACAGAGGGTTTGTTGTAACACCTGATAGAAAATTTTGTTTTAGTTTAATCAAATTCTGTCTATATACTAAAGGTGTATATTATTTATATATCAGCCCATAATAGATATATATCCACACATTCCTCCATCCATCCATCATCCTTCATCTAATCATCCTTGTGTTATGCAGCAATGCAAATAAATATTTTTTTGAAAGGGCTGCACAATTAAGACAAAAAAAATCATAATACTGAGCTATTTCCCCTGATATTTTATTAACCGTTATTATTTTGATGAATAGTATTGACATTGTTTTCATTTCATTATCATTGTATACTTGAGGCTTAATTGTAACACTGTGTGACAACTACCCAGCAAACACAGAACGTTCCCCTAATGTTAGTTTTTGGTTATATTTTAGTTATTTTTTGGGAACCAAAAAATAACGTTCTGGGAACGTTATTTTTAGGTTTTATTTTTTGCAACCATAAAATAACGTTCCCATAACGTTGTAGGGTGGTTATTTTTAAATAACCTAAAAATAACTTATACAGAACGTTATTTTTTGGTTATTTTTTTTGGAACCATAAAATAACGTTCCCATAACGTTGTAGGGTGGTTATTTTTAAAATAACCTAAAAATAACTTATACAGAACGTTATTTTTTGGTTATTTTTTTGGAACCATAAAATAACGTTCCCATAACGTTGCAGGGTGGTTATTTTTAAAATAACCTATAAATAACTTATACAGAACGTTATTTTTTGGTTCTTTTTTGGTTATTTTTTTTGGAACCATAAAATAACGTTCCCATAACGTTGCAGGGTGGTTATTTTTAAAATAACCTAAAAATAACTTATACAGAACGTTATTTTTTGGTTCTTTTTTGGTTATTTTTTTGGAACCATAAAATAACGTTCCCATAACGTTGCAGGGTGGTTATTTTTAAAATAACCTAAAAATAACTTATACAGAACGTTATTTTTTGGTTCTTTTTTGGATCTTTTTTTGGAACCATAAAATAACGTTCCCATAACGTTGCAGGGTGGTTATTTTTTAAAACAACCTAAAAATAACTTATACAGAACGTTATTCTTTGGTTCTTTTTTGGTTATTTTTTTGGAACCATAAAATAACGTTCTCATAACGTTGCAGGGTGGTTATTTTTAAAATAACCTAAAAATAACTTATACAGAACGTTATTTTTTGGTTCTTTTTTGGATCTTTTTTTGGAACCATAAAATAACGTTCCCATAAAGTTGCAGGGTGGTTATTTTTAAAACAACCTAAAAATAACTTATACAGAACGTTATTTTTTGGTTCTTTTTTGGTTATTTTTTGGAACCATAAAATAACGTTCTCATAACGTTGCAGGGTGGTTATTTTTAAATAACCTAAAAATAACTTATACAGAACGTTATTTTTTGGTTATTTTCTGGAACCATTAAATAACCTAAAAACAACTTATACATAACGTTCTCTAATGGTTATTTTTTGGTTATGTTTTTTTTTTAGGAAATGAAGTGAATGCATAATTAAACCCATTATTCATTTAGTGTGCACGTCTAATATGCGCGTGCTTGTCTGCACGAGCTTACCGCCTTCTTCACGAGTACCCGCTTTATCTTGTGCTCAGGAAAAGTCGTTAATTTAAAAAATAAATTTTTTTAGTTTTTACCTCAGAGACTTACATTATTTTAGCGGTTCTTTTGTCTCTTTCTTGATTTAGTAACTTAAATATGTGAGAAGAAATATATATACGAGTGATTTCCAATCGATTTGAGGAGAATTTGAGGAGAATATAATGTTAGAAACTTTTTATTGTTGTAAAAACGGATAGCCGACTAACTGTGGTAAGATCTTTTAACCTAAAGTGACTGATTTATTTCTCATTGCGTTTTAACTTCAGAGTATATCATTCTAGCGATTTCTTTTTTGTTTCTTCATTAGTAGCTTAAATATGTGAAAACGAAAATATATTTTAATTATTTCCATGAAGAGAATATGAAGTTAGAAGCTTTTGATTATTGTAAAAACTGAGAAAGAGATGCTGATTGTTGTTACTTAATAATGGAGAGGCGGCTGCTGTAAGGTCTGTTAAACTAAACTGAATTACATGTTTATATATTTTCAATAAATATCTGTTTTAACTCTTCTTTATTGTGTTGAAGTCACTATTATATATTTGATAAAATATAATGTTATCTAAATACATAATATGTGATGTGTTGAGGTATTTTTATATAAAATAACCTGTGTTATATAATGGTATAATATTTTAATAGACATTTTTTCCAGTAATAGCATAATTTAATTATTATAGATTTTGTATTAAATAAATTATTTTATTCCTCCTTATACGGAAATGTGTTTTACTTATTTTAGATAGATTTGATAGATAAAAACACAGCATGGGATGTACTAATAGACGTGCCGTACTTTTGTAAGCCTTCACTTCTTCACTGAGGCTGGAGTCTTGCACGCTCTGTCAGTGCGTGCACGGAGCCGCGGCAACGCGCCCTCGCGCCCTGGTGAGATCATTTTTCACTCCATGTCAGCTGTGGATTTTCCAAGGTTTGTTTTTGGTTAGCCAGGAAAGTTTTCTTTACAGAAATAGAACGTTATTTTTAGGTTATTTTAACGTTTTCCTAACGTTATTCTAACGGTCTCCTAACGTTATTCTAACGTTCTCCTAAAGTTATTCTAACGTTCTAATAACATTAGGAAAACGTTAAAATAACCTAAAAATAACGTTCTATTTCTGTAAAGAAAACTTTCCTGGCTAACCAAAAACAAACCTTGGAAAATAACGTTATGGGAACCAAAAACTAACGTTAGGGGAACATTTTGAGAACCAAAAACTAACGTTAGGGGAACGTTTTGGGAATCAAAAATTGTTAGCTGGGTAACCCCGCTGTGTAAAAATGTTTTTAATCCCAGCTATCAGTTACTGAGTTACTGACATGTTTCTAAATGCTATTATGTTTTAGGTAACACAACAGTGATTAAAGGGGCCATGGCATGAAAATCTGACTTTTTCCATTTTTAAGTGCTATAATTGGGTTCCCAGTGCTTCTATCAACCTAGAAAATGTGAGAAAGATCAACCCAGTAACTTAGTTTTGTTAAACCATTCTCTGCAAGCATGTGGAAAAAATTGCTCATTGAAATTTGGCTCTCCTTAATCTGCACTATCCAATCACAGCACTGCCATTTAGTGCAGAAAGAAAGAGAGAGAGAGAAAATAATTGACAGCACAATTGAGTTTCAATTGCATCAAGCCACCATCATTGTGATCAGTGTTTGCACTTCATCCACTCATTTGCATTTTAAGGGACACACCCAAAACAGCACATTTTTGCTCACACCTACAAAGTGGCAATTTAAACATGTTATAATAAATTATGTATAGGGTATTTTGAGCTAAAACTTCACATATGTGTTTGGGGGACACCAAAGATTTATTTGACATCTTAAAAAAAGTGTTGTGCCATGGCCCCTTTAAAATAATATAAGGTTGGATTTGGTGACTAAGGGGCTGTTTACACTTGGCATTAACATGCGTTTTTGTCGATCGGATCACAAGTGGACGACGTTAATGCCAGGTGTAAACAGTGTTCACAACTTTTGAGCTCGTCCACTTTCGACCACTTTCAACCACATCCAGAGGTAGTCGAAACCACTTTCGATCAGATCGCTTTGGAGTTGCGGAACGCATATGTGGTTGAATGTGTTCGAACAGTCACACGCGACCGCCTTCTCTCCGCCCATTTATCTCATCGGAGGTATTAAACACAAGTTTTACGTCTTTTTTTACTTCTGGCGTGAACATTCGGTGAACAGCTCTATTTTTAGCATTTCATTGATAAAACTAAAGCGTCTGATCTCCGTAGTTTCGTTTTGTAAGCGTGTGAAAGTTGCGCGATCCTATTTCATCAATTGCGCTGAAAATTCAGAGAAAGCTCTTACATACTCATGTACAAAACTCCGTGTAGCATGTATACTTGCTAAACAAGCAGCGGACCTCGACATAATATTTGTTAGCGTCCATATAAAATCATAATTACTCCCGCTCGGGTTTGAATGACCGCAGAGAGACTCGCCCACCGTCTCACGGAACACCCCCTCATAGTATTCAAGAGAGAAGCGGTCGAAAGTGGACAAAAGAGACAGATTTAAATACCAGGTGTAAACGTAATGTGTCTCTCTCGTCCACTTGTGATCTGATCGATGAAAACACATCTTAATACCAAGTGTAAACAGCCTCTAACACACCCAACTCAGAAATTGAAACAGAAATGTACTCACCCCTACCTCACAGATTGCTTCTCCATTTTGTTTTAAATAAACAAGTGTTGCTTAGGTCATGGCAATTTTTCCAGGAACTTGAAGAACTTGTGGGCACCCAGAAATGTACTGTATTCTTTGGAAAACTCGTTTATGCAAAAACCAAAGCCACAAATTTCTCAGCAATGCTTTTTAAAGATACATGGCCATCAGCCTAATGCTTTGACATGATCCCATGAGCAGAAACATGGACTGATTCTCAGGTGAGATGTAAACCCAGCTCAAATCCCTGAGGTGATATAAACAATCCAACAGGGTCTTCAGTGATCCAGAGGACATTCGCAGTCACTCGTACAGTCTATCACTAAAGATGAACTAAACTTACAGCCAACTGTCCACAAAAACAAGAAGTTTGATTTAAAGTTGACCTCAGGAGTAAAATCATGTTTCATCTTCCTTGCAGTATCACTCGAGGGCCTGTTTCTAGTGCTAATGGAACAAGAGATGATTTGGTGTCTTGGCACAAAAGTGCAGCATAACCATGAAACATCTCTTACACAATCAAAACTGACATTTCAACCCTAAAGACTCAAAGAGCAACGCAACACAGCCCAATGAAAGTCAAAGCTCTGTACAATAAATCAGGGTAAAGACACAGAGAGGTGAAATCAACAACCCTGACAAAAAAACTTCATAAAAGTTCAGCTCTTCTCTTACCTCATCAAAGCCACTGTCCTCTTTCTTGAAGGCTTTAGGGAGAAAAGAGAAATGATATTAGACATTGAGTTTACACAACAGTAAATAAAATTATGTATTCTTCACATGCAAATGAACTCAGTATCTGTAGTAATTCCTCCAGATTATGTTTAGCCCCATACAAAGGTCATTAAACCTGTCATTAAAAATTATTTCCTTAAAAATTAAGCCTGTTTTATAGCCATTTTTGCCACTGATATTATTATAATGACAATGAAGCACCTGCAAAATCTCATTACTGCAGTGCAAAAATAAAATCACATTTTCATTGTGTCAGAAACAATCACACAGTACAGTAAAGTAATCATACATCAGTAGTAATAGCTGTATTACCTTTAAATAAGAAACAATTCATATTTTACTGGTAAAATATATAATGTATTTCAGAAATGAGATTTTAATGAGAGCACCTTTGAGAATACTGAAAATCACAAAAACAAGAACTAAATTTACAATGAAAATCGGCTGATTTATTAGTGATGAGATAAACCAGTTTCACTTTATAATAAGGGTCCATGAATCATAATGAACTGAGACACAAATGTGTTTTACTTAAAAATGAACTAATGCTGAGTTCAGGCATGTACTTCAATCATAAACTAATGAAGAGTCATCATTAAGTACAACATTACATGCTTTTAGTCAATCGTATTAATTAATAATGAATTCATGTGTTGAGTCATGTTGTAGTTAATGAAGACTCTTCATTAGTTTATGATTAGTTCATGCCTTAACTCAGCATTAGTTCATTAGGAATCATGGACTCTTATTACAAAAGGCAAGTACAGACTTCATTTTTAATGTACATTTTTATCTCATTTCTCATTCCTTTTAATTTGGGGGTTAATGTGACCTGGACAGGTTATCTTCACATTCACCCTCACGTAAAACATTTAAACCTCGGCTAAACATTTGCTTGATAAAGACTCATATAAATACATGAAATAAATGCACATGAAAAGTCCATCTATACATGTGTGTTTGCAGAAATACCAACTTATACTGTCACACACTTGTACTATAACTTTGATGCAACTTCAGTATGGCTGCAAATGTGAAATACAGCTTAAATTATCACCCTTAAATATCTCTTATTATAGTATTAAAGAATGTCTTGCGATGGCATCAGGGGAGATCTGCACATATGATATACCATCCCATTATCACGAAATTATGTACCTATGTTTTCCGTGACACTGACACGCTTTCCGCCTTTTTGCGTGAACATGTCACGTATTTCTTTGAACGTGTCACTGTCACGTATTTATTATTTATACCACGAGTCTGTTGAATGCTGCATTCTGATTGGCTGAGAAATGTTCTATGGGTGTTGATTATTTTCCAGTAAACCGCACACCTTACTTTTCAAATGTCTTAAAAATAGGCACCAGAGCAATGTTTGTGGTAACCGTGGTATAAGAGGAATAATTGACTCCGGTCCTTTGAATTATTTGAAAATAATGCACACCTTCGCGTCGTGCCGCATTACCACCTTGGTGTGCATTATTTTCTTATAATTCAATGGCCCGTCGTCAATTATTCCTTACATATAAGTTACTGTTTTGTCCTATTTCTTACAATTGTCGCTTCTGTTTTTGGTTAGATTTACATAAAATGAGATCCTTACCCAAACAAACTCTAACCCTAATGCCAGGCGACAATAGTTAAAAAAAATTAACAAATTACACAAAATAAATCATGAAAAAATAAAATAAAAATACTTAAACACCAAATCTAACACTAAACCAAAGCGTCAATGGTTTGAAAATAGGACAAAACAGTTGAGTGACAAATACGTGACAGTGACACGCAAACAGAAATACGTGACATGTTCACGCAAAAAGGCAGAAAAACGTGTCAGTGTCATGGAAAACACTCAAGAAATTATGTGACTATAGGTACATAATTGGGATACAGGGTTGAATATACACATATTTCTGTCAGCTAACTGCTTAATAAACCCTTTTCATAGACAGATCATTTATTAAAAAGCACAAGCATGCAAACGATTGTTGCTGTAAAACAGAGCATCTTTTTTTCATGTTCCCTATGAAATTATTTATTCATGTTGCTATTGTTTAGAGACAATGACAGTTTTAAGCAGCGGCCTGTTAACCTGAATTTATTTTAGATTTAAAGTCCTTTACTTTACAGAAAAAGTGAATTTACACAACCTGAGTGCCGAGGAGACGCATTAACTTCAATATCGAACTTCAATATATATTTACTTCTAACAGTAGCTCAAAATATTCACCTGCCACATTCAAACTCAAATGCTTCAGACGGTTCAGGACGGGCTGGATAAAACATCACAGACTCTTCACAAAGCTTTATAATGGAGAAAACCAGTCGACTGAAATAGATATAGCTAAAAGGAAACCTTACAGGTGCTAGAAAGTCTCTTTTGATTTCAAAAGTATGAGCAGGTTGCTTGGTTAGCATTATGGTCGATATAATCTACATTATTCTCGCTTACTCCATCTCGAATGGATTTTATTCACTGAGCTTGTGGCGTTATGGGACTGTCTTCTTTGCAAAGGGTATGCAACACTGCCTTAGAAACTAACCAACAGACTAGGTAGCCTATATATGTAGGCGGTAGGTCCATATGAATTCATGTATTTTATTTATTCTTGTGCCCCAAAGACACAATAAACAGATCCCAAAAAAGCAGTCATTTAACCGAAGATTTTAGCGTTCATCAATCATGAATCAGATGATCGGACCAGACAGTGTCTTTAGGAAGCAAAGGTCCCCCTAGGCAGCGTTTTCTACTGCAGCTTCACAACAGAGACGTCTTTATGGCACTGACTAGCAGAGAATCTCAAATCAAACTGCAGCAGGGCTTTGTTTCCAACCAGATCAACGTTCTCCTGCTCTGCTCTATCATATATCAGGACGATGTGTTTATTCTTACATAAATAAAGAAATTAAATGATTTCATATTATGCAACTATTACAATTGTCTAAACAAATATATTTGACGGTGGTTGTGGTTGCTTGTACTGTAACGCATTCCTGGAGTCTTCCCAAAAGAGACATCTGAGATGTAAACCTCATGTTGTGTTTAGAAGACTCTAATAATCTCCAAACTGACTTTCTATGATCTTATGAAAACATCATTTTTACTTGATAACATTCACTAAACAACCCCTATGAAATGTTACATGGATTTTATATGGGGTCTCAGTTATTAAAGGTGCCGTAGAATGTAAAGCTGTATTTATAGGCATAGATGAATAATAAGAGTTGTGTACGTGGTAATGACATATCATGAGCCTCAATCACAATTGTTTCCTCCTTCTTATGTAAACCTTGTGCATGCAAAAGACATGAGGGAGGGGATATCTGTGATTCCATTTTGCAAAACCATGGGGACGGATTGCGAAAGCGTGTGCACGGTATATAAATTTGAGAGCACGGATTGTTAACTCGTGCGTACGGTTTATTAATCCGTGTGCACGATTTGTAAAACTGAGGGAACAGTTTAAAGGATTAGTCAATTTTCTTTAAAAAAATACAGATAATTTACTCACCACCATGTCATCCAAAATGTTGATGTCTTTCTTTGTTCAGTCAAAAAGAAATTATGTTTATTGAGGAAAACATTTCAGGATTTTTCTCATTTTAATGCACTTTAATGGACCCCAACACTTAACACTTAACTTAACAGTTTGTAAACTGAGTTTTAAAGGACTCTAAACGATCCCAAACGACGCATTAGGGTCTTATCTAGCGAAACGATTGTCATTTTTTATAAGAAAAATTAAAAATATGCACTTTTAAACCTCAACTTCTCGTCTATCTCTGGTCCTGTGACGCGCCAGCTCGACCTCACGTAATCGCGTAAAGAAGTAGAAAGGTCACGTGTTACATATATGAAACGCACATTTGCGGACCATTTTAAACAATAAACTGACACAAAGACATTAATTAGTATCATAATCTACATACAACAACATCAGAACAGTCCTCTTTCTCCACACTTGTAAACACTGGGGCGTAGTTTCGCATACATCATCCGTGACCTCTTGACGTGATGACATATTAAGTGAGGTCACGCTGGCGTGTCACAGAACCGGAGATAGACGAGAAGTTGTGGTTTAAAAGTGCATATTTTTTATTTTTCTTGCCAAAAATGACAATCGTTTCGCTAGATAAAACCCTTTTGCCTCGTTTGGGATCGTTTAAAGTCCTTTGAAACTACAATTTTAAACTGCATCAAAACTGTGAACTGTTGAGGTCCAATAAATCCATTAAAATTAGAAAAATCCTGGAATGCTTTCCTCCAAAAACATAATTTCTTCTCGACCGAACAAAGAAAGACATCAACATTTTGGATGACATGGTGGTGAGTAAATTATCTGGATTTTTTTTAAGAAAATGGACTAATCCTTTCATAATCTGTGATTACGTTTTATAAACTGAGTGGATGAATTACAAAAGCATGATCACGGTTCACGGATTTGCTTTTCTCCGGGGGGTGACCTGTCAGGCTCCGTAGATACAGGCTCACACACAGAGCTACTGAAGGAGCTGCTCTGAGAAATAGCCAATCAGAGCAGAGCTCAAAATATTATTCATGACCCTTTCAAATAAGGTAATAATAGACCATTTCATTATAAAGAACAAATCCTAGGGTTGTAAATGGAGATGTAAAACTGACTTTGGATCATTTTTGCACTTAATAAAGCCACAAACCTTCTGTGTAGATATCAGAAACAGATTATTACAATGCATTATTTGGCACCTTTAACAACCCCTATGAAATGTTACAAGACTTTAATATGGGCTCTCAGTTATTAAACATTAAATGTGAGTATTGTATTTGAATGTTAAATTGTTCACACTGATTGGTGGACACATTGTAATTTGTAATTCTTTACTCATAAACCATTAATCTCCAGCACTTACCCCAAGTCAAACTCAACAAAACATGAGGGTTAAGCAGAAGTATGGGTTCAGTCTGGTGGTTTATTAAAATCTCACTGCTGTCTATGAGCTGAGATATCGCAGTGGGTCTTGTGTATGATCTATCTGTGTGGTATCAGATGAACAATGATGAAGCCTCAGTCACAATGTTACAAACACACACAGGTTTATGATCACATCTGAACTTCTGACACATCAGATGAATCCTTACACGTGCATTATGCCGCAGTCACAGCAGCATTATCTCAATATCAGATCTCAATCTCTGTCTCATATACACATACAGCGCTTTGTTTATAGCTCAACACAATCATCCGATTCAATTCAGTTTAATTGAACTCTTTTCTCTTCAATGTTACGAGCTGATGCATCATCATCTGCACTAATACTTCATATGTCTACATTGCTGCTTGCATTATTAAATGTTTGAAATGCTTGGCTCAAGATTATTTACAGTAAAAGTCAAACTTTTGCCTTGACCCAACAGGCTGCCCAGTAAAACCAGCAGCACCAGTGAACAATAACATCATGTTTGAGTCACTCACCGATGCGACTGAAGCTCTCGGACAAAGTTCTTCTTAATTTCTTCATTTTGCCGATTTTCTCGGGAGGTTGAGCTGCTGGCATTAAATCGCACATGACGGCTGAGAGTCAGAAATCCTGCTGAAGATCCAGAGGAGTTTAAATCGGGAATTAAACCTCAAAATGAAACTGTTGTGTGAAACAGCGCGCGACTTTTATTCAATATACATCTCTAACGTCTTCACTATAGACTTCATATCTGTAGACAATGTAATCCGCAGTGATTGTAAGCAGGAAAACTTGAAGGCTGTGTGTCTGTGTGAACGCTGCGGTTTTCCTGCTGTTCTCTCTGGAAATCTGGATGTCATTTTGGGATTCTCTGTTTGAGGGAGAGAGAGACGAGAGTTAACCCCGCCCCCGCAGGGCAGCCATTGGTCGGTTAATGAACTTGACATCTGTAATTGGCTGCATTATATGTATATCATCAGCAGAGCGCCGCCTCGCGCTCGATAAAGCGCTATGAAAGCGAGTCAGTCAGGGCATCCCGAGGACACGAGGGCTTTTAAAACAAATCGTGGATATTTATTAATGTGCTGTTAACTCTTTAGATTAATTACGTAGAGAATTAAATGCTTATTTCATAAAGGATAAAGACAAACCTATTACACATATTCCGCTATATGTTGAGTGGTTTTAATTGCTGTAATAATTCAGGTTCCCAATATATTAAAGGGGACAGAGAATGAAAAAGCATTTTTACCTTGTCTTTGTTGAATAATGGTAGTCTACCCACATTCACAAACATACAGCAAAAAGTGCTAAACATGCTAAACATCTCAGTCTCATAGAAATTCCTCTTTTAGAAATGTCAGCCAGAAAACAGCCCAATCTGAAAAACTGATGCTTATGACCTCACAGGCATCTAACTGCCCCTCCACTTTAAATTAATTGGCTACATTTTTTGAGTGGCAGCAAGGTCAGCCAATCAGTAATGAGATTGCAAGTTAAGCCAGTAGGGGGAGCCAAATAGGTGCAAAACCACTTGTTTAAAATCCCCCTAATAGAGCTTTCTTAGAGAGTTTTTTAGGAAGCTTCCAAGGCATTACAGACCCAAACAAAAAAAATGTGTCTACATGTCACATCATCGAACAAGGATAAATACTCCGTTCAATCATTCTATGTCACCTTTAATATTTCTGCTACTTCTGGTTACTAGATAACAAAGACCAATTCCTTAATAATTTTCAGTCCAATCTGGGAATCAATTCATTTCAATTAACTGAATCAAATTATTTGTACTACACTGTAGTGTGTTTTTGGACATATTCCATTAGAACCAATAAAATTCCCCCAAAAAACAAAACATTAGAATTTCCTGTAATGGTTTTATTGTATTTTTCTCCAGGGTTGGTATTAGCTGTTTTTGGTGGTGTAGCAACCTGGTCTAGTTGTGTTTTGGTCCTTTTTTAAACTGGTCTAGTTGTGTTTTGGTCACTTTTTAAGCGGGTCAGGCTGGAAGACCAGCTGACACACCAGCTTCGCCGGCTGGGAGGACCAGCTACTTGCCACCTTAAACCAGCTAAACCCAACTACCAGCTCATGCTGTCTACATAGTTTATTCTAGTTATTTCCATAACTTTAGTCATTTACCATGATTGTTAAGTTGCATGCCTGTAAAGTAGGCCAACTATTGAAATCATTTCACATTTCCAGGTGTTTCATGTGCTCAGAAATCAATGATACATATATGCTTAAACTATAAGGTTTTAGGGTTTTGACAATTTATGGCATTTCTGTATCATTGTTTGACGTACCAGAGTGTTACCTAAATATGATATGAAAACAGTCAGTAAGATAAATCCAGCATAGTAAAGTATTACTGTGGACACTGTGCATTTTTTTGGTAGATAAAGTATCAAGTGAATAAATAAAAATGTAGTGCTGGGCAAATAATAATTGCGATTAATCGCATACAAAAGTGATTTTTTTGCATAAGTGTGTACTGTCTGTAATTATTATGTACATTATATAGGCCTATACACACATTCATGCATGTATTTAAGAAACATTTACATGTGTATATATATTTATTTATATTTCTATATATTCTATATGATTATTTCTGAAATGAATATATGTATGTGTGTGTGGTTAAATATACATAATAATTACACACAGTACACAAACATCCATTATGAAAAAATACGTTTATTTTGTATGCGATTAATCGTGATTAATCTTTGCCCAGCACTATAAAAATGAAATGTTCATCTTTTTTCTTTTAAACAAAACAATTAGCCTACATTGTTTTGTTACTGGACATGACACGTGTGACTGTGGCTGATAAACGTGCAGCACTGAATTCAGGGCAATGCAGTGAGGATGTACAGTAGGAGGTTAAGATGAGATTCCAGATGACAGTTTTGTCTAACATAAACATTCCTTAATCAAGTTCGTTGTCAAAAACAAACCCGCTCCCGTTTCACTGCTCACCTCATTTCTACAACACAGCCAGATTCTGATAAACACATTACAAACCTTCATATGTTTAAGGGGGAAATCGATACAAGGGGTTATTGGTTTCATAAGACCAAGTAAGTTATAATAGAGTCAAGTTGATTTCAAACCTTCTACCTTAGCTACACATTATCTGGTATTGTAAAATGCGGGTGATAGGAGAGACATAAACACAGCAAATTCCTATGGATAAGTCTTCCCAAACATTACATATCTATACACTACTTATGTCTAAACTATGGAAAGTAAGATGAAAACAAATGGGCTTTTAAATGGGAAGGATCAGTTTGTAAAATGTTAATATGTTAATATCAAGTCATGGTTTAGTATGGAAAGGAGGAAACATTCAGACTGATGGACGACTAGGACATGAAACGGTTTCCTCCAGGCCATCAAAGGGATCTGCTCCTGATGTGAATGTTATAAACTCTGTCCTTTAAACTCATCTAGACTTTAAAAGAGGTTTCATGGCACAAAGTTATATCTTTTAAAAGTAGAAGCTTGTTTTTATTAGCAAATATGTTTTGATAAGAACACGCATTATAAATACAATAAGTCACAGAAGCAGGAGTGAATTAAAACAATGGTTTCAATGACCTGATCTTACAATCACAAAAACAAAAAATTTACAAGAAAAATTCACCCCAAAAATGAAAAATTCTGTATTTGTCTATCCAGTGTCATGTCGTTCAAAACCCGCACGTGTCATTTTATCCATGTAAGAAAAGGAGAAACGATCACAATGCTGTATTTTTCCTCATAGCATCCATGTCAATCACACTCAGAAAGCATCATACAGACTAATATGTACATTATTGTATATGATATTTGTTTGAAGTTTATATTAAAATATTAGTTCATTCGTCGTAACTCAACATGTGCACATATTTAAATATATGGAAAAATGGAAACTCAAAAAAGATGATAGATTTTCAGTAGCGTCTAAAAATTTGTGACTATGACTTCAAAAGCCTAAGAACATAATGAATTACATGTTGAATACATTTACTATGTGTTTAGTTTGTTTTGAGCCTAACGTGATTATACAAATAAAAAATAGCTTGGATAAAATGACAAGACCTGGGTTTTGACTGACATGAGAGGGAATAAATAAGAGTTTTCATTCCTGGGTGAACTTCTCTTATAATCAATTCTTTGCTCTGAAAAACAAAAAGAAAACAAATCACAGCCATTTTATCAATTTATATTGTTTGTGTCTCATGCATTAAAATGTGATGCCGTTACGTTTAATGTGATAAAATATCAAATCAGATCAGAGAGAGATAGGTAACTAACCAATGAAAGGGTTAACAAGGTAATATCATTGATAATCTCCAAACTTGAGCTAACCTACAGTAAAGTAATCCACTCAGAAATATTTCTTTAAAGAATCTGCTGAAGCGTTTTCCACTGCTGAACATTTCTGATGTTTCACTCGTTGTCAAACTTGCTGTAAGGGTGATCAGAATCTGGAATGAGACCTAAAGAGACAAAAAAACGAGACATTAAATGCGACATATTTAAAAGAGATAAATTATTCATGGATAAAGTTGCTATTTTCACAGCTTGAAAAGTGCACTACATGAAAAGTAGAGGAGTAAATGTCACCCTGTCAATAAACACTTTATTCATAACCTGACAGGTTCATTCATCTCAAGGGCAGATGGTCTGATGATCATAAACAAAAATGCACGCATGTTGTTTCTCTTGAGGGATAATCAGACGCTGTGGAAAAAACTACCAAGTGCAGGACTTAAATACATCACGTATCTTTACGGTGTGAATGCACAGATTCCAGAAAATCATTATCAGTGTAAATGAACCAAAACACAAACAATCCCGGACGCATTTCCCGTAATCTCTGTGTATAAGAAACATAATGTGTTTGATTCCCTAACCCCATACAAGTTCTGAAACACACACTTATTATATTTAGCCCAGATGGCCATTAAGCTATTAAACTGTACTGTGCTATTTAATTTCAATCTACATAAGCATCAAGTTAAAGAAGTATTAAACTGAACCTCCTGCAGTAGCTTATAATGTCAAGCCACCTGGCGAGCGCTTCATTCTTATGACAAAGTCAATCTTTACCCTCATTTGGCGCTTGGCGAGTGCTCGTTTTATGCCCTGTTAACGTGTAATCACATTAAGAGTGTTATACACCAGCTGAATCTCACGCTGAATGTCCTTCTGCACGCGAGAGGGTCGGCAGACACACAGACTGCTGAGACCGAGAGAAACACAAAGCAGAGCCGCATCCATCATACTGTCACACACACACACACAATTCACCACAGGACACACAAACACACAGCCTGCGTCATTGAGAGCACTACAGCATCATTCATAATGTAACACAGCTTTGACAGGGTCAGCCGGTAAACGACACAGGGATCTTATAGACAAAATGTCTAGTTAGTGGAAGAAATCTTCAAACATTAATATTAGTCTGACAAAACCGAGACAGAGTTTAAAGGGCTTTGACAGAAAAATATGAATCCAATATTCAGATCTGCTGCTTTGTGTCTTTCATTAGCATTTACATAATGAAGAATAACTCATTAGAAGTTTGATAAATAACAACACTAGAGAAAATGTGTAATGTAACACATCCTAAATTGACATTATCAACGTATTAACACATGAACGCTTACATTCACTGCAGTTCAAATGAAAAGAAAGACTGGCTAGCATTTAAAGATAGTAACGATTACCGGTTTAATGGTTAACGACTAGGGCTGGGTATTAGCAAGGGCCTCACGATACGATACATATCATGATACAATGTATCACGGTACAATACAATAAGTTGCATGCTGCGAAACATTGCAATACCTTTCTCTTTTTTTATAAAAAATAAAATAAAAATAGAATTTTTTTCAAAAACCAAAGTTCTTCCACACGTCGGCTTTGAAAGCTGCAGGTGTTTTAAAATGTTCTCACTCCCGCTAACTTCTGAGACATTGGCCGTATATGACAGACAACTGGACAGCGACAACTACAGCAATGGCGAAGGAGGTAATTTGACACACAGAGGGATTTGATGGGTTTTTAAAAATATCGATTGTAGAGATTGAAATATTGATACACTATCGTGGGGAAATTTATCACAATAGTTAGCTGTATCGATATTTGTGCACAGCCCTATTAACGACGCTAAAAATGTCCAATGGTTAGTATTACCGCATTATTATTTTTTTACCATTTAACCGTGCCAGTGTCACGGCTCTCAAACTCCTGTCCAGCATCAACTATTTTAAGCAATAATGTGAGACAAACACATTCATTCAGGTGTGCTCTCATGTGTTTGTGATGACAGTGCTTCACTGACTGAATTTAAATCTTAAAAATGTTCACATTTAGTGAAATCTACTTAATATTTCTTTAGACAGATCCGTCTTTTCTCTTTATTTTCCATTAAATAATGTGATCTGATGAGCTTAACGCTCTGTTTGTTTCTTCGGTGATTGCTGACTGTGAGTGCAGGTGTCATGCAACTTTAAGGTACAGTCACATTATAAGCGACTTTGTCGCTGTGTGTCGCTCGTCTCTTTCAAAAGAGGCGTTTCTATATCTAGTTGTCATAAACAAAAAATTAGGAACATCCACTCTAGTTACTGACGAGAGAAGGCTGACGTAAACTCCCCTGCTTCGTTCTCATTGGCAATCGCTCACGAATGTCGCTCATAATTTGCATAAAGTTAAGGTACGTTCACATTATAAGTGACTAGCAGTAGCAAAGCAATGCAATCTCATTGATTTCAACGGACGCATGGCGGCATCCGGCGACACAAGCGACAGTGACCGTTGACGGCTGGATGGGCGTGTCCAGTCACGCGAAAAAGTTGAGAAATGTTTAAAGGTACATTCACACGTCCATTCAACGGTCACTGTCGCTTGCGTCGCCGGATGCGGCCGAGCTTCCATTGAAATCAATGAGATCATGTCGCTCTGCTACTGCTAGTCGCTTGTAATGTAGATGTACCTTTACTCCTGGGTCATAAAGTTCACCTGATTTCTCACAACATACACAGACAGATGATTTGCTTATTCTGTGTTTATTTGAAAATCTGATTTACGCACTTATGTTTTATCTGAACTAGATACATTTTTTTCTGACGACCCCAAATGTGCAATGATGAATGTTAATGTTATTTGATGTTTATGCAAACAACAAATAAACTTACATGTTAAACTAATTTTACATTTGTTTTGCATCAGAACTTTTTTCTATATTTCTAGAAATCGTTCATAAAACCATGATAACATTGATAATCTGTGATTTTGGTCACCACTTTCATAAAGTTTAATCTCTAGCATTATACAAAATCAAGTGCATAGATATTCTACACACCGCTGAATTGATCTATAGCCAGCAGGAGATCTGCATCTCTCTCACATTACTGATGAGATTCATGCAAACACAAGAAGCCTGTCAGATCCCAGAGGAAGGTCAGGGAATCAGGAGAAGGTCTTGTCATGAGATACTAAGATAAACCTCACACATCCTTTGATCTTTCCCTTTACTTTGAAAACGTTCGTCCCTGGCTAATGTGCAGGAGAAAATCCCAGTTAGAGCACCAAACGGCCCTCGCAGCAGCGCACTTAATACAGACACTAATGTAACTTATACACAACCAAAGAGAAAATACAGTAGAAGAGTTAGACCAAAATTAAATAAATGTATCATCTAGCAGAACAGAAAAAAAAGTAATACAGAAAAGAGATGAGACCAGAATAAAAAGAAATCAGATGAGAAGATAAGAAAAGAAAAGAAAAGAAAAGAAAAGAAAGAACAGGAGAGAAAAACAAACGAGAAGAGATCTAAACATTTAAACATTGCTTATTAGACCTGATGCTTTCTCTTATTCAGCAATGTTTGGCTTATTTTCCACCGTAAAATCCTGCATGTGCAGATTCCTTAATCTTCCCTATGGACGCATGGATTTCTGCTGCACACAAGGTCTCTTTCTCTCTCTCTCTCTCTCTCTCTCTCTGAAGTGTGAATATCACATAAATGACAGCAGATTTCAGTTCTCCAGCAGCATTAATTAAAACACAGAGAGTGAATCAAACATCCAGTCTGACACTTTAAACCTGTTAGTGCAGGAGGGAGAGATTTCACACAGTAATGTGCAACACAAAAAGTGAAGTTTTGAGTTTTTTCTCACAAAACAACACTTTCATGTCTGTCACATTCTAAGAAGCACCCGAAAAGTACTTCATATACTAAACACAGGCTATGCTTGCTTACACAACTACAGAAAAGTTTTTACTTTGCGTTTATGAAAGATTGCACACGACAACGCTGTAATAAAAGATCTGCATTTACACAGATCCAAAAAGAAAAATATAGCTGCAAGCAGCGATGGCGGGCCCTCGCACGTTTGTTTACCGCTACACGGTGCCTCCGAGAAAACGATGCACGGTGGGCAAGTGCATCAAGTGGGTAAATATCATGCTGCTACTGACCCATTTAGGTACTGTAGGTAAAAGAAACCCCACATTTTAGACAAACGGGGGCGCTAGTGAGCCACTAAATAGACATGCCTTTATCTGACGTTTTTGTCAACACTTAACAGCCGACAAATCTGATGTGTGTGCCAAATTTAAAGTTAATCTAAGCACACCAAGAGCCTTAAATATGCCTGACATAAAAGTAAAGTTTGACACGTTGCCATGGGAACAGCGTTAGAGATGTCAAAAATTCCTTCGCAATTTAGCGTCTACAATGTCTCAGCATCATGTTGACAACTTCTGGTGTGAATTGCATTATTTCCCTAGAAGGAGTATTAAAAAGAACATTGCATGCGACTGTCAGGCTTAAATAAGCCTTTAAAATGAAAGTAAAAAGTTTGACGCGTTGCCATGGGAACAGCGTTTGAGATATCAAAAATCCCTTCACTTTTTTATCATCTCCAATGTCTCGGCATCATGTTGACCACGTTTGGTGTCAATCGCATGAATATCCTAGAAGGAGTATTGAAAAGTTCACTGCATGGGCTTAAATATGCCTTTAAAATGAAAGTAAAGTTTGACGCGTTGTCATGGGAACAACGTTTGAGATATCAAAAATCCCTTCGCAATTTATCATCTACTATGTCTTGGCATCATGTTGACCACTTTTGGTGTCAATCGCATAAACATTCTAGGACGAGTATTTAAAAGAACATCACATGGAACTGTCAAAAAAATCAACCTTTGTGACTGCAACACTTCCTGGCGCCTGGTGGTGGCGCTATACCCGAGACTTACAATAGGCACATCGATGCGATCGGAATCTTCAGACGAACAAACACCCCGCGTGTCATCACTATAAGACATTTTTTGCCTTAGATATTAGACACTTCCTGTTTCTCTGATTTCACCATGACTTTGCCGCTTCGCCATGGCAACACCGTTCGAGATATCAAAAATCCCTTCGCAATTTAGCAAGTCCAATGTCTTGACATCATGATCACCACATTTGGTGTCATTTGAATGAATCCCCTAGGAGGAGTATTCAAAAGTTCACCGCATGCATTTTTTAAACAATCCAAAATGGCGGACTTCCTGTTGGGCGGAGCTAAAATGTTAGAGGGCGAAAGTTGTTCGGGTCGATGAGATCTATATGCGTACCAACTTTCGTAAATATGCGTACATGTTTGCCCGATCTGTGCACTCCTGTTTGTTTTTGCATTACAGGGGGCGCTACAGAGCCCCCGTGCCACGCCCGTGTTCCAGCCTTTGGCTTTCGGCGATCACGGACGACTCTGATGTCTGTGCCAAATTTCAAGAGTTTTCGAGTATGTTAAGGCCCCCAAAATGTCCAAAAGTGTTGAAAAAAAAATAAAAATAAAAAATAAATATAGCTGCAAGCAGCAATGGCGGGCCCTCGCACGTTTTTTTACCGCTACATGGTGCGTCCGAGAAAACGATGCACGGTGGGCAAGGGCATCAAGTGGGTAAAATATCAGTGGGCTATTTAATGTTGTTTCTGAGCCATTTGGGGACTGTAGGTAAAAGAAACCCCACATTTTAGACAAACAGGTGCACTAGTGAGCCACTTAAGAGACACGCCTATGTCTGACCTTTTTGTCAACACTTAACAGCCGAAAACTCTGATGTGTGCAGAGATGTATAGTAACGAAGTAGAACTACTTCACTACTGTACTTAAGTACTAATAGGCAGTATCTGTACTCTACTGAAGTATTATTTTTTTCTCCTACTTTCACTTTTACTTCAGTACATATTTTCGATGAGTTTAATACTCACTTTTACTTCAGTACATATTTTCGATGAGTTTAATACTTTTACTCCAATACATTTTTTGCATGGTTACTCGTTACACTCAAATGTTACAAATCATTCAAATCAAGCAATTGTGAGTGTCCTTTAGCTTAAACATTTGAAATAATATAAACAATATTATATTCAAACTTTTGACTGTTTTCTTTAATAACTACATTACACAATACTTGTACTTTTACTTTCAGTACTTGAGTAGTATATTTTAAAATAAACTACTTGCAATACTTAAGTACAAAACATGTTTAATACTTCAGTACTTCCACTTAAGTGGTGTGCTCACTTTTTTGATAGAGCACTTATACTTTTACTTAAGTCTGGGTCCCTAGTACTTTATACATCTCTGGATGTGTGTGCCAAATTTAAAGTTCAACTAAGCCTTAAACATGCCTGAAATTAAAGTAAAGTTTGACGCGTTGCCATGAGAACAGCGTTCGAGATGTCTAAAATTCCTTCGCAATTTATCATCTACAATGTCTCGGCATCATGTTGACCACTTCTGGTGTCAATCGCATGAACCCCATACGAGGAGTATTTAAAGGTTCACAGCATGTAACTGTCAGCCTTAAATATGTGTAAAAATGAAAGTAAAGTTTGATGCATTGCCATGACAACAGCGTTTGAGATATCATAATCCCTTCGCAATTTATCATCTACAATGTCTCGGCATCATGTTGACCACTTCTCATGTCAATCGCATGAAAATCCTAGAAGGAGTATTTAAAAGTTAACTGTATGAAAGGCTTAAATATGCCTTTAAAATGAAAGTAAAGTTTGACAGGTTGCCATGGGAACAGCGTTTGAGATATCAAAAATCCCTTCGCAATTTATCATCTACAATGTCTCGGCATCATGTTGACCACTTCTCATGTCAATCGCATGAAAATCCTAGAAGGAGTATTTAAAAGTTAACTGTATGAAAGGCTTAAATATGCCTTTAAAATGAAAGTAAAGTTTGACAGGTTGCCATGGGAACAGCGTTTGAGATATCAAAAATCCCTTCGCAATTTATCATCTACAATGTCTCGGCATCATGGTGACCACTTTTGGTGTCAATCGCATGAAAATCCTAGAAGGAGTATTTAAAAGTTAACTGTATGGAACTGAAAGGCTTAAATATGCCTTTAAAATGAAAGTAAAGTTTGACGCGTTGCCATGGGAACAGCGTTTGAGATATCAAAAATCCCTTCGCAATTTATCATCTACAATGTCTCGGCATCATGGTGACCACTTTTGGTGTCAATCGCATGAAAATCCTAGAAGGAGTATTTAAAAGAACATTGCAAGGAACTTTCAAAAAAATCCAGCTTTGTGACTGACACACTTCCTGGCGCCTGGTGGTGGCGCTATACCCGAGACTCACAATAGGCACATCGATGCGATCGGAATCTTCAGACGAACAAACACCCCGCGTGTCATTACAATAAGACATTTTTTGCTTTAGATATTAGACACTTCCTGTTTCTCTGATTTCGCCACAACTTTGTCGGCTCGCCATGGCAGAACCGTTCGAGATATCAAAAATCCCTTCGCAATTTAGCAAGTCCAATGTCTCGACATCATGTTCACCACTTTTGGTGTCAATCGCATGCATCCTCTAGGAGGAGTATTCAAAAGTTCAACGCATGCATTTTTTAAACAATCCAAAATAGCTGACTTCCTGTTGGGCGGAGCTTAAATGTTAGAGGGCGAAAGTTGTTCGGGTCGATGAGATCTATATGCGTACCAACTCTCGTACATGTGCGTACATGTTTGCACGATCTGTGCATCAATGTTTTATTTTGCATTACAGGGGGCGCTACAGAGCCCCCGTGCCACGCCCGTGTTCCAGCCTTTGCCCGTTTGCAATGACGGACGACTCTGACGTCTGTGCCAAATTTCAAGAGTTTTCGAGTATGTTAAGGCACCCAAAATGCCCAAGTGTTAAAAAAAATAAAAAAAAATAAAAAAAAAAAAATAATAAATTCGAGCAAAACCAATAGGGCTTCGCACCTTTCGGTGCAGGCCATTCTGGCCTGCTCCTCGGTGCTCGGGCCCTAATAAAAAGAAATATAGCTGCAAGCAGCGATGGCGGGCCCTCGCACGTTTTTTACCGCTTCACGGTGCCTCCGAGAAAACGATGCATGGTGGGCATGTGCATCAAGTGGGTAAATATCTGTGGAGTATTTCATGTTGCTACTGACCCATTTGGGGACTGTAGGTAAAAGACACCCGACATTTTAGACAAACGGGGGCGCTAATGAGCCACTTAAAAGACACGCCTGACCTTTTTGTGCACACTTAACAGCCGACACCTCTGATGTGTGTGCCAATTGTTAGGTTAATCTAAGCACGCCAAGAGCCCTAAATATGCCTGAAATAAAAGTAAAGTTTGGGGCGTTGCCATGGGAACAGCGTTCGAGATATCAAAAATCCCTTCGCAATTTATCATCTACAATGTCTCAACATCATGTTGACCACTTTTGGTGTCAATCGCATGAATATTCTAGAAGGAGTATTTAAAAGAACATTGCATGGAACTGTCAAAAAAATCCACCTTTGTGACTGACACACTTCCTGGCGCCTGGTGGTGGCGCTATACCCGAGACTCACAATAGGCACATCGATGCGTTCGGAATCTTCAGACGAACAAACGTCCTGCGTATCATTACAATAAGACATTTTTTGCCTTAGATATTAGACACTTCCTGTTTCTCTGATTTCGCCATGACTTTGTCGCTTCGCCATGGCAGAACCGTTCGAGATATCAAAAATCCCTTTGCAATTTAGCAAGTACAATGTCTCGACATCATGTTCACCGCGTTTGGTGTCAATCGCATAAATCCCCTAGGAGGAGTATTTAAAAGTTCATCACATGCGTTTTTGAAACAATCAAAGATGGTCGACTTCCTGTTGGCCGGAGCTAATAGGTTTAAGGGCGAAAGTTGTTCGGGTCAATGAGTTCTATATGTGTACCAACTCTTGTACATGTGCGTACATTTTTGCCCGATCTGTGCCCCAATGTTTGTTTTTGAATTACAGGGGGCGCTACAGAGCTCCCTTGCCACGCCCGTGGTCCGGCCTTTGCCCGGACCTGATGGCCGACGACTCTGACGTCTGTGCAAAATTTCAAGAGTTTTTGAGTATGTTAAGGCCCCCAAATTGCCCCGAAACGTAAAAAAAAAAAAAAAATAATAATAATAATAATAATAAAAATAATAATCCGAGCAAAAACAATAGGGCTTCGCACCTTTCGGTGCAGGCCATTCTGGCCTGCTCCTCGGTGCTCGGGCCCTAATAATAATCCGAGCAAAAACAATAGGGCTTCGCACCTTTCGGTGCAGGCCATTCTGGCCTGCTCCTCGGTGCTCGGGCCCTAAATATAGCTGCAAGCAGCGATGGCGGGCCCTCGCACGTTTGTTTACCGCTACACGGTGCCTCCGAGAAAACGATGCACGGTGGGCAAGTGCATCAAGTGGGTAAATATCATTCTGCTACTGACCCATTTAGGTACTGTAGGTAAAAGAAACCCCACATTTTAGACAAACGGGGGCACTAGTGAGCCACTAAATAGACACGCCTTTATCTGACGTTTTTGTCAACACTTAACAGCCGACAAATCCGATGTGTGTGCCAAATTTAAAGTCAATCTAAGCACACCAAGAGCCTTAAATATGCCTGACATAAAAGTAAAGTTTGACACGTTGCCATGGGAACAGCGTTAGAGATGTCAAAAATTCCTTCGCAATTTAGCGTCTACAATGTCTCAGCATCATGTTGACAACTTCTGGTGTGAATCGCATTATTTCCCTAGAAGGAGTATTAAAAAGAACATTGCATGCGACTGTCAGGCTTATATAAGCCTTTAAAATGAAAGTAAAACGTTTGACGCGTTGCCATGGGAACAGCGTTTGAGATATCAAAAATCCCTTCACTATTTATCATCTCCAATGTCTCTGCATCATGTTGACCACGTTTGGTGTCAATCGCATGAATATCCTAGAAGGAGTATTTAAAGGTTCACTGCATGCAACTGAAGGGCTTAAATATGCCTTTAAAATGAAAGTAAAGTTTGACGCGTTGTCATGGGAACAACGTTCGAGATATCAAAAATCCCTTCGCAATTTATCATCTACTATGTCTTGGCATCATGTTGACCACTTTTGGTGTCAATCGCATAAACATTCTAGGAAGAGTATTTAAAAGAACATCACATGGAACTGTCAAAAAAATTAACCTTTGTGACTGCAACACTTCCTGGCGCCTGGTGGTGGCGCTATACCCGAGACTTACAATAGGCACATCAATGCGATCGGAATCTTCAGACGAACAAACACCCCGCGTGTCATCACTATAAGACATTTTTTGCCTTAGATATTAGACACTTCCTGTTTCTCTGATTTCGCCATGACTTTGCCGCTTCGCCATGGCAGAACCGTTCGAGATATCAAAAATCCCTTCGCAATTTAGCAAGTCCAATGTCTTTACATCATGATCACCACATTTGGTGTCATATGCATGAATCCCCTAGGAGGAGTATTCAAAAGTTCACTGCATGCATTTTTTAAACAATCCAAAATGGCGGACTTCCTGTTGGGCGGAGCTAAAATGTTAGAGGGCGAAAGTTGTTCGGGTCGATGAGATCTATATGTGTACCAACTTTCGTAAATGTGCGTACATGTTTGCCCGATCTGTGCACTCCTGTTTGTTTTTGCATTACAGGGGGCGCTACAGAGCCCCTGTGTCACGCCCGTGTTCCAGCCTTTGGCTTTCGGCGATCACGGACGACTCTGATGTCTGTGCCAAATTTCAAGAGTTTTCAAGTATGTTAAGGCCCCCAAAATGTCCAAAAGTGTTGAAAAAAATAATAAAAAAAAAAAAAATAAAAATAAATATAGCTGCAAGCAGCGATGGCGGGCCCTCGCACGTTTGTTTACCGCTACACGGTGCCTCCGAGAAAACGATGCACGGTGGGCATGTGCATCAAGTGGGTAAATATCAGTGGGCTATTTAATGTTGTTTCTGAGCCATTTGGGGACTGTAGATAAAAGAAACCCCACATTTTAAACAAACGGGGGCACTAGTGAGCCACTTAAGAGACACGCCTATGTCTGACCTTTTTGTCAACACTTAACAGCCGACAACTCTGATGTGTGTGCCAAATTTAAATTTAATCTAAGCACGCCAAGAGCCTTAAATATGCCTGAAATGAAAGTAAAGTTTGACGCGTTGCCATGGGAACAGCGTTCGAGATGTCAAAAATTCCTTCGCAATTTATCATCTACAATGTCTCAGCATGATGTTGACCACTTTTGGTGTCAATCGCATGAATCCCATACAAGGAGTATTCAAAAGTTCACAGCATGTAACTGTCAGTCTTAAATATGTGTAAAAATGAAAGTAAAGTTTGACACGTTGCCATGGGAACAGAGTTGGAGATATCAAAAATCCCTTCGCAATATATCGTCTACAATGTCTCTGCATCATGTTGACCACTTTTGGTGTCAATTGCATGATTATTCTAGAAGGAGTATTTAAAAGTTAAATGCATGCAACTGAAGGGCTTAAATATGCCTTTAAAATGAAAGTAAAGTTTGATGCGTTGCCATGGGAACAACGTTTGAGATATCAAAAATCCCTTCGCAATTTATCATCTACTATGTCTTGGGATCATGTTGACCACTTTTGGTGTCAATCGCATAAACATTCTAGGAGGAGTATTTAAAAGAACATCACATGGAACTGTCAAAAAAATCAACCTTTGTGACTGCAACACTTCCTGGCGCCTGGTGGTGGCGCTATACCCGAGACTCACAATAGGCACATCAATGCGATCGGAATCTTCAGACGAACAAACACCCCACGTGTCATCACTATAAGACATTTTTTGCCTTAGATATTAGACACTTCCTGTTTCTCTGATTTCGCCATGACTTTGCCACTTCGCCATGGCAACACCGTTCGAGATATCAAAAATCCCTTCGCAATTTAGCAAGTCCAATGTCTTGACATCATGATCACCACATTTGGTGTCATTTGCATGAATCCCCTAGGAGGAGTATTCAAAAGTTCACCGCATGCATTTTTTAAACAATCCAAAATGGCGGACTTCCTGTTGGGCGGAGCTAAAATGTTAGAGGGCGAAAGTTGTTCGGGTCGATGAGATCTATATGTGTACCAACTTTCGTAAATGTGCGTACATGTTTGCCCGATCTGTGCACTCCTGTTTGTTTTTGCATTACAGGGGGCGCTACAGAGCCCCCGTGCCACGCCCGTGTTCCAGCCTTTGGCTTTCGGCGATCACGGACGACTCTGATGTCTGTGCCAAATTTCAAGAGTTTTCGAGTATGTTAAGGCCCCCAAAATGTCCAAAAGTGTTGAAAAAAAAAAAAAAAAAAAAAAAATAAAAATTATTAAAGCTGCAAGCAGCGATGGAAGGGCCCTCGCACGCATGTGCACCGCTACCCTATGGCATTAGTAAAGCAGTGAACCAGGGGGATATGAATTAAAGTGGGTAAATATAGGTAGATATTCAAAGGAAAATGTGCAGCAGGTGGCGCTATGACTGTACATGATTATTATTATATTGACGTGTTCAGGCCGGGACCCTTAACACACGTGTGAAGTCTCGAGCAGATCGAACAATGTTTGTCTGAATTACAACAGCTTTCTGTTTCATGGCGAAACATCACACTTTGCCAGGCCGCCACGGACACGCCCTTCAACGAAAAGTCAAGATCTTCTGAATATATCATATTAAAGTCCTTAAGATCAGTATTACCAAAAATGATGATGATTTGATTAAATATCTAAGAGCAGTAAATCACAGCGTAAAACATGTAATTTCCTGCAACCTCTAGGTGGCGCTATGATTAAAGCTGAATATTGGCATTGAAATGTGTTCAGGCCAAGACCCTTATCAAACTTGTGAAGCATGGGGCAGATTGGACATTGTATGCCTGAGTTAGAGCCACTTCCTGTTTCATGGCGAAAATGCCGAAATTTGTCAGGCTGCCACGGACACACCCTCTAACGAAAAGTCAAGATCTCCGCAATTTAACATCGCAAAGGCCTTTAGATGACATTGACCAAATATTACGATGATTGGATTAAATCTGTAGGAGGAGTTCGTTAAAGTATGAAGCCTGGAAATGACCAAATTTGCACAGAAATCACAGCAAAAATTCAAAATGGCCGACTTCCTGTGGGGTTTAGAGCTTAGCTTCAAGAGACTTTTTTGTAAGTCTTGGAGTGATAGATGATCCTACCAAATTTCATATCTGTATGTTTTTCGTAGTGGGGGGGCTGTTCTTTTGAAATTTTGCAGGTGGCGCTATCGAGCCATTTCTACACGCCCACTTCTGGCGCCTATGCCACATGTAAATTTTCGCCACTTCTGACGTTTGTGCAACGTTTTATGACTTTTTGGGCTTGTTTAGCCTGTCAAAAATGCGATTCATTTAGCGATACTTGGCGAGGCCGCCATGGACACGCCCTTTAATGAAAAGTCAAGGTCGTTGTTTTTTATCATCACACAAGGTCTTGAGATTACACTGGTGAAATATGATGTTGATATGGTTAAATATCTAAGAGCAGTAAATCACAGCGTAAAACATGGTATTTCCTGCTGCCTCTAGGTGGCGCTATGAGTGTTACTGAATTATGCCATGTTGATGTGTTCAGGCCTGGACCCTTATCAAACGTGTGAAGTCAGGGGCAGATCGGACATTGTATGCCTGAGTTATAACAACTTCCTGTTTCATGGCGAAACATCACACTTTGCCAGGCCGCCACGGACACGCCCTTCAACGAAAAGTCAAGATCTTCGCAATTTATCAAGGAAAAGGGCTTAACATCAGTCAGACCAAATATGATGATGATTTGATTAAATCTCTAAGAGCAGTAAATCAGAGCATAAAACATGGTATTTCCTCCTACCTCTAGGTGGCGCTATGAGTGAAGTTGAATATTGGCATTGAAATGTGTTCAGGCCAAGACCCTTATCAAACGTATGAAGCGTGGGCCAGATTGGACATTGTATGCCTGAGTTAGAGCCACTTCCTGTTTCATGGCGAAAATGCCGAAATTTGTCAGGCCGCCACGGACACACCCTCTGACGAAAAGTCAAGATCTCCGCAATTTAACATCGCAAAGGCCTTTAGATGAGATTGACCAAATATGACGATGATCGGATTAAATCTGTAGGAGGAGTTCGTTAAAGTATGAAGGCTGGAAATGACCAAATTTGCACAAAAATCAAGGCAAAAATTCAAAATGGCCGACTTCCTGTTGGGTTTAGAGCTTCGCTCCAAGAGACTTTTTTGTAGGTCTTGGGGTGATAGATGATCCTACCAAATTTCGTATCTGTACGTTTTTCGTAGTGGGGGGGCTGTTCTCTTGAAATTTTGCAGGTGGCGCTATCGAGCCATTTCTACACGCCCACTTCTGGCGCGTATGCCACATGTAAATTTTCGCCACTCCTGACATGTGTGCAAAATTTCATGAGTTTTCGAGCATGTTTCGCCCCTCAAAAATGCGATTCACTTTGGAGAAGAAGAAGAATAAATAATAAATATAGCTGCAAGCAGCAATGGCGGGCCCTCACACGTTTTTTTACCGCTACACGGTGCGTCCGAGAAAACGATGCACGGTGGGCAAGGGCATCAAGTGGGTAAAATATCAGTGGGCTATTTAATGTTGTTTCTGAGCCATTTGGGGACTGTAGGTAAAAGAAACCCCACATTTTAGACAAACAGGTGCACTAGTGAGCCACTTAAGAGACACGCCTATGTCTGACCTTTTTGTCAACACTTAACAGCCGAAAACTCTGATGTGTGCAGAGATGTATAGTAACGAAGTAGAACTACTTCACTACTGTACTTAAGTACTAATAGGCAGTATCTGTACTCTACTGAAGTATTATTTTTTTTCTCCTACTTTCACTTTTACTTCAGTACATATTTTCGATGAGTTTAATACTTTTACTCCAATACATTTTTTATGTGCTGCATAGTTACTCGTTACACTCAAATGTTACGAATCATTCCAAACCTACATTATCACTGCCGGAGCGGTGATACACATTAGAAACACACACAGATTGTGGTCTAAACCAATAGGAGATAGTGAAGAGCGGACCCCTCCCTCCCTCTAACTCACAAATATGAGCCGCAGTTGTGGACAAATGTGAAGTGAAGAGAGAACCAAAGTGCACGAGAGAGACCGATAGAGAGAGAGAATTCGCGAAAAAGGGCGAGTGTGCGCGAAAGAAGGAAACCTAAATACATTGAAACATCTTGTACCTTTACCTATTACCATTACATCGACTAATATTTTATTAATTCTGAATTCTCTATTGCCATATTAGTTAAATTAATCTGAACATTCCTGTCCTTGTACTCCTGCTACAGCCAAAGCAATTGTGAGTGTCCTTTAGCTTAAACATTTGAAATAATATAAACAATATTATATTCAAACTTTTGACTGTTTTCTTTAATAACTACATTACACAATACTTGTACTTTTACTTTCAGTACTTGAGTAATATATTTTAAAATAAACTACTTGCAATACTTAAGTACAAAACATGTTTAATACTTCAGTACTTCCACTTAAGTGGTGTGCTCACTTTTTTGATAGAGCACTTGTACTTTTACTCAAGTCTGGGTCCCTAGTACTTTATACATCTCTGGATGTGTGTGCCAAATTTAAAGTTCAACTAAGCACGCCAAGAGCCTTAAACATGCCTGAAATTAAAGTAAAGTTTGACGCGTTGCCATGAGAACAGCGTTCGAGATGTCTAAAATTCCTTCGCAATTTATCATCTACAATGTCTCGGCATCATGTTGACCACTTCTGGTGTCAATCGCATGAAAATCCTAGAAGGAGTATTTAAAAGTTAACTGTATGGAACTGAAAGGCTTAAATATGCCTTTAAAATGAAAGTAAAGTTTGACGCGTTGCCATGGGAACAGCGTTTGAGATATCAAAAATCCCTTCGCAATTTATCATCTACAATGTCTCGGCATCATGGTGACCACTTTTGGTGTCAATCGCATGAAAATCCTAGAAGGAGTATTTAAAAGTTAACTGTATGGAACTGAAAGGCTTAAATATGCCTTTAAAATGAAAGTAAAGTTTGACGCGTTGCCATGGGAACAGCGTTTGAGATATCAAAAATCCCTTCGCAATTTATCATCTACAATGTCTCGGCATCATGGTGACCACTTTTGGTGTCAATCGCATGAAAATCCTAGAAGGAGTATTTAAAAGAACATTGCATGGAACTTTCAAAAAAATCCAGCTTTGTGACTGACACACTTCCTGGCGCCTGGTGGTGGCGCTATACCCGAGACTCACAATAGGCACATCGATGCGATCGGAATCTTCAGACGAACAAACACCCCGCGTGTCATTACAATAAGACATTTTTTGCTTTAGATATTAGACACTTCCTGTTTCTCTGATTTCGCCACAACTTTGTCGGCTCGCCATGGCAGAACCGTTCGAGATATCAAAAATCCCTTCGCAATTTAGCAAGTCCAATGTCTCGACATCATGTTCACCACTTTTGGTGTCAATCGCATGCATCCTCTAGGAGGAGTATTCAAAAGTTCAAAGCATGCATTTTTTAAACAATCCAAAATAGCTGACTTCCTGTTGGGCGGAGCTTAAATGTTAGAGGGCGAAAGTTGTTCGGGTCGATGAGATCTATATGCGTACCAACTCTCGTACATGTGCGTACATGTTTGCACGATCTGTGCATCAATGTTTTATTTTGCATTACAGGGGGCGCTACAGAGCCCCCGTGCCACGCCCGTGTTCCAGCCTTTGCCCGTTTGCAATGACGGACGACTCTGACGTCTGTGCCAAATTTCAAGAGTTTTCGAGTATGTTAAGGCACCCAAAATGCCCAAAAGTGTTAAAAAAAATAAAAATAAAAATAAAAAAAAAAATAATAAATTCGAGCAAAACCAATAGGGCTTCGCACCTTTCGGTGCAGGCCATTCTGGCCTGCTCCTCGGTGCTCGGGCCCTAATTAAAACTGCAAGCAGTGATGGAAGGGCCCTCGCACTTATGTGCACCGCTACCCTATGGCATTAGTAAAGCAATAAACCAGGGGGATTGAAATTTCCGTGGATAAATATAGGTGGATATTCAAAGGAACTTTGAAGTGCCACTACTCCTTTATGAAGCAGGTGGCGCTATGATTGTAATTGATTGTTGTAACATTGATGTGTTGAGGCCAGGACCCTTGTCAAACGTATGATGTCTGTGACAGGTCGGACATTGCATGTCTGAGTTACAACAGCTTTCTCATGGCGAAAAATCAAACTTTGACAGGCCACAACGGACACGCCCCTTTAACGAAATGTCTAGATCTTCACAATTTATCATTGTGAAGTCCCTAAGTTCAGACTGACCAAATATGATGATGATCTGAATACATTTTAATGAGCAGTAAATCACAGTGTAAAACATGTCATTTCCTGCTTCCAGCAGGTGGCGCTATAACTTACTGAATATTGCCATGTTGATGTGTTCAGGACAGGACAAATATCAAACTTGTGAAGCGTGGGTCAGATTGTACATTTTAAACCTGAGTTAGAACAACTTCATGTTTCATTGAGAAACACAGAAATTTGGCAAGCCGCCACATACACACCCTCAATTGAAATGTCAATATCTCATCTATTTAGCATTTCAAAGACATTTAGATGAAACTCACCAAATATGTTGATTATCTGATTAAATTTATATGAGGAGTTTTTTAAAATACTAAGGCCAGAAATGGCAATATTTGCACTCAAATTTCAGAGAAAATTAAAAATGGCTGACTTCCTGTGGGGTTTAGAGCTTTGCTCCAAGAGACTTTTTTGTAGGTCTTGGGGTGATACATGATCCTACCGCATTTCGTATCTGTGCGATTAATGTAGCGGGGGGGGCTGCTCTATTGAATTTTTGTAGGTGGCGCTATAGAGCCATTTTAACACCCCAAGTTCTGAAGCCTATATCACATGAAAATATTCGCCACTTTTGACACGTGTGCAACGTTTCGTGACTTTTTGAGCTCGTTTAGGCTGTCAAAAATGGGATTCATTTAGCGATACTTTGCGAGGCCGCAACGGACACGCCCTTTAACGAAAAGTCAAGGTCGTTGCTATTTATCATCACACAAGGTCTTGAGATTAGACTGATGAAATATGATGTTGATATGGTTAAATCTCTAAGAGCAGTAAGTCACAGCATAAAAGGTGGTATTTCCTGCTGCCTCTAGGTGGCGCTATGACTGATACTGAATTATGCCATGTTGATGTGTTCAGGCCGGGACCCTTATGTAATGTGTGAAGTTGGGGGCAGATCGGACTATGTATGTCTGAATTACAACAGCTTCCTGTTTCATGGTGAAACATCACACTTTGCCAGGCTGCCACGGACACGCCCTTCAATGAAAAGTCAAGATCTTTGCAATTTATCACCACAACGGGCTTAAAATCAGTCAGACCAAATATGATGATGATTTGATTAAATCTCTAAAAGCAGTAAATCAGAGCGTAAAACATGGTATTTCCTCCTACCTCTAGATGGCGCTATGAGTAAAGTTGAATATTGGCATTGAAATGTGTTCAGGCCAAGACCCTTATCAAACATGTGAAGCGTGGGGCAGATTGGACATTGTATGCCTGAGTTACAGCCACTTCCTGCTTCATGGTGAAAATGCTGAAATTTGTCAGGCCGCCACGGACACACCCTCCGACGAAAAGTCAAGATCTCCGCAATTTAACATCGCAAAGGCCTTTAGATGAGATTGACCAAATATGACGATGATCTGATTAAATCTGTAGGAGGAGTTAATTAAAGTATGAAGCCTGGAAATGACCAAATTTGCACAAAAATCAAGCCAAAAATTCAAAATGGCCGACTTCCTGTGGGGTTTAGAGCTTCGCTCCAAGAGACTTTTTTGTAGGTCTTGGGGTGATAGATGATCCTACCAAATTTCGTATCTGTACGTTTTTCGAAGCGGGGGGGCTGTTCTTTTGAAATTTTGCAGGTGGCGCTATCGAGCCATTTCTACACGCCCACTTCTGGCGCCTATGCCACATGTAAATTTTCGCCACTTCTGACATGTGTGCAAAATTTCATGAGTTTTCGAGCATGTTTCGCCCCTCAAAAATGCGATTCACTTTGGAGAAGAAGAAGAATAAATAATAATAATAATAATAATAATAATAATAATAATAATAATAATAATAAACCGAGCAAAAACAATAGGGTCCTCGCACCCCGGTGTGCTCGGGCCCTAATTAAAACTGCAAGCAGTGATGGAAGGGCCCTCGCACACATGTGCACCGCCACTCTATGGCCTTAGTAAAGCAATGAACCAGGGGGATTGAAATTTCAGTGGGTAAATATAGGTGGATATTCAAAGGAACTTTGAAGTGCCAAACCTCCTTTGTGCAGCAGGTGGCGCTATGATTGTAATTGATCGTTGTAACATTGATGTGTTGAGGCCAGGACCCTTGTCAAACGTATGATGTCTGTGACAGGTCGGACATTGCATGCCTGAGTTACAACGGCTTTCTCATGGCGAAACATCAAACTTTGCCAGGCCGTCACGGACACGTCCTTCAACGAAAAGTCAAGATCTTCACAATTTATCATTGTGAAGTCCATAAGTTCCGACTGATCAAATATGATGATGATCTGAATACATTTCAATGAGCAACAAATCACAGTGTAAAACATGTCATTTCCTGCTTCCAGCAGGTGGCGCTATAACTTTTACTGAATATTGCCATGTTGATGTGTTCAGGACAGGACAATTATCAAACTTGTGAAGCGTGGGTCAGATTGGACATTTTAAACCTGAGTTAGAACAACTTCCTGTTTCATTGAGAAACACAGAAATTTGGCAAGCCGCCACATACACACCCTCCAGTGAAATGTCAAGATCTCCGCAATTTAGCATTGCAAAGCCCTTTAGATGACACTCACCAAATATGATGATTATCTGATTAAATTTATAGGAGGAGTTTGTTAAAATACGAAGGCCAGAAAGGGCGAAATTTGCACTCAAATTACAGAGAAAATTCAAAATGGCTGACTTCCTGTGGGGTTTAGAGCTTTGCTCCAAGAGACTTTTTTGTAGGTCTTGGGGTGATACATGATCCTACCGCATTTCGTATCTGTGCGATTAACGTAGCGGGGGGGCTGCTCTATTGAATTTTTGTAGGTGGCGCTATAGAGCCATTTTAACACCCCAAGTTCTAAAGCCTATATCACATGAAAATATTCGCCACTTTTGACACATGTGCAACGTTTCATGAGTTTTTGAGCTCGTTTAGGCTGTCAAAAATGGGATTCATTTAGCGATACTTTGCGAGGCCGCAACGGACACGCCCTTTAACGAAAAGTCAAGGTTGTTGCTATTTATCATCACACAAGGTCTTGAGATTAGACTGATGAAATATGATGTTGATATGGTTAAATCTCTAAGAGCAGGAAGTCACAGCATAAAAGGTGGTATTTCCTGCTGCCTCTAGGTGGCGCTATGACTGATACTGAATTATGCCATGTTGATGTGTTCAGGCCGGGACCCTTATGAAACGTGTGAAGTTGGGGGCAGATCGGACTATGTATGTCTGAATTACAACAGCTTCCTGTTTCATGGTGAAACATTACACTTTGCCAGGCTGCCACGGACACGCCCTTCAACGAAAAGTCAAGATCTTTGCAATTTATCACCGCAACAGGCTTAACATCAGTGAGACCAAATATGATGATGATTTGATTAAATCTCTAAGAGCAGTAAATCACAGCGTAAAACATGGTATTTCCTCCTACCTCTAGGTGGCGCTATGAGTGAAGTTGAATATTGGCATTGAAATGTGTTCAGGCCAAGACCCTTATCAAACGTATGAAGCGTGGGGCAGATTGGACATTGTATGCCTGAGTTAGAGCCACTTCCTGTTTCATGGCGAAAATGCAGAAATTTGTCAGGCCGCCACGGACACACCCTCTGACGAAAAGTCAAGATCTCCGCAATTTAACATCGCAAAGGCCTTTAGATGAGATTGACCAAATATGACGATGAACGGATTAAATCTGTAGGAGGAGTTCGTTAAAGTATGAAGCCTGGAAATGACCAAATTTGCACAAAAATCAAGGCAAAAATTCAAAATGGCGGACTTCCTGTTGGGTTTAGAGCTTCGCTCCAAGAGACTTTTTTGTAGGTCTTGGGGTGACAGATCATCCTACCAAATTTTGTATCTGTACGTTTTTCGTAGCGGGGGGGCTGTTCTCTTGAAATTTTGCAGGTGGCGCTACCGAGCCATTTCTACACGCCCACTTCTGGCGCCTATACCACATGTAAATTTTCGCCACTTCTGACATGTGTGCAAAAATTC